>NW_027150290.1:4012285-4681000 GCF_031143425.1 Pleurodeles waltl
TGTAGGGGGCAGTGAGTCTGGAATGGGCAGTGAGTGCAGGTGTTGCAGTGAGTGGAGGTGGGTCTGGAGTGGGCAGTGAGTGCAGGTGGGTATGGAGTGGGCAGTGAGTCTAGAGCGGGCAGTGAGTTCAAGTGGGTCTGGAGTGGGCAGTGAATGCAGGTGTCTGGAGTGGGCAGTGAGTGCAGGTGAGTCTGCAGTGGGCAGTGAGTGCAGGTGCGTCTGGAGTGGGCAGTGGGTGCAGGTGAGTCTGGAGTGGGCAGTGAGTCTGGAGTGGGCAGTGAGTGCCGGTGGGTCTGGAGTGGGCAGTGAGTGCTGGCGGGGCAGTGAGTGCAGGTGGGTCTGGAGTGGGCAGTGAGTGCCGGTGGGTCTCGAGTGGGCAGTGAGTGCAGGTGGGGCAGTGAGTGCAGGTGAGTCTGGAGTGGGCAGTGAATCTGGAGTGGCCAGTGAGTGCAGTTGGGTCTGGAGTGCGCAGGGAGTGCTGGTGGGAGTGGAGTGGGCAGTGAGTGCCGGTGGGTCTGGAGTGGGCAGTGAGTGCAGGTTGTGCAGTGAGTGCCGGTGGGTCTGGAGTGGGCTGTGAGTGCAGGTGGGTCTGGAGTGGGCAGTGGGTGCAGGTGGGTATGGAGTGGGCCGTGAGTTCAGGTGGGTCTGGAGTGGGCAGTGAGTGCAGGTGGGACTGGAGTGGGCAGTAAGTGGAGGTGGGTCTGGAGTGGGCAGTGAATGCCGGTGGGTATGGAGTGGGCAGAGGGTCTGGAGTGGGCAGTGAGTGCAGGTGGGGCAGTGAGTGCAGGTGGGTCTGGAGTGGGAAGTGAGTGCAGGTGGGACTGCAGTGGGCAGTGAGTGCAGGTGGGTCTAGAGTGGGCAGTGAGTGCAGGTGGGTCTGGAGTGGGCAGTGAGTGCAGGTGGGGCAGTGAGCTCAGGTGGGTCTGGAGTGTGCAGTGAATGCTGGTGGGTCTGGAGTGGGCAGTGAGTGCAGGTGGGTCTGGAGTGGGCAGTGAGTCTGGAGTGGGCAGTGAGTGCAGGTGGGTCTGGAGTGGGCAGTGAGGGCAGGTGGGGCAGTGAGTGCAGGTGGGTCTGGAGTGGGCAGTGAGTACCCGTGGGTCTGGAGTGGACAGTGGGCCTGGAGTGGGCAGGGAGTCTGGAGTGGGCAGTGAGTGGAGGTGGGTCTGGAGTGGGCAGTGAGTGCAGGTGTGTCTGGAGTGGGCAGTGAGTGCCGGTGGGACTGGAGTGGGCAGTGAGTCTGGAGTGGGCAGTGACTCTAGAGTGGGCAGTGAGTGCCGGTGAGTCTGGAGTGGGCAGTGAGTGTAGGTGGGTCTGGAGTGGGCAGTGTGTGCAGGTGAGTCTGGAGTGGGCAGTGAGTGCAGGTGGGTCTGGAGTGGGCAGTGAGTGCCGGTGGGTCTGGAGTGGGCAGTTAGTGCAGGTTGGTCTGGAGTGGGCAGTGAGTGCAGGTGGGTCTGGAGTGGGCAGTGAGTACAGGTGGGGCAGTGAGTGCAGGTGGGTCTGGAGTGGGCAGTGAGTGCAGGTGTGTCTGGACTGGACAGTGAGTGCAGGTGGGGCAGTGAGTGCTGGTGAGTCTGGAGTGGGCAGTGAGTGCAGGTGGGGCAGTGAGTGCCGGTGGGTATGGAGTGGGTAGTGAGTGCAGGTGGGTCTGGGGTGGGTGAGTTCAGGTGGGTCTGGAGTGGGCAGTGAGTCTGGAGTGGGCAGTGAGTGCAGGTGGGTCTGGAGTGGGCAGTGGGTCTGCAGTGGGCAGTGAGTGTAGATGAGTCTGGAGTGGGCAGTGAGTGCAGGTGGGTCTGCAGTGGGCAGTGAGTGCCGGTGGGGCAGTGAGTGCCAGTGGGTCTGGAGTGGGCAGTGAGTGCAGGTGTGTCTGGAGTGGGCAGTGAGTGCCGATGGGTCTGGAGTGGGCAGTGAGTGCCGGTGGGGCAGTGAGTGCAGGTGGGTCTGGAGTGGGCAGTGAATCTGGAGTGGGCAGTGAGTGCAGGTGGGTCTGGAGTGGGCAGTGAGTGCCGGTGGGTCAGGAATGGGCAGTGAGTCTGGAGTGGGCAGTGAGTGCAGGTGGGTCTGGAGTGGGCAGTGAGTGTCGGTGGGGCAGTGAGTGCAGGTGGCTCTGGAGTGGGCAGTGAGTGCAGGTGGGTCTGGAGTGGGCAGTGAGTGCAGGTGGGTCTGCAATGGGCAGTGAGTGCAGGTGGGTCTGGAGTGGGCAGGGAGTGCAGGTGGGGCAGTGAGAGGTGGGGGCAGTGAGTGCAGGTGGGTCTGGAGTGGGCAGTGAGTGGAGGTGAGTCTGGAGTGGGCAGTGAATGCAGGTGGGTCTGGAGTGGGCAGTCAGTACAGGTGGGGCAGTGAGTGCCAGGGTCAGGAGTGTGCAGTGAGTGCCAGTGGATCTGGAGTGGGCAGTGAGTGCAGGTGGGTCTGGAGTGGGCAGTGAGTGCCGGTGGGTCTGCAGTGGGCAGTGAGTGCAGGTGGGTCTGGAGTGCGCAGGGAGTGCTGGTGGGAGTGGAGTGGGCAGTGAGTGCCGGTGGGTCTGGAGTGTGCAGTGAATGCTGGTGGGTCTGGAGTGGGCAGTGAGTGCAGGTGGGTCTGGAGTGGGCAGTGAGTCTGGAGTGGGCAGTGAGTGCAGGTGGGTCTGGAGTGGGCAGTGAGGGCAGGTGGGGCAGTGAGTGCAGGTGGGTCTGGAGTGGGCAGTGAGTACCCGTGGGTCTGGAGTGGACAGTGGGCCTGGAGTGGGCAGGGAGTCTGGAGTGGGCAGTGAGTGGAGGTGGGTCTGGAGTGGGCAGTGAGTGCAGGTGTGTCTGGAGTGGGCAGTGAGTGCCGGTGGGACTGGAGTGGGCAGTGAGTCTGGAGTGGGCAGTGACTCTAGAGTGGGCAGTGAGTGCCGGTGAGTCTGGAGTGGGCAGTGAGTGTAGGTGGGTCTGGAGTGGGCAGTGTGTGCAGGTGAGTCTGGAGTGGGCAGTGAGTGCAGGTGGGTCTGGAGTGGGCAGTGAGTGCCGGTGGGTCTGGAGTGGGCAGTTAGTGCAGGTTGGTCTGGAGTGGGCAGTGAGTGCAGGTGGGTCTGGAGTGGGCAGTGAGTACAGTTGGGGCAGTGAGTGCAGGTGGGTCTGGAGTGGGCAGTGAGTGCAGGTGTGTCTGGACTGGACAGTGAGTGCAGGTGGGGCAGTGAGTGCTGGTGAGTCTGGAGTGGGCAGTGAGTGCAGGTGGGGCAGTGAGTGCCGGTGGGTATGGAGTGGGTAGTGAGTGCAGGTGGGTCTGGGGTGGGTGAGTTCAGGTGGGTCTGGAGTGGGCAGTGAGTCTGGAGTGGGCAGTGAGTGCAGGTGGGTCTGGAGTGGGCAGTGGGTCTGCAGTGGGCAGTGAGTGTAGATGAGTCTGGAGTGGGCAGTGAGTGCAGGTGGGTCTGCAGTGGGCAGTGAGTGCCGGTGGGGCAGTGAGTGCCAGTGGGTCTGGAGTGGGCAGTGAGTGCAGGTGTGTCTGGAGTGGGCAGTGAGTGCCGATGGGTCTGGAGTGGGCAGTGAGTGCCGGTGGGGCAGTGAGTGCAGGTGGGTCTGGAGTGGGCAGTGAATCTGGAGTGGGCAGTGAGTGCAGGTGGGTCTGGAGTGGGCAGTGAGTGCCGGTGGGTCAGGAGTGGGCAGTGAGTCTGGAGTGGGCAGTGAGTGCAGGTGGGTCTGGAGTGGGCAGTGAGTGCCGGTGGGGCAGTGAGTGCAGGTGGCTCTGGAGTGGGCAGTGAGTGCAGGTGGGTCTGCAATGGGCAGTGAGTGCAGGTGGGTCTTGAGTGGGCAGGGAGTGCAGGTGGGGCAGTGAGAGGTGGGGGCAGTGAGTGCAGGTGGGTCTGGAGTGGGCAGTGAGTGGAGGTGAGTCTGGAGTGGGCAGTGAATGCAGGTGGGTCTGGAGTGGGCAGTCAGTACAGGTGGGGCAGTGAGTGCCAGGGTCAGGAGTGTGCAGTGAGTGCCAGTGGATCTGGAGTGGGCAGTGAGTGCAGGTGGGTCTGGAGTGGGCAGTGAGTGCCGGTGGGTCTGCAGTGGGCAGTGAGTGCAGGTGGGTCTGGAGTGCGCAGGGAGTGCTGGTGGGAGTGGAGTGGGCAGTGAGTGCCGGTGGGTCTGGAGTGGGCAGTGAGTGCAGGTTGTGCAGTGAGTGCCGGTGGGTCTGGAGTGGGCTGTGAGTGCAGGTGGGTCTGGAGTGGGCAGTGGGTGCAGGTGGGTATGGAGTGGGCCGTGAGTTCAGGTGGGTCTGGAGTGGGCAGTGAGTGCAGGTGGGACTGGAGTGGGCAGTAAGTGGAGGTGGGTCTGGAGTGGGCAGTGAATGCCGGTGGGTCTGGAGTGGGCAGAGGGTCTGGAGTGGGCAGTGAGTGCAGGTGGGGCAGTGAGTGCAGGTGGGTCTGGAGTGGGCAGTGAGTGCAGGTGGGGCAGTGAGTGCCGGTGGGTCTGGAGTGGGCAGTGAGTGCAGGAGGTACAGTGAGTGCAGGTGGGGCAGTGAGTGCAGGTGGGTCTGGAGTGGGCAGTGAGTGCCGGTGGGTGTGCAGTGGGCAGTGAGAGCACGTGGGTCTGGAGTGGGTCTGTAGGGGGCAGTGAGTCTGGAATGGGCAGTGAGTGCAGGTGTTGCAGTGAGTGGAGGTGGGTCTGGAGTGGGCAGTGAGTGCAGGTGGGTATGGAGTGGGCAGTGAGTCTAGAGCGGGCAGTGAGTTCAAGTGGGTCTGGAGTGGGCAGTGAATGCAGGTGTCTGGAGTGGGCAGTGAGTGCAGGTGAGTCTGCAGTGGGCAGTGAGTGCAGGTGCGTCTGGAGTGGGCAGTGGATGCAGGTGAGTCTGGAGTGGGCAGTGAGTCTGGAGTGGGCAGTGAGTGCCGGTGGGTCTGGAGTGGGCAGTGAGTGCTGGCGGGGCAGTGAGTGCAGGTGGGTCTGGAGTGGGCAGTGAGTGCCGGTGGGTCTCGAGTGGGCAGTGAGTGCAGGTGGGGCAGTGAGTGCAGGTGAGTCTGGAGTGGGCAGTGAATCTGGAGTGGCCAGTGAGTGCAGTTGGGTCTGGAGTGCGCAGGGAGTGCTGGTGGGAGTGGAGTGGGCAGTGAGTGCCGGTGGGTCTGGAGTGGGCAGTGAGTGCAGGTTGTGCAGTGAGTGCCGGTGGGTCTGGAGTGGGCTGTGAGTGCAGGTGGGTCTGGAGTGGGCAGTGGGTGCAGGTGGGTATGGAGTGGGCCGTGAGTTCAGGTGGGTCTGGAGTGGGCAGTGAGTGCAGGTGGGACTGGAGTGGGCAGTAAGTGGAGGTGGGTCTGGAGTGGGCAGTGAATGCCGGTGGGTCTGGAGTGGGCAGAGGGTCTGGAGTGGGCAGTGAGTGCAGGTGGGGCAGTGAGTGCAGGTGGGTCTGGAGTGGGCAGTGAGTGCAGGTGGGACTGCAGTGGGCAGTGAGTGCAGGTGGGTCTAGAGTGGGCAGTGAGTGCAGGTGGGTCTGGAGTGGGCAGTGAGTGCAGGTGGGGCAGTGAGCTCAGGTGGGTCTGGAGTGTGCAGTGAATGCTGGTGGGTCTGGAGTGGGCAGTGAGTGCAGGTGGGTCTGGAGTGGGCAGTGAGTCTGGAGTGGGCAGTGAGTGCAGGTGGGTCTGGAGTGGGCAGTGAGGGCAGGTGGGGCAGTGAGTGCAGGTGGGTCTGGAGTGGGCAGTGAGTACCCGTGGGTCTGGAGTGGACAGTGGGCCTGAAGTGGGCAGGGAGTCTGGAGTGGGCAGTGAGTGGAGGTGGGTCTGGAGTGGGCAGTGAGTGCAGGTGTGTCTGGAGTGGGCAGTGAGTGCCGGTGGGACTGGAGTGGGCAGTGAGTCTGGAGTGGGCAGTGACTCTAGAGTGGGCAGTGAGTGCCGGTGAGTCTGGAGTGGGCAGTGAGTGTAGGTGGGTCTGGAGTGGGCAGTGTGTGCAGGTGAGTCTGGAGTGGGCAGTGAGTGCAGGTGGGTCTGGAGTGGGCAGTGAGTGCCGGTGGGTCTGGAGTGGGCAGTTAGTGCAGGTTGGTCTGGAGTGGGCAGTGAGTGCAGGTGGGTCTGGAGTGGGCAGTGAGTACAGGTGGGGCAGTGAGTGCAGGTGGGTCTGGAGTGGGCAGTGAGTGCAGGTGTGTCTGGACTGGACAGTGAGTGCAGGTGGGGCAGTGAGTGCTGGTGGGTCTGGAGTGGGCAGTGAGTGCAGGTGGGGCAGTGAGTGCCGGTGGGTATGGAGTGGGTAGTGAGTGCAGGTGGGTCTGGGGTGGGTGAGTTCAGGTGGGTCTGGAGTGGGCAGTGAGTCTGGAGTGGGCAGTGAGTGCAGGTGGGTCTGGAGTGGGCAGTGGGTCTGCAGTGGGCAGTGAGTGTAGATGAGTCTGGAGTGGGCAGTGAGTGCAGGTGGGTCTGCAGTGGGCAGTGAGTGCCGGTGGGGCAGTGAGTGCCAGTGGGTCTGGAGTGGGCAGTGAGTGCAGGTGTGTCTGGAGTGGGCAGTGAGTGCCGGTGGGTCTGGAGTGGGCAGTGAGTGCCGGTGGGGCAGTGAGTGCAGGTGGGTCTGGAGTGGGCAGTGAATCTGGAGTGGGCAGTGAGTGCAGGTGGGTCTGGAGTGGGCAGTGAGTGCCGGTGGGTCAGGAGTGGGCAGTGAGTCTGGAGTGGGCAGTGAGTGCAGGTGGGTCTGGAGTGGGCAGTGAGTGCCGGTGGGGCAGTGAGTGCAGGTGGCTCTGGAGTGGGCAGTGAGTGCAGGTGGGTCTGGAGTGGGCAGTGAGTGCAGGTGGGTCTGCAATGGGCAGTGAGTGCAGGTGGGTCTGGAGTGGGCAGGGAGTGCAGGTGGGGCAGTGAGTGGTGGGGGCAGTGAGTGCAGGTGGGTCTGGAGTGGGCAGTGAGTGGAGGTGAGTCTGGAGTGGGCAGTGAATGCAGGTGGGTCTGGAGTGGGCAGTGAGTACAGGTGGGGCAGTGAGTGCCAGGGTCAGGAGTGTGCAGTGAGTGCCAGTGGATCTGGAGTGGGCAGTGAGTGCAGGTGGGTCTGGAGTGGGCAGTAAGTCTGGAGTGGGCAGTGAGTGCCGGTGGGTTTGCAGTGGGCAGTGAGTGCAGGTGGGTCTGGAGTGGGCAGTGAGTCTGGAGTGGGCAGTGAGTGCAGGTGGGTCTGGAGTGGGCAGTGAGGGCAGGTGGGGAAGTGAGTGCAGGTGGGTCTGGAGTGGGCAGTGAGTACCCGTGGGTCTGGAGTGGACAGTGGGCCTGGAGTGGGCAGTGAGTCTGGAGCGGGCAGTGATTGGAGGTGGGGCTGGAGTGGGCAGTGAGTGCAAGTGGGACAGTGAGTGCCGGTGGGTCTGCAGTGGGCAGTGAGTGCAGGTGGGTCTGGAGTGGGCAGTGAGTCTGGAGTGGGCAGTGAGTGCAGGTGGGTCTGCAGTGGGCAGTGAGGGCAGGTGGGGCAGTGAGTGCAGGTGGGTCTGGAGTGGGCAGTGAGTACCCGTGGGTCTGGAGTGGACAGTGGGCCTGGAGTGGGCAGTGAGTCTGGAGCGGGCAGTGAGTGGAGGTGGGTCTGGAGTGGGCAGTGAGTGCAAGTGGGACAGTGAGTGCCGGTGGGTCTGGAGTGGGCAGTGAGTGCAGGAGGTACAGTGAGTGCAGGTGGGGCAGTGAGTGCAGGTGGGTCTGGAGTGGGCAGTGAGTGCCGGTGGGTCTGCAGTGGGCAGTGAGTGCCGGTGGGTCTGGAGTGGGCAGTGAGTGCAGGTGGGTCTGTAGGGAGCAGTGAGTCTGGAATGGGCAGTGAGTGCAGGTGTTGCAGTGAGTGGAGGTGGGTCTGGAGTGGGCAGTGAGTGCAGGTGGGTCTGGAGTGGGCAGTGAGTCTAGAGCGGGCAGTGAGTTCAAGTGGGTCTGGAGTGGGCAGTGAATGCAGGTGTCTGGAGTGGGCAGTGAGTGCAGGTGAGTCTGCAGTGGGCAGTGAGTGCAGGTGCGTCTGGAGTGGGCAGTGGGTGCAGGTGAGTCTGGAGTGGGCAGTGAGTCTGGAGTGGGCAGTGAGTGCCGGTGGGTCTGGAGTGGGCAGTGAGTGCAGGCGGGGCAGTGAGTGCAGGTGGGTCTGGAGTGGGCAGTGAGTGCCGGTGGGTCTCGAGTGGGCAGTGAGTGCAGGTGGGGCAGTGAGTGCAGGTGAGTCTGGAGTGGGCAGTGAATCTGGAGTGGCCAGTGAGTGCAGTTGGGTCTGGAGTGCGCAGGGAGTGCTGGTGGGTGTGGAGTGGGCAGTGAGTGCCGGTGGGTCTGGAGTGGGCAGTGAGTGCAGGTTGTGCAGTGAGTGCCGGTGGGTCTGGAGTGGGCTGTGAGTGCAGGTGGGTCTGGAGTGGGCAGTGGGTGCAGGTGGGTATGGAGTGGGCCGTGAGTTCAGGTGGGTCTGGAGTGGGCAGTGAGTGCAGGTGGGACTGGAGTGGGCAGTAAGTGGAGGTGGGTCTGGAGTGGGCAGTGAATGCCGGTGGGTCTGGAGCGGGCAGAGGGTCTGGAGTGGGCAGTGAGTGCAGGTGGGGCAGTGAGTGCAGGTGGGTCTGGAGTGGGCAGTGAGTGCAGGTGGGACTGCAGTGGGCAGTGAGTGCAGGTGGGTCTAGAGTGGGCAGTGAGTGCAGGTGGGTCTGGAGTGGGCAGTGAGTGCAGGTGGGGCAGTGAGCTCAGGTGGGTCTGGAGTGTGCAGTGAATGCTGGTGGGTCTGGAGTGGGCAGTGAGTGCAGGTGGGTCTGGAGTGGGCAGTGAGTCTGGAGTGGGCAGTGAGTGCAGGTGGGTCTGGAGTGGGCAGTGAGGGCAGGTGGGGCAGTGAGTGCAGGTGGGTCTGGAGTGGGCAGTGAGTACCCGTGGGTCTGGAGTGGACAGTGGGCCTGGAGTGCGCAGTGAGTCTGGAGTGGGCAGTGAGTGGAGGTGGGTCTGGAGTGGGCAGTGAGTGCAAGTGGGACAGTGAGTGCCGGTGGGTCTGGAGTGGGCAGTGAGTGCAGGAGGTACAGTGAGTGCAGGTGGGGCAGTGAGTGCAGGTGGGTCTGGAGTGGGCAGTGAGTGCCGGTGGGTCTGCAGTGGGCAGTGAGTGCCGGTGGGTCTGGAGTGGGCAGTGAGTGCAGGTGGGTCTGTAGGGAGCAGTGAGTCTGGAATGGGCAGTGAGTGCAGGTGTTGCAGTGAGTGGAGGTGGGTCTGCAGTGGGCAGTGAGTGCAGGTGGGTCTGGAGTGGGCAGTGAATCTAGAGCGGGCAGTGAGTTCAAGTGGGTCTGGAGTGGGCAGTGAATGCAGGTGTCTGGAGTGGGCAGTGGGTGCAGGTGAGTCTGGAGTGGGCAGTGAGTCTGGAGTGGGCAGTGAGTGCAGGCGGGGCAGTGAGTGCAGGTGGGTCTGGAGTGGGCAGTGAGTGCCGGTGGGTCTCGAGTGGGCAGTGAGTGCAGGTGGGGCAGTGAGTGCAGGTGAGTCTGGAGTGGGCAGTGAATCTGGAGTGGCCAGTGAGTGCAGTTGGGTCTGGAGTGCGCAGGGAGTGCTGGTGGGTGTGGAGTGGGCAGTGAGTGCCGGTGGGTCTGGAGTGGGCAGTGAGTGCAGGTTGTGCAGTGAGTGCCGGTGGGTCTGGAGTGGGCTGTGAGTGCAGGTGGGTCTGGAGTGGGCAGTGGGTGCAGGTGGGTATGGAGTGGGCCGTGAGTTCAGGTGGGTCTGTAGTGGGCAGTGAGTGCAGGTGGGACTGGAGTGGGCAGTAAATGGAGGTGAGTCTGGAGTGGGCAGTGAATGCCGGTGGGTCTGGAGTGGGCAGAGGGTCTGGAGTGGGCAGTGAGTGCAGGTGGGGCAGTGAGTGCAGGTGGGTCTGGAGTGGGCAGTGAGTGCAGGTGGGACTGCAGTGGGCAGTGAGTGCAAGTGGGTCTAGAGTGGGCAGTGAGTGCAGGTGGGTCTGGAGTGGGCAGTGAGTGCAGGTGGGGCAGTGAGCTCAGGTGGGTCTGGAGTGTGCAGTGAATGCTGGTGGGTCTGGAGTGGGCAGTGAGTGCCAGTGGGTCTGAAGTGGGCAGTGGGTCTGGAGTGGGCATTGAGTGCAGGTGGGTCTGGAGTGGGCAGTAAGTGCAGGTGGGTCTGGGGTGGGCAGTGAGTGCAGGTGGGGCAGTGAGTGCAGGTGGTTCTGGAGTGGGCAGTGAGTGCCGGTGGGTCTGGAGTTGGCATTGAGTGCCGGTGGGTCTGGAGTGGGCAGTGAGTGGAGGTGAGTCCGGAATGGGCAGTGAGTGCCGGTGAGTCTGGAGTGGGCAGTGAGTGCAGGAGGGTCTGGAGGGGGCAGTGAGTCTGGAGTGGGCAGTGAGTGCAGGTGGGGCAGTGAGTGCTGGTGGGTCTGGAGTGGGCAGTGAGTGCAGGTGGGTCTGGAGTGGGCAGTAAGTGCAGGTGGGGAAGTGAGTGCAGGTGAGTCTGGAGTGGGCAGTGAGTGCAGGTGGGTTTGCAGTGGGCAGTGAGGTCAGATGGGTCTGGAGTGGGCAGTGAGTTCAGGTGGGACTGGAGTGGGCAGTGAGTGCAGGTGAGTCTGGAGTAGGCAGTGAGTGCAAGTGGGGCAGTGAGTGCAGGTGGGTCTGGAGTGGGCAGTGGGTCTGGGGTGGGCAGTGGGTCTGGGGTGGGCAGTGAGTGCAGGTGGGTCTGGAGTGGGCAGTGAGTGCTGGTGGGTCTGGAGTGGGCAGTGAGTGCAGGTGGGTCTGGAGTGGGTAGTGAGTCTGGAGTGGGCAGTGAGTGCAGGTGGGGCAGTGCGTGGAGGTGGGTCTGGAGTGGGCAATGACTGCAGGTGGTTCTGGAGTGGGCAGTGAGTCTGGAGCGGGCAGTGAGTGTAGGTAAGTCTGGAGTGGGCAGTGAGTGCCGGTGGGTCTGGAGTGGGCAGTGAGTATGGAGCGGGCAGTGAGTTCAGGTGGGTCTGGAGTGGACAGTGAGTGCAGGTGTCTGGAGTGGGCAGTGAGTGCAGCTGAGTCTGCAGTGGGCAGTGAATGCAGGTGAGTCTGGAGTGGGCAGTGGGTGCAGGTGGGGCAGTGAGTGCCGGTGGGACTGGAGTAGGTAGTGAGTGCGGGTGGGTCTGGAGTGGGCCGTGAGGTCAGGTGGGTCTGGAGTGGGCAGTGAGTGCAGGTGGGACTTGAGTGGGCAGTAAGTGGAGGTGGGTCTGGAGTGTGCAGTGAGTGCCGGTGGGTCTGGAGTGGGCAGTGGGTCTGGAGCGGGCAGTGAGTGCAGGTGAGGCAGGGAGTGCAGGTGGGTCTGGAGTGGGCAGTGAGTGCAGGTGGGTCTGGAGTGGGCAGTGAGTGCAGGTGGGTCTGGAGTGGGCAGTGAGTGCAAGTGGGGCAGTGAGTGCAGGTGGGTCTGGAGTGGGCAGTGGGTCTGGAGTGGGCAGTGGGTCTGGGGTGGGCAGTGAGTGCAGGTGGGTCTGGAGTGGGCAGTGAGTGCTGGTGGGTCTGGAGTGGGCAGTGAGTGCAGGTGGGTCTGGAGTGGGTAGTGAGTCTGGAGTGGGCAGTGAGTGCAGGTGGGGCAGTGAATGGAGGTGGGTCTGGAGTGGGCAGTGACCGCAGGTGGGTCTGGAGTGAGCAGTGACTCTGGAGCGGGCAGTGAGTTCAGGTGGGTCTGGAGTGGGCAGTGAGTGCAGGTGTTTGGAGTGGGCAGTGAGTGTAGGTAAGTCTGGAGTGGGCAGTGAGTGCCGGTGGGTGCAGGTGGGTCTGCAGTGGGCAGTGAGTCTGGAGTGGGCAGTGAGTGCCGGTGAGTCTGGAGTGGGCAGTGAGTGCAGGTGGGGAAGTGAGTGCAGGTGGGTCTGAAGTGGGCAGTGTGTGCAGGTGGGTCAGTGAGTGCTGGTGCGTCTGGAGTGGGCAGTGAGTGCCGGTGGGTCTGGAGTGGGGCAGTGAGTGCAGGTGGGCAGTGAGTGCAGGTGAGTCTGGTGTGTGCAGTGTGTGCCGGTGGGGCAGTGAGTGCAGGTGGGGCAGTGAGTGCCAGTGGGTCTGGAGTGGGCAGTGAGTGCCAGTGGGTCTGGAGTGGGCAGTGAGTGCCAGTGGGTCTGGGTCAGTGAGTGCCAGTGGGTCTGGATTGGGCAGTGAGTGCAGTTGGGGCACTGAGTGCCGGTGGGTCTGGAGTGGGCAGTGAGTGCAGGTGGGGCAGTGAGTGCAGGTGGGTCTAGAGTGGGCAGTGAGTGCCGGTGGGTCTGGAGTGGGTAGTGAGTGCAGGTGGGGCAGTGAGTGGAGGTGGGTCTGGAGTGGGCAGTGAGTGCAGGTGGGTCTGGAGTGGGCAGTGAGTATGGAGCGGGCAGTGAGTGCAGTTGGGTCTGGAGTAGGCAGTGAGTGCCGGTGGGTCTGCATTGGGCAGTGAGTGCAGGTGGGTCTGGAGTGGGCAGTTAGTGCAGGTGGGCAGTGAGTGCAGGTGGGTCTGGAGTGGGCAGTGAGTGCCGGTGGGTCTGGAGTGGGCAGTGGTTCTGGAGTGGGCAGTGAGTCTGGAGCGGGCAGTGAGTGGAGTTGGGTCTGGAGTGGGCAGTGAGTCCTGGTGGGTCTGGAGTGGGCAGTGAGTGCAGGTCGGGCAGTGAGTGCCGGTGGGTCTGGAGTGGGCAGTGAGTGCAGGAGGGGCAGTGAGTGCAGGTGGGTCTGGAGTGGGCAGTGATTGCCGGTGGGTCTGGAGTGGGCAGTGAGTGCAGGTGGGGCAGTGAGTGGAGGTGGGTCTGGAGTGGGCAGTGAGTGCAGGTGGGTCTGGAGTGGGCAGTGAGTATGGAGCGGGCAGTGAGTTCAGGTGGGTCTGGAGTGGGCAGTGAGTGCAGTTGTCTGGAGTGGGCAGTGAGTGCAGGTGAGTCTGGAGTGGGCAGTGGGTGCAGGTGGGTCTGGAGTGGGCAGTGAGTCTGGAGTGGGCAATGAGTGCAGGTGGGTCTGGAGTGGGCAGTGAGTGCCGGTGGGTCTGGAGTGGGAAGTGAGTGCAGGTGGGGCAGTTAGTGCAGGTGTGTTTGGAGTGGGCAGTGAGTGCTGGTGGGTCTGGAGTGGGCAATGAGTGCAGGTGGGGCAGTGAGTGCCGGTGGGTCTGGAGTGGGCAGTGAGTGCCGGAAGGTCTTTGAGTGGGCAGTGAGTGCAGGTGGGGCAGTGAGTGCAGGTGGGTCTGGAGTGGGCAGTGAGTGCCGGTGGGTCTGGAGTGGGCAGTGAGTGCAGGTGGGTCAGTGAGTGGAGATGGGTCTGGAGTGGGCAGTGAGTTCAGGTGGGTCTGGAGTAGGCAGTGAATGCTGGTGGGTCTGGAGTGGGCAGTGAGTGCAGGTGGGTCTGGAGTGGGCAGTAACTGCAGGTGGGACAGTGAGTTCAGGTGAGTCTGGAGTGGGCAGTGAGTGCAGGTGGGTTTGCAGTGGGCAGTGAGGTCAGATGGTTCTGGAGAGGGCAGTGAGTTCCGGTAGGACTGGAGGGGGCAGTGAGGGAAGGTGGGTCTGGAGTGGGCAGTAAGTGCAGGTGGGGCAGTGAGTGCAGGTGGGTCTGGAGTTGGCAGTGAGTGCAGGTGGGGCAGTGAATGCAGGTGGGGCAGTGAGTGCAGGTGGGGCAGTGAGCTCAGATGGGTCTGGAGTGCGCAGTGAGTGCAGGTGGGTCTGGAGTGCGCAGTGAGTGCAGGTGGGTCTGGAGTGGGCAGTGAGTACAGGTGGGTCTGGAGTGGGCAGTGAGTCTGGAGTGGGCAGTGAGTGCAGGTGGGGAAGTGAGTGCCGGTGGGTCTGGAGTGGGCAGTGAGTGCAGGTGGGGCAGTAAGTGCAGGTGAGTCTGGAGTGGGCAGTGAGTCTGGAGTGAGCAGTGAGTGCAGGTGGGGCAGTGAGTGGAGGTGGGCCTGGAGTGGGCATGAGTGCCGGTGGGTCTGGAGTGGGCAGTGAGTGCAGGTGGGGCAGTGAGTGCCGGTGGGTCTGGAGTAGGTAGTGAGCGCGGGTGGGTCTGGAGTGGGCCGTGAGGTCAGGTAAGTCTGGAGTGGGCAGTGAGTGCAGGTGGGACTGGAGTGGGCAGTAAGTGGAGGTGGGTCTGGAGTGTGCAGTGAGTGCCGGTGGGTCTGGAGTGGGCAGTGGGTCTGGAGCGGGCATTGAGTGCAGGTGAGGCAGGGAGTGCAGGTGGGTCTGGAGTGGGCAGTGAGTGCAGGTGGGTCTGGAGTGGACAGTGAGTGCAGGTGGGTATGGAGTGGGCAGTGAGTGCAAGTGGGGCAGTGAGTGCAGGTGGGTCTGGAGTGGGCAGTGGGTCTGGGGTGGGCAGTGGGTCTGGGGTGGGCAGTGAGTGCAGGTGGGTCTGGAGTGGGCAGTGAGTGCTGGTGGGTCTGGAGTGGGCAGTGAGTGCAGGTGGGTCTGGAGTGGGTAGTGAGTCTGGAGAGGGCAGTGAGTGCAGGTGGGGCAGTGAGTGGAGGTGGGTCTGGAGTGGGCAGTGACTGCAGGTGGGTCTGGAGTGGGCAGTGAGTCTGGAGCGGGCAGTGAGTTTAGGTGGGTCTGGAGTGGGCAGTGAGTGCAGGTGTTTGGAGTGGGCAGTGAGTGTAGGTAAGTCTGGAGTGGGCAGTGAGTGCCGTTGGGTGCAGGTGGGTCTGCAGTGGGCAGTGAGTCTGGAGTGGGCAGTGAGTGTAGATGAGTCTGGAGTGGGCAGTGAGTGCAGATGGGTCTGCAGTGGGCAGTGAGTGCCGCTGGGGCAGTGAGTGCCGGTGGGTCTGAAGTGGGCAGTGAGTGCAGGTGTGTCTGGAGTGGGCAGTGAGTGCCGGTGGGTCTGGAGTGGGCAGTGAGTGCCGGAGGGGAAGTGAGTGCAGGTGGGTCTGGAGTGGCCAGTGAATCTGGAGTGGGCAGTGAGTGCAGATGGGTCTGGAGTGGGCAGTGAGTGCCGGTGGGTCAGGAGTGGGCAGTGAGTCTGGAGTGGGCAGTGAGTGCAGGTGGGTCTGGAGTGGGCAGTGAGTGCAGGTGTGTCTGGAGTGGGCAGTGAGTGCCGGTGGGGCAGTGAGTGCAGGTGGCTCTGGAGTGGGCAGTGAGTGCAGGTGGGTCTGGAGTGGGCAGTGAGTGCAGGGGGGTCTGCAATGGGCAGTGAGTGCAGGTGGGTCTGGAGTGGGCAGTGAGTGCAGGTGGGGCAGTGAGTGGAGGGGGCAGTGAGTGCAGGTGGGTCTGGAGTGGGCAGTGAGTGGAGGTGAGTCTGGAGTGGGCAGTGAGTGTAGGTGGGTCTGGAGTGGGCAGTGAGTGCAGGTGGGGCAGTGAGTGCAGGTAGGTCTGGAGTAGGCAGTGAGTGCAGTTGGGTCTGGAGTCGGCAGTGAGTGCAGGTGGGGCAGTGAGTGCCAGTGGGTCTGGAGTGGGCAGTGAGTGCCGGTGGGTCTGGAGTGGGTAGTGAGTGCAGGTGGGTCTGGAGTGGGCAGTGAGTGCCGGTGGGTCTGCAGTGGGCAGTGAGTGCAGGTGGGTCTGGAGTGGGCAGTGAGTTTGGAGTGGGCAGTGAGTGCAGGTGGGTCTGGAGTGGGCAGTGAGGGCAGGTGGGGCAGTGAGTGCAGGTGGGTCTGGAGTCGGCAGTGAGTGCCCGTGGGTCTGGAGTGGGCAGTGGGTCTGGAGTGGGCAGTGAGTCTGGAGTGGGCAGTGAGTGGAGGTGGGTCTGGAGTGGGCAGTGAGTGCAAGTGGGACAGTGAGTGCCGGTGGGTCTGGAGTGGGCAGTGAGTGCAGGAGGTACAGTGAGTTCAGGTGGGGCAGTGAGTGCAGGTGGGTCTGGAGTGGGCAGTGAGTGCCGGTGGGTCTGCAGTGGGCAGTGAGTGCCCATGGGTCTGGAGTGGGTCTGTAGGGGGCAGTGAGTCTGGAATGGGCAGTGAGTGCAGGTGTTGCAGTGAGTGGAGGTGGGTCTAGAGTGGGCAGTGAGTGCAGGTGGGTATGGAGTGGGCAGTGAGTCTAGAGTGGGCAGTGAGTTCAAGTGGGTCTGGATTGGGCAGTGAATGCAGGTGTCTGGAGTGGGCAGTGAGTGCAGGTGAATCTGCAGTGGGCAGTGAGTGCAGGTGCGTCTGGAGTGGGCAGTGGGTGCAGGTGAGTCTGGAGTGGGCAGTGAGTCTGGAGTGGGCAGTGAGTGCCGGTGCGTCTGGAGTGGGCAGTGAGTGCAGGCGGGGCAGTGAGTGCAGGTGGGTCTGGAGTGGGCAGTGAGTGCCGGTGGGTCTCGAGTGGGCAGTGAGTGCAGGTGGGGCAGTGAGTGCAGGTGAGTCTGGAGTGGGCAGTGAATCTGGAGTGGGCAGTGAGTGCTGGTGGGTCTGGAGTGCGCAGGGAGTGCTGGTGGGTCTGGAGTGGGCAGTGAGTGCCGGTGGGTCTGGAGTGGGCAGTGAGTGCAGGTTGTGCAGTGAGTGCTGGTGGGTCTGGAGTGGGCTGTGAGTTCAGGTGGGTCTGGAGTGGGCAGTGAGTGCAGGTGGGACTGGAGTGGGCAGTAAGTGGAGGTGGGTCTGGAGTGGGCAGTGAATGCCGGTGGGTCTGGAGTGGGCAGTGGGTCTGGAGTGGGCAGTGAGTGCAGGTGGGGCAGTGAGTGCAGGTGGGTCTGGAGTGGGCAGTGAGTGCAGGTGGGACTGCAGTGGGCAGTGAGTGCCGGTGGGTCTGGAGTGGGCAGTGAGTGCAGGTGGGTCTGGAGTGGGCAGTGAGTGCAGCTGGGGCAGTGAGCTCAGGTGGGTCTGGAGTGTGCAGTGAGTGCCAGTGGGTCTGAAGTGGGCAGTGGGTCTGGAGTGGGCATTGAGTGCAGGTGGGTCTGGAGTGGGCAGTAAGTGCAGGTGGGTCTGGGGTGGGCAGTAAGTGCAGGTGGGGCAGTGAGTGCAGGTGGTTCTGGAGTGGGCAGTGAGTGCCGGTGGGTCTGGAGTTGCCATTGAGTGCCGGTGGGTCTGGAGTGGGCAGTGAGTGGAGGTGAGTCTGGAGTGGGCAGTGAGTGCCGGTGGGTCTGGAGTGGGCAGTGAGTGCAGGAGGGTCTGGAGGGGGCAGTGAGTCTGGAGTGGGCAGTGAGTGCAGGTGGGGCAGTGAGTGCTGGTGGGTCTGGAGTGGGCAGTGAGTGCAGGTGGGTCTGGAGTGGGCAGTAAGTGCAGGTGGGGAAGTGAGTGCAGGTGAGTCTGGAGTGGGCAGTGAGTGCAGGTGGGTTTGCAGTGGGCAGTGAGGTCAGATGGGTCTGGAGTGGGCAGTGAGTTCAGGTGGGACTGGAGTGGGCAGTGAGTGCAGGTGGGTATGGTGTGGGCAGTGAATGCTGGTGGGTCTGGAATGGGCAGTGAGTGCAGGTGGGTCTGGAGTGGGCAGTAAGTGCAGGTGGGGAAGTGAGTGCAGGTGAGTCTGGAGTGGGCAGTGAGTGCAGGTGGGTTTGCAGTGGGCAGTGAGGTCAGATGGGTCTGGAGTGGGCAGTGAGTTCAGGTGGGACTGGAGTGGGCAGTGAGTGCAGGTGGGTCTAGAGGGGGCAGTGAGTGCAGGTGGGTCTGGAGTGGGCAGTGAGAGCAGGTGGGGCAGTGAATGCAGGTGGGGCAGTGAGCTCAGATTGGTGTGGAGTGGGCAGTAAGTGACGGTGGGGCAGTAAGTGCAGGAGGGTCTGGAGTGGGCAGTGAGTGCAGGTGGGTGTGGAGTGGGCATTGAGTCTGGAGTGGGCAGTGAGTGCAGGTGGGGCAGTAAGTGCCGGTGGGTCTGGAGTTGGTAGTGAGTGCAGGTGGGTCTGGAGTGGGCCGTGAGGTCAGGTGGGTCTGGAGTGGGCAGTGAGTGCAGGTGGGACTGGAGTGGGTAGTGAGTGCAGATGGGTCTGGTGTGGGCAGTGAGTGCAGGTGGGTCTGGAGTGGGCAGTGAGTGCAGGTGGGGCAGTGAGATCAGGTGGGTCTGGAGTGGGCAGTGAGTGCTGGTGGGTCTGGAGTGGGCAGTAAGTGCCGGTGGGTCTGGAGTGGGCAGTGGGTCTGGGGTGGGCAGTGAGTGCAGGTGGGTCTGGAGTGGGCAGTGAGTGCAGGTGGGTCTGGGGTGGGCAGTGAGTGCCGGTGGGTCTGGAGTGGGCAGTGAGTGCTGGTGATTCTGGAGTGGGCACTGAGTCTGGAGTGGGCAGTGAGTGCAGGTGGGGCAGTGAGTGGAGGTTGATGTGGAGTGGGCAGTGAGAGCAGGTGGGTGTGGAGTGGGCAGTGAGTCTGGAGCGGGCAGTGAGTACAGGTGGGTCTGCAGTGGGCAGTGAGTGCAGGTAAGTCTGGAGTGGGCAGTGAGTGCAGGTGGGTGCAGGTGGGTCTGGAGTGGGCAGTGAGTCTGCAGCGGTCAGTGAGTTCAGGTGGGTCTGGAGTAGGCAGTGAGTGGAGATGGGTCTGGAGTGGGCAGTGAGTGCCGGTGGGTCTGGAGTGGGCAGTGAGTGCAGGTGGGGCAGTGAGTGCAGGTGGGTCTTGAGTGGGCAGTGAGTGCTGGTGGGTCTGGAGTGGGCAGTGAGTGCCGGTGGGTCTGGAGTGGGGCAATAAGTGCAAGTAGGGCAGTGAGTGCAGGTGAGTCTGGTGTTGGCAGTGAGTGCCGGTGGGGCACTGAGTGCAGGTGGGGCAGTGAGTGCCAGTGGGTCTGGAGTGGGCAGTGAGTCTGGAGTGGGCAGTGAGTGCAGGTGGGACAGTGAGTGCCGATGGGTTTGCAGTGGGCAGTGAGTGCAGGTGGGTCTGGAGTGGGCAGTGAGTGCAGGTGGGTCTGGAGTGGGCAGTGGGTCTGCAGTGGGCAGTGAGTGTAGGTGAGTCTGGAGTGGGCAGTGAGTGCAGGTGGGTCTGGAGTGGGCGGTGAGGGCCGGTGGGGCAGTGAGTGCAGGTAAGTCTGGAGTGGGCAGTGGGTCTGCAGTGGGCAGTGAGTGTAGGTGAGTCTGGAGTGGGCAGTGAGTGCAGGTGGGTCTGGAGTGGGCGGTGAGGGCCGGTGGGGCAGTGAGTGCAGGTGGGTGTGGAGTGGGCAGTGAGTGCCGGTGGGTATGGAGTGTGCAGTGAGTGCAGGTGGGTCTGGAGTGGGCAGTGAGTGCAGGTGGGTCTGGAGTGGGCAGTGAGTGCCAGTGGGTCTGGAGGGGGCAGTGAGTGCAGGTGGGTCTGGAGTGGGCAGTGAGTGCAGGTGGGGCAGTGAGTGGCGGTGGGTCTCAAGTGGGCAGTGAGTGCGGGTGGGGCGGTGAGTGCCGGTGGGTCTGGAGTGGGCAGTGAGTGCAGGTGGGGCAGTGAGCTCAGGTGAGCCTGGAGTGGGCAGTGAGTGCAGGTGGGTCTGGAGTGGGCAGTGGGTCTGCAGTGGGCAGTGAGTGCAGGTGAGTCTGGAGTGGGTGGGTGAGTTCAGGTGAGTCTGCAGTGGGCAGTGAGTCCGGAGTGGGCAGTGAGTGAAGGTGGGTCTGGAGTGGGCAGTGGGTCTGCAGTGGGCAGTGAGTGCAGGTGACTCTGGAGTGGGCAGTGAGAGCAGGTGGGACAGTGAGTGCAGGTGGGGCAGTGAGCTCAGGTGGGTCTGGAGTGGGCAGTGAGTGCCGGTGGGGCAGTGAGTGCAGGTTGGTCTGGAGTGGGCAGTGAGTACAGGAGGGTGTGGAGTGGGCAGTGAGTCTGGAATGGGCAGTGAGTGCAGGTGGGTCTGGAGCGGGCAGTGAATGCAGATGGGGCAGTGAGTGCAGGTGAGTCTGGAGGGGGCAGTGAGTCTGGAGTGGGCAGTGAGTGCAGGTGGGGCAGAGAGTGGAGGTGGGCTTGGAGTGGGCAGTGAGTGCCGATGGGTCTGGAGTGGGCAGTGAGTGCAGGTGGGGCAGTGAGTGCAAGTGGGTCTGGAGTAGGTAGTGAGCGCGGGTGGGTCTGGAGTGGGCCATGATGTCAGGTGGGTCTGGAGTGGGCAGTGAGTGCAGGTGGGACTGGAGTGGGCAGTAAGTGGAGGTGGGTCTGTAGTGGGCAGTGAGTGCAGGTGGGTCTGGAGTGGGCAGTGAGTGGAGGTGAGTCTGGAGTGGGCAGTGAGTGCATGTGGGTCTGGAGTGGGCAGTGAGTGCAGGTGGGTCTGGAGTGGGCAGTGAGTGCCGGTGGGTCTGGAGTGGGGCAGTGAGTGCAGGTGCATCTGGAGTGGGCAGTGGGTGCACGTGAGTCTGGAGTGGGCAGTGAGTCTGGAGTGGGCAGTGAGTGCCGGTGGGTCTGGAGTGGGCAGTGAGTGCAGGCGGGGCAGTTAGTGCAGGTGTGTTTGGAGTGGGCAGTGAGTGCCGGTGGGTCTGGACTGGGCAGTGAGTGCAGGTGGGGCAGTGAGTGCCGGTGGGTCTGGAGTGGGCAGGGAGTGCCGGTGGGTCTGGAGTGGGCGGTGAGGGCCGGTGGGGCAGTGAGTGCAGGTGGGTGTGGAATGGGCAGTGAGTGCCGGTGGGTATGGAGTGTGCAGTGAGTGCAGGTGGGTCTGGAGTGGGCAGTGAGTGCAGGTGGGTCTGGAGTGGGCAGTGAGTGCCAGTGGGTCTGGAGGGGGCAGTGAGTGCAGGTGGGTCTGGAGTGGGCAGTGAGTGCAGGTGGGGCAGTGAGTGGCGGTGGGTCTCAAGTGGGCAGTGAGTGCGGGTGGGGCGGTGAGTGCCGGTGGGTCTGGAGTGGGCAGTGAGTGCAGGTGGGGCAGTGAGCTCAGGTGAGCCTGGAGTGGGCAGTGAGTGCAGGTGGGTCTGGAGTGGGCAGTGGGTCTGCAGTGGGCAGTGAGTGCAGGTGAGTCTGGAGTGGGTGGGTGAGTTCAGGTGAGTCTGCAGTGGGCAGTGAGTCCGGAGTGGGCAGTGAGTGAAGGTGGGTCTGGAGTGGGCAGTGGGTCTGCAGTGGGCAGTGAGTGCAGGTGACTCTGGAGTGGGCAGTGAGAGCAGGTGGGACAGTGAGTGCAGGTGGGGCAGTGAGCTCAGGTGGGTCTGGAGTGGGCAGTGAGTGCCGGTGGGGCAGTGAGTGCAGGTTGGTCTGGAGTGGGCAGTGAGTACAGGAGGGTGTGGAGTGGGCAGTGAGTCTGGAATGGGCAGTGAGTGCAGGTGGGTCTGGAGCGGGCAGTGAATGCAGATGGGGCAGTGAGTGCAGGTGAGTCTGGAGTGGGCAGTGAGTCTGGAGTGGGCAGTGAGTGCAGCTGGGGCAGAGAGTGGAGGTGGGCTTGGAGTGGGCAGTGAGTGCCGGTGGGTCTGGAGTGGGCAGTGAGTGCAGGTGGGGCAGTGAGTGCAAGTGGGTCTGGAGTAGGTAGTGAGCGCGGGTGGGTCTGGAGTGGGCCATGATGTCAGGTGGGTCTGGAGTGGGCAGTGAGTGCAGGTGGGACTGGAGTGGGCAGTAAGTGGAGGTGGGTCTGTAGTGGGCAGTGAGTGCAGGTGGGTCTGGAGTTTGCAGTGAGTGGAGGTGAGTCTGGAGTGGGCAGTGAGTGCATGTGGGTCTGGAGTGGGCAGTGAGTGCAGGTGGGTCTGGAGTGGGCAGTGAGTGCCGGTGGGTCTGGAGTGGGGCAGTGAGTGCAGGTGCATCTGGAGTGGGCAGTGGGTGCACGTGAGTCTGGAGTGGGCAGTGAGTCTGGAGTGGGCAGTGAGTGCCGGTGGGTCTGGAGTGGGCAGTAAGTGCAGGCGGGGCAGTTAGTGCAGGTGTGTTTGGAGTGGGCAGTGAGTGCCGGTGGGTCTGGACTGGGCAGTGAGTGCAGGTGGGGCAGTGAGTGCCGGTGGGTCTGGAGTGGGCAGGGAGTGCCGGTGGGTATGGAGTGGGCAGTGAGTGCAGGTGGGGTAGTGAGTGCCGGTGGGTCTGGAGTGGGCAGTGAGCGCCGGTGGGTCAGTGAGTGGAGATGGGTCTGGAGTGGGCAGTGAGTTCAGGTGGGTATGGTGTGGGCAGTGAATGCTGGTGGGTCTGGAGTGGGCAGTGAGTGCAGGTGGGTCTGGAGTGGGCAGTAAGTGCAGGTGGGGAAGTGAGTGCAGGTGAGTCTGGAGTGGGCAGTGAGTGCAGGTGGGTCTGGAGTGGGAGGTAAGGTCAGGTGGGTCTGGAGTGGGCAGTGAGTGCAGGTGGGACTGGAGTGGGCAGTGAGTGCAGGTGGGTCTGGAGTGGGCAGTGAGTGCAGGTGGGTCTGGAGTGGGCAGTGAGTGCAGGTGGGGCAGTGAGATCAGGTGGGTCTGGAGTGGGCAGTGAGTGCAGGTGGGTCTGGAGTGGGCAGTAAGTGCAGGTGGGGAAGTGAGTGCAGGTGAGTCTGGAGTAGGTAGTGAGTGCAGGTGGGTCTGGAGTGGGAGGTGAGGTCAGGTGGGTCTGGAGTGGGCAGAGAGTGCAGGTGGGACTGGAGTGGGCAGCGAGTGCAGGTGGGTCTGGAGTGGGCAGTGAGTGCAGGTGGGTCTGGAGTGGGCAGTGAGTGCAGGTGGGGCAGTGAGATCAGGTGGGTCTGGAGTGGGCAGTGAGTGCTGGTGGTTCTGGAGTGGGCAGTAAGTGCCGGTGGGTCTGGAGTGGGCAGTGGGTCTGGGGTGGGCAGTGAGTGCAGGTGGGTCTGGAGTGGGCAGTGAGTGCAGGTGGGTCTGGGGAGGGCAGTGAGTGCCGGTGGGTCTGGAGTGGGCAGTGAGTGCAGGTGGGTCTGGAGTGGGCAGTGAGTCTGGAGTGGGCAGTGAGTGCAGGTGGGGCAGTGAGTGGAGGTGGATGTGAAGTGGGCAGTAAGTGCAGGTGGGTGTGGAGTGGGCAGTGAGTGCAGGTGGGTCTGCAGTGGGCAGTGAGTGCAGGTAAGTCTGGAGTGGGCAGTGAGTGCAGGTGGGTGCAGGTGGGTCTGGAGTGGGCAGTGAGTCTGCAGCGGGCAGTGAGTTCAGGTGGGTCTGGAGTAGGCAGTGAGTGGAGATGGGTCTGGAGTGGGCAGTGAGTGCCGGTGGGTCTGGTGTGGGCAGTGAGTGCATGTGGGGCAGTGAGTGAAGGTGGCTCTGGAGTGGGCAGTGAGTGCAGGAGGGGCAGTGAGTGCTGGTGGGTCTGGAGTGGGCAGTGAGTGACGGTGGGTCTGGAGTGGGGCAATAAGTGCAGGTAGGGCAGTGAGTGCAGGTGAGTCTGGTGTGGGCAGTGAGTGCCGGTGGGGCACTGAGTGCCAGTGGGGCAGTGAGTGCCAGTGGGTCTGGAGTGGGCAGTGAGTCTGGAGTGGGCAGTGAGTGCAGGTGGGGCAGTGAGTGCCGATGGGTCTGCAGTGGGCAGTGAGTGCAGGTGGGTCTGGAGTGGGCAGTGAGTGCAGGTGGGTCTGGAGTGGGCAGTGGGTCTGCAGTGGGCAGTGAGTGTAGATGAGTCTGGAGTGGGCAGTGAGTGCAGATGGGTCTGCAGTGGGCAGTGAGTGCCGGTGGGGCAGTGAGTGCCGGTGGGTCTGGAGTGGGCAGTGAGTGCAGGTGTGTCTGGAGTGGGCAGTGAGTGCCGGTGGGTCTGGAGTGGGCAGTGAGTGCCGGTGGGGCAGTGAGTGCAGGTGGGTCTGGAGTGGGCAGTGAATCTGGAGTGGGCAGTGAGTGCAGGTGGGTCTGGAGTGGGCAGTGAGTGCCGGTGGGTCAGGAGTGGGCAGTGAGTCTGGAGTGGGCAGTGAGTGCAGGTGGGTCTGGAGTGGGCAGTGAGTGCCGGTGGGGCAGTGAGTGCAGGTGGCTCTGGAGTGGGCAGTGAGTGCAGGTGGGTCTGGAGTGGGCAGTGAGTGCAGGTGGGTCTGCAATGGGCAGTGAGTGCAGGTGGGTCTGGAGTGGGCAGGGAGTGCAGGTGGGGCAGTGAGTGGAGGGGGCAGTGAGTGCAGGTGGGTCTGGAGTGGGCAGTGAGTGGAGGTGAGTCTGGAGTGGGCAGTGAGTGCAGGTGGGTCTGGAGTGGGCAGTGAGTACAGGTGGGGCAGTGAGTGCCAGGGTCTGGAGTGTGCAGTGAGTGCCAGTGGATCTGGAGTTTGCAGTGAGTGCAGGTGGGTCTGGAGTGGGCAGTGAGTGCCGGTGGGTCTGCAGTGGGCAGTGAGTGCAGGTGGGTCTGGAGTGGGCAGTAAGTCTGGAGTGGGCAGTGAGTGCCGGTGGGTCTGCAGTGGGCAGTGAGTGCAGGTGGGTCTGGAGTGGGCAGTGAGTCTGGAGTGGGCAGTGAGTGCAGGTGGGTCTGGAGTGGGCAGTGAGGGCAGGTGGGGCAGTGAGTGCAGGTGGGTCTGGAGTGGGCAGTGAGTACCCGTGGGTCTGGAGTGGACAGTGGGCCTGGAGTGGGCAGTGAGTCTGGAGCGGGCATTGAGTGGAGGTGGTTCTGGAGTGGGCAGTGAGTGCAAGTGGGACAGTGAGTGCCGGTGGGTCTGGAGTGGGCAGTGAGTGCAGGAGGTACAGTGAGTGCAGGTGGGGCAGTGAGTGCAAGTGGGTCTGGAGTGGGCAGTAAGTGCCGGTGGGTCTGCAGTGGGCAGTGAGTGCCGGTGGGTCTGGAGTGGGCAGTGAGTGCAGGTGGGTCTGTAGGGAGCAGTGAGTCTGGAATGGGCAGTGAGTGCAGGTGTTGCAGTGAGTGGAGGTGGGTCTGGAGTGGGCAGTGAGTGCAGGTGGGTCTGGAGTGGGCAGTGAGTCTAGAGCGGGCAGTGAGTTCAAGTGGGTCTGGAGTGGGCAGTGAATGCAGGTGTCTGGAGTGGGCAGTGAGTGCAGGTGAGTCTGCAGTGGGCAGTGAGTGCAGGTGCGTCTGGAGTGGGCAGTGGGTGGAGGTGAGTCTGGAGTGGGCAGTGATTCTGGAGTGGGCAGTGAGTGCCGGTGGGTCTGGAGTTGGCAGTGAGTGCAGGCGGGGCAGTGAGTGCAGGTGGGTCTGGAGTGGGCAGTGAGTGCCGGTGGGTCTCGAGTGGGCAGTGAGTGCAGGTGGGGCAGTGAGTGCAGGTGAGTCTGGAGTGGGCAGTGAATCTGGAGTGGCCAGTGAGTGCAGTTGGGTCTGGAGTGCGCAGGGAGTGCTGGTGGGTGTGGAGTGGGCAGTGAGTGCCGGTGGGTCTGGAGTGGGCAGTGAGTGCAGGTTGTGCAGTGAGTGCCGGTGGGTCTGGAGTGGGCTGTGAGTGCAGGTGGGTCTGGAGTGGGCAGTGGGTGCAGGTGGGTATGGAGTGGGCCGTGAGTTCAGGTGGGTCTGGAGTGGGCAGTGAGTGCAGGTGGGACTGGAGTGGGCAGTAAGTGGAGGTGGGTCTGGAGTGGGCAGTGAATGCCGGTGGGTCTGGAGTGGGCAGAGGGTCTGGAGTGGGCAGTGAGTGCAGGTGGGGCAGTGAGTGCAGGTGGGTCTGGAGTGGGCAGTGAGTGCAGGTGGGACTGCAGTGGGCAGTGAGTGCAGGTGGGTCTAGAGTGGGCAGTGAGTGCAGGTGGGTCTGGAGTGGGCAGTGAGTGCAGGTGGGGCAGTGAGTGGAGGGGGCAGTGAGTGCAGGTGGGTCTGGCGTGGGCAGTGAGTGGAGGTGAGTCTGGAGTGGGCAGTGAGTGCAGGTGGGTCTGGAGTGGGCAGTGAGTGCAGGTGGGGCAGTGAGTGCAGGTAGGTCTGGAGTAGGCAGTGAGTGCAGTTGGGTCTGGAGTCGGCAGTGAGTGCAGGTGGGGCAGTGAGTGCCAGTGGGTCTGGAGTGGGCAGTGAGTGCCGGTGGGTCTGGAGTGGGTAGTGAGTGCAGGTGGGTCTGGAGTGGGCAGTGAGTGCCGGTGGGTCTGCAGTGGGCAGTGAGTGCAGGTGGGTCTGGAGTGGGCAGTGAGTTTGGAGTGGGCAGTGAGTGCAGGTGGGTCTGGAGTGGGCAGTGAGGGCAGGTGGGGCAGTGAGTGCAGGTGGGTCTGGAGTCGGCAGTGAGTGCCCGTGGGTCTGGAGTGGGCAGTGGGTCTGGAGTGGGCAGTGAGTCTGGAGTGGGCAGTGAGTGGAGGTGGGTCTGGAGTGGGCAGTGAGTGCAAGTGGGACAGTGAGTGCCGGTGGGTCTGGAGTGGGCAGTGAGTGCAGGAGGTACAGTGAGTTCAGGTGGGGCAGTGAGTGCAGGTGGGTCTGGAGTGGGCAGTGAGTGCCGGTGGGTCTGCAGTGGGCAGTGAGTGCCCGTGGGTCTGGAGTGGGTCTGTAGGGGGCAGTGAGTCTGGAATGGGCAGTGAGTGCAGGTGTTGCAGTGAGTGGAGGTGGGTCTAGAGTGGGCAGTGAGTGCAGGTGGGTATGGAGTGGGCAGTGAGTCTAGAGTGGGCAGTGAGATCAAGTGGGTCTGGAGTGGGCAGTGAATGCAGGTGTCTGGAGTGGGCAGTGAGTGCAGGTGAATCTGCAGTGGGCAGTGAGTGCAGGTGCGTCTGGAGTGGGCAGTGGGTGCAGGTGAGTCTGGAGTGGGCAGTGAGTCTGGAGTGGGCAGTGAGTGCCGGTGCGTCTGGAGTGGGCAGTGAGTGCAGGCGGGGCAGTGAGTGCAGGTGGGTCTGGAGTGGGCAGTGAGTGCCGGTGGGTCTCGAGTGGGCAGTGAGTGCAGGTGGGGCAGTGAGTGCAGGTGAGTCTGGAGTGGGCAGTGAATCTGGAGTGGGCAGTGAGTGCTGGTGGGTCTGGAGTGCGCAGGGAGTGCTGGTGGGTCTGGAGTGGGCAGTGAGTGCCGGTGGGTCTGGAGTGGGCAGTGAGTGCAGGTTGTGCAGTGAGTGCTGGTGGGTCTGGAGTGGGCTGTGAGTTCAGGTGGGTCTGGAGTGGGCAGTGAGTGCAGGTGGGACTGGAGTGGGCAGTAAGTGGAGGTGGGTCTGGAGTGGGCAGTGAATGCCGGTGGGTCTGGAGTGGGCAGTGGGTCTGGAGTGGGCAGTGAGTGCAGGTGGGGCAGTGAGTGCAGGTGGGTCTGGAGTGGGCAGTGAGTGCAGGTGGGACTGCAGTGGGCAGTGAGTGCCGGTGGGTCTGGAGTGGGCAGTGAGTGCAGGTGGGTCTGGAGTGGGCAGTGAGTGCAGCTGGGGCAGTGAGCTCAGGTGGGTCTGGAGTGTGCAGTGAGTGCCAGTGGGTCTGAAGTGGGCAGTGGGTCTGGAGTGGGCATTGAGTGCAGGTGGGTCTGGAGTGGGCAGTAAGTGCAGGTGGGTCTGGGGTGGGCAGTAAGTGCAGGTGGGGCAGTGAGTGCAGGTGGTTCTGGAGTGGGCAGTGAGTGCCGGTGGGTCTGGAGTTGCCATTGAGTGCCGGTGGGTCTGGAGTGGGCAGTGAGTGGAGGTGAGTCTGGAGTGGGCAGTGAGTGCCGGTGGGTCTGGAGTGGGCAGTGAGTGCAGGAGGGTCTGGAGGGGGCAGTGAGTCTGGAGTGGGCAGTGAGTGCAGGTGGGGCAGTGAGTGCTGGTGGGTCTGGAGTGGGCAGTGAGTGCAGGTGGGTCTGGAGTGGGCAGTAAATGCAGGTGGGGAAGTGAGTGCAGGTGAGTCTGGAGTGGGCAGTGAGTGCAGGTGGGTTTGCAGTGGGCAGTGAGGTCAGATGGGTCTGGAGTGGGCAGTGAGTGCAGGTGGGTATGGTGTGGGCAGTGAATGCTGGTGGGTCTGGAATGGGCAGTGAGTGCAGGTGGGTCTGGAGTGGGCAGTAAGTGCAGGTGGGGAAGTGAGTGCAGGTGAGTCTGGAGTGGGCAGTGAGTGCAGGTGGGTTTGCAGTGGGCAGTGAGGTCAGATGGGTCTGGAGTGGGCAGTGAGTTCAGGTGGGACTGGAGTGGGCAGTGAGTGCAGGTGGGTCTAGAGGGGGCAGTGAGTGCAGGTGGGTCTGGAGTGGGCAGTGAGAGCAGGTCGGGCAGTGAATGCAGGTGGGGCAGTGAGCTCAGATTGGTGTGGAGTGGGCAGTAAGTGACGGTGGGGCAGTAAGTGCAGGTGGGTCTGGAGTGGGCAGTGAGTGCAGGTGGGTGTGGAGTGGGCATTGAGTCTGGAGTGGGCAGTGAGTGCAGGTGGGGCAGTAAGTGCCGGTGGGTCTGGAGTTGGTAGTGAGTGCAGGTGGGTCTGGAGTGGGCCGTGAGGTCAGGTGGGTCTGGAGTGGGCAGTGAGTGCAGGTGGGACTGGAGTGGGTAGTGAGTGCAGGTGGGTCTGGTGTGGGCAGTGAGTGCAGGTGGGTCTGGAGTGGGCAGTGAGTGCAGGTGGGGCAGTGAGATCAGGTGGGTCTGGAGTGGGCAGTGAGTGCTGGTGGGTCTGGAGTGGGCAGTAAGTGCCGGTGGGTCTGGAGTGGGCAGTGGGTCTGGGGTGGGCAGTGAGTGCAGGTGGGTCTGGAGTGGGCAGTGAGTGCAGGTGGGTCTGGGGAGGGCAGTGAGTGCCGGTGGGTCTGGAGTGGGCAGTGAGTGCAGGTGGGTCTGGAGTGGGCACTGAGTCTGGAGTGGGCAGTGAGTGCAGGTGGGGCAGTGAGTGGAGGTTGATGTGGAGTGGGCAGTGAGAGCAGGTGGGTGTGGAGTGGGCAGTGAGTCTGGAGCGGGCAGTGAGTACAGGTGGGTCTGCAGTGGGCAGTGAGTGCAGGTAAGTCTGGAGTGGGCAGTGAGTGCAGGTGGGTGCAGGTGGGTCTGGAGTGGGCAGTGAGTCTGCAGCGGTCAGTGAGTTCAGGTGGGTCTGGAGTAGGCAGTGAGTGGAGATGGGTCTGGAGTGGGCAGTGAGTGCCGGTGGGTCTGGAGTGGGCAGTGAGTGCAGGTGGGGCAGTGAGTGCAGGTGGGTCTTGAGTGGGCAGTGAGTGCTGGTGGGTCTGGAGTGGGCAGTGAGTGCCGGTGGGTCTGGAGTGGGGCAATAAGTGCAAGTAGGGCAGTGAGTGCAGGTGAGTCTGGTGTTGGCAGTGAGTGCCGGTGGGGCACTGAGTGCAGGTGGGGCAGTGAGTGCCAGTGGGTCTGGAGTGGGCAGTGAGTCTGGAGTGGGCAGTGAGTGCAGGTGGGACAGTGAGTGCCGATGGGTTTGCAGTGGGCAGTGAGTGCAGGTGGGTCTGGAGTGGGCAGTGAGTGCAGGTGGGTCTGGAGTGGGCAGTGGGTCTGCAGTGGGCAGTGAGTGTAGGTGAGTCTGGAGTGGGCAGTGAGTGCAGGTGGGTCTGGAGTGGGCGGTGAGGGCTGGTGGGGCAGTGAGTGCAGGTAAGTCTGGAGTGGGCAGTGGGTCTGCAGTGGGCAGTGAGTGTAGGTGAGTCTGGAGTGGGCAGTGAGTGCAGGTGGGTCTGGAGTGGGCGGTGAGGGCCGGTGGGGCAGTGAGTGCAGGTGGGTGTGGAGTGGGCAGTGAGTGCCGGTGGGTATGGAGTGTGCAGTGAGTGCAGGTGGGTCTGGAGTGGGCAGTGAGTGCAGGTGGGTCTGGAGTGGGCAGTGAGTGCCAGTGGGTCTGGAGGGGGCAGTGAGTGCAGGTGGGTCTGGAGTGGGCAGTGAGTGCAGGAGGGTCTGGAGGGGGCAGTGAGTCTGGAGTGGGCAGTGAGTGCAGGTGGGGCAGTGAGTGCTGGTGGGTCTGGAGTGGGCAGTGAGTGCAGGTGGGTCTGGAGTGGGCAGTAAATGCAGGTGGGGAAGTGAGTGCAGGTGAGTCTGGAGTGGGCAGTGAGTGCAGGTGGGTTTGCAGTGGGCAGTGAGGTCAGATGGGTCTGGAGTGGGCAGTGAGTGCAGGTGGGTATGGTGTGGGCAGTGAATGCTGGTGGGTCTGGAATGGGCAGTGAGTGCAGGTGGGTCTGGAGTGGGCAGTAAGTGCAGGTGGGGAAGTGAGTGCAGGTGAGTCTGGAGTGGGCAGTGAGTGCAGGTGGGTTTGCAGTGGGCAGTGAGGTCAGATGGGTCTGGAGTGGGCAGTGAGTTCAGGTGGGACTGGAGTGGGCAGTGAGTGCAGGTGGGTCTAGAGGGGGCAGTGAGTGCAGGTGGGTCTGGAGTGGGCAGTGAGAGCAGGTCGGGCAGTGAATGCAGGTGGGGCAGTGAGCTCAGATTGGTGTGGAGTGGGCAGTAAGTGACGGTGGGGCAGTAAGTGCAGGTGGGTCTGGAGTGGGCAGTGAGTGCAGGTGGGTGTGGAGTGGGCATTGAGTCTGGAGTGGGCAGTGAGTGCAGGTGGGGCAGTAAGTGCCGGTGGGTCTGGAGTTGGTAGTGAGTGCAGGTGGGTCTGGAGTGGGCCGTGAGGTCAGGTGGGTCTGGAGTGGGCAGTGAGTGCAGGTGGGACTGGAGTGGGTAGTGAGTGCAGGTGGGTCTGGTGTGGGCAGTGAGTGCAGGTGGGTCTGGAGTGGGCAGTGAGTGCAGGTGGGGCAGTGAGATCAGGTGGGTCTGGAGTGGGCAGTGAGTGCTGGTGGGTCTGGAGTGGGCAGTAAGTGCCGGTGGGTCTGGAGTGGGCAGTGGGTCTGGGGTGGGCAGTGAGTGCAGGTGGGTCTGGAGTGGGCAGTGAGTGCAGGTGGGTCTGGGGAGGGCAGTGAGTGCCGGTGGGTCTGGAGTGGGCAGTGAGTGCAGGTGGGTCTGGAGTGGGCACTGAGTCTGGAGTGGGCAGTGAGTGCAGGTGGGGCAGTGAGTGGAGGTTGATGTGGAGTGGGCAGTGAGAGCAGGTGGGTGTGGAGTGGGCAGTGAGTCTGGAGCGGGCAGTGAGTACAGGTGGGTCTGCAGTGGGCAGTGAGTGCAGGTAAGTCTGGAGTGGGCAGTGAGTGCAGGTGGGTGCAGGTGGGTCTGGAGTGGGCAGTGAGTCTGCAGCGGTCAGTGAGTTCAGGTGGGTCTGGAGTAGGCAGTGAGTGGAGATGGGTCTGGAGTGGGCAGTGAGTGCCGGTGGGTCTGGAGTGGGCAGTGAGTGCAGGTGGGGCAGTGAGTGCAGGTGGGTCTTGAGTGGGCAGTGAGTGCTGGTGGGTCTGGAGTGGGCAGTGAGTGCCGGTGGGTCTGGAGTGGGGCAATAAGTGCAAGTAGGGCAGTGAGTGCAGGTGAGTCTGGTGTTGGCAGTGAGTGCCGGTGGGGCACTGAGTGCAGGTGGGGCAGTGAGTGCCAGTGGGTCTGGAGTGGGCAGTGAGTCTGGAGTGGGCAGTGAGTGCAGGTGGGACAGTGAGTGCCGATGGGTTTGCAGTGGGCAGTGAGTGCAGGTGGGTCTGGAGTGGGCAGTGAGTGCAGGTGGGTCTGGAGTGGGCAGTGGGTCTGCAGTGGGCAGTGAGTGTAGGTGAGTCTGGAGTGGGCAGTGAGTGCAGGTGGGTCTGGAGTGGGCGGTGAGGGCTGGTGGGGCAGTGAGTGCAGGTAAGTCTGGAGTGGGCAGTGGGTCTGCAGTGGGCAGTGAGTGTAGGTGAGTCTGGAGTGGGCAGTGAGTGCAGGTGGGTCTGGAGTGGGCGGTGAGGGCCGGTGGGGCAGTGAGTGCAGGTGGGTGTGGAGTGGGCAGTGAGTGCCGGTGGGTATGGAGTGTGCAGTGAGTGCAGGTGGGTCTGGAGTGGGCAGTGAGTGCAGGTGGGTCTGGAGTGGGCAGTGAGTGCCAGTGGGTCTGGAGGGGGCAGTGAGTGCAGGTGGGTCTGGAGTGGGCAGTGAGTGCAGGTGGGGCAGTGAGTGGCGGTGGGTCTCAAGTGGGCAGTGAGTGCGGGTGGGGCGGTGAGTGCCGGTGGGTCTGGAGTGGGCAGTGAGTGCAGGTGGGGCAGTGAGCTCAGGTGAGCCTGGAGTGGGCAGTGAGTGCAGGTGGGTCTGGAGTGGGCAGTGGGTCTGCAGTGGGCAGTGAGTGCAGGTGAGTCTGGAGTGGGTGGGTGAGTTCAGGTGAGTCTGCAGTGGGCAGTGAGTCCGGAGTGGGCAGTGAGTGAAGGTGGGTCTGGAGTGGGCAGTGGGTCTGCAGTGGGCAGTGAGTGCAGGTGACTCTGGAGTGGGCAGTGAGAGCAGGTGGGACAGTGAGTGCAGGTGGGGCAGTGAGCTCAGGTGGGTCTGGAGTGGGCAGTGAGTGCCGGTGGGGCAGTGAGTGCAGGTTGGTCTGGAGTGGGCAGTGAGTACAGGAGGGTGTGGAGTGGGCAGTGAGTCTGGAATGGGCAGTGAGTGCAGGTGGGTCTGGAGCGGGCAGTGAATGCAGATGGGGCAGTGAGTGCAGGTGAGTCTGGAGTGGGCAGTGAGTGCAGGTGGGGCAGAGAGTGGAGGTGGGCTTGGAGTGGGCAGTGAGTGCCGATGGGTCTGGAGTGGGCAGTGAGTGCAGGTGGGGCAGTGAGTGCAAGTGGGTCTGGAGTAGGTAGTGAGCGCGGGTGGGTCTGGAGTGGGCCATGATGTCAGGTGGGTCTGGAGTGGGCAGTGAGTGCAGGTGGGACTGGAGTGGGCAGTAAGTGGAGGTGGGTCTGTAGTGGGCAGTGAGTGCAGGTGGGTCTGGAGTGGGCAGTGAGTGGAGGTGAGTCTGGAGTGGGCAGTGAGTGCATGTGGGTCTGGAGTGGGCAGTGAGTGCAGGTGGGTCTGGAGTGGGCAGTGAGTGCCGGTGGGTCTGGAGTGGGGCAGTGAGTGCAGGTGCATCTGGAGTGGGCAGTGGGTGCACGTGAGTCTGGAGTGGGCAGTGAGTCTGGAGTGGGCAGTGAGTGCCGGTGGGTCTGGAGTGGGCAGTGAGTGCAGGCGGGGCAGTTAGTGCAGGTGTGTTTGGAGTGGGCAGTGAGTGCCGGTGGGTCTGGACTGGGCAGTGAGTGCAGGTGGGGCAGTGAGTGCCGGTGGGTCTGGAGTGGGCAGGGAGTGCCGGTGGGTCTGGAGTGGGCGGTGAGGGCCGGTGGGGCAGTGAGTGCAGGTGGGTGTGGAGTGGGCAGTGAGTGCCGGTGGGTATGGAGTGTGCAGTGAGTGCAGGTGGGTCTGGAGTGGGCAGTGAGTGCAGGTGGGTCTGGAGTGGGCAGTGAGTGCCAGTGGGTCTGGAGGGGGCAGTGAGTGCAGGTGGGTCTGGAGTGGGCAGTGAGTGCAGGTGGGGCAGTGAGTGGCGGTGGGTCTCAAGTGGGCAGTGAGTGCGGGTGGGGCGGTGAGTGCCGGTGGGTCTGGAGTGGGCAGTGAGTGCAGGTGGGGCAGTGAGCTCAGGTGAGCCTGGAGTGGGCAGTGAGTGCAGGTGGGTCTGGAGTGGGCAGTGGGTCTGCAGTGGGCAGTGAGTGCAGGTGAGTCTGGAGTGGGTGGGTGAGTTCAGGTGAGTCTGCAGTGGGCAGTGAGTCCGGAGTGGTCAGTGAGCTAAGGTGGGTCTGGAGTGGGCAGTGGGTCTGCAGTGGGCAGTGAGTGCAGGTGACTCTGGAGTGGGCAGTGAGAGCAGGTGGGACAGTGAGTGCAGGTGGGGCAGTGAGCTCAGGTGGGTCTGGAGTGGGCAGTGAGTGCCGGTGGGGCAGTGAGTGCAGGTTGGTCTGGAGTGGGCAGTGAGTACAGGAGGGTGTGGAGTGGGCAGTGAGTCTGGAATGGGCAGTGAGTGCAGGTGGGTCTGGAGCGGGCAGTGAATGCAGATGGGGCAGTGAGTGCAGGTGAGTCTGGAGTGGGCAGTGAGTCTGGAGTGGGCAGTGAGTGCAGGTGGGGCAGAGAGTGGAGGTGGGCTTGGAGTGGGCAGTGAGTGCCGGTGGGTCTGGAGTGGGCAGTGAGTGCAGGTGGGGCAGTGAGTGCAAGTGGGTCTGGAGTAGGTAGTGAGCGCGGGTGGGTCTGGAGTGGGCCATGATGTCAGGTGGGTCTGGAGTGGGCAGTGAGTGCAGGTGGGACTGGAGTGGGCAGTAAGTGGAGGTGGGTCTGTAGTGGGCAGTGAGTGCAGGTGGGTCTGGAGTGGGCAGTGAGTGGAGGTGAGTCTGGAGTGGGCAGTGAGTGCATGTGGGTCTGGAGTGGGCAGTGAGTGCAGGTGGGTCTGGAGTGGGCAGTGAGTGCCGGTGGGTCTGGAGTGGGGCAGTGAGTGCAGGTGCATCTGGAGTGGGCAGTGGGTGCACGTGAGTCTGGAGTGGGCAGTGAGTCTGGAGTGGGCAGTGAGTGCCGGTGGGTCTGGAGTGGGCAGTGAGTGCAGGCGGGGCAGTTAGTGCAGGTGTGTTTGGAGTGGGCAGTGAGTGCCGGTGGGTCTGGACTGGGCAGTGAGTGCAGGTGGGGCAGTGAGTGCCGGTGGGTCTGGAGTGGGCAGGGAGTGCCGGTGGGTATGGAGTGGGCAGTGAGTGCAGGTGGGGTAGTGAGTGCCGGTGGGTCTGGAGTGGGCAGTGAGCGCCGGTGGGTCAGTGAGTGGAGATGGGTCTGGAGTGGGCAGTGAGTTCAGGTGGGTATGGTGTGGGCAGTGAATGCTGGTGGGTCTGGAGTGGGCAGTGAGTGCAGGTGGGTCTGGAGTGGGCAGTAAGTGCAGGTGGGGAAGTGAGTGCAGGTGAGTCTGGAGTGGGCAGTGAGTGCAGGTGGGTCTGGAGTGGGAGGTAAGGTCAGGTGGGTCTGGAGTGGGCAGTGAGTGCAGGTGGGACTGGAGTGGGCAGTGAGTGCAGGTGGGTCTGGAGTGGGCAGTGAGTGCAGGTGGGTCTGGAGTGGGCAGTGAGTGCAGGTGGGGCAGTGAGATCAGGTGGGTCTGGAGTGGGCAGTGAGTGCAGGTGGGTCTGGAGTGGGCAGTAAGTGCAGGTGGGGAAGTGAGTGCAGGTGAGTCTGGAGTAGGTAGTGAGTGCAGGTGGGTCTGGAGTGGGAGGTGAGGTCAGGTGGGTCTGGAGTGGGCAGAGAGTGCAGGTGGGACTGGAGTGGGCAGTGAGTGCAGGTGGGTCTGGAGTGGGCAGTGAGTGCAGGTGGGTCTGGAGTGGGCAGTGAGTGCAGGTGGGGCAGTGAGATCAGGTGGGTCTGGAGTGGGCAGTGAGTGCTGGTGGTTCTGGAGTGGGCAGTAAGTGCCGGTGGGTCTGGAGTGGGCAGTGGGTCTGGGGTGGGCAGTGAGTGCAGGTGGGTCTGGAGTGGGCAGTGAGTGCAGGTGGGTCTGGGGTGGGCAGTGAGTGCCGGTGGGTCTGGAGTGGGCAGTGAGTGCAGGTGGGTCTGGAGTGGGCAGTGAGTCTGGAGTGGGCAGTGAGTGCAGGTGGGGCAGTGAGTGGAGGTGGATGTGAAGTGGGCAGTAAGTGCAGGTGGGTGTGGAGTGGGCAGTGAGTGCAGGTGGGTCTGCAGTGGGCAGTGAGTGCAGGTAAGTCTGGAGTGGGCAGTGAGTGCAGGTGGGTGCAGGTGGGTCTGGAGTGGGCAGTGAGTCTGCAGCGGGCAGTGAGTTCAGGTGGGTCTGGAGTAGGCAGTGAGTGGAGATGGGTCTGGAGTGGGCAGTGAGTGCCGGTGGGTCTGGTGTGGGCAGTGAGTGCATGTGGGGCAGTGAGTGAAGGTGGCTCTGGAGTGGGCAGTGAGTGCAGGAGGGGCAGTGAGTGCTGGTGGGTCTGGAGTGGGCAGTGAGTGACGGTGGGTCTGGAGTGGGGCAATAAGTGCAGGTAGGGCAGTGAGTGCAGGTGAGTCTGGTGTGGGCAGTGAGTGCCGGTGGGGCACTGAGTGCCAGTGGGGCAGTGAGTGCCAGTGGGTCTGGAGTGGGCAGTGAGTCTGGAGTGGGCAGTGAGTGCAGGTGGGGCAGTGAGTGCCGATGGGTCTGCAGTGGGCAGTGAGTGCAGGTGGGTCTGGAGTGGGCAGTGAGTGCAGGTGGGTCTGGAGTGGGCAGTGGGTCTGCAGTGGGCAGTGAGTGTAGATGAGTCTGGAGTGGGCAGTGAGTGCAGATGGGTCTGCAGTGGGCAGTGAGTGCCGGTGGGGCAGTGAGTGCCGGTGGGTCTGGAGTGGGCAGTGAGTGCAGGTGTGTCTGGAGTGGGCAGTGAGTGCCGGTGGGTCTGGAGTGGGCAGTGAGTGCCGGTGGGGCAGTGAGTGCAGGTGGGTCTGGAGTGGGCAGTGAATCTGGAGTGGGCAGTGAGTGCAGGTGGGTCTGGAGTGGGCAGTGAGTGCCGGTGGGTCAGGAGTGGGCAGTGAGTCTGGAGTGGGCAGTGAGTGCAGGTGGGTCTGGAGTGGGCAGTGAGTGCCGGTGGGGCAGTGAGTGCAGGTGGCTCTGGAGTGGGCAGTGAGTGCAGGTGGGTCTGGAGTGGGCAGTGAGTGCAGGTGGGTCTGCAATGGGCAGTGAGTGCAGGTGGGTCTGGAGTGGGCAGGGAGTGCAGGTGGGGCAGTGAGTGGAGGGGGCAGTGAGTGCAGGTGGGTCTGGAGTGGGCAGTGAGTGGAGGTGAGTCTGGAGTGGGCAGTGAGTGCAGGTGGGTCTGGAGTGGGCAGTGAGTACAGGTGGGGCAGTGAGTGCCAGGGTCTGGAGTGTGCAGTGAGTGCCAGTGGATCTGGAGTTTGCAGTGAGTGCAGGTGGGTCTGGAGTGGGCAGTGAGTGCCGGTGGGTCTGCAGTGGGCAGTGAGTGCAGGTGGGTCTGGAGTGGGCAGTAAGTCTGGAGTGGGCAGTGAGTGCCGGTGGGTCTGCAGTGGGCAGTGAGTGCAGGTGGGTCTGGAGTGGGCAGTGAGTCTGGAGTGGGCAGTGAGTGCAGGTGGGTCTGGAGTGGGCAGTGAGGGCAGGTGGGGCAGTGAGTGCAGGTGGGTCTGGAGTGGGCAGTGAGTACCCGTGGGTCTGGAGTGGACAGTGGGCCTGGAGTGGGCAGTGAGTCTGGAGCGGGCAGTGAGTGGAGGTGGGTCTGGAGTGGGCAGTGAGTGCAAGTGGGACAGTGAGTGCCGGTGGGTCTGGAGTGGGCAGTGAGTGCAGGAGGTACAGTGAGTGCAGGTGGGGCAGTGAGTGCAAGTGGGTCTGGAGTGGGCAGTAAGTGCCGGTGGGTCTGCAGTGGGCAGTGAGTGCCGGTGGGTCTGGAGTGGGCAGTGAGTGCAGGTGGGTCTGTAGGGAGCAGTGAGTCTGGAATGGGCAGTGAGTGCAGGTGTTGCAGTGAGTGGAGGTGGGTCTGGAGTGGGCAGTGAGTGCAGGTGGGTCTGGAGTGGGCAGTGAGTCTAGAGCGGGCAGTGAGTTCAAGTGGGTCTGGAGTGGGCAGTGAATGCAGGTGTCTGGAGTGGGCAGTGAGTGCAGGTGAGTCTGCAGTGGGCAGTGAGTGCAGGTGCGTCTGGAGTGGGCAGTGGGTGGAGGTGAGTCTGGAGTGGGCAGTGAGTCTGGAGTGGGCAGTGAGTGCCGGTGGGTCTGGAGTGGGCAGTGAGTGCAGGCGGGGCAGTGAGTGCAGGTGGGTCTGGAGTGGGCAGTGAGTGCCGGTGGGTCTCGAGTGGGCAGTGAGTGCAGGTGGGGCAGTGAGTGCAGGTGAGTCTGGAGTGGGCAGTGAATCTGGAGTGGCCAGTGAGTGCAGTTGGGTCTGGAGTGCGCAGGGAGTGCTGGTGGGTGTGGAGTGGGCAGTGAGTGCCGGTGGGTCTGGAGTGGGCAGTGAGTGCAGGTTGTGCAGTGAGTGCCGGTGGGTCTGGAGTGGGCTGTGAGTGCAGGGGGGTCTGGAGTGGGCAGTGGGTGCAGGTGGGTATGGAGTGGGCCGTGAGTTCAGGTGGGTCTGGAGTGGGCAGTAAGTGCAGGTGGGACTGGAGTGGGCAGTAAGTGGAGGTGGGTCTGGAGTGGGCAGTGAATGCCGGTGGGTCTGGAGTGGGCAGAGGGTCTGGAGTGGGCAGTGAGTGCAGGTGGGGCAGTGAGTGCAGGTGGGTCTGGAGTGGGCAGTGAGTGCAGGTGGGACTGCAGTGGGCAGTGAGTGCAGGTGGGTCTAGAGTGGGCAGTGAGTGCAGGTGGGTCTGGAGTGGGCAGTGAGTGCAGGTGGGGCAGTGAGCTCAGGTGGGTCTGGAGTGTGCAGTGAATGCTGGTGGGTCTGGAGTGGGCAGTGAGTGCAGGTGGGTCTGGAGTGGGCAGTGAGGGCAGGTGGGGCAGTGAGTGCAGGTGGGTCTGGAGTGGGCAGCGAGTACCCGTGGGTCTGGAGTGGACAGTGGGCCTGGAGTGGGCAGTGAGTCTGGAGTGGGCAGTGAGTGGAGGTGGGTCTGGAGTGGGCAGTGAGTGCAGGTGTGTCTGGAGTGGGCAGTGAGTGCCGGTGGGATTGGAGTGGGCAGTGAGTCTGGAGTGGGCAGTGACTCTAGAGTGGGCAGTGAGTGCCGGTGAGTCTGGAGTGGGCAGTGAGTGTAGGTGGGTCTGGAGTGGGCAGTGTGTGCAGGTGAGTCTGGAGTGGGCAGTGAGTGCAGGTGGGTCTGGAGTGGGCAGTGAGTGCCGGTGGGTCTGGAGTGGGCAGTTAGTGCAGGTTGGTCTGGAGTCGGCAGTGAGTGCAGGTGGGTCTGGAGTGGGCAGTGAGTACAGGTGGGGCAGTGAGTGCAGGTGGGTCTGGAGTGGGCAGTGAGTGCAGGTGTGTCTGGACTGGACAGTGAGTGCAGGTGGGGCAGTGAGTGCTGGTGGGTCTGGAGTGGGCAGTGAGTGCAGGTGGGGCAGTGAGTGCCGGTGGGTATGGAGTGGGTAGTGAGTGCAGGTGGGTCTGGGGTGGGTGAGTTCAGGTGGGTCTGGAGTGGGCAGTGAGTCTGGAGTGGGCAGTGAGTGCAGGTGGGTCTGGAGTGGGCAGTGGGTCTGCAGTGGGCAGTGAGTGTAGATGAGTCTGGAGTGGGCAGTGAGTGCAGGTGGGTCTGCAGTGGGCAGTGAGTGCCGGTGGGGCAGTGAGTGCCGGTGGGTCTGGAGTGGGCAGTGAGTGCAGGTGTGTCTGGAGTGGGCAGTGAGTGCCGGTGGGTCTGGAGTGGGCAGTGAGTGCCGGTGGGGCAGTGAGTGCAGGTGGGTCTGGAGTGGGCAGTGAATCTGGAGTGGGCAGTGAGTGCAGGTGGGTCTGGAGTGGGCAGTGAGTGCAGGTGGGTCTGGAGTGGACAGTGAGTGCAGGTGGGTATGGAGTGGGCAGTGAGTGCAAGTGGGGCAGTGAGTGCAGGTGGGTCTGGAGTGGGCAGTGGGTCTGGGGTGGGCAGTGGGTCTGGGGTGGGCAGTGAGTGCAGGTGGGTCTGGAGTGGGCAGTGAGTGCTGGTGGGTCTGGGTTGGGAAGTGAGTGCAGGTGGGTCTGGAGTGGGTAGTGAGTCTGGAGAGGGCAGTGAGTGCAGGTGGGGCAGTGAGTGGAGGTGGGTCTGGAGTGGGCAGTGACTGCAGGTGGGTCTGGAGTGGGCAGTGAGTCTGGAGCGGGCAGTGAGTTTAGGTGGGTCTGGAGTGGGCAGTGAGTGCAGGTGTTTGGAGTGGGCAGTGAGTGTAGGTAAGTCTGGAGTGGGCAGTGAGTGCCGTTGGGTGCAGGTGGGTCTGCAGTGGGCAGTGAGTCTGGAGTGGGCAGTGAGTGTAGATGAGTCTGGAGTGGGCAGTGAGTGCAGATGGGTCTGCAGTGGGCAGTGAGTGCCGCTGGGGCAGTGAGTGCCGGTGGGTCTGAAGTGGGCAGTGAGTGCAGGTGTGTCTGGAGTGGGCAGTGAGTGCCGGTGGGTCTGGAGTGGGCAGTGAGTGCCGGTGGGGAAGTGAGTGCAGGTGGGTCTGGAGTGGGCAGTGAATCTGGAGTGGGCAGTGAGTGCAGATGGGTCTGGAGTGGGCAGTGAGTGCCGGTGGGTCAGGAGTGGGCAGTGAGTCTGGAGTGGGCAGTGAGTGCAGGTGGGTCTGGAGTGGGCAGTGAGTGCAGGTGTGTCTGGAGTGGGCAGTGAGTGCCGGTGGGGCAGTGAGTGCAGGTGGCTCTGGAGTGGGCAGTGAGTGCAGGTGGGTCTGGAGTGGGCAGTGAGTGCAGGGGGGTCTGCAATGGGCAGTGAGTGCAGGTGGGTCTGGAGTGGGCAGTGAGTGCAGGTGGGGCAGTGAGTGGAGGGGGCAGTGAGTGCAGGTGGGTCTGGAGTGGGCAGTGAGTGGAGGTGAGTCTGGAGTGGGCAGTGAGTGCAGGTGGGTCTGGAGTGGGCAGTGAGTGCAGGTGGGGCAGTGAGTGCAGGTAGGTCTGGAGTAGGCAGTGAGTGCAGTTGGGTCTGGAGTCGGCAGTGAGTGCAGGTGGGGCAGTGAGTGCCAGTGGGTCTGGAGTGGGCAGTGAGTGCCGGTGGGTCTGGAGTGGGTAGTGAGTGCAGGTGGGTCTGCAGTGGGCAGTGAGTGCAGGTGGGTCTGGAGTGGGCAGTGAGTTTGGAGTGGGCAGTGAGTGCAGGTGGGTCTGGAGTGGGCAGTGAGGGCAGGTGGGGCAGTGAGTGCAGGTGGGTCTGGAGTCGGCAGTGAGTGCCCGTGGGTCTGGAGTGGGCAGTGGGTCTGGAGTGGGCAGTGAGTCTGGAGTGGGCAGTGAGTGGAGGTGGGTCTGGAGTGGGCAGTGAGTGCAAGTGGGACAGTGAGTGCCGGTGGGTCTGGAGTGGGCAGTGAGTGCAGGAGGTACAGTGAGTTCAGGTGGGGCAGTGAGTGCAGGTGGGTCTGGAGTGGGCAGTGAGTGCCGGTGGGTCTGCAGTGGGCAGTGAGTGCCCGTGGGTCTGGAGTGGGTCTGTAGGGGGCAGTGAGTCTGGAATGGGCAGTGAGTGCAGGTGTTGCAGTGAGTGGAGGTGGGTCTAGAGTGGGCAGTGAGTGCAGGTGGGTATGGAGTGGGCAGTGAGTCTAGAGTGGGCAGTGAGTTCAAGTGGGTCTGGAGTGGGCAGTGAATGCAGGTGTCTGGAGTGGGCAGTGAGTGCAGGTGAATCTGCAGTGGGCAGTGAGTGCAGGTGCGTCTGGAGTGGGCAGTGGGTGCAGGTGAGTCTGGAGTGGGCAGTGAGTCTGGAGTGGGCAGTGAGTGCCGGTGCGTCTGGAGTGGGCAGTGAGTGCAGGCGGGGCAGTGAGTGCAGGTGGGTCTGGAGTGGGCAGTGAGTGCCGGTGGGTCTCGAGTGGGCAGTGAGTGCAGGTGGGGCAGTGAGTGCAGGTGAGTCTGGAGTGGGCAGTGAATCTGGAGTGGGCAGTGAGTGCTGGTGGGTCTGGAGTGCGCAGGGAGTGCTGGTGGGTCTGGAGTGGGCAGTGAGTGCCGGTGGGTCTGGAGTGGGCAGTGAGTGCAGGTTGTGCAGTGAGTGCTGGTGGGTCTGGAGTGGGCTGTGAGTTCAGGTGGGTCTGGAGTGGGCAGTGAGTGCAGGTGGGACTGGAGTGGGCAGTAAGTGGAGGTGGGTCTGGAGTGGGCAGTGAATGCCGGTGGGTCTGGAGTGGGCAGTGGGTCTGGAGTGGGCAGTGAGTGCAGGTGGGGCAGTGAGTGCAGGTGGGTCTGGAGTGGGCAGTGAGTGCAGGTGGGACTGCAGTGGGCAGTGAGTGCCGGTGGGTCTGGAGTGGGCAGTGAGTGCAGGTGGGTCTGGAGTGGGCAGTGAGTGCAGCTGGGGCAGTGAGCTCAGGTGGGTCTGGAGTGTGCAGTGAGTGCCAGTGGGTCTGAAGTGGGCAGTGGGTCTGGAGTGGGCATTGAGTGCAGGTGGGTCTGGAGTGGGCAGTAAGTGCAGGTGGGTCTGGGGTGGGCAGTAAGTGCAGGTGGGGCAGTGAGTGCAGGTGGTTCTGGAGTGGGCAGTGAGTGCCGGTGGGTCTGGAGTTGCCATTGAGTGCCGGTGGGTCTGGAGTGGGCAGTGAGTGGAGGTGAGTCTGGAGTGGGCAGTGAGTGCCGGTGGGTCTGGAGTGGGCAGTGAGTGCAGGAGGGTCTGGAGGGGGCAGTGAGTCTGGAGTGGGCAGTGAGTGCAGGTGGGGCAGTGAGTGCTGGTGGGTCTGGAGTGGGCAGTGAGTGCAGGTGGGTCTGGAGTGGGCAGTAAGTGCATGTGGGGAAGTGAGTGCAGGTGAGTCTGGAGTGGGCAGTGAGTGCAGGTGGGTTTGCAGTGGGCAGTGAGGTCAGATGGGTCTGGAGTGGGCAGTGAGTTCAGGTGGGACTGGAGTGGGCAGTGAGTGCAGGTGGGTATGGTGTGGGCAGTGAATGCTGGTGGGTCTGGAATGGGCAGTGAGTGCAGGTGGGTCTGGAGTGGGCAGTAAGTGCAGGTGGGGAAGTGAGTGCAGGTGAGTCTGGAGTGGGCAGTGAGTGCAGGTGGGTTTGCAGTGGGCAGTGAGGTCAGATGGGTCTGGAGTGGGCAGTGAGTTCAGGTGGGACTGGAGTGGGCAGTGAGTGCAGGTGGGTCTAGAGGGGGCAGTGAGTGCAGGTGGGTCTGGAGTGGGCAGTGAGAGCAGGTGGGGCAGTGAATGCAGGTGGGGCAGTGAGCTCAGATTGGTGTGGAGTGGGCAGTAAGTGACGGTGGGGCAGTAAGTGCAGGTGGGTCTGGAGTGGGCAGTGAGTGCAGGTGGGTGTGGAGTGGGCATTGAGTCTGGAGTGGGCAGTGAGTGCAGGTGGGGCAGTAAGTGCCGGTGGGTCTGGAGTTGGTAGTGAGTGCAGGTGGGTCTGGAGTGGGCCGTGAGGTCAGGTGGGTCTGGAGTGGGCAGTGAGTGCAGGTGGGACTGGAGTGGGTAGTGAGTGCAGGTGGGTCTGGTGTGGGCAGTGAGTGCAGGTGGGTCTGGAGTGGGCAGTGAGTGCAGGTGGGGCAGTGAGATCAGGTGGGTCTGGAGTGGGCAGTGAGTGCTGGTGGGTCTGGAGTGGGCAGTAAGTGCCGGTGGGTCTGGAGTGGGCAGTGGGTCTGGGGTGGGCAGTGAGTGCAGGTGGGTCTGGAGTGGGCAGTGAGTGCAGGTGGGTCTGGGGTGGGCAGTGAGTGCCGGTGGGTCTGGAGTGGGCAGTGAGTGCAGGTGGGTCTGGAGTGGGCACTGAGTCTGGAGTGGGCAGTGAGTGCAGGTGGGGCAGTGAGTGGAGGTTGATGTGGAGTGGGCAGTGAGAGCAGGTGGGTGTGGAGTGGGCAGTGAGTCTGGAGCGGGCAGTGAGTACAGGTGGGTCTGCAGTGGGCAGTGAGTGCAGGTAAGTCTGGAGTGGGCAGTGAGTGCAGGTGGGTGCAGGTGGGTCTGGAGTGGGCAGTGAGTCTGCAGCGGTCAGTGAGTTCAGGTGGGTCTGGAGTAGGCAGTGAGTGGAGATGGGTCTGGAGTGGGCAGTGAGTGCCGGTGGGTCTGGAGTGGGCAGTGAGTGCAGGTGGGGCAGTGAGTGCAGGTGGGTCTTGAGTGGGCAGTGAGTGCTGGTGGGTCTGGAGTGGGCAGTGAGTGCCGGTGGGTCTGGAGTGGGGCAATAAGTGCAAGTAGGGCAGTGAGTGCAGGTGAGTCTGGTGTTGGCAGTGAGTGCCGGTGGGGCACTGAGTGCAGGTGGGGCAGTGAGTGCCAGTGGGTCTGGAGTGGGCAGTGAGTCTGGAGTGGGCAGTGAGTGCAGGTGGGACAGTGAGTGCCGATGGGTTTGCAGTGGGCAGTGAGTGCAGGTGGGTCTGGAGTGGGCAGTGAGTGCAGGTGGGTCTGGAGTGGGCAGTGGGTCTGCAGTGGGCAGTGAGTGTAGGTGAGTCTGGAGTGGGCAGTGAGTGCAGGTGGGTCTGGAGTGGGCGGTGAGGGCCGGTGGGGCAGTGAGTGCAGGTAAGTCTGGAGTGGGCAGTGGGTCTGCAGTGGGCAGTGAGTGTAGGTGAGTCTGGAGTGGGCAGTTGGTGCAGGTGGGTCTGGAGTGGGCGGTGAGGGCCGGTGGGGCAGTGAGTGCAGGTGGGTGTGGAGTGGGCAGTGAGTGCCGGTGGGTATGGAGTGTGCAGTGAGTGCAGGTGGGTCTGGAGTGGGCAGTGAGTGCCGGTGGGTCTGGAGTGGGCAGTGAGTGCCAGTGGGTCTGGAGGGGGCAGTGAGTGCAGGTGGGTCTGGAGTGGGCAGTGAGTGCAGGTGGGGCAGTGAGTGGCGGTGGGTCTCAAGTGGGCAGTGAGTGCGGGTGGGGCGGTGAGTGCCGGTGGGTCTGGAGTGGGCAGTGAGTGCAGGTGGGGCAGTGAGCTCAGGTGAGCCTGGAGTGGGCAGTGAGTGCAGGTGGGTCTGGAGTGGGCAGTGGGTCTGCAGTGGGCAGTGAGTGCAGGTGAGTCTGGAGTGGGTGGGTGAGTTCAGGTGAGTCTGCAGTGGGCAGTGAGTCCGGAGTGGGCAGTGAGTGAAGGTGGGTCTGGAGTGGGCAGTGGGTCTGCAGTGGGCAGTGAGTGCAGGTGACTCTGGAGTGGGCAGTGAGAGCAGGTGGGACAGTGAGTGCAGGTGGGGCAGTGAGCTCAGGTGGGTCTGGAGTGGGCAGTGAGTGCCGGTGGGGCAGTGAGTGCAGGTTGGTCTGGAGTGGGCAGTGAGTACAGGAGGGTGTGGAGTGGGCAGTGAGTCTGGAATGGGCAGTGAGTGCAGGTGGGTCTGGAGCGGGCAGTGAATGCAGATGGGGCAGTGAGTGCAGGTGAGTCTGGAGTGGGCAGTGAGTCTGGAGTGGGCAGTGAGTGCAGGTGGGGCAGAGAGTGGAGGTGGGCTTGGAGTGGGCAGTGAGTGCCGATGGGTCTGGAGTGGGCAGTGAGTGCAGGTGGGGCAGTGAGTGCAAGTGGGTCTGGAGTAGGTAGTGAGCGCGGGTGGGTCTGGAGTGGGCCATGATGTCAGGTGGGTCTGGAGTGGGCAGTGAGTGCAGGTGGGACTGGAGTGGGCAGTAAGTGGAGGTGGGTCTGTAGTGGGCAGTGAGTGCAGGTGGGTCTGGAGTGGGCAGTGAGTGGAGGTGAGTCTGGAGTGGGCAGTGAGTGCATGTGGGTCTGGAGTGGGCAGTGAGTGCAGGTGGGTCTGGAGTGGGCAGTGAGTGCCGGTGGGTCTGGAGTGGGGCAGTGAGTGCAGGTGCATCTGGAGTGGGCAGTGGGTGCACGTGAGTCTGGAGTGGGCAGTGAGTCTGGAGTGGGCAGTGAGTGCCGGTGGGTCTGGAGTGGGCAGTGAGTGCAGGCGGGGCAGTTAGTGCAGGTGTGTTTGGAGTGGGCAGTGAGTGCCGGTGGGTCTGGACTGGGCAGTGAGTGCAGGTGGGGCAGTGAGTGCCGGTGGGTCTGGAGTGGGCAGGGAGTGCCGGTGGGTCTGGAGTGGGCGGTGAGGGCCGGTGGGGCAGTGAGTGCAGGTGGGTGTGGAGTGGGCAGTGAGTGCCGGTGGGTATGGAGTGTGCAGTGAGTGCAGGTGGGTCTGGAGTGGGCAGTGAGTGCAGGTGGGTCTGGAGTGGGCAGTGAGTGCCAGTGGGTCTGGAGGGGGCAGTGAGTGCAGGTGGGTCTGGAGTGGGCAGTGAGTGCAGGTGGGGCAGTGAGTGGCGGTGGGTCTCAAGTGGGCAGTGAGTGCGGGTGGGGCGGTGAGTGCCGGTGGGTCTGGAGTGGGCAGTGAGTGCAGGTGGGGCAGTGAGCTCAGGTGAGCCTGGAGTGGGCAGTGAGTGCAGGTGGGTCTGGAGTGGGCAGTGGGTCTGCAGTGGGCAGTGAGTGCAGGTGAGTCTAGAGTGGGTGGGTGAGTTCAGGTGAGTCTGCAGTGGGCAGTGAGTCCGGAGTGGGCAGTGAGTGAAGGTGGGTCTGGAGTGGGCAGTGGGTCTGCAGTGGGCAGTGAGTGCAGGTGACTCTGGAGTGGGCAGTGAGAGCAGGTGGGACAGTGAGTGCAGGTGGGGCAGTGAGCTCAGGTGGGTCTGGAGTGGGCAGTGAGTGCCGGTGGGGCAGTGAGTGCAGGTTGGTCTGGAGTGGGCAGTGAGTACAGGAGGGTGTGGAGTGGGCAGTGAGTCTGGAATGGGCAGTGAGTGCAGGTGGGTCTGGAGCGGGCAGTGAATGCAGATGGGGCAGTGAGTGCAGGTGAGTCTGGAGTGGGCAGTGAGTCTGGAGTGGGCAGTGAGTGCAGGTGGGGCAGAGAGTGGAGGTGGGCTTGGAGTGGGCAGTGAGTGCCGGTGGGTCTGGAGTGGGCAGTGAGTGCAGGTGGGGCAGTGAGTGCAAGTCGGTCTGGAGTAGGTAGTGAGCGCGGGTGGGTCTGGAGTGGGCCATGATGTCAGGTGGGTCTGGAGTGGGCAGTGAGTGCAGGTGGGACTGGAGTGGGCAGTAAGTGGAGGTGGGTCTGTAGTGGGCAGTGAGTGCAGGTGGGTCTGGAGTGGGCAGTGAGTGGATGTGAGTCTGGAGTGGGCAATGAGTGCATGTGGGTCTGGAGTGGGCAGTGAGTGCAGGTGGGTCTGGAGTGGGCAGTGAGTGCCGGTGGGTCTGGAGTGGGGCAGTGAGTGCAGGTGCATCTGGAGTGGGCACTGGGTGCACGTGAGTCTGGAGTGGGCAGTGAGTCTGGAGTGGGCAGTGAGTGCCGGTGGGTCTGGAGTGGGCAGTGAGTGCAGGCGGGGCAGTTAGTGCAGGTGTGTTTGGAGTGGGCAGTGAGTGCCGGTGGGTCTGGACTGGGCAGTGAGTGCAGGTGGGGCAGTGAGTGCCGGTGGGTCTGGAGTGGGCAGGGAGTGCCGGTGGGTATGGAGTGGGCAGTGAGTGCAGGTGGGGTAGTGAGTGCCGGTGGGTCTGGAGTGGGCAGTGAGCGCCGGTGGGTCAGTGAGTGGAGATGGGTCTGGAGTGGGCAGTGAGTTCAGGTGGGTATGGTGTGGGCAGTGAATGCTGGTGGGTCTGGAGTGGGCAGTGAGTGCAGGTGGGTCTGGAGTGGGCAGTAAGTGCAGGTGGGGAAGTGAGTGCAGGTGAGTCTGGAGTGGGCAGTGAGTGCAGGTGGGTCTGGAGTGGGAGGTAAGGTCAGGTGGGTCTGGAGTGGGCAGTGAGTGCAGGTGGGACTGGAGTGGGCAGTGAGTGCAGGTGGGTCTGGAGTGGGCAGTGAGTGCAGGTGGGTCTGGAGTGGGCAGTGAGTGCAGGTGGGGCAGTGAGATCAGGTGGGTCTGGAGTGGGCAGTGAGTGCAGGTGGGTCTGGAGTGGGCAGTAAGTGCAGGTGGGGAAGTGAGTGCAGGTGAGTCTGGAGTAGGTAGTGAGTGCAGGTGGGTCTGGAGTGGGAGGTGAGGTCAGGTGGGTCTGGAGTGGGCAGAGAGTGCAGGTGGGACTGGAGTGGGCAGTGAGTGCAGGTGGGTCTGGAGTGGGCAGTGAGTGCAGGTGGGTCTGGAGTGGGCAGTGAGTGCAGGTGGGGCAGTGAGATCAGGTGGGTCTGGAGTGGGCAGTGAGTGCTGGTGGTTCTGGAGTGGGCAGTAAGTGCCGGTGGGTCTGGAGTGGGCAGTGGGTCTGGGGTGGGCAGTGAGTGCAGGTGGGTCTGGAGTGGGCAGTGAGTGCAGGTGGGTCTGGGGTGGGCAGTGAGTGCCGGTGGGTCTGGAGTGGGCAGTGAGTGCAGGTGGGTCTGGAGTGGGCAGTGAGTCTGGAGTGGGCAGTGAGTGCAGGTGGGGCAGTGAGTGGAGGTGGATGTGAAGTGGGCAGTAAGTGCAGGTGGGTGTGGAGTGGGCAGTGAGTGCAGGTGGGTCTGCAGTGGGCAGTGAGTGCAGGTAAGTCTGGAGTGGGCAGTGAGTGCAGGTGGGTGCAGGTGGGTCTGGAGTGGGCAGTGAGTCTGCAGCGGGCAGTGAGTTCAGGTGGGTCTGGAGTAGGCAGTGAGTGGAGATGGGTCTGGAGTGGGCAGTGAGTGCCGGTGGGTCTGGTGTGGGCAGTGAGTTCATGTGGGGCAGTGAGTGAAGGTGGCTCTGGAGTGGGCAGTGAGTGCAGGAGGGGCAGTGAGTGCTGGTGGGTCTGGAGTGGGCAGTGAGTGACGGTGGGTCTGGAGTGGGGCAATAAGTGCAGGTAGGGCAGTGAGTGCAGGTGAGTCTGGTGTGGGCAGTGAGTGCCGGTGGGGCACTGAGTGCCAGTGGGGCAGTGAGTGCCAGTGGGTCTGGAGTGGGCAGTGAGTCTGGAGTGGGCAGTGAGTGCAGGTGGGGCAGTGAGTGCCGATGGGTCTGCAGTGGGCAGTGAGTGCAGGTGGGTCTGGAGTGGGCAGTGAGTGCAGGTGGGTCTGGAGTGGGCAGTGGGTCTGCAGTGGGCAGTGAGTGTAGATGAGTCTGGAGTGGGCAGTGAGTGCAGATGGGTCTGCAGTGGGCAGTGAGTGCCGGTGGGGCAGTGAGTGCCGGTGGGTCTGGAGTGGGCAGTGAGTGCAGGTGTGTCTGGAGTGGGCAGTGAGTGCCGGTGGGTCTGGAGTGGGCAGTGAGTGCCGGTGGGGCAGTGAGTGCAGGTGGGTCTGGAGTGGGCAGTGAATCTGGAGTGGGCAGTGAGTGCAGGTGGGTCTGGAGTGGGCAGTGAGTGCCGGTGGGTCAGGAGTGGGCAGTGAGTCTGGAGTGGGCAGTGAGTGCAGGTGGGTCTGGAGTGGGCAGTGAGTGCCGGTGGGGCAGTGAGTGCAGGTGGCTCTGGAGTGGGCAGTGAGTGCAGGTGGGTCTGGAGTGGGCAGTGAGTGCAGGTGGGTCTGCAATGGGCAGTGAGTGCAGGTGGGTCTGGAGTGGGCAGGGAGTGCAGGTGGGGCAGTGAGTGGAGGGGGCAGTGAGTGCAGGTGGGTCTGGAGTGGGCAGTGAGTGGAGGTGAGTCTGGAGTGGGCAGTGAGTGCAGGTGGGTCTGGAGTGGGCAGTGAGTACAGGTGGGGCAGTGAGTGCCAGGGTCTGGAGTGTGCAGTGAGTGCCAGTGGATCTGGAGTTTGCAGTGAGTGCAGGTGGGTCTGGAGTGGGCAGTGAGTGCCGGTGGGTCTGCAGTGGGCAGTGAGTGCAGGTGGGTCTGGAGTGGGCAGTAAGTCTGGAGTGGGCAGTGAGTGCCGGTGGGTCTGCAGTGGGCAGTGAGTGCAGGTGGGTCTGGAGTGGGCAGTGAGTCTGGAGTGGGCAGTGAGTGCAGGTGGGTCTGGAGTGGGCAGTGAGGGCAGGTGGGGCAGTGAGTGCAGGTGGGTCTGGAGTGGGCAGTGAGTACCCGTGGGTCTGGAGTGGACAGTGGGCCTGGAGTGGGCAGTGAGTCTGGAGCGGGCAGTGAGTGGAGGTGGGTCTGGAGTGGGCAGTGAGTGCAAGTGGGACAGTGAGTGCCGGTGGGTCTGGAGTGGGCAGTGAGTGCAGGAGGTACAGTGAGTGCAGGTGGGGCAGTGAGTGCAAGTGGGTCTGGAGTGGGCAGTAAGTGCCGGTGGGTCTGCAGTGGGCAGTGAGTGCCGGTGGGTCTGGAGTGGGCAGTGAGTGCAGGTGGGTCTGTAGGGAGCAGTGAGTCTGGAATGGGCAGTGAGTGCAGGTGTTGCAGTGAGTGGAGGTGGGTCTGGAGTGGGCAGTGAGTGCAGGTGGGTCTGGAGTGGGCAGTGAGTCTAGAGCGGGCAGTGAGTTCAAGTGGGTCTGGAGTGGGCAGTGAATGCAGGTGTCTGGAGTGGGCAGTGAGTGCAGGTGAGTCTGCAGTGGGCAGTGAGTGCAGGTGCGTCTGGAGTGGGCAGTGGGTGGAGGTGAGTCTGGAGTGGGCAGTGAGTCTGGAGTGGGCAGTGAGTGCCGGTGGGTCTGGAGTGGGCAGTGAGTGCAGGCGGGGCAGTGAGTGCAGGTGGGTCTGGAGTGGGCAGTGAGTGCCGGTGGGTCTCGAGTGGGCAGTGAGTGCAGGTGGGGCAGTGAGTGCAGGTGAGTCTGGAGTGGGCAGTGAATCTGGAGTGGCCAGTGAGTGCAGTTGGGTCTGGAGTGCGCAGGGAGTGCTGGTGGGTGTGGAGTGGGCAGTGAGTGCCGGTGGGTCTGGAGTGGGAAGTGAGTGCAGGTTGTGCAGTGAGTGCCGGTGGGTCTGGAGTGGGCTGTGAGTGCAGGTGGGTCTGGAGTGGGCAGTGGGTGCAGGTGGGTATGGAGTGGGCCGTGAGTTCAGGTGGGTCTGGAGTGGGCAGTGAGTGCAGGTGGGACTGGAGTGGGCAGTAAGTGGAGGTGGGTCTGGAGTGGGCAGTGAATGCCGGTGGGTCTGGAGTGGGCAGAGGGTCTGGAGTGGGCAGTGAGTGCAGGTGGGGCAGTGAGTGCAGGTGGGTCTGGAGTGGGCAGTGAGTGCAGGTGGGACTGCAGTGGGCAGTGAGTGCAGGTGGGTCTAGAGTGGGCAGTGAGTGCAGGTGGGTCTGGAGTGGGCAGTGAGTGCAGGTGGGGCAGTGAGCTCAGGTGGGTCTGGAGTGTGCAGTGAATGCTGGTGGGTCTGGAGTGGGCAGTGAGTGCAGGTGGGTCTGGAGTGGGCAGTGAGTCTGGAGTGGGCAGTGAGTGCAGGTGGGTCTGGAGTGGGCAGTGAGGGCAGGTGGGGCAGTGAGTGCAGGTGGGTCTGGAGTGGCTAGCGAGTACCCGTGGGTCTGGAGTGGACAGTGGGCCTGGAGTGGGTAGTGAGTCTGGAGTGGGCAGTGAGTGGAGGTGGGTCTGGAGTGGGCAGTGAGTGCAGGTGTGTCTGGAGTGGGCAGTGAGTGCCGGTGGGATTGGAGTGGGCAGTGAGTCTGGAGTGGGCAGTGACTCTAGAGTGGGCAGTGAGTGCCGGTGAGTCTGGAGTGGGCAGTGAGTGTAGGTGGGTCTGGAGTGGGCAGTGTGTGCAGGTGAGTCTGGAGTGGGCAGTGAGTGCAGGTGGGTCTGGAGTGGGCAGTGAGTGCCGGTGGGTCTGGAGTGGGCAGTTAGTGCAGGTTGGTCTGGAGTCGGCAGTGAGTGCAGGTGGGTCTGGAGTGGGCAGTGAGTACAGGTGGGGCAGTGAGTGCAGGTGGGTCTGGAGTGGGCAGTGAGTGCAGGTGTGTCTGGACTGGACAGTGAGTGCAGGTGGGGCAGTGAGTGCTGGTGGGTCTGGAGTGGGCAGTGAGTGCAGGTGGGGCAGTGAGTGCCGGTGGGTATGGAGTGGGTAGTGAGTGCAGGTGGGTCTGGGGTGGGTGAGTTCAGGTGGGTCTGGAGTGCGCAGTGAGTCTGGAGTGGGCAGTGAGTGCAGGTGGGTCTGGAGTGGGCAGTGGGTCTGCAGTGGGCAGTGAGTGTAGATGAGTCTGGAGTGGGCAGTGAGTGCAGGTGGGTCTGCAGTGGGCAGTGAGTGCCGGTGGGGCAGTGAGTGCCGGTGGGTCTGGAGTGGGCAGTGAGTGCAGGTGTGTCTGGAGTGGGCAGTGAGTGCCGGTGGGTCTGGAGTGGGCAGTGAGTGCCGGTGGGGCAGTGAGTGCAGGTGGGTCTGGAGTGGGCAGTGAATCTGGAGTGGGCAGTGAGTGCAGGTGGGTCTGGAGTGGGCAGTGAGTGCCGGTGGGTCAGGAGTGGGCAGTGAGTCTTGAGTGGGCAGTGAGTGCAGGTGGGTCTGGAATGGGCAGTGAGTGCCGGTGGGGCTGTGAGTGCAGGTGGCTCTGGAGTGGGCAGTGAGTGCAGGTGGGTCTGGAGTGGGCAGTGAGTGCAGGTGGGTCTGCAATGGGCAGTGAGTGCAGGTGGGTCTGGAGTGGGCAGGGAGTGCAGGTGGGGCAGTGAGTGGTAGGGGCAGTGAGTGCAGGTGGGTCTGAAGTGGGCAGTGAGTGGAGGTGAGTCTGGAGTGGGCAGTGAGTGCAGGTGGGTCTGGAGTGGGCAGTGAGTACAGGTGGGGCAGTGAGTGCCAGGGTCTGGAGTGTGCAGTGAGTGCCAGTGGATCTGGAGTGGGCAGTGAGTGCAGGTGGGTCTGGAGTGGCCAGTGAGTGCCGGTGGGTCTGCAGTGGGCAGTGAGTGCAGGTGGGTCTGGAGTGGGCAGTAAGTCTGGAGTGGGCAGTGAGTGCCGGTGGGTCTGCAGTGGGCAGTGAGTGCAGGTGGGTCTGGAGTGGGCAGTGAGTCTGGAGTGGGCAGTGAGTGCAGGTGGGTCTGGAGTGGGCAGTGAGGGCAGGTGGGGCAGTGAGTGCAGGTGGGTCTGGAGTGGGCAGTGAGTACCCGTGGGTCTGGAGTGGACAGTGGGCCTGGAGTGGGCAGTGAGTCTGGAGCGGGCAGTGAGTGGAGGTGGGTCTGGAGTGGGCAGTGAGTGCAAGTGGGACAGTGAGTGCCGGTGGGTCTGGAGTGGGCAGTGAGTGCAGGAGGTACAGTGAGTGCAGGTGGGGCAGTGAGTGCAGGTGGGTCTGGAGTGGGCAGTGAGTGCCGGTGGGTCTGCAGTGGGCAGTGAGTGCCGGTGGGTCTGGAGTGGGCAGTGAGTGCAGGTGGGTCTGTAGGGAGCAGTGAGTCTGGAATGGGCAGTGAGTGCAGGTGTTGCAGTGAGTGGAGGTGGGTCTGGAGTGGGCAGTGAGTGCAGGTGGGTCTGGAGTGGGCAGTGAGTCTAGAGCGGGCAGTGAGTTCAAGTGGGTCTGGAGTGGGCAGTGAATGCAGGTGTCTGGAGTGGGCAGTGAGTGCAGGTGAGTCTGCAGTGGGCAGTGAGTGCAGGTGCGTCTGGAGTGGGCAGTGGGTGCAGGTGAGTCTGGAGTGGGCAGTGAGTCTGGAGTGGGCAGTGAGTGCCGGTGGGTCTGGAGTGGGCAGTGAGTGCAGGCAGGGCAGTGAGTGCAGGTGGGTCTGGAGTGGGCAGTGAGTGCCGGTGGGTCTCGAGTGGGCAGTGAGTGCAGGTGGGGCAGTGAGTGCAGGTGAGTCTGGAGTGGGCAGTGAATCTGGAGTGGCCAGTGAGTGCAGTTGGGTCTGGAGTGCGCAGGGAGTGCTGGTGGGTGTGGAGTGGGCAGTGAGTGCCGGTGGGTCTGGAGTGGGCAGTGAGTGCAGGTTGTGCAGTGAGTGCCGGTGGGTCTGGAGTGGGCTGTGAGTGCAGGTGGGTCTGGAGTGGGCAGTGGGTGCAGGTGGGTATGGAGTGGGCCGTGAGTTCAGGTGGGTCTGGAGTGGGCAGTGAGTGCAGGTGGGACTGGAGTGGGCAGTAAGTGGAGGTGGGTCTGGAGTGGGCAGTGAATGCCGGTGGGTCTGGAGTGGGCAGAGTGTCTGGAGTGGGCAGTGAGTGCAGGTGGGTCTGGAGTGGGCAGTGAGTCTGGAGTGGGCAGTGAGTGCAGGTGGGTCTGGAGTGGGCAGTGAGGGCAGGTGGGGCAGTGAGTGCAGGTGGGTCTGGAGTGGGCAGTGAGTACCCGTGGGTCTGGAGTGGACAGTGGGCCTGGAGTGGGCAGTGAGTCTGGAGCGGGCAGTGAGTGGAGGTGGGTCTGGAGTGGGCAGTGAGTGCAAGTGGGACAGTGAGTGCCGGTGGGTCTGGAGTGGGCAGTGAGTGCAGGAGGTACAGTGAGTGCAGGTGGGGCAGTGAGTGCAGGTGGGTCTGGAGTGGGCAGTGAGTGCCGGTGGGTCTGCAGTGGGCAGTGAGTGCCGGTGGGTCTGGAGTGGGCAGTGAGTGCAGGTGGGTCTGTAGGGAGCAGTGAGTCTGGAATGGGCAGTGAGTGCAGGTGTTGCAGTGAGTGGAGGTGGGTCTGGAGTGGGCAGTGAGTGCAGGTGGGTCTGGAGTGGGCAGTGAGTCTAGAGCGGGCAGTGAGTTCAAGTGGGTCTGGAGTGGGCAGTGAATGCAGGTGTCTGGAGTGGGCAGTGAGTGCAGGTGAGTCTGCAATGGGCATTGAGTGCAGGTGCGTCTGGAGTGGGCAGTGGGTGCAGGTCAGTCTGGAGTGGGCAGTGAGTCTGGAGTGGGCAGTGAGTGCCGGTGGGTCTGGAGTGGGCAGTGAGTGCAGGCAGGGCAGTGAGTGCAGGTGGGTCTGGAGTGGGCAGTGAGTGCCGGTGGGTCTCGAGTGGGCAGTGAGTGCAGGTGGGGCAGTGAGTGCAGGTGAGTCTGGAGTGGGCAGTGAATCTGGAGTGGCCAGTGAGTGCAGTTGGGTCTGGAGTGCGCAGGGAGTGCTGGTGGGTGTGGAGTGGGCAGTGAGTGCCGGTGGGTCTGGAGTGGGCAGTGAGTGCAGGTTGTGCAGTGAGTGCCGGTGGGTCTGGAGTGGGCTGTGAATGCAGGTGGATCTGGAGTGGGCAGTGGGTGCAGGTGGGTATGGAGTGGGCAGTGAGTGCAGGCAGGGCAGTGAGTGCAGGTGGGTCTGGAGTGGGCAGTGAGTGCCGGTGGGTCTCGAGTGGGCAGTGAGTGCAGGTGGGGCAGTGAGTGCAGGTGAGTCTGGAGTGGGCAGTGAATCTGGAGTGGCCAGTGAGTGCAGTTGGGTCTGGAGTGCGCAGGGAGTGCTGGTGGGTGTGGAGTGGGCAGTGAGTGCCGGTGGGTCTGGAGTGGGCAGTGAGTGCAGGTTGTGCAGTGAGTGCCGGTGGGTCTGGAGTGGGCTGTGAGTGCAGGTGGGTCTGGAGTGGGTAGTGGGTGCAGGTGGGTAGGGAGTGGGCCGTGAGTTCAGGTGGGTCTGGAGTGGGCAGTGAGTGCAGGTGGGACTGGAGTGGGCAGTAAGTGGAGGTGGGTCTGGAGTGGGCAGTGAATGCCGGTGGGTCTGGAGTGGGCAGAGTGTCTGGAGTGGGCAGTGAGTGCAGGTGGGTCTGGAGTGGGCAGTGAGTCTGGAGTGGGCAGTGAGTGCAGGTGGGTCTGGAGTGGGCAGTGAGGGCAGGTGGGGCAGTGAGTGCAGGTGGGTCTGGAGTGGGCAGTGAGTACCCGTGGGTCTGGAGTGGACAGTGGGCCTGGAGTGGGCAGTGAGTCTGGAGCGGGCAGTGAGTGGAGGTGGGTCTGGAGTGGGCAGTGAGTGCAAGTGGGACAGTGAGTGCTGGTGGGTCTGGAGTGGGCAGTGAGTGCAGGAGGTACAGTGAGTGCAGGTGGGGCAGTGAGTGCAGGTGGGTCTGGAGTGGGCAGTGAGTGCCGGTGGGTCTGCAGTGGGCAGTGAGTGCCGGTGGGTCTGGAGTGGGCAGTGAGTGCAGGTGGGTCTGTAGGGAGCAGTGAGTCTGGAATGGGCAGTGAGTGCAGGTGTTGCAGTGAGTGGAGGTGGGTCTGGAGTGGGCAGTGAGTGCAGGTGGGTCTGGAGTGGGCAGTGAGTCTAGAGCGGGCAGTGAGTTCAAGTGGGTCTGGAGTGGGCAGTGAATGCAGGTGTCTGGAGTGGGCAGTGAGTGCAGGTGAGTCTGCAGTGGGCAGTGAGTGCAGGTGCGTCTGGAGTGGGCAGTGGGTGCAGGTCAGTCTGGAGTGGGCAGTGAGTCTGGAGTGGGCAGTGAGTGCCGGTGGGTCTGGAGTGGGCAGTGAGTGCAGGCAGGGCAGTGAGTGCAGGTGGGTCTGGAGTGGGCAGTGAGTGCCGGTGGGTCTCGAGTGGGCAGTGAGTGCAGGTGGGGCAGTGAGTGCAGGTGAGTCTGGAGTGGGCAGTGAATCTGGAGTGGCCAGTGAGTGCAGTTGGGTCTGGAGTGCGCAGGGAGTGCTGGTGGGTGTGGAGTGGGCAGTGAGTGCCGGTGGGTCTGGAGTGGGCAGTGAGTGCAGGTTGTGCAGTGAGTGCCGGTAGGTCTGGAGTGGGCTGTGAATGCAGGTGGGTCTGGAGTGGGCAGTGGGTGCAGGTGGGTATGGAGTGGGCCGTGAGTTCAGGTGGGTCTGGAGTGGGCAGTGAGTGCAGGTGGGACTGGAGTGGGCAGTAAGTGGAGGTGGGTCTGGAGTGGGCAATGAATGCCGGTGGGTCTGGAGTGGGCAGAGTGTCTGGAGTGGGCAGTGAGTGCAGGTGGGGCAGTGAGTGCAGGTGGGTCTGGAGTGGGCAGTGAGTGCAGGTGGGACTGCAGTGGGCAGTGAGTGCAGGTGGGTCTAGAGTGGGCAGTGAGTGCAGGTGGGTCTGGAGTGGGCAGTGAGTGCAGGTGGGGCAGTGAGCTCAGGTGGGTCTGGAGTGTGCAGTGAATGCTGGTGGGTCTGGAGTGGGCAGTGAGTGCAGGTGGGTCTGGAGTGGGCAGTGAGTCTGGAGTGGGCAGTGAGTGCAGGTGGGTCAGGAGTGGGCAGTGAGGGCAGGTGGGGCAGTGAGTGCAGGTGGGTCTGGAGTGGGCAGTGAGTACCCGTGGGTCTGGAGTGGACAGTGGGCCTGGAGTGGGCAGTGAGTCTGGAGTGGGCAGTGAGTGGAGGTGGGTCTGGAGTGGGCAGTGAGTGCAAGTGGGACAGTGAGTGCCGGTGGGTCTGGAGTGGGCAGTGAGTGCAGGAGGTACAGTGAGTGCAGGTGGGGCAGTGAGTGCAGGTGGGTCTGGAGTGGGCAGTGAGTGCCGGTGGGTCTGCAGTGGGCAGTGAGTGCCGGTGGGTCTGGAGTGGGCAGTGAGAGCAGGTGGGTCTGTAGGGAGCAGTGAGTCTGGAATGGGCAGTGAGTGCAGGTGTTGCAGTGAGTGGAGGTGGGTCTGGAGTGGGCAGTGAGTGCAGGTGGGTCTGGAGTGGGCAGTGAATCTAGAGCAGGCAGTGAGTTCAAGTGGGTCTGGAGTGGGCAGTGAATGCAGGTGTCTGGAGTGGGCAGTGAGTGCAGGTGAGTCTGCAGTGGGCAGTGAGTGCAGGTGCGTCTGGAGTGGGCAGTGGGTGCAGGTGAGTCTGGAGTGGGCAGTGAGTGCAGGCGGGGCAGTGAGTGCAGGTGGGTCTGGAGTGGGCAGTGAGTGCCGGTGGGTCTCGAGTGGGCAGTGAGTGCAGGTGGGGCAGTGAGTGCAGGTGAGTCTGGAGTGGGCAGTGAATCTGGAGTGGCCAGTGAGTGCAGTTGGGTCTGGAGTGCGCAGGGAGTGCTGGTGGGTGTGGAGTGGGCAGTGAGTGCCGGTGGGTCTGGAGTGGGCAGTGAGTGCAGGTTGTGCAGTGAGTGCCAATGGGTCTGGAGTGGGCTGTGAGTGCAGGTGGGTCTGGAGTGGGCAGTGGGTGCAGGTGGGTATGGAGTGGGCAGTGAGTGCAGGTGGGACTGGAGTGGGCAGTAAGTGGAGGTGGGTCTGGAGTGGGCAGTGAATGCCGGTGGGTCTGGAGTGGGCAGAGGGTCTGGAGTGGGCAGTGAGTGCAGGTGGGGCAGTGAGTGCAGGTGGGTCTGGAGTGGGCAGTGAGTGCAGGTGGGACTGCAGTGGGCAGAGAGTGCAAGTGGGTCTAGAGTGGGCAGTGAGTGCAGGTGGGTCTGGAGTGGGCAGTGAGTGCAGGTGGGGCAGTGAGCTCAGGTGGGTCTGGAGTGTGCAGTGAATGCTGGTGGGTCTGGAGTGGGCAGTGAGTGCCAGTGGGTCTGAAGTGGGCAGTGGGTCTGGAGTGGGCATTGAGTGCAGGTGGGTCTGGAGTGGGCAGTAAGTGCAGGTGGGTCTGGGGTGGGCAGTGAGCGCAGGTGGGGCAGTGAGTGCAGGTGGTTCTGGAGTGGGCAGTGAGTGCCGGTGGGTCTGGAGTTGGCATTGAGTGCCGGTGGGTCTGGAGTGGGCAGTGAGTGGAGGTGAGTCCGGAGTGGGCAGTGAGTGCCGGTGAGTCTGGAGTGGGCAGTGAGTGCAGGAGGGTCTGGAGGGGGCAGTGAGTCTGGAGTGGGCAGTGAGTGCAGGTGGGGCAGTGAGTGCTGGTGGGTCTGGAGTGGGCAGTGAGTGCAGGTGGGTCTGGAGTGGGCAGTAAGTGCAGGTGGGGAAGTGAGTGCAGGTGAGTCTGGAGTGGGCAGTGAGTGCAGGTGGGTTTGCAGTGGGCAGTGAGGTCAGATGGGTCTGGAGTGGGCAGTGAGTTCAGGTGGGACTGGAGTGGGCAGTGAGTGCAGGTGAGTCTGGAGTAGGCAGTGAGTGCAAGTGGGGCAGTGAGTGCAGGTGGGTCTGGAGTGGGCAGTGGGTCTGGGGTGGGCAGTGGGTCTGGGGTGGGCAGTGAGTGCAGGTGGGTCTGGAGTGGGCAGTGAGTGCTGGTGGGTCTGGAGTGGGCAGTGAGTGCAGGTGGGTCTGGAGTGGGTAGTGAGTCTGGAGTGGGCAGTGAGTGCAGGTGGGGCAGTGAGTGGAGGTGGGTCTGGAGTGGGCAGTGACTGCAGGTGGGTCTGGAGTGGGCAGTGAGTCTGGAGCGGGCAGTGAGTTCAGGTGGGTCTGGAGTTCGCAGTGAGTGCAGGTGTTTGGAGTGGGCAGTGAGTGTAGGTAAGTCTGGAGTGGGCAGTGAGTGCCGGTGGGTCTGGAGTGGGCAGTGAGTATGGAGCGGGCAGTGAGTTCAGGTGGGTCTGGAGTGGACAGTGAGTGCAGGTGTCTGGAGTGGGCAGTGAGTGCAGCTGAGTCTGCAGTGGGCAGTGAGTGCAGGTGAGTCTGGAGTGGGCAGTGGGTGCAGGTGGGGCAGTGAGTGCCGGTGGGACTGGAGTAGGTAGTGAGTGCGGGTGGGTCTGGAGTGGGCCGTGAGGTCAGGTGGGTCTGGAGTGGGAAGTGAGTGCAGGTGGGACTTGAGTGGGCAGTAAGTGGAGGTGGGTCTGAAGTGTGCAGTGAGTGCCGGTGGGTCTGGAGTGGGCAGTGGGTCTGGAGCGGGCAGTGAGTGCAGGTGAGGCAGGGAGTGCAGGTGGGTCTGGAGTGGGCAGTGAGTGCAGGTGGGTCTGGAGTGGGCAGTGAGTGCAGGTGGGTCTGGAGTGGGCAGTGAGTGCAAGTGGGGCAGTGAGCGCAGGTGGGTCTGGAGTGGGCAGTGGGTCTGGAGTGGGCAGTGGGTCTGGGGTGGGCAGTGAGTGCAGGTGGGTCTGGAGTGGGCAGTGAGTGCTGGTGGGTCTGGAGTGGGCAGTGAGTGCAGGTGGGTCTGGAGTGGGTAGTGAGTCTGGAGTGGGCAGTGAGTGCAGGTGGGGCAGTGAGTGTAGGTGGGTCTGGAGTGGGCAGTGACCGCAGGTGGGTCTGGAGTGGGCAGTGACTCTGGAGCGGGCAGTGAGTTCAGGTGGGTCTGGAGTGGGCAGTGAGTGCAGGTGTTTGGAGTGGGCAGTGAGTGTAGGTAAGTCAGGAGTGGGCAGTGAGTGCCGGTGGGTGCAGGTGGGTCTGCAGTGGGCAGTGAGTCTGGAGTGGGCAGTGAGTGCCGGTGAGTCTGGAGTGGGCAGTGAGTGCAGGTGGGGAAGTGAGTGCAGGTGGGTCTGAAGGTGGTAGTGTGTGCAGGTGGGGCAGTGAGTGCTGGTGGGTCTGGAGTGGGCAGTGAGTGCCGGTGGGTCTGGAGTGGGGCAGTGAGTGCAGGTGGGCAGTGAGTGCAGGTGAGTCTGGTGTGTGCAGTGTGTGCCGGTGGGGCAGTGAGTGCAGGTGGGGCAGTGAGTGCCAGTGGGTCTGGAGTGGGCAGTGAGTGCCAGTGGGTCTGGAGTGGGCAGTGAGTGCCAGTGGGTCTGGGTCAGTGAGTGCCAGTGGGTCTGGATTGGGCAGTGAGTGCAGTTGGGGCACTGAGTGCCGGTGGGTCTGGAGTGGGCAGTGAGTGCAGGTGGGGCAGTGAGTGCAGGTGGGTCTAGAGTGGGCAGTGAGTGCCGGTGGGTCTGGAGTGGGTAGTGAGTTCAGGTGGGGCAGTGAGTGGAGGTGGGTCTGGAGTGGGCAGTGAGTGCAGATGGGTCTGGAGTGGGCAGTGAGTATGGAGCGGGCAGTGAGTGCAGTTGGGTCTGGAGTAGGCAGTGAGTGCCGGTGGGTCTGCATTGGGCAGTGAGTGCAGGTGGGTCTCGAGTGGGCAGTTAGTGCAGGTGGGCAGTGAGTGCAGGTGGGTCTGGAGTGGGCAGTGAGTGCCGGTGGGTCTGGAGTGGGCAGTGGTTCTGGAGTGGGCAGTGAGTCTGGAGCGGGCAGTGAGTGGAGGTGGGTTTGGAGTGGGCAGTGAGTCCTGGTGGGTCTGGAGTGGGCAGTGAGTGCAGGTCGGGCAGTGAGTGCCGGTGGGTCTGGAGTGGGCAGTGAGTGCAGGTGGGGCAGTGAGTGCAGGTGGGTCTGGAGTGGGCAGTGATTGCCGGTGGGTCTGGACTGGGCAGTGAGTGCAGGTGGGGCAGTGAGTGGAGGTGGGTCTGGAGTGGGCAGTGAGTGCAGGTGGGTCTGGAGTGGGCAGTGAGTATGGAGCGGGCAGTGAGTTCAGGTGGGTCTGGAGTGGGCAGTGAGTGCAGGTGTCTGGAGTGGGCAGTGAGTGCAGGTGAGTCTGGAGTGGGCAGTGGGTGCAGGTGGGTCTGGAGTGGGCAGTGAGTCTGGAGTGGGCAATGAGTGCAGGTGGGTCTGGAGTGGGCAGTGAGTGCCGGTGGGTCTGGAGTGGGTAGTGAATGCAGGTGGGGCAGTTAGTGCAGGTGTGTTTGGAGTGGGCAGTGAGTGCTGGTGGGTCTGGAGTGGGCAATGAGTGCAGGTGGGGCAGTGACTGCCGGTGGGTCTGGAGTGGGCAGTGAGTGCCGGAAGGTCTTTGAGTGGGCAGTGAGTGCAGGTGGGGCAGTGAGTGCAGGTGGGTCTGGAGTGGGCAGTGAGTGCCGGTGGGTCTGGAGTGGGCAGTGAGTGCAGGTGGGTCAGTGAGTGGAGATGGGTCTGGAGTGGGCAGTGAGTTCAGGTGGGTCTGGAGTGGGCAGTGAATGCTGGTGGGTCTGGAGTGGGCAGTGAGTGCAGGTGGGTATGGAGTGGGCAGTAACTGCAGGTGGGACAGTGAGTGCAGGTGAGTCTGGAGTGGGCAGTGAGTGCAGGTGGGTTTGCAGTGGGCAGTGAGGTCAGATGGTTCTGGAGAGGGCAGTGAGTTCCGGTAGGACTGGAGGGGGCAGTGAGGGAAGGTGGGTCTGGAGTGGGCAGTAAGTGCAGGTGGGGCAGTGAGTGCAGGTGGGTCTGGAGTTGGCAGTGAGTGCAGGTGGGGCAGTGAATGCAGGTGGGGCAGTGAGTGCAGGTGGGGCAGTGAGCTCAGATGGGTCTGGAGTGCGCAGTGAGTGCAGGTGGGTCTGGAGTGCGCAGTGAGTGCAGGTGGGTCTGGAGTGGGCAGTGAGTACAGGTGGGTGTGGAGTGGGCAGTGAGTCTGGAGTGGGCAGTGAGTGCAGGTGGGGAAGTGAGTGCCGGTGGGTCTGGAGTGGGCAGTGAGTGCAGGTGGGGCAGTAAGTGCAGGTGAGTCTGGAGTGGGCAGTGAGTCTGGAGTGAGCAGTGAGTGCAGGTGGGGCAGTGAGTGGAGGTGGGCCTGGAGTGGGCATGAGTGCCAGTGGGTCTGGAGTGGGCAGTGAGTGCAGGTGGGGCAGTGAGTGCCGGTGGGTCTGGAGTAGGTAGTGAGTGCAGGTGGGTCTGGAGTGGGCCATGAGGTCAGGTAAGTCTGGAGTGGGCAGTGAGTGCAGGTGGGACTGGAGTGGGCAGTAAGTGGAGGTGGGTCTGGAGTGTGCAGTGAGTGCCGGTGGGTCTGGAGTGGGCAGTGGGTCTGGAGCGGGCAGTGAGTGCAGGTGAGGCAGGGAGTGCAGGTGGGTCTGGAGTGGGCAGTGAGTGCAGGTGGGTCTGGAGTGGGCAGTGAGTGCAGGTGGGTATGGAGTGGGCAGTGAGTGCAAGTGGGGCAGTGAGTGCAGGTGGGTCTGGAGTGGGCAGTGGGTCTGGGGTGGGCAGTGGGTCTGGGGTGGGCAGTGAGTGCAGGTGGGTCTGGAGTGGGCAGTGAGTGCTGGTGGGTCTGGAGTGGGCAGTGAGTGCAGGTGGGTCTGGAGTGGGTAGTGAGTCTGGAGAGGGCAGTGAGTGCAGGTGGGGCAGTGAGTGGAGGTGGGTCTGGAGTGGGCAGTGACTGCAGGTGGGTCTGGAGTGGGAAGTGAGTCTGGAGCGGGCAGTGAGTTTAGGTGGGTCTGGAGTGGGCAGTGAGTGCAGGTGTTTGGAGTGGGCAGTGAGTGTAGGTAAGTCTGGAATGGGCAGTGAGTGCCGTTGGGTGCAGGTGGGTCTGCAGTGGGCAGTGAGTCTGGAGTGGGCAGTGAGTGTAGATGAGTCTGGAGTGGGCAGTGAGTGCAGTTGGGTCTGCAGTGGGCAGTGAGTGCCGGTGGGGCAGTGAGTGCCGGTGGGTCTGAAGTGGGCAGTGACTGCAGGTGTGTCTGGAGTGGGCAGTGAGTGCCGGTGGGTCTGGAGTGGGCAGTGAGTGCCGGTGAGGAAGTGAGTGCAGGTGGGTCTGGAGTGGGCAGTGAATCTGGAGTGGGCAGTGAGTGCAGGTGGGTCTGGAGTGGGCAGTGAGTGCCGGTGGGTCAGGAGTGGGCAGTGAGTCTGGAGTGGGCAGTGAGTGCAGGTGGGTCTGGAGTGGGCAGTGAGTGCAGGTGTGTCTGGAGTGGGCAGTGAGTGCCGGTGGGGCAGTGAGTGCTGGTGGCTCTGGAGTGGACAGTGTGTGCAGGTGAGTCTGGAGTGGGCAGTGAGTGCCGGTGGGTCTGGAGTGGGGCACTGAGTGCAGGTGTGTCTGGAGTGGGCAGTGGGTGCAGGTGAGTCTGGAGTGGGCAGTGAGTGCCGGTGGGTCTGGAGTGGGAAGTGAGTGCAGGCGGGGCAGTTAGTGCAGGTGTGTTTGGAGTGGGCAGTGAGTGCCGGTGGGTCTGGAGTGGGCAGTGAGTGCAGGTGGGGCAGTGAGTGCCGGTGGGTCTGGAGTGGGCAGTGAGTGCCGGTGGGTCAGTGAGTGGAGATGGGTCTGGAGTGGGCAGTGATTTCAGGAGGGTATGGTGTGGGCAGTAAATGCTGGTGGGTCTGGAGTGGGCAGTGAGTGCAGGTGGGTCTGGAGTGGGCAGTAAGTGCAGGTGGGAAAGTGAGTGCAGGTGAATCTGGAGTGGGCAGTGAGTGCAGGTGGGTTTGCAGTGGGCAGTGAGGTCAGATGGGTCTGGAGTGGGCAGAGAGTTCAGGTGGGACTGGAGTGGGCAGTGAGTGCAGGTGGTTCTGGAGGGGGCAGTGAGTGCAGGTGGGTCTGGAGTGGGCAGTGAGTTCAGGTGGGGCAGTGAATGCAGGTGGGGCAGTGAGCTCAGGTGGGTCTGGAGTGGGCAGTAAGTGCTGGTGGGGCAGTAAGTGCAGGTGGGTCTGGAGTGGGCAGTGAGTGCAGGTGGGTGTGGAGTGGGTATTGATTCTGGAGTGGGCAGTGAGTGCAGGTGGGGCAGTAAGTGCCGGTGGGTCTGGAGCGGGCAGTGAGTGCAGGTGGGGCAGTGAGTGCAGGTGAGTCTGGAGTGGGCAGTGAGTCTGGAGTGGGCAGTGAGTGCAGGTGGGCATGGAGTGGGCAGTGAGTGCAGGTGGGGCAGTGAGTGCCAGTGGGTCTGGAGTAGGTAGTGAGTGCAGGTGGGTCTGGAGTGGGCTGTGAGGTCAGGTGGGTCTGGAGTGGGCAGTGAGTGCAGGTGGGACTGGAGTGGGCAGTGAGTGCAGGTGGGTCTGGAGTGGGCAGTGAGTGCAGGTGGGTCTGGAGTGGGCAGTGAGTGCAGGTGGGGCAGTGAGATCAGGTGGGTCTGGAGTGGGCATTGAGTGCTGGTGGGTCTGGAGTGGGCAGTAAGTGCCGGTGGGTCTGGAGTGGGCAGTGGGTCTGGGGTGGGCAGTGAGTGCAGGTGGGACTGGAGTGGGCAGTGAGTGCAGGTGAGTCTGGTGTGGGCAGTGTAGGCCGGTAGGGCAGTGAGTGCCAGTGGGTCTGGAGTGGGCAGTCAGTGAAGGTGGGTCTGGAGTGGGCAGTGAGTGCAGGTGGGGCAGTGAGTGCCGGTGGGTCTGGAGTGGGCAGTGAGTGCAGGTGGGGCAGTGAGTGCCGGTGTGTCTGGAGTAGGTAGTGAGTGCGGCTGGGTCTGGAGTGGGCCGTGAGGTCAGGTGGGTCTGGAGTGGGCAGTGAGTGCAGGTGGGACTGGAGTGGGCAGTAAGTGGAGGTGGGTCTGGAGTGGGCAGTGACTGTCGATGGGTCTGGAGTGGGCAGTGGGTCTGGAGTGGGCAGTGAGTGCAGGCGGGGAAGTTAGTGCAGGTGTGTTTGGAGTAGGCAGTGAGTGCCGGTGGGTCTGGAGTGGGCAGTGAGTGCAGGTGGGGCAGTGAGTGCCGCTGGGTCTGGAGTGGGCAGTGAGTGCCGGTGGGTCTGGAGTGGGCAGTGAGTGCAGGTGGGGCAGTGAGTGCCGGTGGGTCTGGAGTGGGCAGTGAGTGCCGGTGGGTCAGTGAGTGGAGATGGGTCTGGAGTGGGCAGTGAGTTCAGGTGGGTATGGTGTGGGCAGTGAATGCTGGTGGGTCTGGAGTGGGCAGTGAGTGCAGGTGGGTCTGGAGTGGGCAGTAAGTGCAGGTGGGGAAGTGAGTGCAGGTGAGTCTGGAGTGGGCAGTGAGTGCAGGTGAGTTTGCAGTGGGCAGTGAGGTCAGATGGGTCTGGAGTGGGCAGTGAGTTCAGGTGGGACTGGAGTGGGCAGTGACTGCAGGTGGGTCTGGAGGGGGTAGTGAGTGCAGGTGGGTCTGGAGTGGGCAGTGAGTTCAGGTGGGGCAGTGAATGCAGGTGGGGCAGTGAGCTCAGGTGGGTCTGGAGTGGGCAGTAAGTGCCGGTGGGGCAGTAAGTGCAGGTGGGTCTGGAGTGGGCAGTGAGTGCAGGTGGGTGTGGAGTGGGTATTGATTCTGGAGTGGGCAGTGAGTGCAGGCTGGGCAGTAAGTGCCGGTGGATCTGGAGTTGGAAGTGAGTGCCTTTGCGTCTGGAGTGGGCAGTGAGTGCAGGTGGGGTAATGAGTGCAGGTGAGTCTGGAGTGGGCAGTGAGTGTGGAGTGGGCAGTGAGTGCAGGTGGGGCAGTGAGTGCAGGTGGGCCTGGAGTGGGCAGTGAGTGCCGGTGGGTCTGGATTGGGCAGTGAGTGCAGGTGGGGCAGTGAGTGCCAGTGGGTCTGGAGTAGGTAGTGAGTGCAGGTGGGTCTGGAGTGGGCCGTGAGGTCAGGTGGGTCTGGAGTGGGCAGTGAGTGCAGGTGGGACAGGAGTGGGCAGTGAGTGCAGGTGGGTCTGGAGTGGGCAGTGGGTGCAGGTGAGTCTGGAGTGGGCAGTGAGTCTGGAGTGGGCAGTGAATGCCGGTGGGTCTGGAGTGAGCAGTGAGTGCAGGCGGGGCAGTTAGTGCAGGTGTGTTTGGAGTGGGCAGTGAGTGCCGGTGGGTCTGGAGTGGGCAGTGAGTGCAGGTGGGGCAGTGAGTGCCGGTGGGTCTGGAGTGGGCAGTGAGTGCCGGTGGGTCTGGAGTGGGCAGTGAGTGCAGGTGGGGCAGTGAGTGCCGGTGGGTCTGGAGTGCGCAGTGAGTGCCGGTGGGTCAGTGAGTGGAGATGGGTCTGGAGTGGGCAGTGATTTCAGGTGGGTATGGTGTGGGCAGTGAATGCTGGTGGGTCTGGAGTGGGCAGTGAGTGCAGATGGGTCTGGAGTGGGCAGTAAGTGCAGGTGGGGAAGTGAGTGCAGGTGAGTCTGGAGTGGGCAGTGAGTGCAGGTGGGTTTGCAGTGGGCAGTGAGGTCAGATGGGTCTGGAGTGGGCAGTGAGTTCAGGTGTGACTGGAGTGGGCAGTGAGTGCAGGTGGGTCTGGAGGGGGCAGTGAGTGCAGGTGGGTCTGGAGTGGGCAGTGAGTTCAGGTGGGGCAGTGAATGCAGGTGGGGCAGTGAGCTCAGGTGGGTCTGGAGTGGGCAGTAAGTGCCGGTGGGGCAGTAAGTGCAGGTGGGTCTGGAGTGGGCAGTGAGTGCAGGTGGGTGTGGAGTGGGTATTGATTCTGGAGTGGGCAGTGAGTGCAGGTGGGGCAGTAAGTGCCGGTGGGTCTGGAGTTGAAAGTGAGTGCCTTTGGGTCTGGAGTGGGCAGTGAGTGCAGGTGGAGCAGTGAGTTCAGGTGAGTCTAGAGTGGGCAGTGAGTCTGGAGTGGGCAGTGAGTGCAGGTGGGGCAGTGAGTGCAGGGGGGCATGGAGTGGGCAGTGAGTGCCGGTGGGTCTGGATTGGGCAGTGAGTGCAGGTGGGGCAGTGAGTGCCAGTGGGTCTGGAGTAGGTAGTGAGTGCAGGTGGGTCTGGAGTGGGCTGTGAGGTCAGGTGGGTCTGGAGTGGGCAGTGAGTGCAGGTGGGACTGGAGTGGGCAGTGAGTGCAGGTGGGTCTGGAGTGGGCAGTGAGTGCAGGTGGGTCTGGAGTGGGCAGTGAGTGCAGGTGGGGCAGTGAGATCAGGTGGGTCTGGAGTGGGCATTGAGTGCTGGTGGGTCTGGAGGGGGCAGTAAGTGCCGGTGGGTCTGGAGTGGGCAGTGGGTCTGGGGTGGGCAGTGAGTGCAGGTGGGACTGGAGTGGGCAGTGAGTGCAGGTGAGTCTAGTGTGGGCAGTGTAGGCCGGTAGGGCAGTGAGTGCCAGTGGGTCTGGAGTGGGCAGTCAGTGCCGGTGGGTCTAGTGTGGGCAGTGTAGGCCGGTAGGGCAGTGAGTGCCAGTGGGTCTGGAGTGGGCAGTCAGTGCCGGTGGGTCTGGAGTGGGCAGTGAGTGCAGGTGGGGCAGTGAGTGCCGGTGGGTCTGGAGTGGGCAGTGAGTGCAGGTGGGGCAGTGAGTGCCGGTGTGTCTGGAGTAGGTAGTGAGTGCGGCTGGGTCTGGAGTGGGCCGTGAGGTCAGGTGGGTCTGGAGTGGGCAGTGAGTGCAGGTGGGACTGGAGTGGGCAGTAAGTGGAGGTGGGTCTGGAGTGGGCAGTGACTGTCGGTGGGTCTGGAGTGGGCAGTGGGTATGGAGTGGGCAGTGAGTGCAGGCGGGGAAGTTAGTGCAGGTGTGTTTGGAGTGGGCAGTGAGTGCCGGTGGGTCTGGAGTGGGCAGTGAGTGCAGGTGGGGCAGTGAGTGCCGGTGGGTCTGGAGTGGGCAGTGAGTGCCAGTGAGTCTGGAGTGGGCAGTGAGTGCAGGTGGGGCAGTGAGTGCCGGTGGGTCTGGAGTGGGCAGTGAGTGCCGGTGGGTCAGTGAGTGGAGATGGGTCTGGAGTGGGCAGTGAGTTCAGGTGGGTATGTTGTGGGCAGTGAATGCTGGTGGGTCTGGAGTGGGCAGTGAGTGCAGGTGGGTCTGGAGTGGGCAGTAAGTGCAGGTGGGGAAGTGAGTGCAGGTGAGTCTGGAGTGGGCAGTGAGTGCAGGTGGGTTTGCAGTGGGCAGTGAGGTCAGATGGGTCTGGAGTGGGCAGTGAGTTCAGGTGGAACTGAAGTGGGCAGTGACTGCAGGTGGGTCTGGAGGGGGCAGTGAGTGCAGGTGGGTCTGGAGTGGGCAGTGAGTTCAGATGGGGCAGTGAATGCAGGTGGGGCAGTGAGCTCAGGTGGGTCTGGAGTGGGCAGTAAGTGCCGGTGGGGCAGTAAGTGCAGGTGGGTCTGGAGTGGGCAGTGAGTGCAGGTGGGTGTGGAGTGGGTATTGATTCTGGAGTGGGCAGTGAGTGCAGGTGGGGCAGTAAGTGCCGGTGGGTCTGGAGTTGGAAGTGAGTGCCTTTGGGTCTGGAGTGGGCAGTGAGTGCAGGTGGGGCAGTGAGTGCAGGTGAGTCAGGAGTGGGCAGTGAGTCTGGAGTGGGCAGTGAGTGCAGGTGGGGCAGTGAGTGCAGGTGGGCCTGGAGTGGGCAGTGAGTGCCGGTGGGTCTGGATTGGGCAGTGAGTGCAGGTGGGGCAGTGAGTGCCAGTGGGTCTGGAGTAGGTAGTGAGTGCAGGTGGGTCTGGAGTGGGCCGTGAGGTCAGGTGGGTCTGGAGTGGGCAGTGAGTGCAGGTGGGACAGGAGTGGGCAGTGAGTGCAGGTGGGTCTGGAGTGGGCAGTGAGTGCAGGTGGGTCTGGAGTGGGCAGTGAGTGCAGGTGGGGCAGTGAGATCAGGTGGGTCTGGAGTGGGCAGTGAGTGCTGGTGGGTCTGGAGTGGGCAGTAAGTGCCGTTGGGTCTGGAGTGGGCAGTGGGTCTGGCTGGGCAGTGAGTGCAGGTGGGACTGGAGTGGGCAGTGAGTGCAGGTGAGTCTGGTATGGGCAGTGTAGGCCGGTAGGGCAGTGAGTGCCAGTGGGTCTGGAGTGGGCAGTGAGTGCCGGTGGGTCTGGAGTGGGCAGTGAGTGCAGGTGGGGCAGTGAGTGCCGGTGGGTCTGGAGTGGGCAGTGAGTGCAGGTGGGGCAGTGAGTGCAGGTGTGTCTGGAGTAGGTAGTGAGTGCGGGTGGGTCTGGAGTGGGCCGTGAGGTCAGGTGGGTCTGGAGTGGGCAGTGAGTGCAGGTGGGACTGGAGTGGGCAGTGACTGTCGGTGGGTCTGGAGTGGGCAGTGAGTGCAGGTGGGGCAGTGAGTTCAGGTGGGTCTGGAGTGGGCAGTGAGTGCAGCTGGGATTGGAGTAGGCAGTGAGTGCAGGTGGATCTGGAGTGGGCAGTGAGTGCAGGTGGGTCTGGAGTGGGCAGTGAGTGCAAGTGGGGCAGTGAGTGCAGGTGGGGCAGTGAGCTCAGGTGGGTCTGGAGTGGGCAGTGAGTGCTGGTGGGTCTGGAGTGGGCAGTGAGTGCCGGTGGGTCTGGAGTGGGCAGTGGGTCTGGGGTGGGCAGTGAGTGCAGGTGGGTCTGGAGTGGGCAGTGAGTGCAGGTGGGCCTGGGGTGGGCAGTGAGTGCTGGTGGGTCTGGAGTGAGCAGTGACTGCAGGTGGGACTGGAGCGGGCAGTGAGTCTGGAGTGGGCAGTGAGTGCAGGTGGGTCTGCAGTGGGCAGTGAGTGCGGGTGGGTCTGGAGTGGGCAGTGAGTCTGGAGCCGGCAGTGAGTTCAGGTGGGTCTGCAGTGGGCAGTGAGTGTAGGAAAGTCTGGAGTGGGCAGTGAGTGCAGGTGGGTGCAGGTGGGTCTGGAGTGGGCAGTGAGTCTGGAGTGGGCAGTGAGTGCAGGTGGGTCTGGAGTGGGCAGTGAGTGCGGGTGGGTCTGGAGTGGGCAGTGAGTCTGGAGCGGGTAATGAGTTCAGGTGGGTCTGCAGTGGGCAGTGAGTGTAGGAAAGTCTGGAATGGGCAGTGAGTGCAGGTGGGTGCAGGTGGGTCTGGAGTGGGCAGTGAGTCTGGAGTGGTCAGTGAGTCTGGAGCGGGCAATGAGTTCAGGTGGGTCTGGAGTGGGCAGTGAGTGCAGGTGGGTCTGGAGTGGGCAGTGAGTGCGGGTGGGTCTGGAGTGGGCAGTGAGAGCAGGTGGGGCAGTGAGTGCAGGTGGGTCTGGAGTGGGCAGTGAGTGCAGGTGGGGCAGTGAGTGCTGGTGGGTCTGGAGTGGGCAGTGAGTGCCGTTGGGTCTGGAGAGGGGCAGTGAGTGCAGGTAGGGCAGTGAGTGCAGGTGAGACTGGTGTTTGCAGTGTGTGCCGGTGGGGCAGTGAGTGCAGGTGGCGCAGGAGTGGGCAGTGAGTGCAGGTGGGTCTGGAGTGGGCAGTGAGTGCAGGTGGGTCTGGAGTGGGCAGTGAGTGCAGGTGGGGCAGTGAGATCAGGTGGGTCTGGAGTGGGCAGTGAGTGCTGGTGAGTCTGGAGTGGGCAGTAAGTGCCGGTGGGTCTGGAGTGGGCAGTGGGTCTGGCTGGGCAGTGAGTGCGGGTGGGACTGGAGTGGGCAGTGAGTGCAGGTGAGTCTGGTGTTTGCAGTGTAGGCCGGTAGGGCAGTGAGTGCCAGTGGGTCTGGAGTGGGCAGTGAGTGCCGGTGGGTCTGGAGTGGGCAGTGAGTGCAGGTGGGGCAGTGAGTGCCGGTGGGTCTGGAGTGGGCAGTGAGTGCAGGTGGGGCAGTGAGTGCAGGTGTGTCTGGAGTAGGTAGTGAGTGCGGGTGGGTCTGGAGTGGGCCGTGAGGTCAGGTGGGTCTGGAGTGGGCAGTGAGTGCAGCTGGGACTGGAGTGGGCAGTGACTGTCGGTGGGTCTGGAGTGGGCAGTGGGTCTGGAGTGGGCAGTGAGTGCAGGTGGGGCAGTGAGTTCAGGTGGGTCTGGAGTGGGCAGTGAGTGCAGCTGGGATTGGAGTAGGCAGTGAGTGCAGGTGGATCTGGAGTGGGCAGTGAGTGCAGGTGGGTCTGGAGTGGGCAGTGAGTGCAAGTGGGGCAGTGAGTGCAGGTGGGGCAGTGAGCTCAGGTGGGTCTGGAGTGGGCAGTGAGTGCTGGTGGGTCTGGAGTGGGCAGTGAGTGCCGGTGGGTCTGTAGTGGGCAGTGGGTCTGGGGTGGGCAGTGAGTGCAGGTGGGTCTGGAGTGGGAGGTGAGTGCAGGTGGGCCTGGGGTGGGCAGTGAGTGCTGATGGGTCTGGAGTGAGCAGTGACTGCAGGTGGGACTGGAGTGGGCAGTTAGTCTGGAGTGGGCAGTGAGTTCAGGTGGGTCTGCAGTGGGCAGTGAGTGTGGGTGGGTCTGGAGTGGGCAGTGAGTCTGGAGCGGGCAGTGAGTTCAGGTGGGTCTGCAGTGGGCAGTGAGTGTAGGAAAGTCTGGAGTGGGCAGTGAGTGCAGGTGGGTGCAGGTGGGTCTGGAGTGGGCAGTGAGTCTGGAGTGGGCAGTGAGTGCAGGTGGGTCTGGAGTGGGCAGTGAGTGCGGGTGGGTCTGGAGTGGGCAGTGAGTCTGGAGCGGGTACTGAGTTCAGGTGGGTCTGCAGTGGGCAGTGAGTGTAGGAAAGTCTGGAGTGGGCAGTGAGTGCAGGTGGGTGCAGGTGGGTCTGGAGTGGGCAGTGAGTCTGGAGTGGGCAGTGAGTCTGGAGCGGGCAGTGAGTTCAGGTGGGTCTGGAGTGGGCAGTGAGTGCGGGTGGGTCTGGAGTGGGCAGTGAGTGCAGGTGGGTCTGGAGTGGGCAGTGAGTGCGGGTGGGTCTGGAGTGGGCAGTGAGAGCAGGTGGGGCAGTGAGTGCAGGTGGGGCAGTGAGTGCTGGTGGGTCTGGAGTGGGCAGTGAGTGCCGGTGGGTCTGGAGAGGGGCAGTGAGTGCAGGTAGGGCAGTGAGTGCAGGTGAGACTGGTGTTTGCAGTGAGAGCAGGTGGGGCAGTGAGTGCAGGTGGGTCTGGAGTGGGCAGTGAGTGCAGGTGGGGCAGTGAGTGCTGGTGGGTCTGGAGTGGGCAGTGAGTGCCGTTGGGTCTGGAGAGGGGCAGTGAGTGCAGGTAGGGCAGTGAGTGCAGGTGAGACTGGTGTTTGCAGTGTGTGCCGGTGGGGCAGTGAGTGCAGGTGGGGCTGGAGTGGGCAGTGAGTGCAGGTGGGTCTGGAGTGGGCAGTGAGTGCAGGTGGGTCTGGAGTGGGCAGTGAGTGCAGGTGGGGCAGTGAGATCAGGTGGGTCTGGAGTGGGCAGTGAGTGCTGGTGAGTCTGGAGTGGGCAGTAAGTGCCGGTGGGTCTGGAGTGGGCAGTGGGTCTGGCTGGGCAGTGAGTGCGGGTGGGACTGGAGTGGGCAGTGAGTGCAGGTGAGTCTGGTGTTTGCAGTGTAGGCCGGTAGGGCAGTGAGTGCCAGTGGGTCTGGAGTGGGCAGTGAGTGCCGGTGGGTCTGGAGTGGGCAGTGAGTGCAGGTGGGGCAGTGAGTGCCGGTGGGTCTGGAGTGGGCAGTGAGTGCAGGTGGGGCAGTGAGTGCAGGTGTGTCTGGAGTAGGTAGTGAGTGCGGGTGGGTCTGGAGTGGGCCGTGAGGTCAGGTGGGTCTGGAGTGGGCAGTGAGTGCAGGTGGGACTGGAGTGGGCAGTGACTGTCGGTGGGTCTGGAGTGGGCAGTGGGTCTGGAGTGGGCAGTGAGTGCAGGTGGGGCAGTGAGTTCAGGTGGGTCTGGAGTGGGCAGTGAGTGCAGGTGGGGCAGTGAGTGCCGGTGGGTCTGGAGTGGGCAGTGAGTGCAGGTGGGGCAGTGAGTGCCGGTGTGTCTGGAGTAGGTAGTGAGTGCGGCTGGGTCTGGAGTGGGCCGTGAGGTCAGGTGGGTCTGGAGTGGGCAGTGAGTGCAGGTGGGACTGGAGTGGGCAGTAAGTGGAGGTGGGTCTGGAGTGGGCAGTGACTGTCGATGGGTCTGGAGTGGGCAGTGGGTCTGGAGTGGGCAGTGAGTGCAGGCGGGGAAGTTAGTGCAGGTGTGTTTGGAGTAGGCAGTGAGTGCCGGTGGGTCTGGAGTGGGCAGTGAGTGCAGGTGGGGCAGTGAGTGCCGCTGGGTCTGGAGTGGGCAGTGAGTGCCGGTGGGTCTGGAGTGGGCAGTGAGTGCAGGTGGGGCAGTGAGTGCCGGTGGGTCTGGAGTGGGCAGTGAGTGCCGGTGGGTCAGTGAGTGGAGATGGGTCTGGAGTGGGCAGTGAGTTCAGGTGGGTATGGTGTGGGCAGTGAATGCTGGTGGGTCTGGAGTGGGCAGTGAGTGCAGGTGGGTCTGGAGTGGGCAGTAAGTGCAGGTGGGGAAGTGAGTGCAGGTGAGTCTGGAGTGGGCAGTGAGTGCAGGTGAGTTTGCAGTGGGCAGTGAGGTCAGATGGGTCTGGAGTGGGCAGTGAGTTCAGGTGGGACTGGAGTGGGCAGTGACTGCAGGTGGGTCTGGAGGGGGTAGTGAGTGCAGGTGGGTCTGGAGTGGGCAGTGAGTTCAGGTGGGGCAGTGAATGCAGGTGGGGCAGTGAGCTCAGGTGGGTCTGGAGTGGGCAGTAAGTGCCGGTGGGGCAGTAAGTGCAGGTGGGTCTGGAGTGGGCAGTGAGTGCAGGTGGGTGTGGAGTGGGTATTGATTCTGGAGTGGGCAGTGAGTGCAGGTGGGGCAGTAAGTGCCGGTGGATCTGGAGTTGGAAGTGAGTGCCTTTGCGTCTGGAGTGGGCAGTGAGTGCAGGTGGGGTAATGAGTGCAGGTGAGTCTGGAGTGGGCAGTGACTGTGGAGTGGGCAGTGAGTGCAGGTGGGGCAGTGAGTGCAGGTGGGCCTGGAGTGGGCAGTGAGTGCCGGTGGGTCTGGATTGGGCAGTGAGTGCAGGTGGGGCAGTGAGTGCCAGTGGGTCTGGAGTAGGTAGTGAGTGCAGGTGGGTCTGGAGTGGGCCGTGAGGTCAGGTGGGTCTGGAGTGGGCAGTGAGTGCAGGTGGGACAGGAGTGGGCAGTGAGTGCAGGTGGGTCTGGAGTGGGCAGTGGGTGCAGGTGAGTCTGGAGTGGGCAGTGAGTCTGGAGTGGGCAGTGAATGCCGGTGGGTCTGGAGTGAGCAGTGAGTGCAGGCGGGGCAGTTAGTGCAGGTGTGTTTGGAGTGGGCAGTGAGTGCCGGTGGGTCTGGAGTGGGCAGTGAGTGCAGGTGGGGCAGTGAGTGCCGGTGGGTCTGGAGTGGGCAGTGAGTGCCGGTGGGTCTGGAGTGGGCAGTGAGTGCAGGTGGGGCAGTGAGTGCCGGTGGGTCTGGAGTGCGCAGTGAGTGCCGGTGGGTCAGTGAGTGGAGATGGGTCTGGAGTGGGCAGTGATTTCAGGTGGGTATGGTGTGGGCAGTGAATGCTGGTGGGTCTGGAGTGGGCAGTGAGTGCAGATGGGTCTGGAGTGGGCAGTAAGTGCAGGTGGGGAAGTGAGTGCAGGTGAGTCTGGAGTGGGCAGTGAGTGCAGGTGGGTTTGCAGTGGGCAGTGAGGTCAGATGGGTCTGGAGTGGGCAGTGAGTTCAGGTGTGACTGGAGTGGGCAGTGAGTGCAGGTGGGTCTGGAGGGGGCAGTGAGTGCAGGTGGGTCTGGAGTGGGCAGTGAGTTCAGGTGGGGCAGTGAATGCAGGTGGGGCAGTGAGCTCAGGTGGGTCTGGAGTGGGCAGTAAGTGCCGGTGGGGCAGTAAGTGCAGGTGGGTCTGGAGTGGGCAGTGAGTGCAGGTGGGTGTGGAGTGGGTATTGATTCTGGAGTGGGCAGTGAGTGCAGGTGGGGCAGTAAGTGCCGGTGGGTCTGGAGTTGAAAGTGAGTGCCTTTGGGTCTGGAGTGGGCAGTGAGTGCAGGTGGAGCAGTGAGTTCAGGTGAGTCTAGAGTGGGCAGTGAGTCTGGAGTGGGCAGTGAGTGCAGGTGGGGCAGTGAGTGCAGGGAGGCATGGAGTGGGCAGTGAGTGCCGGTGGGTCTGGATTGGGCAGTGAGTGCAGGTGGGGCAGTGAGTGCCAGTGGGTCTGGAGTAGGTAGTGAGTGCAGGTGGGTCTGGAGTGGGCTGTGAGGTCAGGTGGGTCTGGAGTGGGCAGTGAGTGCAGGTGGGACTGGAGTGGGCAGTGAGTGCAGGTGGGTCTGGAGTGGGCAGTGAGTGCAGGTGGGTCTGGAGTGGGCAGTGAGTGCAGGTGGGGCAGTGAGATCAGGTGGGTCTGGAGTGGGCATTGAGTGCTGGTGGGTCTGGAGGGGGCAGTAAGTGCCGGTGGGTCTGGAGTGGGCAGTGGGTCTGGGGTGGGCAGTGAGTGCAGGTGGGACTGGAGTGGGCAGTGAGTGCAGGTGAGTCTAGTGTGGGCAGTGTAGGCCGGTAGGGCAGTGAGTGCCAGTGGGTCTGGAGTGGGCAGTCAGTGCCGGTGGGTCTGGAGTGGGCAGTGAGTGCAGGTGGGGCAGTGAGTGCCGGTGGGTCTGGAGTGGGCAGTGAGTGCAGGTGGGGCAGTGAGTGCCGGTGTGTCTGGAGTAGGTAGTGAGTGCGGCTGGGTCTGGAGTGGGCCGTGAGGTCAGGTGGGTCTGGAGTGGGCAGTGAGTGCAGGTGGGACTGGAGTGGGCAGTAAGTGGAGGTGGGTCTGGAGTGGGCAGTGACTGTCGGTGGGTCTGGAGTGGGCAGTGGGTATGGAGTGGGCAGTGAGTGCAGGCGGGGAAGTTAGTGCAGGTGTGTTTGGAGTGGGCAGTGAGTGCCGGTGGGTCTGGAGTGGGCAGTGAGTGCAGGTGGGGCAGTGAGTGCCGGTGGGTCTGGAGTGGGCAGTGAGTGCCAGTGAGTCTGGAGTGGGCAGTGAGTGCAGGTGGGGCAGTGAGTGCCGGTGGGTCTGGAGTGGGCAGTGAGTGCCGGTGGGTCAGTGAGTGGAGATGGGTCTGGAGTGGGCAGTGAGTTCAGGTGGGTATGTTGTGGGCAGTGAATGCTGGTGGGTCTGGAGTGGGCAGTGAGTGCAGGTGGGTCTGGAGTGGGCAGTAAGTGCAGGTGGGGAAGTGAGTGCAGGTGAGTCTGGAGTGGGCAGTGAGTGCAGGTGGGTTTGCAGTGGGCAGTGAGGTCAGATGGGTCTGGAGTGGGCAGTGAGTTCAGGTGGAACTGAAGTGGGCAGTGACTGCAGGTGGGTCTGGAGGGGGCAGTGAGTGCAGGTGGGTCTGGAGTGGGCAGTGAGTTCAGATGGGGCAGTGAATGCAGGTGGGGCAGTGAGCTCAGGTGGGTCTGGAGTGGGCAGTAAGTGCCGGTGGGGCAGTAAGTGCAGGTGGGTCTGGAGTGGGCAGTGAGTGCAGGTGGGTGTGGAGTGGGTATTGATTCTGGAGTGGGCAGTGAGTGCAGGTGGGGCAGTAAGTGCCGGTGGGTCTGGAGTTGGAAGTGAGTGCCTTTGGGTCTGGAGTGGGCAGTGAGTGCAGGTGGGGCAGTGAGTGCAGGTGAGTCAGGAGTGGGCAGTGAGTCTGGAGTGGGCAGTGAGTGCAGGTGGGGCAGTGAGTGCAGGTGGGCCTGGAGTGGGCAGTGAGTGCCGGTGGGTCTGGATTGGGCAGTGAGTGCAGGTGGGGCAGTGAGTGCCAGTGGGTCTGGAGTAGGTAGTGAGTGCAGGTGGGTCTGGAGTGGGCCGTGAGGTCAGGTGGGTCTGGAGTGGGCAGTGAGTGCAGGTGGGACAGGAGTGGGCAGTGAGTGCAGGTGGGTCTGGAGTGGGCAGTGAGTGCAGGTGGGTCTGGAGTGGGCAGTGAGTGCAGGTGGGGCAGTGAGATCAGGTGGGTCTGGAGTGGGCAGTGAGTGCTGGTGGGTCTGGAGTGGGCAGTAAGTGCCGGTGGGTCTGGAGTGGGCAGTGGGTCTGGCTGGGCAGTGAGTGCAGGTGGGACTGGAGTGGGCAGTGAGTGCAGGTGAGTCTGGTATGGGCAGTGTAGGCCGGTAGGGCAGTGAGTGCCAGTGGGTCTGGAGTGGCCAGTGAGTGCCGGTGGGTCTGGAGTGGGCAGTGAGTGCAGGTGGGGCAGTGAGTGCCGGTGGGTCTGGAGTGGGCAGTGAGTGCAGGTGGGGCAGTGAGTGCAGGTGTGTCTGGAGTAGGTAGTGAGTGCGGGTGGGTCTGGAGTGGGCCGTGAGGTCAGGTGGGTCTGGAGTGGGCAGTGAGTGCAGGTGGGACTGGAGTGGGCAGTGACTGTCGGTGGGTCTGGAGTGGGCAGTGAGTGCAGGTGGGGCAGTGAGTTCAGGTGGGTCTGGAGTGGGCAGTGAGTGCAGCTGGGATTGGAGTAGGCAGTGAGTGCAGTTGGATCTGGAGTGGGCAGTGAGTGCAGGTGGGTCTGGAGTGGGCAGTGAGTGCAAGTGGGGCAGTGAGTGCAGGTGGGGCAGTGAGCTCAGGTGGGTCTGGAGTGGGCAGTGAGTGCTGGTGGGTCTGGAGTGGGCAGTGAGTGCCGGTGGGTCTGGAGTGGGCAGTGGGTCTGGGGTGGGCAGTGAGTGCAGGTGGGTCTGGAGTGGGCAGTGAGTGCAGGTGGGCCTGGGGTGGGCAGTGAGTGCTGGTGGGTCTGGAGTGAGCAGTGACTGCAGGTGGGACTGGAGCGGGCAGTGAGTCTGGAGTGGGCAGTGAGTGCAGGTGGGTCTGCAGTGGGCAGTGAGTGCGGGTGGGTCTGGAGTGGGCAGTGAGTCTGGAGCCGGCAGTGAGTTCAGGTGGGTCTGCAGTGGGCAGTGAGTGTAGGAAAGTCTGGAGTGGGCAGTGAGTGCAGGTGGGTGCAGGTGGGTCTGGAGTGGGCAGTGAGTCTGGAGTGGGCAGTGAGTGCAGGTGGGTCTGGAGTGGGCAGTGAGTGCGGGTGGGTCTGGAGTGGGCAGTGAGTCTGGAGCGGGTAATGAGTTCAGGTGGGTCTGCAGTGGGCAGTGAGTGTAGGAAAGTCTGGAGTGGGCAGTGAGTGCAGGTGGGTGCAGGTGGGTCTGGAGTGGGCAGTGAGTCTGGAGTGGTCAGTGAGTCTGGAGCGGGCAATGAGTTCAGGTGGGTCTGGAGTGGGCAGTGAGTGCAGGTGGGTCTGGAGTGGGCAGTGAGTGCGGGTGGGTCTGGAGTGGGCAGTGAGAGCAGGTGGGGCAGTGAGTGCAGGTGGGTCTGGAGTGGGCAGTGAGTGCAGGTGGGGCAGTGAGTGCTGGTGGGTCTGGAGTGGGCAGTGAGTGCCGTTGGGTCTGGAGAGGGGCAGTGAGTGCAGGTAGGGCAGTGAGTGCAGGTGAGACTGGTGTTTGCAGTGTGTGCCGGTGGGGCAGTGAGTGCAGGTGGCGCAGGAGTGGGCAGTGAGTGCAGGTGGGTCTGGAGTGGGCAGTGAGTGCAGGTGGGTCTGGAGTGGGCAGTGAGTGCAGGTGGGGCAGTGAGATCAGGTGGGTCTGGAGTGGGCAGTGAGTGCTGGTGAGTCTGGAGTGGGCAGTAAGTGCCGGTGGGTCTGGAGTGGGCAGTGGGTCTGGCTGGGCAGTGAGTGCGGGTGGGACTGGAGTGGGCAGTGAGTGCAGGTGAGTCTGGTGTTTGCAGTGTAGGCCGGTAGGGCAGTGAGTGCCAGTGGGTCTGGAGTGGGCAGTGAGTGCCGGTGGGTCTGGAGTGGGCAGTGAGTGCAGGTGGGGCAGTGAGTGCCGGTGGGTCTGGAGTGGGCAGTGAGTGCAGGTGGGGCAGTGAGTGCAGGTGTGTCTGGAGTAGGTAGTGAGTGCGGGTGGGTCTGGAGTGGGCCGTGAGGTCAGGTGGGTCTGGAGTGGGCAGTGAGTGCAGCTGGGACTGGAGTGGGCAGTGACTGTCGGTGGGTCTGGAGTGGGCAGTGGGTCTGGAGTGGGCAGTGAGTGCAGGTGGGGCAGTGAGTTCAGGTGGGTCTGGAGTGGGCAGTGAGTGCAGCTGGGATTGGAGTAGGCAGTGAGTGCAGGTGGATCTGGAGTGGGCAGTGAGTGCAGGTGGGTCTGGAGTGGGCAGTTAGTGCAAGTGGGGCAGTGAGTGCAGGTGGGGCAGTGAGCTCAGGTGGGTCTGGAGTGGGCAGTGAGTGCTGGTGGGTCTGGAGTGGGCAGTGAGTGCCGGTGGGTCTGTAGTGGGCAGTGGGTCTGGGGTGGGCAGTGAGTGCAGGTGGGTCTGGAGTGGGAGGTGAGTGCAGGTGGGCCTGGGGTGGGCAGTGAGTGCTGATGGGTCTGGAGTGAGCAGTGACTGCAGGTGGGACTGGAGTGGGCAGTTAGTCTGGAGTGGGCAGTGAGTTCAGGTGGGTCTGCAGTGGGCAGTGAGTGTGGGTGGGTCTGGAGTGGGCAGTGAGTCTGGAGCGGGCAGTGAGTTCAGGTGGGTCTGCAGTGGGCAGTGAGTGTAGGAAAGTCTGGAGTGGGCAGTGAGTGCAGGTGGGTGCAGGTGGGTCTGGAGTGGGCAGTGAGTCTGGAGTGGGCAGTGAGTGCAGGTGGGTCTGGAGTGGGCAGTGAGTGCGGGTGGGTCTGGAGTGGGCAGTGAGTCTGGAGCGGGTACTGAGTTCAGGTGGGTCTGCAGTGGGCAGTGAGTGTAGGAAAGTCTGGAGTGGGCAGTGAGTGCAGGTGGGTGCAGGTGGGTCTGGAGTGGGCAGTGAGTCTGGAGTGGGCAGTGAGTCTGGAGCGGGCAGTGAGTTCAGGTGGGTCTGGAGTGGGCAGTGAGTGCGGGTGGGTCTGGAGTGGGCAGTGAGTGCAGGTGGGTCTGGAGTGGGCAGTGAGTGCGGGTGGGTCTGGAGTGGGCAGTGAGAGCAGGTGGGGCAGTGAGTGCAGGTGGGGCAGTGAGTGCTGGTGGGTCTGGAGTGGGCAGTGAGTGCCGGTGGGTCTGGAGAGGGGCAGTGAGTGCAGGTAGGGCAGTGAGTGCAGGTGAGACTGGTGTTTGCAGTGAGAGCAGGTGGGGCAGTGAGTGCAGGTGGGTCTGGAGTGGGCAGTGAGTGCAGGTGGGGCAGTGAGTGCTGGTGGGTCTGGAGTGGGCAGTGAGTGCCGTTGGGTCTGGAGAGGGGCAGTGAGTGCAGGTAGGGCAGTGAGTGCAGGTGAGACTGGTGTTTGCAGTGTGTGCCGGTGGGGCAGTGAGTGCAGGTGGGGCTGGAGTGGGCAGTGAGTGCAGGTGGGTCTGGAGTGGGCAGTGAGTGCAGGTGGGTCTGGAGTGGGCAGTGAGTGCAGGTGGGGCAGTGAGATCAGGTGGGTCTGGAGTGGGCAGTGAGTGCTGGTGAGTCTGGAGTGGGCAGTAAGTGCCGGTGGGTCTGGAGTGGGCAGTGGGTCTGGCTGGGCAGTGAGTGCGGGTGGGACTGGAGTGGGCAGTGAGTGCAGGTGAGTCTGGTGTTTGCAGTGTAGGCCGGTAGGGCAGTGAGTGCCAGTGGGTCTGGAGTGGGCAGTGAGTGCCGGTGGGTCTGGACTGGGCAGTGAGTGCAGGTGGGGCAGTGAGTGCCGGTGGGTCTGGAGTGGGCAGTGAGTGCAGGTGGGGCAGTGAGTGCAGGTGTGTCTGGAGTAGGTAGTGAGTGCGGGTGGGTCTGGAGTGGGCCGTGAGGTCAGGTGGGTCTGGAGTGGGCAGTGAGTGCAGGTGGGACTGGAGTGGGCAGTGACTGTCGGTGGGTCTGGAGTGGGCAGTGGGTCTGGAGTGGGCAGTGAGTGCAGGTGGGGCAGTGAGTTCAGGTGGGTCTGGAGTGGGCAGTGAGTGCAGCTGGGATTGGAGTAGGCAGTGAGTGCAGGTGGATCTGGAGTGGGCAGTGAGTGCAGGTGGGTCTGGAGTGGGCAGTGAGTGCAAGTGGGGCAGTGAGTGCAGGTGGGGCAGTGAGCTCAGGTGGGTCTGGAGTGGGCAGTGAGTGCTGGTGGGTCTGGAGTGGGCAGTGAGTGCCGGTGGGTCTGTAGTGGGCAGTGGGTCTGGGGTGGGCAGTGAGTGCAGGTGGGTCTGGAGTGGGAGGTGAGTGCAGGTGGGCCTGGGGTGGGCAGTGAGTGCTGATGGGTCTGGAGTGAGCAGTGACTGCAGGTGGGACTGGAGTGGGCAGTTAGTCTGGAGTGGGCAGTGAGTTCAGGTGGGTCTGCAGTGGGCAGTGAGTGCGGGTGGGTCTGGAGTGGGCAGTGAGTCTGGAGCGGGCAGTGAGTTCAGGTGGGTCTGCAGTGGGCAGTGAGTGTAGGAAAGTCTGGAGTGGGCAGTGAGTGCAGGTGGGTGCAGGTGGGTCTGGAGTGGGCAGTGAGTCTGGAGTGGGCAGTGAGTGCAGGTGGGTCTGGAGTGGGCAGTGAGTGCGGGTGGGTCTGGAGTGGGCAGTGAGTCTGGAGCGGGTAGTGAGTTCAGGTGGGTCTGCAGTGGGCAGTGAGTGTAGGAAAGTCTGGAGTGGGCAGTGAGTGCAGGTGGGTGCAGGTGGGTCTGGAGTGGGCAGTGAGTCTGGAGTGGGCAGTGAGTCTGGAGCGGGCAGTGAGTTCAGGTGGGTCTGGAGTGGGCAGTGAGTGCGGGTGGGTCTGGAGTGGGCAGTGAGTGCAGGAGGGTCTGGAGTGGGCAGTGAGTGCGGGTGGGTCTGGAGTGGGCAGTGAGAGCAGGTGGGGCAGTGAGTGCAGGTGGGGCAGTGAGTGCTGGTGGGTCTGGAGTGGGCAGTGAGTGCCGGTGGGTCTGGAGAGGGGCAGTGAGTGCAGGTAGAGCAGTGAGTGCAGGTGAGACTGGTGTTTGCAGTGTGTGCCGGTGGGGTAGTGAGTGCAGGTGGGGCAGTGAGTGCCAGTGGGTCTGGAGTGGGAAGTGAGTGCCGGTGGGTCTGGAGTGGGCAGTGAGTGCAGGTGGGGCAGTGAGTGCCGGTGGGTCTGGAGTGGGCATTGGGTGCAGGTGGGCAGTGAGTGCAGGTGGGTTTGGAGTGGGCAGTGAGTGCAGGTGGGTCTGGAGTGGGCAGTGAGTGCCAGTGGGTCTGGAGGGGGCAGTGAGTGCAGGTGGGTCTGGAGTGGGCAGTGAGTTCAGGTGGGGCTGTGAGTGGCGGTGGGTGTCGAGTGGGCAGTGAGTGCGGGTGGGGCGGTGAGTGCCGGTGGGTCTGGAGTGGGCAGTGAGTGCAGGTGGGTCTGGAGTGGGCAGTGAGTGCAGGTGGGGCAGTGAGTGCCGGTGGGTCTGGAGTGGGCAGTGAGTGCCGGTGGGACTGGAGTGGGCTGTGGGTCTGGAGTGGGCAGTGAGTCTGGAGTGGGCAGTGACTCTGGAGTGGGCAGTGAGTGCAGGTGAGTCTGGAGTGGGCAGTGAGTGCAGGTGGTCTGGAGTGGGCAGTGAGTGCAGGTGAGTCTGGAGTGGGCAGTGAGTGCAGGTGGGTCATGAGTGGGCAGTGAGTGCCGGTGGGTCTGGAGTGGGCAGTGAGAGCAGGTTGGTCTGGAGTGGGCAGTGAATGCAGGTGGGTCTGGAGTGGGCAGTGAGTGCAGGTGGGGCAGTGAGTGCAGGTGGGTCTGGAGTGGGCAGTGAGTGCAGGTGGGTCTGGAGTGGACAGTGAGTGCAGGTGGGGCAGTGAGTGCCGGTGGGTCTGGAGTGGGCAGTGAGTGCAGGTGGGTCTGGGGTGAGTGAGTTCAGGTGGGTCTGGAGTGGGCAGTGAGTCTGGAGTGGGCAGTGAGTGCAGGTGGGTCTGGAGTGGGCAGTGGGTCTGCAGTGGGCAGTGAGTGTAGATGAGTCTGGAGTGGGCAGTGAGAGCAGGTGGGTCTGGAGTGGGCAGTGAGTGCCGGTGGGGCAGTGAGTGCCGGTGGTTCTGGAGTGGGCAGTGAGTGCAGGTGTGTCTAGAGTGGGCAGTGAGTGCCGGTGGGTCTGGAGTGGGCAGTGAGTGCCGGTGGGGAAGTGAGTGCAGGTGGGTCTGGAGTCGGCAGTGAGTGCAGGTGGGTCTGGAGTGGGCAGTGAGTGCCGGTGGGTCTGGCGTGGGCAGTGAGTGCAGGTGGGTCTGGAGTGGGCAGTGAGTGCCGGTGGGTCTGGAGTGGGGCAGTGAGTGCAGGTGCGTCTGGAGTGGGCAGTGGGTGCAGGTGAGTCTGGAGTGGGCAGTGAGTCTGGAGTGGGCAGTGAGTGCCGGTTGGTCTGGAGTGGGCAGTGAGTGCAGGCGGGGCAGATAGTGCAGGTGTGTTTGGAGTGGGCAGTGAGTGCAGGTGGGTCTGGAGTGGGCAGTGAGTGCAGGTGGGTCAGTGAGTGCCGGTGGGTCTGGAGTGGGCAGTGAGTGCCGGTGGGTCTGGAGTGGGCAGTGAGTGCAGGTGGGGCAGTGAGTGCCGGTGGTTCTTGTGTGAGCAGTGAGTGCCGGTGGGTCAGTGAGTGGAGATGGGTCTGGAGTGGGCAGTGAGTTAGGTGGGTCTGGTGTGGGCAGTGAATGCTGGTGGGTCTGGAGTGGGCAGTGAGTGCAGGTGGGTTTGGAGTGGGCTGTAAGTGCAGGTGGGGCAGTGAGTGCAGGTGAGTCTGGAGTGGGCAGTGAGTGCAGGTGGGTTTGCAGTGGGCAGTGAGGTCAGGTGGGTCTGGAGTGGGCAGTGAGTTCAGGTGGGACTGGAGTGGGCAGTGAGTGCTGGTGGGTCTGGAGGGGGCAGTGAGTGCAGGTGGGTCTGGAGTGGGCAGTGAGTGCAGGTGGGGGAAGTGAATGCAGGTGGGGCAGTGAGCTCAGGTGGGTCTGGAGTGGGCAGTATGTGCCTGTGTGGCAGTAAGTGCAGGTGGGTCTGGAGTGGGCAGTGAGTGCAGGTGGGTGTGGAGTGGGCATTGAGTCTGGAGTGGGCAGTGAGTGCAGGTGGGGCAGTGAGTGCAGGTGAGTCTGGAGTGGGCAGTGAGTCTGGAGTGGGCAGTTAGTGCAGGTGGGGCAGTGAGTGCAGGTGGGCCTGGAGTGGGTAGTGAGTGCCGGTGGGTCTGGATTGGGCAGTGAGTGCAGGTGCGGCAGTGAGTGCCAGTGGGTCTGGAGTAGGTAGTGAGTGAAGGTGGGTCTGTAGTGGGCCGTGAGGTCAGGTGGGTCTGGAGTGGGCAGTGAGTGCAGGTGGGACTGGAGTGGGCAGTGAGTGCAGATGGGTCTGGAGTGGGCAGTGAGTGCAGGTGGTTCTGGAGTGGGCAGTGAGTGCAGGTGGGGCAGTGAGATCAGGTGGGTCTGGAGTGGGCAGTGAGTGCTGGTGGGTCTGGAGTGGGCAGTAAGTGACGGTGGGTCTGGAGTGGGCAGTGGGTCTGGGGTGGGCAGTGAGTGCAGGTGGGTCTGGAGTGGGCAGTAAGTGCAGGTGGGTATGGGGTGGGCAGTGAGTGCCGGTGGGTCTGGAGTGGGCAGTGAGTCTGGAGTGGGCAGTGAGTGCAGGTGGGGCAGTGAGTGCCGATGGGTCTGCAGTGGGCAGTGAGTGCAGGTGGGTCTGGAGTGGGCAGTGAGTGCATGTGGGGCAGTGAGCTCATGTGAGTCTGGGGTGGGCAGTGAGTGCCGGTGGGTATGGAGTGGGCAGTGAGTGCAGGTGGGTCTGGAGTGGGCAGTGGGTCTGCAGTGGGCAGTGAGTGTAGGTGAGTCTGGAGTGGGCAGTGAGTGCCGGTGGGTCTGGAGTGGGCAGTGAGTGTCGGTGGGTCTGGAGTGGGCAGTGAGTGCAGGTGGGGCAGTGAGTGCAGGTGTGTCTGGAGTGGGCAGTGAGTGCCGGTGGGTCTGGAGTGGGCAGTGAGTGCCGGTGGGGCAGTGAGTGCAGGTGGGTCTGGAGTGGGCAGTGAGTGCCGGTGGGTATGGAGTGGGCAGTGAGTGCAGGTGGGTCTGGAGTGGGCAGTGAGTGCCGGTGGGTCTGGAGGGGGCAGTGAGTGCAGGTGGGTCTGGAGTGGGCAGTGAGTTCAGGTGGGGCTGTGAGTGACAGTGGGTCTCGAGTGGGCAGTGAGTGCGGGTGGGGCGGTGAGTGCCTGTGGGTCTGGAGTGGGCAGTGAGTGTAGGTGGGGCAGTGAGCTCAGGTGAGTCTGGAGTGGGCAGTGAGTGCAGGTGGGTCTGGAGTGGGCAGTGGGGCTGCAGTGGGCAGTGAGTGCAGGTGAGTCTGGAGTGGGTGGGTGAGTTCAGGTGGGTCTGGAGTGGGCAGTGAGTCTGGAGTGGGCAGTGAGTTCAGGTGGGTCGGAGTGGGCAGTGGGTCTGCAGTGGGCAGTGAGTGCAGGTGAATCTGGAGTGGGCAGTGAGTGCATGTGGGTCTGCAGTGGGCAGTGAGTGCAGTTGGGGCAGTGAGTGCAGGTGGGTCTGGGGTGGGCAGTTAGTGCAGGTATGTCTGGAGTGGGCAGTGAGTGCCGGTGGGTCTGGAGTGGGCAGTGAGTGGAGGTAGGACTGGAGTGGGCAGTGATTACCGGTGGGTCTGGAGTGGGCAGTAAGTGCCGGTGGGTGTGGAATGGGCAGTGGGTCTGCAGTGGGCAATGAGTCTGGAGCGGGCAGTGAGTGGAGGTGGCTCTGGAGTGGGCAGTGAGTGCAGGTGGGTCTGGAGTGGGCAGTGAGTGCCGGTGGGTCTAGAGTGGGCAGTGAGTGCATGTTGGTCTGGAGTGGGCAGTGAGTGCAGGGGGGGCAGTGAGTGCCGATGGGTCTGGAGAGGGGCAGTGAGTGCAGGTAGGGCAGTGAGTGCAGGTGAGACTGGTGTTTGCAGTGTGTGCCGGTGGGGCAGTGAGTGCAGGTGGGGCAGTGAGTGCCAGTGGGTCTGGAGTGGGAAGTGAGTGCCGGTGGGTCTGGAGAGGGGCAGTGAGTGCAGGTAAGGCAGTGAGTGCAGGTGAGACTGGTGTTTGCAGTGTGTGCCGGTGGGGCAGTGAGAGCAGGTGGGGCAGTGAGTGCCAGTGGGTCTGGAGTGGGAAGTGAGTGCCGGTGGGTCTGGAGTGGGCAGTGAGTGCAGGTGGGGCAGTGAGTGCCGGTGGGTCTGGAGTGGGCATTGGGTGCAGGTGGGCAGTGAGTGCAGGTGGGTTTGGAGTGGGCAGTGAGTGCAGGTGGGTCTGGAGTGGGCAGTGAGTGCCAGTGGGTCTCGAGGGGGCAGTGAGTGCAGGTGGGTCTGGAGTGGGCAGTGAGTTCAGGTGGGGCTGTGAGTGGCGGTGGGTCTCGAGTGGGCAGTGAGTGCGGGTGGGGCGGTGAGTGCCGGTGGGTCTGGAGTGGGCAGTGAGTGCAGGTGGGTCTGGAGTGGGCAGTGAGTGCAGGTGGGGCAGTGAGTGCCGGTGGGTCTGGAGTGGGCAGTGAGTGCCGGTGGGACTGGAGTGGGCTGTGGGTCTGGAGTGGGTAGTGAGTCTGGAGTGGGCAGTGACTCTGGAGTGGGCAGTGAGTGCAGGTGAGTCTGGAGTGGGCAGTGAGTGCAGGTGGTCTGGAGTGGGCAGTGAGTGCAGGTGAGTCTGGAGTGGGCAGTGAGTGCAGGTGGGTCATGAGTGGGCAGTGAGTGCCGGTGGGTCTGGAGTGGGCAGTGAGTGCAGGTTGGTCTGGAGTGGGCAGTGAATGCAGGTGGGTCTGGAGTGGGCAGTGAGTGCAGGTGGGGCAGTGAGTGCAGGTGGGTCTGGAGTGGGCAGTGAGTGCAGGTGGGTCTGGAGTGGACAGTGAGTGCAGGTGGGGCAGTGAGTGCCGGTGGGTCTGGAGTGGGCAGTGAGTGCAGGTGGGTCTGGGGTGGGTGAGTTCAGGTGGGTCTGGAGTGGGCAGTGAGTCTGGAGTGGGCAGTGAGTGCAGGTGGGTCTGGAGTGGGCAGTGGGTCTGCAGTGGGCAGTGAGTGTAGATGAGTCTGGAGTGGGCAGTGAGAGCAGGTGGGTCTGGAGTGGGCAGTGAGTGCCGGTGGGGCAGTGAGTGCTGGTGGTTCTGGAGTGGGCAGTGAGTGCAGGTGTGTCTAGAGTGGGCAGTGAGTGCCGGTGGGTCTGGAGTGGGCAGTGAGTGCCGGTGGGGCAGTGAGTGCAGGTGGGTCTGGAGTGGGCAGTGAGTGCAGGTGGGTCTGGAGTGGGCAGTGAGTGCCGGTGGGTCTGGCGTGGGCAGTGAGTGCAGGTGGGTCTGGAGTGGGCAGTGAGTGCCGGTGGGGCTGGAGTGGGGCAGTGAGTGCAGGTGCGTCTGGAGTGGGCAGTGGGTGCAGGTGAGTCTGGAGTGGGCAGTGAGTCTGGAGTGGGCAGTGAGTGCCGGTTGGTCTGGAGTGGGCAGTGAGTGCAGGCGGGGCAGATAGTGCAGGTGTGTTTGGAGTGGGCAGTGAGTGCAGGTGGGTCTGGAGTGGGCAGTGAGTGCAGGTGGGTCAGTGAGTGCCGGTGGTTCTGGAGTGAGCAGTGAGTGCCGGTGGGTCAGTGAGTGGAGATGGGTCTGGAGTGGGCAGTGAGTTAGGTGGGTCTGGTGTGGGCAGTGAATGCTGGTGGGTCTGGAGTGGGCAGTGAGTGCAGGTGGGTTTGGAGTGGGCTGTAAGTGCAGGTGGGGCAGTGAGTGCAGGTGAGTCTGGAGTGGGCAGTGAGTGCAGGTGGGTTTGCAGTGGGCAGTGAGGTCAGGTGGGTCTGGAGTGGGCAGTGAGTTCAGGTGGGACTGGAGTGGGCAGTGAGTGCTGGTGGGTCTGGAGGGGGCAGTGAGTGCAGGTGGGTCTGGAGTGGGCAGTGAGTGCAGGTGGGGGAAGTGAATGCAGGTGGGGCAGTGAGCTCAGGTGGGTCTGGAGTGGGCAGTATGTGCCTGTGTGGCAGTAAGTGCAGGTGGGTCTGGAGTGGGCAGAGAGTGCAGGTGGGTGTGGAGTGGGCATTGAGTCTGGAGTGGGCAGTGAGTGTAGGTGGGGCAGAAAGTGCTGGTGGGTCTGCAGTTGGCAGTGAGTGCCTTTGAGTCTGGAGTGGGCAGTGAGTGCAGGTGGGGCAGTGAGTGCAGGTGAGTCTGGAGTTGGCAGTGAGTCTGGAGTGGGCAGTTAGTGCAGGTGGGGCAGTGAGTGCAGGTGGGCCTGGAGTGGGTAGTGAGTGCCGGTGGGTCTGGATTGGGCAGTGAGTGCAGGTGCGGCAGTGAGTGCCAGTGGGTCTGGAGTGGGCAGTATGTGCCTGTGTGGCAGTAAGTGCAGGTGGGTCTGGAGTGGGCAGAGAGTGCAGGTGGGTGTGGAGTGGGCATTGAGTCTGGAGTGGGCAGTGAGTGCAGGTGGGGCAGAAAGTGCTGGTGGGTCTGCAGTTGGCAGTGAGTGCCTTTGAGTCTGGAGTGGGCAGTGAGTGCAGGTGGGGCAGTGAGTGCCGGTGGGTTAGGAGTGGGCAGTGAGTCTGGAGTGGGCAGTGAGTGCCGGTGGGTCTGGAGTGGGCAGTGAGTGCAGGCGGGGCAGTGAGTGCAGGTGGGTCTGGAGTGGGCAGTGAGTGCCGGTGGGTCTCGAGTGGGCAGTGAGTGCAGGTGGGGCAGAGAGTGCAGGTGAGTCTGGAGTGGGCAGTGAATCTGGAGTGCGCAGTGAGTGCAGGTGGGTCTGGAGTGCGCAGGGAGTGCTGGTGGGTCTGGAGTGGGCAGTGAGTGCCGGTGGGTCTGGAGTGGGCAGTGAGTGCAGGTTGTGCAGTGAGTGCCGGTGGGTCTGGAGTGGGCTGTGAGTGCAGGTGGGTCTGGAGTGGGCAGTGGGTGCAGGTGGGTATGGAGTGGGCAGTGAGTGCAGGTGGGTCTGGAGTGGGCAGTGGGTCTGCAGTGGGCAGTGAGTGTAGGTGAGTCTGGAGTGCGCTGTGAGTGCCGGTGGGTCTGGAGTGGGCAGTGAGTGTCGGTGGGTCTGGAGTGGGCAGTGAGTGCAGGTGGGGCAGTGAGATCAGGTGGGTCTGGAGTGGGCAGTGAGTGCTGGTGGGTCTGGAGTGGGCAGTAAGTGCCGGTGGGTCTGGAGTGGGCAGTGGGTCTGGGGTGGGCAGTGAGAGCAGGTGGGTCTGGAGTGGGCAGTAAGTGCAGGTGGGTATGGGGTGGGCAGTGAGTGAAGGTGGGGCAGTGAGTGCCGATGGGTCTGCAGTGGACAGTGAGTGCAGGTGGGTCTGGAGTGGGCAGTGAGTGCATGTGGGGCAGTGAGCTCATGTGAGTCTGGGGTGGGCAGTGAGTGCCAGTGGGTATGGAGTGGGCAGTGAGTGCAGGTGGGTCTGGAGTGGGCAGTGGGTCTGCAGTGGGCAGTGAGTGTAGGTGAGTCTGGAGTGGGCAGTGAGTGCCGGTGGGTCTGGAGTGGGCAGTGAGTGCCGGTGGGGCAGTGAGTGCAGGTGGGTCTGGAGTGGGCAGTGAGTGCCGGTGGGTATGGAGTGGGCAGTGAGTGCAGGTGGGTCTGGAGGGGGCAGTGAGTGCAGGTGGGTCTGGAGTGGGCAGTGAGTTCAGGTGGGGCTGTGAGTGGCAGTGGGTCTCAAGTGGGCAGTGAGTGCGGGTGGGGCGGTGAGTGCCTGTGGGTCTGGAGTGGGCAGTGAGTGTAGGTGGGGCAGTGAGCTCAGGTGAGTCTGGAGTGGGCAGTGAGTGCAGGTGGGTCTGGAGTGGGCAGTGGGGCTGCAGTGGGCAGTGAGTGCAGGTGAGTCTGGAGTGGGTGGGTAAGTTCAGGTGGGTCTGGAGTGGGCAGTGAGTCTGGAGTGGGCAGTGAGTTCAGGTGGGTCTGGAGTGGGCAGTGGGTCTGCAGTGGGCAGTGAGTGCAGGTGAATCTGGAGTGGGCAGTGAGTGCATGTGGGTCTGCAGTGGGCAGTGAGTGCAGTTGGGGCAGTGAGTGCAGGTGGGTCTGGGGTGGGCAGTTAGTGCAGGTATGTCTGGAGTGGGCAGTGAGTGCCAGTGGGTCTGGAGTGGGCAGTGAGTGGAGGTAGGTCTGGAGTGGGCAGTGATTACCGGTGGGTCTGGAGTGGGCAGTAAGTGCCGGTGGGTGTGGAATGGGCAGTGGGTCTGCAGTGGGCAATGAGTCTGGAGCGGGCAGTGAGTGGAGGTGGCTCTGGAGTGGGCAGTGAGTGCAGGTGGGTCTGGAGTGGGCAGTGAGTGCCGGTGGGTCTGGAGTGGGCAGTGAGTGCATGTGGGTCTGGAGTGGGCAGTGAGTGCAGGTGGGGCAGTGAGTGCCGATGGGTCTGCAGTGGGCAGTGAGTACAAGTGGGTCTGGAGTGGGCAGTGAGTGCATGTGGGGCAGTGAGCTCATGTGAGTCTGGGGTGGGCAGTGAGTGCCTGTGGGTATGGAGTGGGCAGTGAATGCAGGTGGGTCTGGAGTGGGCAGTGGGTCTGCAGTGGGCAGTGAGTATAGGTGAGTCTGGAGTGGGCAGTGAGTGCCGGTGGGTCTGGAGTGGGCAGTGAGTGTCGGTGGGTCTGGAGTGGGCAGTGAGTGCAGGTGGGGCAGTGAGTGCAGGTGTGTCTGGAGTGGGCAGTGAGTGTCGGTGGGGCAGTAAGTGCAGGTGGGTCTGGAGTGGGCAGTGAGTGCCGGTGGGTATGGAGTGGGCAGTGAGTGCAGGTGGGTTTGGAGTGGGCAGTGAGTGCAGGTGGGTCTGGAGTGGGCAGTGAGTGCAGGCGGGGCAGTGAGTGCCGGTGGGTCTGGAGTGGGCAGTGAGTGCCGGTGGGGCAGTGAGTGCAGGTGGGTCTGGAGTGGGCAGTGAATCTGGAGTGGGCAGTGAGTGCAGGTGGGTCTGGAGTGGGCAGTGAGTGAAGGTGGGTCAGGAGTGGGCAGTGAGTCTGGAGTGGGCAGTGAGTGCCGGTGGGTCTGGAGTGGGCAGTGAGTGCAGGCGGGGCAGTGAGTGCAGGTGGGTCTGGAGTGGGCAGTGAGTGCCGGTGGGTCTCGAGTGGGCAGTGAGTGCAGGTGGGGCAGTGAGTGCAGGTGAGTCTGGAGTGGGCAGTGAATCTGGAGTGGGCAGTGAGTGCAGGTGGGTCTGGAGTGCGCAGGGAGTGCTGGTGGGTCTGGAGTGGGCAGTGAGTGCCAGTGGGTCTGGAGTGGGCAGTGAGTGCAGGTTGTGCAGTGAGTGCCGGTGGGTCTGGAGTGGGCTGTTAGTGCAGGTGGGTCTGGAGTGGGCAGTGGGTGCAGGTGGGTATGGAGTGGGCCGTGAGTTCAGGTGGGTCTGGAGTGGGCAGTGAGTGCAGGTGGGACTGGAGTGGGCAGTAAGTGGAGGTGGGTCTGGAGTGGGCAGTGAATGCCGGTGGGTCTGGAGTGGGCAGTGGGTCTGGAGTGGGCAGTGAGAGCAGGTGGGGCAGTGATTGCAGGTGGGTCTGGAGTGGGCAGTGAGTGCAAGTGGGACTGCAGTGGGCAGTGAGTGCAGGTGGGTCTGGAGTGGGCAGTGAGTGCAGGTGGGTCTGGAGTGGGCAGTGAGTGCAGGTGGGGCAGTGAGCTCAGGTGGGTCTGGAGTGTGCAGTGAATGCTGGTGGGTCTGGAGTGGGCAGTGAGTGCCAGTGGGTCTGAAGTGGGCAGTGGGTCTGGAGTGGGCATTGAGTGCAGGTGGGTCTGGAGTGGGCAGTAAGTGCAGGTGGGTCTGGGGTGGGCAGTAAGTGCAGGTGGGGCAGTGAATGCAGGTTGTTCTGGAGTGGGCAGTGAGTGCCGGTGGGTCTGGAGTTGGCATTGAGTGCCGGTGGGTCTGGAGTGGGCAGTGAGCGGAGGTGAGTCTGGAGTGGGCAGTGAGTGCCGGTGAGTCTGGAGTGGGCAGTGAGTGCAGGAGGGTCTGGAGGGGGCAGTGAGTGCAGGTGGGGTAGTGAGTGCTGGTGGGTCTGGAGTGGGCAGTGAGTGCAGGTGGGTCTGGAGTGGGCAGTAAGTGCAGGTGGGGAAGTGAGTGCAGGTGAGTCTGGAGTGGGCAGTGAGTACAGGTGGGTTTGCAGTGGGCAGTGAGGTCAGATGGTCTGGAGTGGGCAGTGAGTTCAGGTGGGACTGGAGTGGGCAGTGAGTGCAGGTTGGTATGGTGTGGGCAGTGAATGCTGGTGGGTCTGAAGTGGGCAGTGATTGCAGGTGGGTCTGGAGTGGGCAGTAAGTGCAGGTGGGGAAGTGAGTGCAGGTCAGTCTGGAGTGGGCAGTGAGTGCAGGTGGGTTTGCAGTGGGCAGTGAGGTCAGATGGGTCTGGAGTGGGCAGTGAGTTCAGGTGGGACTGGAGTGGGCAGTGAGTGCAGGTGGGTCTGGAGGGGGCAGTGAGTGCAAGTGGGTCTGGAGTGGGCAGTGAGAGCAGGTGGGGCAGTGAATGCGGGTGGGGCAGTGAGCTCAGGTTGGTGTGGAGTGGGCAGTAAGTGCCGGTGGGGCAGTAAGTGCAGGTGGGTCTGGAGTGGGCAGTGAGTGCAGGTGGGTGTGTAGTGGGCATTGAGTCTGGAGTGGGCAGTGAGTGCAGGTGGGGCAGTAAGTGCCGGTGGGTCTGGAGTTGGAAGTGAGTGCCTTTGGGTCTGGAGTGGGCAGTGAGTGCAGATGGGGCAGTGAGTGCAGGTGAGTCTGGAGTGGGCAGTGAGTGCAGGAGGGGCAGTGAGTGCAGGTGGGCCTGGAGTGGGCAGTGAGTGCCGGTGGGTCTGGATTAGGCAGTGAGTGCAGGTGGGGCAGTGAGTGCCAGTGGGTCTGGAGTAGGTAGTGAGTGCAGGTGGGTTTGGAGTGAGCCGTGAGGTCAGGTGGGTCTGGAGTGGGCAGTGAGTGCAGGTGGGACTGGAGTGGGTAGTGAGTGCAGGTGGGTCTGGAGTGGGCAGTGAGTGCAGGTGGGTCTGGAGTGGGCAGTGAGTGCAGGTGGGGCAGTGAGATCAGGTGGGTCTGGAGTGGGCAGTGAGTGCTGGTGGGTCTGGAGTGGGCAGTAAGTGCCGGTGGGCCTGGAGTGGGCAGTGGGTCTGGGGTGGGCAGGGAGTGCAGGTGGGTCTGGAGTGGGCAGTGAGTGCAGGTGGGTCTGGGGTGGGCAGTGAGTGCCGGTGGGTCTGGAGTGGGCAGCGAGTGCAGGTGGGTCTGGAGTGGGCAGTGAGTCTGGAGTGGGCAGTAGGTGCAGGTGGGGCAGTGAGTGGAGGTGGATGTGGAGTGGGCAGTTAGTGCAGGTGGGTGTGGAGTGGGCAGTGAGTCTGGAGCGGGCAGTGAGTGCAGGTGGGTCTGCAGTGGGCAGTGAGTGCAGGTAAGTCTGGAGTGGGCAGTGAGTGCAGGTGGGTGCAGGTGGGTCTGGAGTGGGCAGTGAGTCTGCAGCGAGCAGTGAGTTCAGGTGGGTCTGGAGTAGGCAGTGAGTGGAGATGGGTCTGGAGTGGGCAGTGAGTGCCGGTGGGTCTGGAGTGGGCAGTGAGTGCAGGTGGGGCAGTGAGTGCAGGTGGGTCTGGAGTGGGCAGTGAGTGCTGGTGGGTCTGGAGTGGGCAGTGAGTGCCGGTGGGTCTGGAGTGGGGCAATAAGTGCAGGTAGGGCAGTGAGTGCAGGTGAGTCTGGTGTTGGCAGTGACTGCCGGTGGGGCACTGAGTGCAGGTGGGGCATGAGTGCCAGTGGGTCTGGAGTGGGCAGTGAGTCTGGAGTGGGCAGTGAGTGCAGGTGGGGCAGTGAGTGCCGATGGGTCTGCAGTGGGCAGTGAGTGCAGGTGGGTCTGGAGTGGGCAGTGAGTGCAGGTGGGGCTGTGAGCTCATGTGAGTTTGGGGTGGGCAGTGAGTGCTGGTGGGTATGGAGTGGGCAGTGAGTGCAGGTGGGTCTGGAGTGGGCAGTGGGTCTGCAGTGGGCAGTGAGTGTAGGTGAGTCTGGAGTGGGCAGTGAGTGCAGGTGGGTCTGGAGTGGGCGGTGAGGGCCGGTGGGGCAGTGAGTGCAGGTGGGTGTGGAGTGGGCAGTGAGTGCCGGTGGGTATGGAGTGGGCAGTGAGTGCAGGTGGGTCTGGAGTGGGCAGTGAGTGCCAGTGGGTCTGGAGGGGGCAGTGAGTGCAGGTGGGTCTGGAGTGGGCAGTGAGTGCAGGTGGGGCAGTGAGTGGCGGTGGGTCTCAAGTGGGCAGTGAGTGCGGGTGGGGCAGTGAGTGCCGGTGGGTCTGGAGTGGGCAGTGAGTGCAGGTGGGGCAGTGAGCTCAGGTGAGCCTGGAGTGGGCAGTGAGTGCAGGTGGGTCTGGAGTGGGCAGTGGGTCTGCAGTGGGCAGTGAGTGCAGGTGAGTCTGGAGTGGGTGGGTGAGTTCAGGTGGGTCTGCAGTGGGCAGTGAGTCTGGAGTGGGCAGTGAGTGAAGGTGGGTCTGGAGTGGGCAGTGGGTCTGCAGTGGGCAGTGAGTGCAGGTGACTCTGGAGTGGGCAGTAAGTGCCGGTGGGGCAGTGAGTGCAGGTTGGTCTGGAGTGGGCAGTGAGTGCCGGTGGGGCAGTGAGTGCAGGTTGGTCTGGAGTGGGCAGTGAGTACAGGAGGGTGTGGAGTGGGCAGTGAGTCTGGAGTGGGCAGTGAGTGCCGGCGGGTCTGGAGCGGGCAGTGAGTGCAGATGGGGCAGTGAGTGCAGGTGAGTCTGGAGTGGGCAGTGAGTCTGGAGTGGGCAGTGAGTGCAGGTGGGGCAGAGAGTGGAGGTGGGCTTGGAGTGGGCAGTGAGTGCCGGTGGGTCTGGAGTGGGCAGTGAGTGCAGGTGGGGCAGTGAGTGCCGGTGGGTCTGGAGTAGGTAGTGAGCGCGGTTGGGTCTGGAGTGGGCCATGATGTCAGGTGGGTCTGGAGTGGGCAGTGAGTGCAGGTGGGACTGGAGTGGGCAGTAAGTGGAGGTGGGTCTGTAGTGGGCAGTGAGTGCCGGTGGGTCTGGCGTGGGCAGTGAGTGCAGGTAAGTCTGGAGTGGGCTTTGAGTGCAGGTGGGTGCAGGTGGGTCTGGAGTGGGCAGTGAGTCTGCACCGAGCAGTGAGTTCAGGTGGGTCTGGAGTAGGCAGTGAGTGGAGATGGGTCTGGAGTGGGCAGTGAGTGCCGGTGGGTCTGGAGTGGGCAGTGAGTGCGGGTGGGGCGGTGAGTGCCGGTGGGTCTGGAGTGGGCAGTGAGTGCAGGTGGGGCAGTGAGCTCAGGTGAGCCTGGAGTGGGCAGTGAGTGCAGGTGGGTCTGGAGTGGGCAGTGGGTCTGCAGTGGGCAGTGAGTGCAGGTGAGTCTGGAGTGGGTGGGTGAGTTCAGGTGGGTCTGCAGTGGGCAGTGAGTCTGGAGTGGGCAGTGAGTGAAGGTGGGTCTGGAGTGGGCAGTGGGTCTACAGTGGGCAGTGAGTGCTGGTGACTCTGGAGTGGGCAGTGAGTGCAGGTGGGACAGTGAGTGCAGGTGGGGCAGTGAGCTCAGGTGGGTCTGGAGTGGGCAGTGAGTGCCGGTGGGGCAGTGAGTGTAGGTTGGTCTGGAGTGGGCAGTGAGTACAGGAGGGTGTGGAGTGGGCAGTGAGTCTGGAGTGGGCAGTGAGTGCCGGTGGGTCTGGAGCGGGCAGTGAGTGCAGATGGGGCAGTGAGTGCAGGTGAGTCTGGAGTGGGCAGTGAGTCTGGAGTGGGCAGTGAGTGCAGGTGGGGCAGAGAGTGGAGGTGGGCTTGGAGTGGGCAGTGAGTGCCGGTGGGTCTGGAGTGGGCAGTGAGTGCAGGTGGGGCAGCGAGTGCCGGTGGGTCTGGAGTAGGTAGTTAGCGCGGGTGGGTCTAGAGTGGGCCATGATGTCAGGTGGGTCTGGAGTGGGCAGTGAGTGCAGGTGGGACAAGAGTGGGCAGTAAGTGGAGGTGGGTCTGTAGTGGGCAGTGAGTGCCGGTGTGTCTGGCGTGGGCAGTGAGTGCAGGTAAGTCTGGAGTGGGCAGTGAGTGCAGGTGGGTGCAGGTGGGTCTGGAGTGGGCAGTGAGTCTGCAGCGAGCAGTGAGTTCAGGTGGGTCTGGAGTAGGCAGTGAGTGGAGATGGGTCTGGAGTGGGCAGTGAGTGCCGGTCGGTCTGGAGTGGGCAGTGAGTGCAGGTGGGGCAGTGAGTGCAGGTGGGTCTGGAGTGGGCAGTGAGTGCTGGTGGGTCTGGAGTGGGCAGTGAGTGCCGGTGGGTCTAGAGTGGGGCAATAAGTGCAGGTAGGGCAGTGAGTGCAGGTGAGTCTGGTGTTGGCAGTGACTGCCGGTGGGGCACTGAGTGCAGGTGGGGCAGTGAGTGCCAGTGGGTCTGGAGTGGGCAGTGAGTCTGGAGTGGGCAGTGAGTGCAGGTGGGGCAATGAGTGCCGATGGGTCTGCAGTGGGCAGTGAGTGCAGGTGGGTCTGGAGTGGGCAGTGAGTGCATGTGGGGCTGTGAGCTCATGTGAGTTTGGGGTGGGCAGTGAGTGCCGGTGGGTATGGAGTGGGCAGTGAGTGCAGGTGGGTCTGGAGTGGGCAGTGGGTCTGCAGTGGGCAGTGAGTGCAGGTGGGTCTGGAGTGGGCGGTGAGGGCCGGTGGGGCAGTGAGTGCAGGTGGGTGTGGAGTGGGCAGTGAGTGCCGGTGGGTATGGAGTGGGCAGTGAGTGCAGGTGGGTCTGGAGTGGGCAGTGAGTGCCAGTGGGTCTGGAGGGGGCAGTGAGTGCAGGTGGGTCTGGAGTGGGCAGTGAGTGCAGGTGGGGCAGTGAGTGGCGGTGGGTCTCAAGTGGGCAGTGAGTGCGGGTGGGGCGGTGAGTGCCGGTGGGTCTGGAGTGGGCAGTGAGTGCAGGTGGGGCAGTGAGCTCAGGTGAGCCTGGAGTGGGCAGTGAGTGCAGGTGGGTCTGGAGTGGGCAGTGGGTCTGCAGTGAGCAGTGACTGCAGGTGAGTCTAGAGTGGGTGGGTGAGTTCAGGTGGGTCTGCAGTGGGCAGTGAGTCTGGAGTGGGCAGTGAGTGAAGGTGGGTCTGGAGTGGGCAGTGGGTCTGCAGTGGGCAGTGATTGCAGGTGACTCTGGAGTGGGCAGTGAGTGCAGGTGGGACAGTGAGTGCAGGTGGGGCAGTGAGCTCAGGTGGGTCTGGAGTGGGCAGTGAGTGCCGGTGGGGCAGTGAGTGCAGGTTGGTCTGGAGTGGGCAGTGAGTACAGGAGGGTGTGGAGTGGGCAGTGAGTCTGGAGTGGGCATTGAGTGCCGGTGGGTCTGGAGCGGGCAGTGAGTGCAGGTGGGGCAGAGAGTGGAGGTGGGCTTGGAGTGGGCAGTGAGTGCCGGTGGGTCTGGAGTGGGCAGTGAGTGCAGGTGGGGCAGTGAGTGCCGGTGGGTCTGGAGTAGGTAGTGAGCGCGGGTGGGTCTGGAGTGGGCCATGATGTCAGGTGGGTCTGGAGTGGGCAGTGAGTGCAGGTGGGACTGGAGTGGGCAGTAAGTGGAGGTGGGTCTGTAGTGGGCAGTGAGTGCCGGTGGGTCTGGCGTGGGCAGTGAGTGCAGGTGGGTCTGGAGTGGGCAGTGAGTGGAGGTGAGTCTGGAGTGGGCAGTGAGTGCATGTGGGTCTGGAGTGGGCAGTGAGTGCAGGTGGGTCTGGAGTGGGCAGTGAGTGCCGGTGGGTCTGGAGTGGGGCAGTGAGTGCAGGTGCATCTGGAGTGGGCAGTGGGTGCAGGTGAGTCTGGAGTGGGCAGTGAGTCTTGAGTGGGCAGTGAGTGCCGGTGGATCTGGAGTGGGCAGTAAGTGCAGGCGGGGCAGTTAGTGCAGGTGTGTTTGGAGTAGGCAGTGAGTGCCGGTGGGTCTGGACTGGGCAGTGAGTGCAGGTGGGGCAGTGAGTGCCGGTGGGTCTGGAGTGGGCAGTGACTGCCGGTGGGTCTGGAGTGGGCAGTGAGTGCAGGTGGGGCAGTGAGTGCCGGTGTGTCTGGAGTGGGCAGTGAGTGCCGGTGGGTCAGTGAGTGGAGATGGGTCTGGAGTGGGCAGTGAGTTCAGGTGGGCCTGGTGTGGGCAGTGAATGCTGGTGGGTCTGGAGTGGGCAGTGAGTGCAGGTGGGTCTGGAGTGGGCAGTAAGTGCAGGTGGGGAAGTGAGTGCAGGTGAGTCTGGAGTGGGCAGTGAGTGCAGGTGGGTTTGCAGTGGGCAGTGAGGTCAGATTGGTCTGGAGTGGGCAGTGAGTTCAGGTGGGACTGGAGTGGGCAGTGAGTGCAGGTGGGTCTGGAGTGGGCAGTGAGTGCAGGTGGGTCTGGAGTGGGCAGTGAGAGCAGGTGGGGCAGTGAATGCAGGTGGGGCAGTGAGCTCAGGTGGGTCTGGAGTGGGCAGTAAGTGCCGGTGAGGCAGTAAGTGCAGGTGGGTCTGGAGTGGGCAGTGAGTGCAGGTGGGTGTGGAGTGGGCATTGAGTCTGGAGTGGGCAGTGAGTGCAGGTGGGGCAGTAAGTGCCGGTGGGTCTGGAGTTGGAAGTGAGTGCCTTTGGGTCTGGAGTGGGCAGTGAGTGCAGGTGGGGCAGTGAGTGCAGGTGAGTCTGGAGTGGGCAGTGAGTCTGGAGTGGGCAGTGAGTGCAGGAGGGGCAGTCAGTGCAGGTGGGCCTGGAGTGGGCAGTAAGTGCCGGTGGGTCTGGATTAGGCAGTGAGTGCAGGTGGGGCAGTGAGTGCCAGTGGGTCTGGAGTAGGTAGTGAGTGCAGGTGGGCCTGGAGTGGGAGGTGAGGTCAGGTGGGTCTGGAGTGGGCAGTGAGTGCAGGTGGGACTGGAGTGGGCAGTGAGTGCAGGTGGGTCTGGAGTGGGCAGTGAGTGCAGGTGGGTCTGGAGTGGGCAGTGAGTGCAGGTGGGGCAGTGAGATCAGGTGGGTCTGGAGTGGGCAGTGAGTGCTGGTGGGTCTGGAGTGGGCAGTAAGTGCCGGTGGGTCTGGAGTGGGCAGTGGGTCTGGGGTGGGCAGTGAGTGCAGGTGGGTCTGGAGTGGGCAGTGAGTGCAGGTGGGTCTGGGGTGGGCAGTGAGTGCCGGTGGGTCTGGAGTGGGCAGTGAGTGCAGGTGGGTCTGGAGTGGGCAGTGAGTCTGGAGTGGGCAGTGAGTGCAGGTGGGGCAGTGAGTGGAGGTGGATGTGAAGTGGGCAGTGAGTGCAGGTGGGTGTGGAGTGGGCAGTGAGTGCAGGTGGGTCTGCAGTGGGCAGTGAGTGCAGGTAAGTCTGGAGTGGGCAGTGAGTGCAGGTGGGTGCAGGTGGGTCTTGAGTGGGCAGTGAGTCTGCAGCGGGCAGTGAGTTCAGGTGGGTCTGGAGTAGGCAGTGAGTGGAGATGGGTCTGGAGTGGGCAGTGAGTGCCGGTGGGTCTGGAGTGGGCAGTGAGTGCAGGTGGGGCAGTGAGTGCAGGTGGGTCTGGAGTGGGCAGTGAGTGCAGGTGGGGCAGTGAGTGCTGGTGGGTCTGGAGTGGGCAGTGAGTGCCGGTGGGTCTAGAGTGGGGCAATAAGTGCAGGTAGGGCAGTGAGTGCAGGTGAGTCTGGTGTTGGCAGTGACTGCCGGTGGGGCAGTGAGTGCAGGTGGGTCTGGAGTGGGCAGTGAGTGCAGGTGGGGCAGTGAGTGCTGGTGGGTCTGGAGTGGGCAGTGAGTGCCGGTGGGTCTAGAGTGGGGCACTGAGTGCAGGTGGGGCAGTGAGTGCCAGTGGGTCTGGAGTGGGCAGTGAGTCTGGAGTGGGCAGTGAGTGCAGGTGGGGCAATGAGTGCCGATGGGTCTGCAGTGGGCAGTGAGTGCAGGTGGGTCTGAAGTGGGCAGTGAGTGCATGTGGGGCTGTGAGCTCATGTGAGTTTGGGGTGGGCAGTGAGTGCCGGTGGGTATGGAGTGGGCAGTGAGTGCAGGTGGGTCTGGAGTGGGCAGTGGGTCTGCAGTGGGCAGTGAGTGCAGGTGGGTCTGGAGTGGGCGGTGAGGGCCGGTGGGGCAGTGAGTGCAGCTGGGTCTGGAGTGGGCAGTGAGTGCCGGTGGGTCTGCAGTGGGCAGTGAGTGCAGGTGGGTCTGGAGTGGGCAGTGAGTGCCGGTGGTTATGGAGTGGGCAGTGAGTGCAGGTGGGTCTGGAGTGGGCAGTGAGTGCAGGTGAGTCTGCAGTGGGCAGTGAGTGCAGGTGGGTCTGGAGTGGGCAGTGGGTCTGCAGTGGGCAGTGAGTGCAGGTGACTCTGGAGTGGGCAGTGAGTGCAGGTGGGACAGTGAGTGCAGGTGGGGCAGTGAGCTCAGGTGGGTCTGGAGTGGGTAGTGAGTGCCGGTGGGGCAGTGAGTGCAGGTTGGTCTGGAGTGGGCAGTGAGTACAGGAGGGTGTGGAGTGGGCAGTGAGTCTGGAGTGGGCAGTGAGTGCCGGTGGGTCTGGAGCGTGCAGTGAGTGCAGATGGGGCAGTGAGTGCAGGTGAGTCTGGAGTGGGCAGTGAGTCTGGAGTGGGCAGTGAGTGCAGGTGGGGCAGAGAGTGGAGGTGGGCTTGGAGTGGGCAGTGAGTGCCGGTGAGTCTGGAGTGGGCAGTGAGTGCAGGTGGGGCAGTGAGTGCCGGTGGGTCTGGAGTAGGTAGTGAGCGCGGGTGGGTCTGGAGTGGGCCATGATGTCAGGTGGGTCTGGAGTGGGCAGTGAGTGCAGGTGGGACTGGAGTGGGCAGTAAGTGGAGATGGGTCTGTAGTGGGCAGTGAGTGCCAGTGGGTCTGGAGTGGGCAGTGGGTCTGGAGTGGGCAGTGAGTGCAGGTGGGGCAGTGAGTGCAGGTGGGTCTGGAGTGAGCAGTGAGTGCAGGTGGGACTGCAGTGGGCAGTCAGTGCAGGTGGGTCTGGAGGGGGCAGTCAGTGCAGGTGGGTCTGGAGTGGGCAGTGAGTGCAAGTGGGGCAGTGAGTGCAGGTGGGGCAGTGAGCTCAGGTGGGTCTGGAGTGGGCAGTGAGTGCTGGTGGGTCTGGAGTGGGCAGTGAGTGCCGGTGGGTCTGGAGTGGACAGTGGGTCTGGGGTGGGCAGTGAGTGCAGGTGGGTCTGGAGTGGGCAGTGAGTGCAGGTGGGTCTGGGGTGGGCAGTGAGTGCCGGTGGGTCTGGAGTGGGCAGTGAGTGCAGGTGGGGCAGTGAGTGGTAGTGGGTCTGGAGTGGGCAGTGAGTGCAGGTGGGTCTGGAGTGGGCAGTGAGTCTGGAGCGGGCAGTGAGTTCAGGTGGGTCTAGAGTGGGTAGTGAGTGCAGGTGTCTGGAGTGGGCAGTGAGTGCAGGTGGGTCTGCAGTGGGCAGTGAGTGCAGGTAAGTCTGGAGTGGGCAGTGAGTGCAGGTGGGTGCAGGTGGGTCTAGAGTGGGCAGTGAGTCTGGAGTGGGCAGTGAGTTCAGGTGGGTCTGGAGTGGGCAGTGAGTGCACGTGGGTCTGGAGTGGGCAGTGAGTGCAGGGGGTGCAGTGAGTGCAGGTGGGCCTGGAGTGGGCAGTGAGTGCGGGTGGGGCAGTGAGTGCCAGTGGGTCTGGAGTGGGGCAGTGAGTGCAGGTGGGGCAGTGAGTGCAGGTAGGGCAGGGAGTGCAGGTGAGTCTGGTGTGGGCAGTGAGTGCCGGTGGGGCAGTGAGTGCCGGTGTGTCTGGAGTGGGCAGTGAGTGCCGGTGGGACTGGAGTGGGCAGTGAGTCTGGAGTGGGCAGTGACTGTAGAGTGGGCAGTGAGTGCAGGTGAGTCTGGAGTGGGCAGTGAGTGTCGGTGGGTCTGGAGTGGGCAGTGAGTGCAGGTGAGTCTGGAGTGGGCAGTGAGTGCAGGTGGGTCTGGAGTGGGCAGTGAGTGCCGGTGGGTCTGGAGTGGGCAGTTAGTGCAGGTTGGTCTGGAGTGGGCAGTGAGTGCAGGTGGGTCTGGAGTGGGCAGTGAGTACAGGTGGGGCAGTGAGTGCAGGTGGGTCTGGAGTGGGCAGTGAGTGCAGGTGGGTCTGGAGTGGACAGTGAGTGCAGGTGGGGCAGTGAGTGCTGGTGGGTCTGGAGTGGGCAGTGAGTGCAGGTGGGGCAGTGAGTGCCGGTGGGTATGGAGTGGGTAGTGAGTGCAGGTGGGTCTGGGGTGGGTGAGTTCAGGTGGGTCTGGAGTGGGCAGTGAGTCTGGAGTGGGCAGTGAGTGCAGGTGGGTCTGGAGTGGGCAGTGGGTCTGCAGTGGGCAGTGAGTGTAGATGAGTCTGGAGTGGGCAGTGAGTGCAGGTGGGTCTGCAGTGGGCAGTGAGTGCCGGTGGGGCAGTGAGTGCCGGTGGGTCTGGAGTGGGCAGTGAGTGCCGGTGGGGCAGTGAGTGCAGGTGGGTCTGGAGTGGGCAGTGAGTGCCGGTTCGTCTGGAGTGGGTAGTGAGTGCAGGTGGGTCTGGAGTGGGCAGTGAGTGCTGGTGGGTCTGGAGTGGGGCAGTGAGTGCAGGTGTGTCTGGAGTGGGCAGTGGGTGCAGGTGAGTCTGGAGTGGGCAGTGAGTCTGGAGTGGGCAGTGAGTGCCAGTGGGTCTGGAGTGGGCAGTGAGTGCAGGTGGGGCAGTGAGTCCGGTGGGTCTGGAGTGGGCAGTGAGTGCCGGTGGGTCAGTGAGTGGAGATGGGTCTGGAGTGGGCAGTGAGTTCAGGTGGGCCTGGTGTGGGCAGTGAATGCTGGTGGGTCTGGAGTGGGCAGTGAGTGCAGGTGGGTCTGGAGTGGGCAGTAAGTGCAGGTGGGGAAGTGAGTGCAGGTGAGTCTGGAGTGGGCAGTGAGTGCAGGTGGGTTTGCAGTGGGCAGTGAGGTCAGGTGGGTCTGGAGTGGGCAGTGAGTTAAGGTGGGACTGGAGTGGGCAGTGAGTGCAGGTGGATCTGGAGGGGGCAGTGAGTGCAGGTGGGTCTGGAGTGGGCAGTGAGTGCAGGTGGGGCAGTGAATGCAGGTGGGGCAGTGAGCTCAGGTGGGTCTGGAGTGGGCAGTAAGTGCCGGTGGGGCACTTTGTGCAGGTGGGTCTGGAGTGGGCAGTGAGTGCAGGTGGGTGTGGAGTGGGCATTGAGTCTGGAGTGGGCAGTGAGTGCAGGTGGGGCAGTAAGTGCCGGTGGGTCTGGAGTTGGAAGTGAGTGCCTTTGGGTCTGGAGTGGGCAGTGAGTGCAGGTGGGGCAGTGAGTGCAGGTGAGTCTGGAGTGGGCAGTGAGTCTGGAGTGGGCAGTGAGTGCAGGTGGGGCAGTGAGTGCCGGTGGGTCTGGAGTAGGTAGTGAGTGCAGGTGGGTCTGGAGTGGGCCATGATGTCAGGTGGGTCTGGAGTGGGCAGTGAGTGCAGGTGGGACTGGAGTGGGCAGTAAGTGGAGATGGGTCTGTAGTGGGCAGTGAGTGCCAGTGGGTCTGGAGTGGGCAGTGGGTCTGGAGTGGGCAGTGAGTGCAGGTGGGGCAGTGAGTGCAGGTGGGTCTGGAGTGAGCAGTGAGTGCAGGTGGGACTGCAGTGGGCAGTCAGTGCAGGTGGGTCTGGAGGGGGCAGTGAGTGCAGGTGGGTCTGGAATGGGCAGTGAGTGCAGGTGGGTCTGCAGTGGGCAGTGAGTGCAGGTAAGTCTGGAGTGGGCAGTGAGTGCAGGTGGGTGCAGGTTGGTCTGGAGTGGGCAGTGAGTCTGCAGCGGGCAGTGAGTTCAGGTGGGTCTGGAGTAGGCAGTGAGTGGAGATGGGTCTGGAGTGGGCAGTGAGTGCCGGTGGGTCTGGAGTGGGCAGTGAGTGCAGGTGGGGCAGTGAGTGCAGGTGGGTCTGGAGTGGGCAGTGAGTGCAGGTGGGGCAGTGAGTGCTGGTGGGTCTGGAGTGGGCAGTGAGTGCCAGTGGGTCTGGAGTGGGGCAATAAGTGCAGGTAGGGCAGTGAGTGCAGGTGAGTCTGGTGTGGGCAGTGAGTGCCGGTGGGGAACCGAGTGCCAGTGGGGCAGTGAGTGCCAGTGGGTCTGGAGTGGGCAGTGAGTCTGGAGTGGGCAGTGAGTGCAGGTGGGGCAGTGAGTGCCGATGGGTCTGCAGTGGGCAGTGAGTGCAGGTGTGTCTGGAGTGGGCAGTGAGTGCATGTGGGGCAGGGAGCTCATGTGAGTCTGGGGTGGGCAGTGAGTGCCGGTGGGTATGGAGTGGGCAGTGAGTGCAGGTGGGTCTGGAGTGGGCAGTGGGTCTGCAGTGGGCAGTGAGTGCCAGTGGGTCTGGAGGGGGCAGTGAGTGCAGGTGGGTCTGCAGTGGGCAGTGAGTGCAGGTGGGGCAGTGAGTGGAGGTGGGTCTCAAGTGGGCAGTGAGTGCGAGTGGGGCGGTGAGTGCCGGTGGGTCTGGAGTGGGCAGTGAGTGCAGGTGGGGCAGTGAGCTCAGGTGAGCCTGGAGTGGGCAGTGAGTGCAGGTGGGTCTGGAGTGGGCAGTCGGTCTGCTGTGGGCAGTGAGTGCAGGTGAGTCTGGAGTGGGTGGGTGAGTTCAGGTGGGTCTGCAGTGGGCAGTGAGTCTGGAGTGGGCAGTGAGTGAAGGTGGGTCTGGAGTGGGCAGTGGGTCTGCAGTGGGCAGTGAGTGCTGGTGACTCTGGAGTGGGCAGTGAGTGCAGGTGGGACAGTGAGTGCAGGTGGGGCAGTGAGCTCAGGTGGGTCTGGAGTGGGCAGTGAGTGCCGGTGGGGCAGTGAGTGCAGGTTGGTCTGGAGTGGGCAGTGAGTACAGGAGGGTGTGGAGTGGGCAGTGAGTCTAGAGTGGGCAGTGAGTGACGGTGGGTCTGGAGCGGGCAGTGAGTGCAGATGGGGCAGTGAGTGCAGGTGAGTCTGGAGTGGGCAGTGAGTCTGGAGTGGGCAGTGAGTGCAGGTGGGGCAGAGAGTGGAGGTGGGCTTGGAGTAGGCAGTGAGTGCCGGTGGGTCTGGAGTGGGCAGTGAGTGCAGGTGGGGCAGGGAGCTCATGTGAGTCTGGGGTGGGCAGTGAGTGCCGGTGGGTATGGAGTGGGCAGTGAGTGCAGGTGGGTCTGGAGTGGGCAGTGGGTCTGCAGTGGGCAGTGAGTGCCAGTGGGTCTGGAGGGGGCAGTGAGTGCAGGTGGGTCTGCAGTGGGCAGTGAGTGCAGGTGGGGCAGTGAGTGGAGGTGGGTCTCAAGTGGGCAGTGAGTGCGAGTGGGGCGGTGAGTGCCGGTGGGTCTGGAGTGGGCAGTGAGTGCAGGTGGGGCAGTGAGCTCAGGTGAGCCTGGAGTGGGCAGTGAGTGCAGGTGGGTCTGGAGTGGTCAGTGGGTCTGCTGTGGGCAGTGAGTGCAGGTGAGTCTGGAGTGGGTGGGTGAGTTCAGGTGGGTCTGCAGTGGGCAGTGAGTCTGGAGTGGGCAGTGAGTGAAGGTGGGTCTGGAGTGGGCAGTGGGTCTGCAGTGGGCAGTGAGTGCTGGTGACTCTGGAGTGGGCAGTGAGTGCAGGTGGGACAGTGAGTGCAGGTGGGGCAGTGAGCTCAGGTGGGTCTGGAGTGGGCAGTGAGTGCCGGTGGGGCAGTGAGTACAGGTTGGTATGGAGTGGGCAGTGAGTACAGGAGGGTGTGGAGTGGGCAGTGAGTCTGGAGTGGGCAGTGAGTGCCGGTGGGTCTGGAGCGGGCAGTGAGTGCAGATGGGGCAGTGAGTGCAGGTGAGTCTGGAGTGGGCAGTGAGTCTGGAGTGGGCAGTGAGTGCAGGTGGGGCAGAGAGTGGAGGTGGGCTTGGAGTGGGCAGTGAGTGCCGGTGGGTCTGGAGTGGGCAGTGAGTGCAGGTGGGGCAGTGAGTGCCGGTGGGTCTGGAGTAGATAGTGAGCGCGGGTGGGTCTGGAGTGGGCCATGATGTCAGGTGGGTCTGGAGTGGGCAGTGAGTGCAGGTGGGACTGGAGTGGGCAGTAAGTGGAGATGGGTCTGTAGTGGGCAGTGAGTGCCAGTGGGTCTGGAGTGGGCAGTGGGTCTGGAGTGGGCAGTGAGTGCAGGTGGGGCAGTGAGTGCAGGTGGGTCTGGAGTGAGCAGTGAGTGCAGGTGGGACTGCAGTGGGCAGTCAGTGCAGGTGGGTCTGGAGGGGGCAGTCAGTGCAGGTGGGTCTGCAGTGGGCAGTGAGTGCAAGTGGGGCAGTGAGTGCAGGTGGGGCAGTGAGCTCAGGTGGGTCTGGAGTGGGCAGTGAGTGCTGGTGGGTCTGGAGTGGGCAGTGAGTGCCGGTGGGTCTGGAGTGGACAGTGGGTCTGGGGTGGGCAGTGAGTGCAGGTGGGTCTGGAGTGGGCAGTGAGTGCAGGTGGGTCTGGGGTGGGCAGTGAGTGCCGGTGGGTCTGGAGTGGGCAGTGAGTGCTGGTGATTCTGGAGTGGGCACTGAGTCTGGAGTGGGCAGTGAGTGCAGGTGGGGCAGTGAGTGGAGGTTGATGTGGAGTGGGCAGTGAGAGCAGGTGGGTGTGGAGTGGGCAGTGAGTCTGGAGCGGGCAGTGAGTACAGGTGGGTCTGCAGTGGGCAGTGAGTGCAGGTAAGTCTGGAGTGGGCAGTGAGTGCAGGTGGGTGCAGGTGGGTCTGGAGTGGGCAGTGAGTCTGCAGCGGTCAGTGAGTTCAGGTTGGTCTGGAGTAGGCAGTGAGTGGAGATGGGTCTGGAGTGGGCAGTGAGTGCCGGTGGGTCTGGAGTGGGCAGTGAGTGCAGGTGGGGCAGTGAGTGCAGGTGGGTCTGGAGTGGGCAGTGAGTGCAGGTGGGGCAGTGAGTGCTGGTGGGTCTGGAGTGGGCAGTGAGTGCCGGTGGGTCTGGAGTGGGGCAATAAGTGCAGGTAGGGCAGTGAGTGCAGGTGAGTCTGGTGTGGGCAGTGAGTGCCGGTGGGGCACTGAGTGCCAGTGGGGCAGTGAGTGCCAGAGGGTCTGGAGTGGGCAGTGAGTCTGGAGTGGGCAGTGAGTGCAGGTGGGGCAGTGAGTGCCGATGGGTCTGCAGTGGGCAGTGAGTGCAGGTGTGTCTGGAGTGGGCAGTGAGTGCATGTGGGGCAGGGAGCTCATGTGAGTCTGGGGTGGGCAGTGAGTGCCGGTGGGTATGGAGTGGGCAGTGAGTGCAGGTGGGTCTGGAGTGGGCAGTGGGTCTGCAGTGGGCAGTGAGTGCCAGTGGGTCTGGAGGGGGCAGTGAGTGCAGGTGGGTCTGCAGTGGGCAGTGAGTGCAGGTGGGGCAGTGAGTGGAGGTGGGTCTCAAGTGGGCAGTGAGTGCGAGTGGGGCGGTGAGTGCCGGTGGGTCTGGAGTGGGCAGTGAGTGCAGGTGGGGCAGTGAGCTCAGGTGAGCCTGGAGTGGGCAGTGAGTGCAGCTGGGTCTGGAGTGGGCAGTGGGTCTGCAGTGGGCAGTGAGTGCAGGTGAGTCTGGAGTGGGTGGGTGAGTTCAGGTGGGTCTGCAGTGGGCAGTGAGTCTGGAGTGGGCAGTGAGTGAAGGTGGGTCTGGAGTGGGCAGTGGGTCTGCAGTGGGCAGTGAGTGCTGGTGACTCTGGAGTGGGCAGTGAGTGCAGGTGGGACAGTGAGTGCAGGTGGGGCAGTGAGCTCAGGTGGGTCTGGAGTGGGCAGTGAGTGCCGGTGGGGCAGTGAGTGCAGGTTGGTCTGGAGTGGGCAGTGAGTACAGGAGGGTGTGGAGTGGGCATTGAGTCTGGAGTGGGCAGTGAGTGCCGGTGGGTCTGGAGCGGGCAGTGAGTGCAGATGGGGCAGTGAGTGCAGGTGAGTCTGGAGTGGGCAGTGAGTCTGGAGTGGGCAGTGAGTGCAGGTGGGGCAGAGAGTGGAGGTGGGCTTGGAGTGGGCAGTGAGTGCCGGTGGGTCTGGAGTGGGCAGTTAGTGCAGGTGGGGCAGTGAGTGCCGGTGAGTCTGGAGTAGGTAGTGAGCGCGGGTGGGTCTGGAGTGGGCCATGATGTCAGGTGGGTCTGGAGTGGGCAGTGAGTGCAGGTGGGACTGGAGTGGGCAGTAAGTGGAGATGGGTCTGTAGTGGGCAGTGAGTGCCAGTGGGTCTGGAGTGGGCAGTGAGTGCAGGTGGGGCAGTGAGTGCAGGTGGGTCTGGAGTGAGCAGTGAGTGCAGGTGGGACTGCAGTGGGCAGTCAGTGCAGGTGGGTCTGGAGGGGGCAGTGAGTGCAGGTGGGTCTGGAGTGGGCAGTGAGTGCAAGTGGGGCAGTGAGTGCAGGTGGGGCAGTGAGCTCAGGTGGGTCTGGAGTGGGCAGTGAGTGCTGGTGGGTCTGGAGTGGGCAGTGAGTGCCGGTGGGTCTGGAGTGGACAGTGGGTCTGGAGTGGGCAGTGAGTGCAGGTGGGGCAGTGAGTGCAGGTGGGTCTGGAGAGAGCAGTGAGTGCAGGTGGGACTGCAGTGGGCAGTCAGTGCAGGTGGGTGTGGAGGGGGCAGTCAGTGCAGGTGGGTCTGGAGTGGGCAGTGAGTGCAAGTGGGGCAGTGAGTGCAGGTGGGACAGTGAGCTCAGGTGGGTCTGGAGTGGGCAGTGAGTGCTGGTGGGTCTGGAGTGGGCAGTGAGTGCCGGTGGGTCTGGAGTGGACAGTGGGTCTGGGGTGGGCAGTGAGTGCAGGTGGGTCTGGAGTGGGCAGTGAGTGTAGGTGGGTCTGGGGTGGGCAGTGAGTGCCGGTGGGTCTGAAGTGGGCAGTGAGTGCAGGTGGGGCAGTCAGTGGTGGTGGGTCTGGAGTGGGCAGTGAGTGCAGGTGGGTCTGGAGTGGGCAGTGAGTCTGGAGCGGGCAGTGAGTTCAGGTGGGTCTAGAGTGGGTAGTGAGTGCAGGTGTCTGGAGTGGGCAGTGAGTGCAGGTGGGTCTGCAGTGGGCAGTGAGTGCAGGTAAGTCTGGAGTGGGCAGTGAGTGCAGGTGGGTGCAGGTGGGTCTAGAGTGGGCAGTGAGTCTGGAGCGGGCAGTGAGTTCAGGTGGGTCTGGAGTGGGCAGTGAGTGCACGTGGGTCTGGAGTGGGCAGTGAGTGCAGGGGGTGCAGTGAGTGCAGGTGGGCCTGGAGTGGGCAGTGAGTGCGGGTGGGGCAGTGAGTGCCAGTGGGTCTGGAGTGGGGCAGTGAGTGCAGGTAGGGCAGGGAGTGGAGGTGAGTCTGGTGTGGGCAGTGAGTGCCGGTGGGGCAGTGAGTGCCGGTGGGTCTGGAGTGGGCAGTGAGTGCAGGTGTGTCTGGAGTGGGCAGTGAGTGCCGGTGGGACTGGAGTGGGCAGTGAGTCTGGAGTGGGCAGTGATTGTAGAGTGGGCAGTGAGTGCAGGTGAGTCTGGAGTGGGCAGTGAGTGTAGGTGGGTCTGGAGTGGGCAGTGAGTGCAGGTGAGTCTGGAGTGGGCAGTGAGTGCAGGTGGGTCTGGAGTGGGCAGTGAGTGCCGGTGGGTCTGGAGTGGGCAGTTAGTGCAGGTTGGTCTGGAGTGGGCAGTGAGTGCAGGTGGGTCTGGAGTGGGCAGTGAGTACAGGTGGGGCAGTGAGTGCAGGTGGGTCTGGAGTGGGCAGTGAGTGCAGGTGGGTCTGGAGTGGACAGTGAGTGCAGGTGGGGCAGTGAGTGCTGGTGGGTCTGGAGTGGGCAGTGAGTGCAGGGGGCAGTGAGTGCCGGTGGGTATGGAGTGGGTAGTGAGTGCAGGTGGGTCTGGGGTGGGTGAGTTCAGGTGGGTCTGGAGTGGGCAGTGAGTCTGGAGTGGGCAGTGAGTGCAGGTGGGTCTGGAGTGGGCAGTGGGTCTGCAGTGGGCAGTGAGTGTAGATGAGTCTGGAGTGGGCAGTGAGTGCAGGTTGGTCTGCAGTGGGCAGTGAGTGCCGGTGGGGCAGTGAGTGCCGGTGGGTCTGGAGTGGGCAGTGAGTGCCGGTGGGGCAGTGAGTGCAGGTGGGTCTGGAGTGGGCAGTGAGTGCCGGTTAGTCTGGAGTGGGCAGTGAGTGCAGGTGGGTCTGGAGTGGGCAGTGAGTGCCGGTGGGTCTGGAGTGGGGCAGTGAGTGCAGGTGTGTCTGGAGTGGGCAGTGGGTGCAGATGAGTCTGGAGTGGGCAGTGAGTCTGGAGTGGGCAGTGAGTCTGGAGTGGGCAGTGAGTGCCGGTGGGTCTGGAGTGGGCAGTGAGTGCAGGTGGGGCAGTGAGTGCCGGTGGGTCTGGAGTGGGCAGTGAGTGCCGGTGGGTCAGTGAGTGGAGATGGGTCTGGAGTGGGCAGTGAGTTCAGGTGGGCCTGGTGTGGGCAGTGAATGCTGGTGGGTCTGGAGTGGGCAGTGAGTGCAGGTGGGTCTGGAGTGGGCAGTAAGTGCAGGTGGGGAAGTGAGTGCAGGTGAGTCTGGAGTGGGCAGTGAGTGCAGGTGGGTTTGCAGTGGGCAGTGAGGTCAGGTGGGTCTGGAGTGGGCAGTGAGTTAAGGTGGGACTGGAGTGGGCAGTGAGTGCAGGTGGGTCTGGAGGGGGCAGTGAGTGCAGGTGGGTCTGGAGTGGGCAGTGAGTGCAGGTGGGGCAGTGAATGCAGGTGGGGCAGTGAGCTCAGGCGGGTCTGGAGTGGGCAGTAAGTGCCGGTGGGGCACTTTGTGCAGGTGGGTCTGGAGTGGGCAGTGAGTGCAGGTGGGTGTGGAGTGGGCATTGAGTCTGGAGTGGGCAGTGAGAGCAGGTGGGGCAGTAAGTGCCGGTGGGTCTGGAGTTGGAAGTGAGTGCCTTTGGGTCTGGAGTGGGCAGTGAGTGCAGGTGGGGCAGTGAGTGCAGGTGTGTCTGGAGTGGGCAGTGAGTCTGGAGTGGGCAGTGAGTGCAGGTGGGGCAGTGAGTGCCGGTGGGTCCGGAGTAGGTAGTGAGAGCGGGTGGGTCTGGAGTGGGCCATGATGTCAGGTGGGTCTGGAGTGGGCAGTGAGTGCAGGTGGGACTGGAGTGGGCAGTAAGTGGAGATGGGTCTGTAGTGGGCAGTGAGTGCCAGTGGGTCTGGAGTGGGTCTGGAGTGGGCAGTGAGTGCAGGTGGGGCAGTGAGTGCAGGTGGGTCTGGAGTGAGCAGTGAGTGCAGGTGGGACTGCAGTGGGCAGTCAGTGCAGGTGGGTCTGGAGGGGGCAGTGAGTGCAGGTGGGTCTGGAGTGGGCAGTGAGTGCAAGTGGGGCAGTGAGTGCAGGTGGGGCAGTGAGCTCAGGTGGGTCTGGAGTGGGCAGTGAGTGCTGGTGGGTCTGGAGTGGGCAGTGAGTGCCGGTGGGTCTGGAGTGGACAGTGGGTCTGGGGTGGGCAGTGAGTGCAGGTGGGTCTGGAGTGGGCAGTGAGTGCAGGTGGGTCTGGGGTGGGCAGTGAGTGCCGGTGGGTCTGGAGTGGGCAGTGAGTGCAGGTGGGGCAGTGAGTGGTCGTGGGTCTGGAGTGGGCAGTGAGTGCAGGTGGGTCTGGAGTGGGCAGTGAGTCTGGAGCGGGCAGTGAGTTCAGGTGGGTCTAGAGTGGGTAGTGAGTGCAGGTGTCTGGAGTGGGCAGTGAGTGCAGGTGGGTCTGCAGTGGGCAGTGAGTGCAGGTAAGTCTGGAGTGGGCAGTGGGTCTGGAGTGGGCAGTGAGTGCAGGTGGGGCAGTGAGTGCAGGTGGGTCTGGAGAGAGCAGTGAGTGCAGGTGGGACTGCAGTGGGCAGTCAGTGCAGGTGGGTCTGGAGGGGGCAGTCAGTGCAGGTGGGTCTGGAGTGGGCAGTGAGTGCAAGTGGGGCAGTGAGTGCAGGTGGGGCAGTGAGCTCAGGTGGGTCTGGAGTGGGCAGTGAGTGCTGGTGGGTCTGGAGTGGGCAGTGAGTGCCGGTGGGTCTGGAGTGGACAGTGGGTCTGGGGTGGGCAGTGAGTGCAGGTGGGTCTGGAGTGGGCAGTGAGTGTAGGTGGGTCTGGGGTGGGCAGTGAGTGTCGGTGGGTCTGGAGTGGGCAGTGAGTGCAGGTGGGGCAGTGAGTGGTGGTGGGTCTGGAGTGGGCAGTGAGTGCAGGTGGGTCTGGAGTGGGCAGTGAGTCTGGAGCGGGCAGTGAGTTCAGGTGGGTCTAGAGTGGGTAGTGAGTGCAGGTGTCTGGAGTGGGCAGTGAGTGCAGGTGGGTCTGCAGTGGGCAGTGAGTGCAGGTAAGTCTGGAGTGGGCAGTGAGTGCAGGTGGGTGCAGGTGGGTCTAGAGTGGGCAGTGAGTCTGGAGCGGGCAGTGAGTTCAGGTGGGTCTGGAGTGGGCAGTGAGTGCACGTGGGTCTGGAGTGGGCAGTGAGTGCAGGGGGTGCAGTGAGTGCAGGTGGGCCTGGAGTGGGCAGTGAGTGCGGGTGGGGCAGTGAGTGCAAGTGGGTCTGGAGTGGGGCAGTGAGTGCAGGTAGGGCAGGGAGTGCAGGTGAGTCTGGTGTGGGCAGTGAGTGCCGGTGGGGCAGTGAGTGCCGGTGGGTCTGGAGTGGGCAGTGAGTGCAGGTGTGTCTGGAGAGGGCAGTGAGTGCCGGTGGGACTGGAGTGGGCAGTGAGTCTGGAGTGGGCAGTGACTGTAGAGTGGGCAGTGAGTGCAGGTGAGTCTGGAGTGGGCAGTGAGTGTAGGTGGGTCTGGAGTGGGCAGTGAGTGCAGGTGAGTCTGGAGTGGGCAGTGAGTGCAGGAGGGTCTGGAGTGGGCAGTGAGTGCCGGTGGGTCTGGAGTGGGCAGTTAGTGCAGGTTGGTCTGGAGTGGGCAGTGAGTGCAGGTGGGTCTGGAGTGGGCAGTGAGTACAGGTGGGGCAGTGAGTGCAGGTGGGTCTGGAGTGGGCAGTGAGTGCAGGTGGGTCTGGAGTGGACAGTGAGTGCAGGTGGGCAGTGAGTGCTGGTGGGTCTGGAGTGGGCAGTGAGTGCAGGTGGGGCAGTGAGTGCCGGTGGGTATGGAGTGGGTAGTGAGTGCAGGTGGGTCTGGGGTGGGTGAGTTCAGGTGGGTCTGGAGTGGGCAGTGAGTCTGGAGTGGGCAGTGAGTGCATGTGGGTCTGGAGTGGGCAGTGGGTCTGCAGTGGGCAGTGAGTGCCGGTGGGTCTGGAGTGGGCAGTGAGTGCAGGTGTGTCTGGAGTGGGCAGTGAGTGCCGGTGGGACTGGAGTGGGCAGTGAGTCTGGAGTGGGCAGTGACTGTAGAGTGTGTAGTGAGTGAAGGTGAGTCTGGAGTGGGCAGTGAGTGTAGGTGGGTCTGGAGTGGGCAGTGAGTGCAGGTGAGTCTGGAGTGGGCAGTGAGTGCAGGTGGGTCTGGAGTGGGCAGTGAGTGCCGGTGGGTCTGGAGTGGGCAGTTAGTGCAGGTTGGTCTGGAGTGGGCAGTGAGTGCAGGTGGGTCTGGAGTGGGCAGTGAGTACAGGTGGGGCAGTGAGTGCAGGTGGGTCTGGAGTGGGCAGTGAGTGCAGGTGGGTCTGGAGTGGACAGTGAGTGCAGGTGGGGCAGTGAGTGCTGGTGGGTCTGGAGTGGGCAGTGAGTGCAGGTGGGGCAGTGAGTGCCGGTGGGTATGGAGTCGGTAGTGAGTGCAGGTGGGTCTGGGGTGGGTGAGTTCAGGTGGGTCTGGAGTGGGCAGTGAGTCTGGAGTGGGCAGTGAGTGCAGGTGGGTCTGGAGTGGGCAGTGGGTCTGCAGTGGGCAGTGAGTGTAGATGAGTCTGGAGTGGGCAGTGAGTGCAGGTTGGTCTGCAGTGGGCAGTGAGTGCCGGTGGGGCAGTGAGTGCCGGTGGGTCTGGAGTGGGCAGTGAGTGCCGGTGGGGCAGTGAGTGCAGTTGGGTCTGGAGTGGGCAGTGAGTGCCGGTTAGTCTGGAGTGGGCAGTGAGTGCAGGTGGGTCTGGAGTGGGCAGTGAGTGCCGGTGGGTCTGGAGTGGGGCAGTGAGTGCAAGTGTGTCTGGAGTGGGCAGTGGGTGCAGGTGAGTCTGGAGTGGGCAGTGAGTCTGGAGTGGGCAGTGAGTGCCGGTGGGTCTGGAGTGGGCAGTGAGTGCAGGTGGGGCAGTGAGTGCCGGTGGGTCTGGAGTGGGCAGTGAGTGCCGGTGGGTCAGTGAGTGGAGATGGGTCTGGAGTGGGCAGTGAGTTCAGGTGGGCCTGGTGTGGGCAGTGAATGCTGGTGGGTCTGGAGTGGGCAGTGAGTGCAGGTGGGTCTGGAGTGGGCAGTAAGTGCAGGTGGGGAAGTGAGTGCAGGTGAGTCTGGAGTGGGCAGTGAGTGCAGGTGGGTTTGCAGTGGGCAGTGAGGTCAGGTGGGTCTGGAGTGGGCAGTGAGTTAAGGTGGGACTGGAGTGGGCAGTGAGTGCAGGTGGGTCTGGAGGGGGCAGTGAGTGCAGGTGGGTCTGGAGTGGGCAGTGAGTGCAGGTGGGGCAGTGAATGCAGGTGGGGCAGTGAGCTCAGGTGGGTCTGGAGTGGGCAGTAAGTGCCGGTGGGGCACTTTGTGCAGGTGGGTCTGGAGTGGGCAGTGAGTGCAGGTGGGTGTGGAGTGGGCATTGAGTCTGGAGTGGGCAGTGAGTGCAGGTGGGGCAGTAAGTGCCGGTGGGTCTGGAGTTGGAAGTGAGTGCCTTTGGGTCTGGAGTGGGCAGTGAGTGCAGGTGGGGCAGTGAGTGCAGGTGAGTCTGGAGTGGGCAGTGAGTCTGGAGTGGGCAGTGAGTGCAGGTGGGGCAGTGAGTGCCGGTGGGTCTGGAGTAGGTAGTGAGCGCGGGTGGGTCTGGAGTGGGCCATGATGTCAGGTGGGTCTGGAGTGGGCAGTGAGTGCAGGTGGGAATGGAGTGGGCAGTAAGTGGAGATGGGTCTGTAGTGGGCAGTGAGTGCCAGTGGGTCTGGAGTGCGCAGTGGGTCTGGAGTGGGCAGTGAGTGCAGGTGGGGCAGTGAGTGCAGGTGGGTCTGGAGTGAGCAGTGAGTGCAGGTGGGACTGCAGTGGGCAGTCAGTGCAGGTGGGTCTGGAGGGGACAGTGAGTGCAGGTGGGTCTGGAGTGGGCAGTGAGTGCAAGTGGGGCAGTGAGTGCAGGTGGGGCAGTGAGCTCAGGTGGGTCTGGAGTGGACAGTGAGTGCTGGTGGGTCTGGAGTGGGCAGTGAGTGCCGGTGGGTCTGGAGTGGACAGTGGGTCTGGGGTGGGCAGTGAGTGCAGGTGGGTCTGGAGTGGGCAGTGAGTGCAGGTGGGTCTGGGGTGGGCAGTGAGTGCCGGTGGGTCTGGAGTGGGCAGTGAGTGCAGGTGGGGCAGTGAGTGGTGGTGGGTCTGGAGTGGGCAGTGAGTGCAGGTGGGTCTGGAGTGGGCAGTGAGTCTGGAGCGGGCAGTGAGTTCAGGTGGGTCTAGAGTGGGTAGTGAGTGCAGGTGTCTGGAGTGGGCAGTGAGTGCAGGTGAGTCTGCAGTGGGCAGTGAGTGCAGGTAAGTCTGGAGTGGGCAGTGAGTGCAGGTGGGTGCAGGTGGGTCTAGAGTGGGCAGTGAGTCTGGAGCGGGCAGTGAGTTCAGGTGGGTCTGGAGTGGGCAGTGAGTGCACGTGGGTCTGGAGTGGGCAGTGAGTGCAGGGGGTGCAGTGAGAGCAGGTGGGCCTGGAGTGGGCAGTGAGTGCGGGTGGGGCAGTGAGTGCCAGTGGGTCTGGAGTGGGGCAGTGAGTGCAGGTAGGGCAGGGAGTGCAGGTGAGTCTGGTGTGGGCAGTGAGTGCCAGTGGGGCAGTGAGTGCCGGTGGGTCTGGAGTGGGCAGTGAGTGCAGGTGTGTCCGGAGTGGGCAGTGAGTGCCGGTGGGACTGGAGTGGGCAGTGAGTCTGGAGTGGGCAGTGACTGTAGAGTGGGCAGTGAGTGCAGGTGGGTCTGGAGTGGGCAGTGAGTGTAGGTGGGTCTGGAGTGGGCAGTGAGTGCAGGTGAGTCTGGAGTGGGCAGTGAGTGCAGGTGGGTCTGGAGTGGGCAGTGAGTGCCGGTGGGTCTGGAGTGGGCAGTTAGTGCAGGTTGGTCTGGAGTGGGCAGTGAGTGCAGGTGGGTCTGGAGTGGGCAGTGAGTACAGGTGGGGCAGTGAGTGCAGGTGGGTCTGGAGTGGGCAGTGAGTGCAGGTGGGTCTGGAGTGGACAGTGAGTGCAGGTGGGGCAGTGAGTGCTGGTGGGTCTGGAGTGGGCAGTGAGTGCAGGTGGGGCAGTGAGTGCCGGTGGGTATGGAGTGGGTAGTGAGTGCAGGTGGGTCTGGGGTGGGTGAGTTCAGGTGGGTCTGGAGTGGGCAGTGAGTCTGGAGTGGGCAGTGAGTGCAGGTGGGTCTGGAGTGGGCAGTGGGTCTGCAGTGGGCGGTGAGTGTAGATGAGTCTGGAGTGGGCAGTGAGTGCAGGTGGGTCTGCAGTGGGCAGTGAGTGCCGGTGGGGCAGTGAGTGCCGGTGGATCTGGAGTGGGCAGTGAGTGCCGGTGGGGCAGTGAGTGCAGGTGGGTCTGGAGTGGGCAGTGAGTGCCGGTGGGTCTGGAGTGGGGCAGTGAGTGCAGGTGGGTCTGGAGTGGGCAGTGGGTGCAGGTGAGTCTGGAGTGGGCAGTGAGTCTGGAGTGGGCAGTGAGTCTGGAGTGGGCAGTGAGTGCCGGTGGGTCTGGAGTGGGCAGTGAGTGCAGGTGGGGCAGTGAGTGCCGGTGGGTCTGGAGTGGGCAGTGAGTGCCGGTGGGTCAGTGAGTGGAGATGGGTCTGGAGTGGGAAGTGAGTTCAGGTGGGCCTGGTGTGGGCAGTGAATGCTGGTGGGTCTGGAGTGGGCAGTGAGTGCCGGTGGGACTGGAGTGGGCAGTGAGTCTGGAGTGGGCAGTGACTCTAGAGTGGGCAGTGAGTGCAGGTGAGTCTGGAGTGGGCAGTGAGTGTAGGTGGGGCAGTGAGTGCCGGTGGGTCTGGAGTGGGCAGTGAGTGCAGGTGGGGCAGTGAGTGCAGGTGTGTCTGGAGTAGGTAGTGAGTGCGGGTGGGTCTGGAGTGGGCCGTGAGGTCAGGTGGGTCTGGAGTGGGCAGTGAGTGCAGGTGGGACTGGAGTGGGCAGTGACTGTCGGTGGGTCTGGAGTGGGCAGTGAGTCTGGAGCGGGCAGAGAGTTCAGGTGGGTCTAGAGTGGGTAGTGAGTGCAGGTGTCTGGAGTGGGCAGTGAGTGCAGGTGGGTCTGCAGTGGGCAGTGAGTGCAGGTAAGTCTGGAGTGGGCAGTGAGTGCAGGTGGGTGCAGGTGGGTCTAGAGTGGGCAGTGAGTCTGGAGCGGGCAGTGAGTTCAGGTGGGTCTGGAGTGGGCAGTGAGTGCACGTGGGTCTGGAGTGGGCAGTGAGTGCAGGGGGTGCAGTGAGTGCAGGTGGGCCTGGAGTGGGCAGTGAGTGCGGGTGGGGCAGTGAGTGCCAGTGGGTCTGGAGTGGGGCAGTGAGTGCAGGTAGGGCAGTGAGTGCGGGTGAGTCTGGAGTGGGCAGTGAGTGCAGGTGGGTCTGGAGTGGGCAGTGAGTGCAGGTGGGTCTGGAGGGGGCAGTCAGTGCAGGTGGGTCTGGAGTGGGCAGTGAGTGCAAGTGGGGCAGTGAGTGCAGGTGGGGCAGTGAGTGCAGGTGGGTCAGTGAGCTCAGGTGGGTCTGGAGTGGGCAGTGAGTGCTGGTGGGTCTGGAGTGGGCAGTGAGTGCCGGTGGGTCTGGAGTGGACAGTGGGTCTGGGGTGGGCAGTGAGTGCAGGTGGGTCTGGAGTGGGCAGTGAGTGTAGGTGGGTCTGGGGTGGGCAGTGAGTGCCGGTGGGTCTGGAGTGGGCAGTGAGTGCAGGTGGGGCAGTGAGTGGTGGTGGGTCTGGAGTGGGCAGTGAGTGCAGGTGGGTCTGGAGTGGGCAGTGAGTTCAGGTGGGTCTAGAGTGGGTAGTGAGTGCAGGTGTCTGGAGTGGGCAGTGAGTGCAGGTGGGTCTGCAGTGGGCAGTGAGTGCAGGTAAGTCTGGAGTGGGCAGTGAGTGCAGGTGGGTGCAGGTGGGTCTAGAGTGGGCAGTGAGTCTGGAGCGGGCAGTGAGTTCAGGTGGGTCTGGAGTGGGCAGTGAGTGCACGTGGGTCTGGAGTGGGCAGTGAGTGCAGGGGGTGCAGTGAGTGCAGGTGGGCCTGGAGTGGGCAGTGAGTGCGGGTGGGGCAGTGAGTGCCAGTGGGTCTGGAGTGGGGCAGTGAGTGCAGGTAGGGCAGTGAGTGCAGGTGGGTCTGGAGTGGGCAGTGAGTGCAGGTGGGTCTGGGGTGGGCAGTGAGTGCCGGTGGGTCTGGAGTGGGCAGTGAGTGCAGGTGGGGCAGTGAGTGGTGGTGGGTCTGGAGTGGGCAGTGAGTGCAGGTGGGTCTGGAGTGGGCAGTGAGTCTGGAGCGGGCAGTGAGTTCAGGTGGGTCTAGAGTGGGTAGTGAGTGCAGGTGTCTGGAGTGGGCAGTGAGTGCAGGTGAGTCTGCAGTGGGCAGTGAGTGCAGGTAAGTCTGGAGTGGGCAGTGAGTGCAGGTGGGTGCAGGTGGGTCTAGAGTGGGCAGTGAGTCTGGAGCGGGCAGTGAGTTCAGGTGGGTCTGGAGTGGGCAGTGAGTGCACGTGGGTCTGGAGTGGGCAGTGAGTGCAGGGGGTGCAGTGAGAGCAGGTGGGCCTGGAGTGGGCAGTGAGTGCGGGTGGGGCAGTGAGTGCCAGTGGGTCTGGAGTGGGGCAGTGAGTGCAGGTAGGGCAGGGAGTGCAGGTGAGTCTGGTGTGGGCAGTGAGTGCCAGTGGGGCAGTGAGTGCCGGTGGGTCTGGAGTGGGCAGTGAGTGCAGGTGTGTCCGGAGTGGGCAGTGAGTGCCGGTGGGACTGGAGTGGGCAGTGAGTCTGGAGTGGGCAGTGACTGTAGAGTGGGCAGTGAGTGCAGGTGGGTCTGGAGTGGGCAGTGAGTGTAGGTGGGTCTGGAGTGGGCAGTGAGTGCAGGTGAGTCTGGAGTGGGCAGTGAGTGCAGGTGGGTCTGGAGTGGGCAGTGAGTGCCGGTGGGTCTGGAGTGGGCAGTTAGTGCAGGTTGGTCTGGAGTGGGCAGTGAGTGCAGGTGGGTCTGGAGTGGGCAGTGAGTACAGGTGGGGCAGTGAGTGCAGGTGGGTCTGGAGTGGGCAGTGAGTGCAGGTGGGTCTGGAGTGGACAGTGAGTGCAGGTGGGGCAGTGAGTGCTGGTGGGTCTGGAGTGGGCAGTGAGTGCAGGTGGGGCAGTGAGTGCCGGTGGGTATGGAGTGGGTAGTGAGTGCAGGTGGTTCTGGGGTGGGTGAGTTCAGGTGGGTCTGGAGTGGGCAGTGAGTCTGGAGTGGGCAGTGAGTGCAGGTGGGTCTGGAGTGGGCAGTGGGTCTGCAGTGGGCGGTGAGTGTAGATGAGTCTGGAGTGGGCAGTGAGTGCAGGTGGGTCTGCAGTGGGCAGTGAGTGCCGGTGGGGCAGTGAGTGCCGGTGGATCTGGAGTGGGCAGTGAGTGCCGGTGGGGCAGTGAGTGCAGGTGGGTCTGGAGTGGGCAGTGAGTGCCGGTGGGTCTGGAGTGGGGCAGTGAGTGCAGGTGGGTCTGGAGTGGGCAGTGGGTGCAGGTGAGTCTGGAGTGGGCAGTGAGTCTGGAGTGGGCAGTGAGTCTGGAGTGGGCAGTGAGTGCCGGTGGGTCTGGAGTGGGCAGTGAGTGCAGGTGGGGCAGTGAGTGCCGGTGGGTCTGGAGTGGGCAGTGAGTGCCGGTGGGTCAGTGAGTGGAGATGGGTCTGGAGTGGGAAGTGAGTTCAGGTGGGCCTGGTGTGGGCAGTGAATGCTGGTGGGTCTGGAGTGGGCAGTGAGTGCCGGTGGGACTGGAGTGGGCAGTGAGTCTGGAGTGGGCAGTGACTCTAGAGTGGGCAGTGAGTGCAGGTGAGTCTGGAGTGGGCAGTGAGTGTAGGTGGGGCAGTGAGTGCCGGTGGGTCTGGAGTGGGCAGTGAGTGCAGGTGGGGCAGTGAGTGCAGGTGTGTCTGGAGTAGGTAGTGAGTGCGGGTGGGTCTGGAGTGGGCCGTGAGGTCAGGTGGGTCTGGAGTGGGCAGTGAGTGCAGGTGGGACTGGAGTGGGCAGTGACTGTCGGTGGGTCTGGAGTGGGCAGTGAGTCTGGAGCGGGCAGAGAGTTCAGGTGGGTCTAGAGTGGGTAGTGAGTGCAGGTGTCTGGAGTGGGCAGTGAGTGCAGGTGGGTCTGCAGTGGGCAGTGAGTGCAGGTAAGTCTGGAGTGGGCAGTGAGTGCAGGTGGGTGCAGGTGGGTCTAGAGTGGGCAGTGAGTCTGGAGCGGGCAGTGAGTTCAGGTGGGTCTGGAGTGGGCAGTGAGTGCACGTGGGTCTGGAGTGGGCAGTGAGTGCAGGGGGTGCAGTGAGTGCAGGTGGGCCTGGAGTGGGCAGTGAGTGCGGGTGGGGCAGTGAGTGCCAGTGGGTCTGGAGTGGGGCAGTGAGTGCAGGTAGGGCAGTGAGTGCGGGTGAGTCTGGAGTGGGCAGTGAGTGCAGGTGGGTCTGGAGTGGGCAGTGAGTGCAGGTGGGTCTGGAGGGGGCAGTCAGTGCAGGTGGGTCTGGAGTGGGCAGTGAGTGCAAGTGGGGCAGTGAGTGCAGGTGGGGCAGTGAGTGCAGGTGGGTCAGTGAGCTCAGGTGGGTCTGGAGTGGGCAGTGAGTGCTGGTGGGTCTGGAGTGGGCAGTGAGTGCCGGTGGGTCTGGAGTGGACAGTGGGTCTGGGGTGGGCAGTGAGTGCAGGTGGGTCTGGAGTGGGCAGTGAGTGTAGGTGGGTCTGGGGTGGGCAGTGAGTGCCGGTGGGTCTGGAGTGGGCAGTGAGTGCAGGTGGGGCAGTGAGTGGTGGTGGGTCTGGAGTGGGCAGTGAGTGCAGGTGGGTCTGGAGTGGGCAGTGAGTTCAGGTGGGTCTAGAGTGGGTAGTGAGTGCAGGTGTCTGGAGTGGGCAGTGAGTGCAGGTGGGTCTGCAGTGGGCAGTGAGTGCAGGTAAGTCTGGAGTGGGCAGTGAGTGCAGGTGGGTGCAGGTGGGTCTAGAGTGGGCAGTGAGTCTGGAGCGGGCAGTGAGTTCAGGTGGGTCTGGAGTGGGCAGTGAGTGCACGTGGGTCTGGAGTGGGCAGTGAGTGCAGGGGGTGCAGTGAGTGCAGGTGGGCCTGGAATGGGCAGTGAGTGCGGGTGGGGCAGTGAGTGCCAGTGGGTCTGGAGTGGGGCAGTGAGTGCAGGTAGGGCAGGGAGTGCAGGTGAGTCTGGTGTGGGCAGTGAGTGCCGGTGGGGCAGTGAGTGCCGGTGGGTCTGGAGTGGGCAGTGAGTGCAGGTGTGTCTGGAGTGGGCAGTGAGTGCCGGTGGGACTGGAGTGGGCAGTGAGTCTGGAGTGGGCAGTGACTGTAGAGTGGGCAGTGAGTGCAGGTGAGTCTGGAGTGGGCAGTGAGTGTAGGTGGGTCTGGAGTGGGCAGTGAGTGCAGGTGAGTCTGGAGTGGGCAGTGAGTGCAGGTGGGTCTGGAGTGGGCAGTGAGTGCCGGTGGGTCTGGAGTGGGCAGTTAGTGCAGGTTGGTCTGGAGTGGGCAGTGAGTGCAGGTGGGTCTGGAGTGGGCAGTGAGTACAGGTGGGGCAGTGAGTGCAGGTGGGTCTGGAGGTGGCAGTGAGTGCAGGTGGGTCTGGAGTGGACAGTGAGTGCAGGTGGGGCAGTGAGTGCTGGTGGGTCTGGAGTGGGCAGTGAGTGCAGGTGGGGCAGTGAGTGCCGGTGGGTATGGAGTGGGTAGTGAGTGCAGGTGGGTCTGGGGTGGGTGAGTTCAGGTGGGTCTGGAGTGGGCAGTGAGTCTGGAGTGGGCAGTGAGTGCAGGTGGGTCTGGAGTGGGCAGTGGGTCTGCAGTGGGCAGTGAGTGTAGATGAGTCTGGAGTGGGCAGTGAGTGCAGGTGGGTCTGCAGTGGGCAGTGAGTGCCGGTGGGGCAGTGAGTGCCGGTGGGTCTGGAGTGGGCAGTGAGTGCCGGTGGGGCAGTGAGTGCAGGTGGGTCTGGAGTGGGCAGTGAGTGCCGGTTAGTCTGGAGTGGGCAGTGAGTGCAGGTGGGTCTGGAGTGGGCAGTGAGTGCCGGTGGGTCTGGAGTGGGGCAGTGAGTGCAGGTGTGTCTGGAGTGGGCAGTGGGTGCAGGTGAGTCTGGAGTGGGCAGTGAGTCTGGAGTGGGCAGTGAGTGCCGGTGGGTCTGGAGTGGGCAGTGAGTGCAGGTGGGGCAGTGAGTGCCAGTGGGTCTGGAGTGGGCAGTGAGTGCCGGTGGGTCAGTGAGTGGAGATGGGTCTGGAGTGGGCAGTGAGTTCAGGTGGGCCTGGTGTGGGCAGTGAATGCTGGTGGGTCTGGAGTGGGCAGTGAGTGCAGGTGGGTCTGGAGTGGGCAGTAAGTGCAGGTGGGGATGTGAGTGCAGGTGAGTCTGGAGTGGGCAGTGAGTGCAGGTGGGTTTGCAGTGGGCAGTGAGGTCAGGTGGGTCTGGAGTGGGCAGTGAGTTAAGGTGGGACTGGAGTGGGCAGTGAGTGCAGGTGGGTCTGGAGGGGGCAGTGAGTGCAGGTGGGTCTGGAGTGGGCAGTGAATGCAGGTGGGGCAGTGAATGCAGGTGGGGCAGTGAGCTCAGGTGGGTCTGGAGTGGGCAGTAAGTGCCGGTGGGGCACTTTGTGCAGGTGGGTCTGGAGTGGGCAGTGAGTGCAGGTGGGTGTGGAGTGGGCATTGAGTCTGGAGTGGGCAGTGAGTGCAGGTGGGGCAGTAAGTGCCGGTGGGTCTGGAGTTGGAAGTGAGTGCCTTTGGGTCTGGAGTGGGCAGTGAGTGCAGGTGGGGCAGTGAGTGCAGGTGAGTCTGGAGTGGGCAGTGAGTCTGGAGTGGGCAGTGAGTGCAGGTGGGGCAGTGAGTGCCGGTGGGTCTGGAGTAGGTAGTGAGCGCGGGTGGGTCTGGAGTGGGCCATGATGTCAGGTGGGTCTGGAGTGGGCAGTGAGTGCAGGTGGGACTGGAGTGGGCAGTAAGTGGAGATGGGTCTGTAGTGGGCAGTGAGTGCCAGTGGGTCTGGAGTGGGCAGTGAGTGCAGGTGGGGCAGTGAGTGCAGGTGGGTCTGGAGTGAGCAGTGAGTGCAGGTGGGACTGCAGTGGGCAGTCAGTGCAGGTGGGTCTGGAGGGGGCAGTGAGTGCAGGTGGGTCTGGAGTGGGCAGTGAGTGCAAGTGGGGCAGTGAGTGCAGGTGGGGCAGTGAGCTCAGGTGGGTCTGGAGTGGACAGTGAGTGCTGGTGGGTATGGAGTGGGCAGTGAGTACCGGTGGGTCTGGAGTGGACAGTGGGTCTGGGGTGGGCAGTGAGTGCAGGTGGGTCTGGAGTGGGCAGTGAGTGCAGGTGGGTCTGGGGTGGGCAGTGAGTGCCGGTGGGTCTGGAGTGGGCAGTGAGTGCAGGTGGGGCAGTGAGTGGTGGTGGGTCTGGAGTGGGCAGTGAGTGCAGGTGGGTCTGGAGTGGGCAGTGAGTCTGGAGCGGGCAGTGAGTTCAGGTGGGTCTAGAGTGGGTAGTGAGTGCAGGTGTCTGGAGTGGGCAGTGAGTGCAGGTGGGTCTGCAGTGGGCAGTGAGTGCAGGTAAGTCTGGAGTGGGCAGTGAGTGCAGGTGGGTGCAGGTGGGTCTAGAGTGGGCAGTGAGTCTGGAGCGGGCAGTGAGTTCAGGTGGGTCTGGAGTGGGCAGTGAGTGCACGTGGGTCTGGAGTGGGCAGTGAGTGCAGGGGGTGCAGTGAGAGCAGGTGGGCCTGGAGTGGGCAGTGAGTGCGGGTGGGGCAGTGAGTGCCAGTGGGTCTGGAGTGGGGCAGTGAGTGCAGGTAGGGCAGGGAGTGCAGGTGAGTCTGGTGTGGGCAGTGAGTGCCGGTGGGGCAGTGAGTGCCGGTGGGTCTGGAGTGGGCAGTGAGTGCAGGTGTGTTCGGAGTGGGCAGTGAGTGCCGGTGGGACTGGAGTGGGCAGTGAGTCTGGAGTGGGCAGTGACTGTAGAGTGGGCAGTGAGTGCAGGTGGGTCTGGAGTGGGCAGTGAGTGTAGGTGGGTCTGGAGTGGGCAGTGAGTGCAGGTGAGTCTGGAGTGGGCAGTGAGTGCAGGTGGGTCTGGAGTGGGCAGTGAGTGCCGGTGGGTCTGGAGTGGGCAGTTAGTGCAGGTTGGTCTGGAGTGGGCAGTGAGTGCAGGTGGGTCTGGAGTGGGCAGTGAGTACAGGTGGGGCAGTGAGTGCAGGTGGGTCTGGAGTGGGCAGTGAGTGCAGGTGGGTCTGGAGTGGACAGTGAGTGCAGGTGGGGCAGTGAGTGCTGGTGGGTCTGGAGTGGGCAGTGAGTGCAGGTGGGGCAGTGAGTGCCGGTGGGTATGGAGTGGGTAGTGAGTGCAGGTGGGTCTGGGGTGGGTGAGTTCAGGTGGGTCTGGAGTGGGCAGTGAGTCTGGAGTGGGCAGTGAGTGCAGGTGGGTCTGGAGTGGGCAGTGGGTCTGCAGTGGGCAGTGAGTGTAGATGAGTCTGGAGTGGGCAGTGAGTGCAGGTGGGTCTGCAGTGGGCAGTGAGTGCCGGTGGGGCAGTGAGTGCCGGTGGATCTGGAGTGGGCAGTGAGTGCCGGTGGGGCAGTGAGTGCAGGTGGGTCTGGAGTGGGCAGTGAGTGCCGGTGGGTCTGGAGTGGGGCAGTGAGTGCAGGTGGGTCTGGAGTGGGCAGTGGGTGCAGGTGAGTCTGGAGTGGGCAGTGAGTCTGGAGTGGGCAGTGAGTGCCGGTGGGTCTGGAGTGGGCAGTGAGTGCAGGTGGGGCAGTGAGTGCCGGTGGGTCTGGAGTGGGCAGTGAGTGCCGGTGGGTCAGTGAGTGGGCAGTAAGTGCAGGTGGGGAAGTGAGTGCAGGTGAGTCTGGAGTGGGCAGTGAGTGCAGGTGGGTTTGCACTGGGCAGTGAGGTCAGGTGGGTCAGGAGTGGGTAGTGAGTTAAGGTGGGACTGGAGTGGGCAGTGAGTGCAGGTGGGTCTGGAGGGGGCAGTGAGTGCAGGTGGGTCTGGAGTGGGCAGTGAGCGCAGGTGGGGCAGTGAATGCAGGTGGGGCAGTGAGCTCAGGTGGGTCTGGAGTGGGCAGTAAGTGCCGGTGGGGCACTAAGTGCAGGTGGGTCTGGAGTGGGCAGTGAGTGCAGGTGGGTGTGGAGTGGGCATTGAGTCTGGAGTGGGCAGTGAGTGCAGGTGGGGCAGTAAGTGCCGGTGGGTCTGGAGTTGGAAGTGAGTGCCTTTGGGTCTGGAGTGGGCAGTGAGTGCAGGTGGGGCAGTGAGTGCAGGTGAGTCTGGAGTGGGCAGTGAGTCTGGAGTGGGCAGTGAGTGCAGGTGGGGCAGTGAGTGCAGGTGGGCCTGGAGTGGGCAGTGAGTGCCGGTACGTATGGATTGGGCAGTGAGTGCAGGTGGGGCAGTGAGTGCCAGTGGGTCTGGAGTAGGTAGTGAGTGCAGGTGGGTCTGGAGTGGGATGTGAGGTCAGGTGGGTCTGGAGTGGGCAGTGAGTGCATGTGGGTCTGGAGTAGGTAGTGAGTGCAGGTGGGTCTGGAGTGGGCTGTGAGGTCAGGTGGGTCTGGAGTGGGCAGTGAGTGCAGGTGGGACTGGAGTGGGCAGTGAGTGCTGGTGGGTCTGGAGTGGGCAGTAAGTGCCGGTGGGTCTGGAGTGGGCAGTGGGTCTGGGGTGGGCAGTGAGTGCAGGTGGGTCTGGAGTGGGCAGTGAGTGCAGGTGGGTCTGGGATGGACAGTGACTGCAGGTGGGGCAGTGAGTGCAGGTGGGTCTGGAGAGGGCAGTGAGTGCCGGTGGGTCTGGAGGGGACAGTGAGTCTGGCGTGGGCAGTGAGTACAGGTGGGGCAGTGAGTGCAGGTGGGTCTGGAGTGGGCAGTGAGTGCCGGTGGGTCTCGAGTGGGCAGTGAGTGCAGGTGGGGCAGTGAGTGCAGGTGAGTCTGGAGTGGGCAGTGAATCTGGAGTGGGCAGTGAGTGCAGGTTGGTCTGGAGTGTGCAGGGAGTTCTGCTGGGTCTGGAGTGGGCAGTGAGTGCCGGTGGGTCTGGAGTGGGCAGTGAGTGCAGGTTGTGCAGTGAGTGCCGGTGGGTCTGGAGTGGGCTGGGAGTGCAGGTGGGTCTGGAGTGGGCAGTGAGTGCAGGTGGGTCTGGAGTGGGCCGTGAGTTCAGGTGGGTCTGGAGTGGGCAGTGAGTGCAGGTGGGACTGGAGTGGGCAGTAAGTGGAGGTGGGTCTGGAGTGGGCAGTGAATGCCGGTTGGTCTGGAGTGGGCAGTGGGTCTGGAGTGGGCAGTGAGTGCAGGTGGGGCAGTGAGTGCAGGTGGGTCTGGAGTGGGCAGTGAGTGCAGTGGGGCAGTGAGTGCAGGTGGGTCTGGAGTGGGCAGTGAGTGCAGGTGGGGCAGTGAGTGCTGGTGGGTCTGGAGTGGGCAGTGAGTGCCGGTGGGTCTGGAGTGGGGCAATAAGTGCAGGTAGGGCAGTGAGTGCAGGTGAGTCTGGTGTGGGCAGTGAGTGCCGGTGGGGCACTGAGTGCCAGTGGGGCAGTGAGTGCCAGTGGGTCTGGAGTGGGCAGTGAGTCTGGAGTGGGCAGTGAGTGCAGGTGGGGCAGTGAGTGCGGATGGGTCTGCAGTGGGCAGTGAGTGCAGGTGGGTCTGGAGTGGGCAGTGAGTGCATGTGGGGCAGGGAGCTCATGTGAGTCTGGGGTGGGCAGTGAGTGCCGGTGGGTATGGAGTGGGCAGTGAGTGCAGGTGGGTCTGGAGTGGGCAGTGGGTCTGCAGTGGGCAGTGAGTGTAGGTGAGTCTGGAGTGGGCAGTGAGTGCAGGTGGGTCTGGAGTGGGCGGTGAGGGCCGGTGGGGCAGTGAGTGCAGGTGGGTATGGAGTGGGCAGTGAGTGCCAGTGGGTCTGGAGGGGGCAGTGAGTGCAGGTGGGTCTGCAGTGGGCAGTGAGTGCAGGTGGGGCAGTGAGTGGAGGTGGGTCTCAAGTGGGCAGTGAGTGTGAGTGGGGCAGTGAGTGCCGGTGTTTCTGGAGTGGGCAGTGAGTGCAGGTGGGGCAGTGAGCTCAGGTGAGCCTGGAGTGGGCAGTGAGTGCAGGTGGGTCTGGAGTGGGCAGTGGGTCTGCAGTGGGCAGTGAGTGCAGGTAAGTCTGGAGTGGGTGGGTGAGTTCAGGTGGGTCTGCAGTGGGCAGTGAGTCTGGACTGGGCAGTGAGTGAAGGTGGGTCTGGAGTGGGCAGTGGGTCTGCAGTGGGCAGTGAGTGCTGGTGACTCTGGAGTGGGCAGTGAGTGCAGGTGGGACAGTGAGTGCAGGTGGGGCAGTGAGCTCAGGTGGGTCTGGAATGGGCAGTGAGTGCCGGTGGGGCAGTGAGTGCAGGTTGGTCTGGAGTGGGCAGTGAGTACAGGAGGGTGTGGAGTGGGCAGTGAGTCTGGAGTGGGCAGTGAGTGTCGGTGGGTCTGGAGCGGGCAGTGAGTGCAGATGGGGCAGTGAGTGCAGGTGAGTCTGGAGTGGGCAGTGAGTCTGGAGTGGGCAGTGAGTGCAAGTGGGGCAGTGAGTGCAGGTGGGGCAGTGAGCTCAGGTGGGTCTGGAGTGGGCAGTGAGTGCTGGTGGGTCTGGACTGGGCAGTGAGTGCCGGTGGGTCTGGAGTGGACAGTGGGTCTGGGGTGGACAGTGGGTCTGGGGTGGGCAGTGAGTGCAGGTGGGTCTGGAGTGGGCAGTGAGTGCAGGTGGGTCTGGGGTAGGCAGTGAGTGCCGGTGGGTCTGGAGTGGGCAGTGAGTGCAGGTGGGGCAGTGAGTAGAGGTGGGTCTGGAGTGGGCAGTGAGTGCAGGTGGGTCTGGAGTGGGCAGTGAGTCTGGAGCGGGCAGTGAGTTCAGGTGGGTCTAGAGTGGGTAGTGAGTGCAGGTGTCTGGAGTGTGCAGTGAGTGCAGGTGGGTCTGCAGTGGGCAGTGAGTGCAGGTAAGTCTGGAGTGGGCAGTGAGTGCAGGTGGGTCTGGAGTGGGCAGTGAGTTTGGAGTGGGCAATGAGTCTGGAGCGGACAGTGAGTTCAGGTGGGTCTGGAGTGGGCAGTGAGTGCACGTGGGTCTGGAGTTGGGCAGTGAGTGCAGGTGGGGCAGTGAGTGCAGGTGGGCCTGGAGTGGGCAGTGAGTGCTGGTGGGGCAGTGAGTGCCAGTGGGTCTGGAATGGGGCAGTGAGTGCAGGTAGGGCAGGGAGTGCAGGTGAATCTGGTGTGGGCAGTGAGTGCCGGTGGGGCAGTGAGTGCCGGTGGGTCTGGAGTGGGCAGTGAGTGCAGGTGTGTCTGGAGTGGGCAGTGAGTGCCGGTGGGACTGGAGTGGGCAGTGAGTCTGGAGTGGGCAGTGACTCTAGAGTGGGCAGTGAGTGCAGGTGAGTCTGGAGTGGGCAGTGAGTGTAGGTGGGTCTGGAGTGGGCAGTGAGTGCAGGTGAGTCTGGAGTGGGCAGTGAGTGCAGGTGGGTCTGGAGTGGGCAGTGAGTGCCGGTGGGTCTGGAGTGGGCAGTTAGTGCAGGTTGGTCTGGAGTGGGCATTGAGTGCAGGTGGGTCTGGAGTGGGCAGTGAGTACAGGTGGGGCAGTGAGTGCAGGTGGGTCTGGAGTGGACAGTGAGTGCAGGTGGGGCAGTGAGTGCTGGTGGGTCTGGAGTGGGCAGTGAGTGCAGGTGGGGCAGTGAGTGCCGGTGGGTATGGAGTGGGTAGTGAGTGCAGGTGGGTCTGGGGTGAGTGAGTTCAGGTGGGTCTGGAGTGGGCAGTGAGTATGGAGTGGGCAGTGAGTGCTGGTGGGTCTGGAGTGGGCAGTGGGTCTGCAGTGGGCAGTGAGTGTAGATGAGTCTGGAGTGGGCAGTGAGTGCAGGTGGGTCTGCAGTGGTCAGTGAGTGCCGGTGGGGCAGTGAGTGCCAGTGGGTCTGGAGTGGGCAGTGAGTGCAGGTGTGTCCGGAGTGGGCAGTGACTGCCGGTGGGTCTGGAGTGGGCAGTGAGTGCCGGTGGGACAGTGAGTGCAGGTGGGTCTGGAGTGGGCAGTGAGTGCCGGTTAGTCTGGAGTGGGCAGTGAGTGCAGGTGGGTCTGGAGTGGGCATTGAGTGCCAGTGGGTATGGAGTGGGGCAGTGAGTGCAGATGTGTCTGGAGTGTGCAGTGGGTGCAGGTGAGTCTGGAGTGGGCAGTGAGTCTGGAGTGGGCAGTGAGTCTGGAGTGGGCAGTGAGTGCCGGTGGGTCTGGAGTGGGCAGTGAGTGCAGGTGGGGCAGTGAGTGCCGGTGGGTCTGGAGTGGGCAGTGAGTGCCGGTGGGTCAGTGAGTGGAGATCGGTCTGGAGTGGGCAGTGAATGCCGGTGGGTCTGGAGTGGGCAGTGAGTGCAGGTGGGTCTGGAGTGGGCAGTAAGTGCAGGTGGGGAAGTGAGTGCAGGTGAGTCTGGAGTGGGCAGTGAGACAGGTGGGTTTGCAGTGGGCAGTGAGGTCAGGTGGGTCTGGAGTGGGCAGTGAGTTAAGGTGGGACTGGAGTGGGCAGTGAGTGCAGGTGGGTCTGGAGGGGGCAGTGAGTGCAGGTGGGTCTGGAGTGGGCAGTGAGTGCAGGTGGGTCAGTGAATGCAGGTGGGGCAGTGAGCTCAGGTGGGTCTGGAGTGGGCAGTAAGTGCCGGTGGGGCAGTAATTGCAGGTGGGTCTGGAGTGGGCAGTGAGTGCAGGTGGGTGTGGAGTGGGCATTGAGTCTAGAGTGGGCAGTGAGTGCAGGTGGGGCAGTAAGTGCCGGTGGGTCTGGAGTTGGAAGTGAGTGCCTTTGGTCTGGAGTGGGCAGTTAGGGCAGTTGGGGCAGTGAGTGCAGGTGAGTCTGGAGTGGGCAGTGAGTCTGGAGTGGGCAGTGAGTGCAGGTGGGGCAGTGAGTGCAGGTGGGCCTGGAGTGGGCAGTGAGTGCCGGTATGTATGGATTGGGCAGTGAATGCAGGTGGGGCAGTGAGTGCCAGTGGGTCTGGAGTAGGTAGTGAGTGCAGGTGGGTCTGGAGTGGGCTGTGAGGTCAGGTGGGTCTGGAGTGGGCAGTGAGTGCAGATGGGACTGGAGTGGGCAGTGAGTGCAGGTGGGTCTGGAGTGGGCAGTGAGTGCAGGTGGGTCTGGAGTGGGCAGTGAGTGCAGGTGGGGCAGTAAGTGCCGGTGGGTCTGGAGTTGGAAGTGAGTGCCTTTGGGTCTGGAGTGGGCAGTTAGGGCAGTTGGGGCAGTGAGTGCAGGTGAGTCTGGAGTGGGCAGTGAGTCTGGAGTGGGCAGTGAGTGCAGGTGGGGCAGTGAGTGCAGGTGGGCCTGGAGTGGGCAGTGAGTGCCGGTACGTATGGATTGGGCAGTGAGTGCAGGTGGGGCAGTGAGTGCCAGTGGGTCTGGAGTAGGTAGTGAGTGCAGGTGGGTCTGGAGTGGGCTGTGAGGTCAGGTGGGTCTGGAGTGGGCAGTGAGTGCAGGTGGGACTGGAGTGGGCAGTGAGTGCAGGTGGGTCTGGAGTGGGCAGTGAGTGCTGGTGGGTCTGGAGTGGGCAGTGAGTGCCGGTGGGACTGGAGTGGCCTGTGGGTCTGGAGTGGGAAGTGAGTCTGGAGTGGGCAGTGACTCTGGAGAGGGCAGTGAGTGCAGGTGAGTCTGGAGTGGGCAGTGAGTGCAGGTGGGTCTGGAGTGGGCAGTGAGTGCAGGTGAGTCTGGAGTGGGCAGTGAGTGCAGGTGGGTCTGGAGTGGGCAGTGAGTGCCGGTGGGTCTTGAGTGGGCAGTTAGTGCAGGTTGGTCTGGAGTGGGCAGTGAGTGCAGGTGGGTCTGGAGTGGGCAGTGAGTGCAGGTGGGGCAGTGAGTGCAGGTGGGTCTAGAGTGGGCAGTGAGTGCAGGTGGGTCTGGAGTGGCCAGTGAGTGCAGGTGGGGCAGTGAGTGCCGGTGGGTCTGGAGTGGGCAGTGAGTGCAGGTGGGGCAGTGAGTGCCGGTGGGTATGGAGTGGGCAGTGAGTGCAGGTGGGTCTGGGGTGGGTGGGTTCAGGTGGGTCTGGAGTGGGCAGTGAGTCTGGAGTGGGCAGTGGGTCTGCAGTGTGCAGTGAGTGTAGATGAGTATGGAGTGGGCAGTGAGTGCAGGTGGGTCTGGAGTGGGCAGTGAGTGCCGGTGGGTCAGTGAGTGCCGGTGGGTCTGGAGTGGGCAGTGAGTGCAGGTGTGTCTGGAGTGGGCAGTGAGTGCCGGTGGGTCTGGAGTGGGCAGTGAGTGCCGGTGGGGCAGTGAGTGCAGTTGGGTCTGGAGTGGGCAGTGAGTGCCGGTGAGTCTGGAGTGGGCAGTGAGTGCAGGTGGGTCTGGAGTGGGCAGTGAGTGCAGGTGGGTCTGGAGTGGGCAGTGAGTGCCGGTGGGTCTGGCGTGGGCAGTGAGTGCAGGTGGGTCTGGAGTTGGCAGTGAGTGCAGGTGAGTCTGGAGTGGGCAGTGAGTGCATGTGGGTCTAGAGTGGGCAGTGAGTGCAGGTGGGTCTGGAGTGGGCAGTGAGTGCCGGTGGGTCTGGAGTGGGGCAGTGAGTGCAGGTGCGTCTGGAGTGGACAGTGGGTGCAGGTGAGTCTGGAGTGGGCAGTGAGTGCCGGTGGGTCTGGAGTGGGGCACTGAGTGCAGGTGTGTCTGGAGTGGGCAGTGGGTGCAGGTGAGTCTGGAGTGGGCAGTGAGTGCCGGTGGGACTGGAGTGGGCAGTGAGTGCAGGCGGGGCAGTTAGTGCAGGTGTGTTTGGAGTGGGCAGTGAGTGCCGGTGGGTCTGGAGTGGGCAGTGAGTGCAGGTGGGGCAGTGAGTGCCGGTGGGTCTAGAGTGGGCAGTGAGTGCCGGTGGGTCAGTGAGTGGAGATGGGTCTGGAGTGGGCAGTGATTTCAGGAGGGTATGGTGTGGGCAGTGAATGCTGGTGGGTCTGGAGTGGGCAGTGAGTGCAGGTGGGTCTGGAGTGGGCAGTAAGTGCACGTGGGAAAGTGAGTGCAGGTGAGTCTGGAGTGGGCAGTGAGTGCAGGTGGGTTTGCAGTGGGCAGTGAGGTCAGATGGGTCTGGAGTGGGCAGTGAGTTCAGGTGGGACTGGAGTGGGCAGTGAGTGCAGGTGGGCCTGGAGTGGGCAGTGAGTGCCGGTGGGTCTGGATTGGGCAGTGAGTGCAGGTGGGGCAGTGAGTGCCAGTGGGTCTGGAGTAGGTAGTGAGTGCAGGTGGGTCTGGAGTGGGCCGTGAGGTCAGGCGGGTCTGGAGTGGGCAGTGAGTGCAGGTGGGACAGGAGTGGGCAGTGAGTGCAGGTGGGTCTGGAGTGGGCAGTGAGTGCAGGTGGGTCTGGAGTGGGCAGTGAGTGCAGGTGGGGCAGTGAGATCAGGTGGGTCTGGAGTGGGCAGTGAGTGCTGGTGGGTCTGGAGTGGGCAGTAAGTGCCGGTGGGTCTGGAGTGGGCAGTGGGTCTGGCTGGGCAGTGAGTGCAGGTGGGACTGGAGTGGGCAGTGAGTGCAGGTGAGTCTGGTGTGGGCAGTGTAGGCCGGTAGGGCAGTGAGTGCCAGTGGGTCTGGAGTGGGCAGTGAGTGCCGGTGGGTCTGGAGTGGGCAGTGAGTGCAGGTGGGGCAGTGAGTGCCGGTGGGTCTGGAGTGGGCAGTGAGTGCAGGTGGGGCAGTGAGTGCAGGTGTGTCTGGAGTAGGTAGTGAGTGCGGATGGGTCTGGAGTGGGCCGTGAGGTCAGGTGGGTCTGGAGTGGGCAGTGAGTGCAGGTGGGACTGGAGTGGGCAGTGACTGTCGGTGGGTCTGGAGTGGGCAGTGGGTCTGGAGTGGGCAGTGAGTGCAGGTGGGGCAGTGAGTTCAGGTGGGTCTGGAGTGGGCAGTGAGTGCAGCTGGGATTGGAGTAGGCAGTGAGTGCAGGTGGATCTGGAGTGGGCAGTGAGTGCAGGTGGGTCTGGAGTGGGCAGTGAGTGCAGGTGGGGCAGTGAGCTCAGGTGGGTCTGGAGTGGGCAGTGAGTGCTGGTGGGTCTGGAGTGGGCAGTGAGTGCCGGTGGGTCTGGAGTGGGCAGTGGGTCTGGGGTGGGCAGTGAGTGCAGGTGGGTCTGGAGTGGGCAGTGAGTGCAGGTGGGCCTGGGGTGGGCAGTGAGTGCTGGTGGGTCTGGAGTGAGCAGTGACTGCAGGTGGGACTGGAGTGGGCAGTGAGTCTGGAGTGGGCAGTGAGTGCAGGTGGGTCTGCAGTGGGCAGTGAGTGCAGGTGGGTCTGGAGTGGGCAGTGAGTGCTGGTGGGTCTGGAGTGGGCAGTGAGTGCCGGTGGGACTGGAGTGGCCTGTGGGTCTGGAGTGGGAAGTGAGTCTGGAGTGGGCAGTGACTCTGGAGAGGGCAGTGAGTGCAGGTGAGTCTGGAGTGGGCAGTGAGTGAAGGTGGGTCTGGAGTGGGCAGTGAGTGCAGGTGAGTCTGGAGTGGGCAGTGAGTGCAGGTGGGTCTGGAGTGGGCAGTGAGTGCCGGTGGGTCTGGAGTGGGCAGTTAGTGCAGGTTGGTCTGGAGTGGGCAGTGAGTGCAGGTGGGTCTGGAGTGGGCAGTGAGTGCAGGTGGGGCAGTGAGTGCAGGTGGGTCTAGAGTGGGCAGTGAGTGCAGGTGGGTCTGGAGTGGCCAGTGAGTGCAGGTGGGGCAGTGAGTGCCGGTGGGTCTGGAGTGGGCAGTGAGTGCAGGTGGGGCAGTGAGTGCCGGTGGGTATGGAGTGGGCAGTGAGTGCAGGTGGGTCTGGGGTGGGTGGGTTCAGGTGGGTCTGGAGTGGGCAGTGAGTCTGGAGTGGGCAGTGGGTCTGCAGTGAGTGTAGATGAGTATGGAGTGGGCAGTGAGTGCAGGTGGGTCTGGAGTGGGCAGTGAGTGCCGGTGGGTCAGTGAGTGCCGGTGGGTCTGGAGTGGGCAGTGAGTGCAGGTGTGTCTGGAGTGGGCAGTGAGTGCCGGTGGGTCTGGAGTGGGCAGTGAGTGCCGGTGGGGCAGTGAGTGCAGTTGGGTCTGGAGTGGGCAGTGAGTGCCGGTGAGTCTGGAGTGGGCAGTGAGTGCAGGTGGGTCTGGAGTGGGCAGTGAGTGCAGGTGGGTCTGGAGTGGGCAGTGAGTTCAGGTGGGTCTGGCGTGGGCAGTGAGTGCAGGTGGGTCTGGAGTTGGCAGTGAGTGCAGGTGAGTCTGGAGTGGGCAGTGAGTGCATGTGGGTCTACAGTGGGCAGTGAGTGCAGGTGGGTCTGGAGTGGGCAGTGAGTGCCGGTGGGTCTGGAGTGGGGCAGTGAGTGCAGGTGCGTCTGGAGTGGACAGTGGGTGCAGGTGAGTCTGGAGTGGGCAGTGAGTGCCGGTGGGTCTGGAGTGGGGCACTGAGTGCAGGTGTGTCTGGAGTGGGCAGTGGGTGCAGGTGAGTCTGGAGTGGGCAGTGAGTGCCGGTGGGTCTGGAGTGGGCAGTGAGTGCAGGCGGGGCAGTTAGTGCAGGTGTGTTTGGAGTGGGCAGTGAGTGCCGGTGGGTCTGGAGTGGGCAGTGAGTGCAGGTGGGGCAGTGAGTGCCGGTGGGTCTGGAGTGGGCAGTGAGTGCCGGTGGGTCAGTGAGTGGAGATGGGTCTGGAGTGGGCAGTGATTTCAGGAGGGTATGGTGTGGGCAGTGAATGCTGGTGGGTCTGGAGTGGGCAGTGAGTGCAGGTGGGTCTGGAGTGGGCAGTAAGTGCACGTGGGAAAGTGAGTGCAGGTGAGTCTGGAGTGGGCAGTGAGTGCAGGTGGGTTTGCAGTGGGCAGTGAGGTCAGATGGGTCTGGAGTGGGCAGTGAGTTCAGGTGGGACTGGAGTGGGCAGTGAGTGCAGGTGGGCCTGGAGTGGGCAGTGAGTGCCGGTGGGTCTGGATTGGGCAGTGAGTGCAGGTGGGGCAGTGAGTGCCAGTGGGTTTGGAGTAGGTAGTGAGTGCAGGTGGGTCTGGAGTGGGCCGTGAGGTCAGGTGGGTCTGGAGTGGGCAGTGAGTGCAGGTGGGACAGGAGTGGGCAGTGAGTGCAGGTGGGTCTGGAGTGGGCAGTGAGTGCAGGTGGGTCTGGAGTGGGCAGTGAGTGCAGGTGGGGCAGTGAGATCAGGTGGGTCTGGAGTGGGCAGTGAGTGCTGGTGGGTCTGGAGTGGGCAGTAAGTGCCGGTGGGTCTGGAGTGGGCAGTGGGTCTGGCTGGGCAGTGAGTGCAGGTGGGACTGGAGTGGGCAGTGAGTGCAGGTGAGTCTGGTGTGGGCAGTGTAGGCCGGTAGGGCAGTGAGTGCCAGTGGGTCTGGAGTGGGCAGTGAGTGCCGGTGGGTCTGGAGTGGGCAGTGAGTGCAGGTGGGGCAGTGAGTGCCGGTGGGTCTGGAGTGGGCAGTGAGTGCAGGTGGGGCAGTGAGTGCAGGTGTGTCTGGAGTAGGTAGTGAGTGCGGATGGGTCTGGAGTGGGCCGTGAGGTCAGGTGGGTCTGGAGTGGGCAGTGAGTGCAGGTGGGACTGGAGTGGGCAGTGACTGTCGGTGGGTCTGGAGTGGGCAGTGGGTCTGGAGTGGGCAGTGAGTGCAGGTGGGGCAGTGAGTTCAGGTGGGTCTGGAGTGGGCAGTGAGTGCAGCTGGGATTGGAGTAGGCAGTGAGTGCAGGTGGATCTGGAGTGGGCAGTGAGTGCAGGTGGGTCTGGAGTGGGCAGTGAGTGCAAGTGGGGCAGTGAGTGCAGGTGGGGCAGTGAGCTCAGGTGGGTCTGGAGTGGGCAGTGAGTGCTGGTGGGTCTGGAGTGGGCAGTGAGTGCCGGTGGGTCTGGAGTGGGCAGTGGGTCTGGGGTGGGCAGTGAGTGCAGGTGGGTCTGGAGTGGGCAGTGAGTGCAGGTGGGCCTGGGGTGGGCAGTGAGTGCTGGTGGGTCTGGAGTGAGCAGTGACTGCAGGTGGGACTGGAGTGGGCAGTGAGTCTGGAGTGGGCAGTGAGTGCAGGTGGGTCTGCAGTGGGCAGTGAGTGCGGGTGGGTCTGGAGTGGGCAGTGAGTCTGGAGCCGGCAGTGAGTTCAGGTGGGTCTGCAGTGGGCAGTGAGTGTAGGAAAGTCTGGAGTGGGCAGTGAGTGCAGGTGGGTGCAGGTGGGTCTGGAGTGGGCAGTGAGTCTGGAGTGGGCAGTGAGTGCAGGTGGGTCTGGAGTGGGCAGTGAGTGCGGGTGGGTCTGGAGTGGGCAGTGAGTCTGGAGCGGGTAGTGAGTTCAGGTGGGTCTGCAGTGGGCAGTGAGTGTAGGAAAGTCTGGAGTGGGCAGTGAGTGCAGATGGGTGCAGGTGGGTCTGGAGTGGGCAGTGAGTCTGGAGTGGGCAGTGAGTCTGGAGCGGGCAGTGAGTTCAGGTGGGTCTGGAGTGGGCAGTGAGTGCAGGTGGGTCTGGAGTGGGCAGTGAGTGCGGGTGGGTCTGGAGTGGGCAGTGAGAGCAGGTGGGGCAGTGAGTGCAGGTGGGTCTGGAGTGGGCAGTGAGTGCAGGTGGGGCAGTGAGTGCTGGTGGGTCTGGAGTGGGCAGTGAGTGCCGTTGGGTCTGGAGAGGGGCAGTGAGTGCAGGTAGGGCAGTGAGTGCATGTGAGACTGGTGTTTGCAGTGTGTGCCGGTGGGGCAGTGAGTGCAGGTGGGGCAGGAGTGGGCAGTGAGTGCAGGTGGGTCTGAAGTGGGCAGTGAGTGCAGGTGGGTCTGGAGTGGGCAGTGAGTGCAGGTGAGGCAGTGAGATCAGGTGGGTCTGGAGTGGGCAGTGAGTGCTGGTGAGTCTGGAGTGGGCAGTAAGTGCCGGTGGGTCTGGAGTGGGCAGTGGGTCTGGCTGGGCAGTGAGTGCAGGTGGGACTGGAGTGGGCAGTGAGTGCAGGTGAGTCTGGTGTGGGCAGTGTAGGCCGGTAGGGCAGTGAGTGCCAGTGGGTCTGGAGTGGGCAGTGAGTGCCGGTGGGTCTGGAGTGGGCAGTGAGTGCAGGTGGGGCAGTGAGTGCCGGTGGGTCTGGAGTGGGCAGTGAGTGCAGGTGGGGCAGTGAGTGCCGGTGGGTCTGGAGTGGGCAGTGAGTGCAGGTGGGGCAGTGAGTGCAGGTGTGTCTGGAGTAGGTAGTGAGTAGGGGTGGGTCTGGAGTGGGCCGTGAGGTCAGGTGGGTCTGGAGTGGGCAGTGAGTGCAGGTGGGACTGGAGTGGGCAGTGACTGTCGGTGGGTCTGGAGTGGGCAGTGGGTCTGGAGTGGGCAGTGAGTGCAGGTGGGGCAGTGAGTTCAGGTGGGTCTGGAGTGGGCAGTGAGTGCAGCTGGGATTGGAGTAGGCAGTGAGTGCAGGTGGATCTGGAGTGGGCAGTGAGTGCAGGTGGGTCTGGAGTGGGCAGTGAGTGCAAGTGGGGCAGTGAGTGCAGGTGGGGCAGTGAGCTCAGGTGGGTCTGGAGTGGGCAGTGAGTGCTGGTGGGTCTGGAGTGGGCAGTGAGTGCCGGTGGGTCTGGAGTGGGCAGTGGGTCTGGGGTGGGCAGTGAGTGCAGGTGGGTCTGGAGTGGGAGGTGAGTGCAGGTGGGCCTGGGGTGGGCAGTGAGTGCTGGTGGGTCTGGAGTGAGCAGTGACTGCAGGTGGGACTGGAGTGGGCAGTTAGTCTGGAGTGGGCAGTGAGTTCAGGTGGGTCTGCAGTGGGCAGTGAGTGCGGGTGGGTCTGGAGTGGGCAGTGAGTCTGGAGCGGGCAGTGAGTTCAGGTGGGTCTGCAGTGGGCAGTGAGTGTAGGAAAGTCTAGAGTGGGCAGTGAGTGCAGGTGGGTGCAGGTGGGTCTGGAGTGGGCAGTGAGTCTGGAGTGGGCAGTGAGTGCAGGTGGGTCTGGAGTGGGCAGTGAGTGCGGGTGGGTCTGGAGTGGGCAGTGAGTCTGGAGCGGGTAGTGAGTTCAGGTGGGTCTGCAGTGGGCAGTGAGTGTAGGAAAGTCTGGAGTGGGCAGTGAGTGCAGGTGGGTGCAGGTGGGTCTGGAGTGGGCAGTGAGTCTGGAGTGGGCAGTGAGTCTGGAGCGGGCAGTGAGTTCAGGTGGGTCTGGAGTGGGCAGTGAGTGCAGGTGGGTCTGGAGTGGGCAGTGAGTGCGGGTGGGTCTGGAGTGGGCAGTGAGAGCAGGTGGGGCAGTGAGTGCAGGTGGGTCTGGAGTGGGCAGTGAGTGCAGGTGGGGCAGTGAGTGCTGGTGGGTCTGGAGTGGGCAGTGAGTGCCGTTGGGTCTGGAGAGGGGCAGTGAGTGCAGGTAGGGCAGTGAGTGCAGGTGAGACTGGTGTTTGCAGTGTGTGCCGGTGGGGCAGTGAGTGCAGGTGGGGCAGGAGTGGGCAGTGAGTGCAGGTGGGTCTGGAGTGGGCAGTGAGTGCAGGTGGGTCTGGAGTGGGCAGTGAGTGCAGGTGAGGCAGTGAGATCAGGTGGGTCTGGAGTGGGCAGTGAGTGCTGGTGAGTCTGGAGTGGGCAGTAAGTGCCGGTGGGTCTGGAGTGGGCAGTGGGTCTGGCTGGGCAGTGAGTGCAGGTGGGACTGGAGTGGGCAGTGAGTGCAGGTGAGTCTGGTGTGGGCAGTGTAGGCCGGTAGGGCAGTGAGTGCCAGTGGGTCTGGAGTGGGCAGTGAGTGCCGGTGGGTCTGGAGTGGGCAGTGAGTGCAGGTGGGGCAGTGAGTGCCGGTGGGTCTGGAGTGGGCAGTGAGTGCAGGTGGGGCAGTGAGTGCAGGTGTGTCTGGAGTAGGTAGTGAGTGCGGGTGGGTCTGGAGTGGGCCGTGAGGTCAGGTGGGTCTGGAGTGGGCAGTGAGTGCAGGTGGGACTGGAGTGGGCAGTGACTGTCGGTGGGTCTGGAGTGGGCAGTGGGTCTGGAGTGGGCAGTGAGTGCAGGTGGGGCAGTGAGTTCAGGTGGGTCTGGAGTGGGCAGTGAGTGCAGCTGGGATTGGAGTAGGCAGTGAGTGCAGGTGGATCTGGAGTGGGCAGTGAGTGCAGGTGGGTCTGGAGTGGGCAGTGAGTGCAAGTGGGGCAGTGAGTGCAGGTGGGGCAGTGAGCTCAGGTGGGTCTGGAGTGGGCAGTGAGTGCTGGTGGGTCTGGAGTGGGCAGTGAGTGCCGGTGGGTCTGGAGTGGGCAGTGGGTCTGGGGTGGGCAGTGAGTGCAGGTGGGTCTGGAGTGGGAGGTGAGTGCAGGTGGGCCTGGGGTGGGCAGTGAGTGCTGGTGGGTCTGGAGTGAGCAGTGACTGCAGGTGGGACTGGAGTGGGCAGTTAGTCTGGAGTGGGCAGTGAGTTCAGGTGGGTCTGCAGTGGGCAGTGAGTGCGGGTGGGTCTGGAGTGGGCAGTGAGTCTGGAGCGGGCAGTGAGTTCAGGTGGGTCTGCAGTGGGCAGTGAGTGTAGGAAAGTCTGGAGTGGGCAGTGAGTGCAGGGGTGCAGGTGGGTCTGGAGTGGGCAGTGAGTCTGGAGTGGGCAGTGAGTGCAGGAGGGTCTGGAGTGGGCAGTGAGTGCGGGTGGGTCTGGAGTGGGCAGTGAGTCTGGAGCGGGTAGTGAGTTCAGGTGTGTCTGCAGTGGGCAGTGAGTGTAGGAAAGTCTGGAGTGGGCAGTGAGTGCAGGTGGGTGCAGGTGGGTCTGGAGTGGGCAGTGAGTCTGGAGTGGGCAGTGAGTCTGGAGCGGGCAGTGAGTTCAGGTGGGTCTGGAGTGGGCAGTGAGTGCAGGTGGGTCTGGAGTGGGCAGTGAGTGCGGGTGGGTCTGGAGTGGGCAGTGAGAGCAGGTGGGGCAGTGAGTGCAGGTGGGTCTGGAGTGGGCAGTGAGTGCAGGTGGGGCAGTGAGTGCTGGTGGGTCTGGAGTGGGCAGTGAGTGCCGGTGGGTCTGGAGAGGGGCAGTGAGTGCAGGTAGGGCAGTGAGTGCAGGTGAGACTGGTGTTTGCAGTGTGTGCCGGTGGGGCAGTGAATGCAGGTGGGGCAGTGAGTGCCAGTGGGTCTGGAGTGGGAAGTGAGTGCCGGTGGGTCTGGAGTGGGCAGTGAGTGCAGGTGGGGCAGTGAGTGCCGGTGGGTCTGGAGTGGGCATTGGGTGCAGGTGGGCAGTGAGTGCAGGTGGGTTTGGAGTGGGCAGTGAGTGCAGGTGGGTCTGGAGTGGGCAGTGAGTGCCAGTGGGTCTGGAGGGGGCAGTGAGTGCAGGTGGGTCTGGAGTGGGCAGTGAGTTCAGGTGGGGCTGTGAGTGGCGGTGGGTCTCGAGTGGGCAGTGAGTGCGGGTGGGGCGGTGAGTGCCGGTGGGTCTGGAGTGGGCAGTGAGTGCAGGTGGGTCTGGAGTGGGCAGTGAGTGCAGGTGGGGCAGTGAGTGCCGGTGGGTCTGGAGTGGGCAGTGAGTGCCGGTGGGACTGGAGTGGGCTGTGGGTCTGGAGTGGGCAGTGACTCTGGAGTGGGCAGTGAGTGCAGGTGAGTCTGGATTGGGCAGTGAGTGCAGGTGGTCTGGAGTGGGCAGTGAGTGCAGGTGAGTCTGGAGTGGGCAGTGAGTGCAGGTGGGTCATGAGTGGGCAGTGAGTGCCGGTGGGTCTGGAGTGGGCAGTGAGTGCAGGTTGGTCTGGAGTGGGCAGTGAATGCAGGTGGGTCTGGAGTGGGCAGTGAGTGCAGGTGGGGCAGTGAGTGCAGGTGGGTCTGGAGTGGGCAGTGAGTGCAGGTGGGTCTGGAGTGGACAGTGAGTGCAGGTGGGGCAGTGAGTGCCGGTGGGTCTGGAGTGGGCAGTGAGTGCAGGTGGGTCTGGGGTGGGTGAGTTCAGGTGGGTCTGGAGTGGGCAGTGAGTCTGGAGTGGGCAGTGAGTGCAGGTGGGTCTGGAGTGGGCAGTGGGTCTGCAGTGGGCAGTGAGTGTAGATGAGTCTGGAGTGGGCAGTGAGAGCAGGTGGGTCTGGAGTGGGCAGTGAGTGCCGGTGGGGCAGTGAGTGCCGGTGGTTCTGGAGTGGGCAGTGAGTGCAGCTGTGTCTAGAGTGGGCAGTGAGTGCCGGTGGGTCTGGAGTGGGCAGTGAGTGCCGGTGGGGCAGTGAGTGCAGGTGGGTCTGGAGTGGGCAGTGAGTGCAGGTGGGTCTGGAGTGGGCAGTGAGTGCCGGTGGGTCTGGCGTGGGCAGTGAGTGCAGGTGGGTCTGGAGTGGGCAGTGAGTGCCGGTGGGTCTGGAGTGGGGCAGTGAGTGCAGGTGCGTCTGGAGTGGGCAGTGGGTGCAGGTGAGTCTGGAGTGGGCAGTGAGTCTGGAGTGGGCAGTGAGTGCCGGTTGGTCTGGAGTGGGCAGTGAGTGCAGGCGGGGCAGATAGTGCAGGTGTGTTTGGAGTGGGCAGTGAGTGCAGGTGGGTCTGGAGTGGGCAGTGAGTGCAGGTGGGTCAGTGAGTGCCGGTGGGTCTGGAGTGGGCAGTGAGTGCCGGTGGGTCTGGAGTGGGCAGTTAGTGCAGGTGGGGCAGTGAGTGCCGGTGGTTCTGGAGTGAGCAGTGAGTGCCGGTGGGTCAGTGAGTGGAGATGGGTCTGGAGTGGGCAGTGAGTTAGGTGGGTCTGGTGTGGGCAGTGAATGCTGGTGGGTCTGGAGTGGGCAGTGAGTGCAGGTGGGTTTGGAGTGGGCTGTAAGTGCAGGTGGGGCAGTGAGTGCAGGTGAGTCTGGAGTGGGCAGTGAGTGCAGGTGGGTTTGCAGTGGGCAGTGAGGTCAGGTGGGTCTGGAGTGGGCAGTGAGTTCAGGTGGGACTGGAGTGGGCAGTGAGTGCTGGTGGGTCTGGAGGGGGCAGTGAGTGCAGGTGGGTCTGGAGTGGGCAGTGAGTGCAGGTGGGTCTGGAGTGGGCAGTGAGTGCAGGTGAGGCAGTGAGATCAGGTGGGTCTGGAGTGGGCAGTGAGTGCTGGTGAGTCTGGAGTGGGCAGTAAGTGCCGGTGGGTCTGGAGTGGGCAGTGGGTCTGGCTGGGCAGTGAGTGCAGGTGGGACTGGAGTGGGCAGTGAGTGCAGGTGAGTCTGGTGTGGGCAGTGTAGGCCGGTAGGGCAGTGAGTGCCAGTGGGTCTGGAGTGGGCAGTGAGTGCCAGTAGGTCTGGAGTGGGCAGTGAGTGCAGGTGGGGCAGTGAGTGCCGGTGGGTCTGGAGTGGGCAGTGAGTGCAGGTGGGGCAGTGAGTGCAGGTGTGTCTGGAGTAGGTAGTGAGTGCGGGTGGGTCTGGAGTGGGCCGTGAGGTCAGGTGGGTCTGGAGTGGGCAGTGAGTGCAGGTGGGACTGGAGTGGGCAGTGACTGTCGGTGGGTCTGGAGTGGGCAGTGGGTCTGGAGTGGGCAGTGAGTGCAGGTGGGGCAGTGAGTTCAGGTGGGTCTGGAGTGGGCAGTGAGTGCAGCTGGGATTGGAGTAGGCAGTGAGTGCAGGTGGATCTGGAGTGGGCAGTGAGTGCAGGTGGGTCTGGAGTGGGCAGTGAGTGCAAGTGGGGCAGTGAGTGCAGGTGGGGCAGTGAGCTCAGGTGGGTCTGGAGTGGGCAGTGAGTGCTGGTGGGTCTGGAGTGGGCAGTGAGTGCCGGTGGGTCTGGAGTGGGCAGTGGGTCTGGGGTGGGCAGTGAGTGCAGGTGGGTCTGGAGTGGGAGGTGAGTGCAGGTGGGCCTGGGGTGGGCAGTTAGTCTGGAGTGGGCAGGGAGTTCAGGTGGGTCTGCAGTGGGCAGTGAGTGCGGGTGGGTCTGGAGTGGGCAGTGACTCTGGAGCGGGCAGTGAGTTCAGGTGGGTCTGCAGTGGGCAGTGAGTGTAGGAAAGTCTGGAGTGGGCAGTGAGTGCAGGTGGGTGCAGGTGGGTCTGGAGTGGGCAGTGAGTCTGGAGTGGGCAGTGAGTGCAGGAGGGTCTGGAGTGGGCAGTGAGTGCGGGTGGGTCTGGAGTGGGCAGTGAGTCTGGAGCGGGTAGTGAGTTCAGGTGGGTCTGCAGTGGGCAGTGAGTGTAGGAAAGTCTGGAGTGGGCAGTGAGTGCAGGTGGGTGCAGGAGGGTCTGGAGTGGGCAGTGAGTCTGGAGTGGGCAGTGAGTCTGGAGCGGGCAGTGAGTTCAGGTGGGTCTGGAGTGGGCAGTGAGTGCAGGTGGGTCTGGAGTGGGCAGTGAGTGCGGGTGGGTCTGGAGTGGGCAGTGAGAGCAGGTGGGGCAGTGAGTGCAGGTGGGTCTGGAGTGGGCAGTGAGTGCAGGTGGGGCAGTGAGTGCTGGTGGGTCTGGAGTGGGCAGTGAGTGCCGGTGGGTCTGGAGAGGGGCAGTGAGTGCAGGTAGGGCAGTGAGTGCAGGTGAGACTGGTGTTTGCAGTGTGTGCCGGTGGGGCAGTGAGTGCAGGTGGGGCAGTGAGTGCCAGTGGGTCTGGAGTGGGAAGTGAGTGCCGGTGGGTCTGGAGTGGGCAGTGAGTGCAGGTGTGTCTGGAGTGGGCAGTGAGTGCCGGTGGGACTGGAGTGGGCAGTGAGTCTGGAGTGGGCAGTGACTGTAGAGTGGGCAGTGAGTGCAGGTGAGTCTGGAGTGGGCAGTGAGTGTAGGTGGGTCTGGAGTGGGCAGTGAGTGCAGGTGAGTCTGGAGTGGGCAGTGAGTGCAGGTGGGTCTGGAGTGGGCAGTGAGTGCCGGTGGGTCTGGAGTGGGCAGTTAGTGCAGGTTGGTCTGGAGTGGGCAGTGAGTGCAGGTGGGTCTGGAGTGGGCAGTGAGTACAGGTGGGGCAGTGAGTGCAGGTGGGTCTGGAGTGGGCAGTGAGTGCAGGTGGGTCTGGAGTGGACAGTGAGTGCAGGTGGGGCAGTGAGTGCTGGTGGGTCTGGAGTGGGCAGTGAGTGCAGGTGGGGCAGTGAGTGCCGGTGGGTATGGAGTGGGTAGTGAGTGCAGGTGGGTCTGGGGTGGGTGAGTTCAGGTGGGTCTGGAGTGGGCAGTGAGTCTGGAGTGGGCAGTGAGTGCAGGTGGGTCTGGAGTGGGCAGTGGGTCTGCAGTGGGCAGTGAGTGTAGATGAGTCTGGAGTGGGCAGTGAGTGCAGGTGGGTCTGCAGTGGGCAGTGAGTGCCGGTGGGGCAGTGAGTGCCGGTGGGTCTGGAGTGGGCAGTGAGTGCCGGTGGGGCAGTGAGTGCAGGTGGGTCTGGAGTGGGCAGTGAGTGCCGGTTAGTCTGGAGTGGGCAGTGAGTGCAGGTGGGTCTGGAGTGGGCAGTGAGTGCCGGTGGGTCTGGAGTGGGGCAGTGAGTGCAGGTGTGTCTGGAGTGGGCAGTGGGTGCAGGTGAGTCTGGAGTGGGCAGTGAGTCTGGAGTGGGCAGTGAGTGCCGGTGGGTCTGGAGTGGGCAGTGAGTGCAGGTGGGGCAGTGAGTGCCGGTGGGTCTGGAGTGGGCAGTGAGTGCCGGTGGGTCAGTGAGTGGAGATGGGTCTGGAGTGGGCAGTGAGTTCAGGTGGGCCTGGTGTGGGCAGTGAATGCTGGTGGGTCTGGAGTGGGCAGTGAGTGCAGGTGGGTCTGGAGTGGGCAGTAAGTGCAGGTGGGGATGTGAGTGCAGGTGAGTCTGGAGTGGGCAGTGAGTGCAGGTGGGTTTGCAGTGGGCAGTGAGGTCAGGTGGGTCTGGAGTGGGCAGTGAGTTAAGGTGGGACTGGAGTGGGCAGTGAGTGCAGGTGGGTCTGGAGGGGGCAGTGAGTGCAGGTGGGTCTGGAGTGGGCAGTGAATGCAGGTGGGGCAGTGAATGCAGGTGGGGCAGTGAGCTCAGGTGGGTCTGGAGTGGGCAGTAAGTGCCGGTGGGGCACTTTGTGCAGGTGGGTCTGGAGTGGGCAGTGAGTGCAGGTGGGTGTGGAGTGGGCATTGAGTCTGGAGTGGGCAGTGAGTGCAGGTGGGGCAGTAAGTGCCGGTGGGTCTGGAGTTGGAAGTGAGTGCCTTTGGGTCTGGAGTGGGCAGTGAGTGCAGGTGGGGCAGTGAGTGCAGGTGAGTCTGGAGTGGGCAGTGAGTCTGGAGTGGGCAGTGAGTGCAGGTGGGGCAGTGAGTGCCGGTGGGTCTGGAGTAGGTAGTGAGCGCGGGTGGGTCTGGAGTGGGCCATGATGTCAGGTGAGTCTGGAGTGGGCAGTGAGTGCAGGTGGGACTGGAGTGGGCAGTAAGTGGAGATGGGTCTGTAGTGGGCAGTGAGTGCCAGTGGGTCTGGAGTGGGCAGTGAGTGCAGGTGGGGCAGTGAGTGCAGGTGGGTCTGGAGTGAGCAGTGAGTGCAGGTGGGACTGCAGTGGGCAGTCAGTGCAGGTGGGTCTGGAGGGGGCAGTGAGTGCATTTGGGTCTGGAGTGGGCAGTGAGTGCAAGTGGGGCAGTGAGTGCAGGTGGGGCAGTGAGCTCAGGTGGGTCTGGAGTGGACAGTGAGTGCTGGTGGGTATGGAGTGGGCAGTGAGTACCAGTGGGTCTGGAGTGGACAGTGGGTCTGGGGTGGGCAGTGAGTGCAGGTGGGTCTGGAGTGGGCAGTGAGTGCAGGTGGGTCTGGGGTGGGCAGTGAGTGCCGGTGGGTCTGGAGTGGGCAGTGAGTGCAGGTGGGGCAGTGAGTGGTGGTGGGTCTGGAGTGGGCAGTGAGTGCAGGTGGGTCTGGAGTGGGCAGTGAGTCTGGAGCGGGCAGTGAGTTCAGGTGGGTCTAGAGTGGGTAGTGAGTGCAGGTGTCTGGAGTGGGCAGTGAGTGCAGGTGGGTCTGCAGTGGGCAGTGAGTGCAGGTAAGTCTGGAGTGGGCAGTGAGTGCAGGTGGGTGCAGGTGGGTCTAGAGTGGGCAGTGAGTCTGGAGCGGGCAGTGAGTTCAGGTGGGTCTGGAGTGGGCAGTGAGTGCACGTGGGTCTGGAGTGGGCAGTGAGTGCAGGGGGTGCAGTGAGAGCAGGTGGGCCTGGAGTGGGCAGTGAGTGCGGGTGGGGCAGTGAGTGCCAGTGGGTCTGGAGTGGGGCAGTGAGTGCAGGTAGGGCAGGGAGTGCAGGTGAGTCTGGTGTGGGCAGTGAGTGCCGGTGGGGCAGTGAGTGCCGGTGGGTCTGGAGTGGGCAGTGAGTGCAGGTGTGTTCGGAGTGGGCAGTGAGTGCCGGTGGGACTGGAGTGGGCAGTGAGTCTGGAGTGGGCAGTGACTGTAGAGTGGGCAGTGAGTGCAGGTGGGTCTGGAGTGGGCAGTGAGTGTAGGTGGGTCTGGAGTGGGCAGTGAGTGCAGGTGAGTCTGGAGTGGGCAGTGAGTGCAGGTGGGTCTGGAGTGGGCAGTGAGTGCCGGTGGGTCTGGAGTGGGCAGTTAGTGCAGGTTGGTCTGGAGTGGGCAGTGAGTGCAGGTGGGTCTGGAGTGGGCAGTGAGTACAGGTGGGGCAGTGAGTGCAGGTGGGTCTGGAGTGGGCAGTGAGTGCAGGTGGGTCTGGAGTGGACAGTGAGTGCAGGTGGGGCAGTGAGTGCTGGTGGGTCTGGAGTGGGCAGTGAGTGCAGGTGGGGCAGTGAGTGCCGGTGGGTATGGAGTGGGTAGTGAGTGCAGGTGGGTCTGGGGTGGGTGAGTTCAGGTGGGTCTGGAGTGGGCAGTGAGTCTGGAGTGGGCAGTGAGTGCAGGTGGGTCTGGAGTGGGCAGTGGGTCTGCAGTGGGCAGTGAGTGTAGATGAGTCTGGAGTGGGCAGTGAGTGCAGGTGGGTCTGCAGTGGGCAGTGAGTGCCGGTGGGGCAGTGAGTGCCGGTGGATCTGGAGTGGGCAGTGAGTGCCGGTGGGGCAGTGAGTGCAGGTGGGTCTGGAGTGGGCAGTGAGTGCCGGTGGGTCTGGAGTGGGGCAGTGAGTGCAGGTGGGTCTGGAGTGGGCAGTGGGTGCAGGTGAGTCTGGAGTGGGCAGTGAGTCTGGAGTGGGCAGTGAGTCTGGAGTGGGCAGTGAGTGCCGGTGGGTCTGGAGTGGGCAGTGAGTGCAGGTGGGGCAGTGAGTGCCGGTGGGTCTGGAGTGGGCAGTGAGTGCCGGTGGGTCAGTGAGTGGGCAGTAAGTGCAGGTGGGGAAGTGAGTGCAGGTGAGTCTGGAGTGGGCAGTGAGTGCAGGTGGGTTTGCACTGGGCAGTGAGGTCAGGTGGGTCAGGAGTGGGTAGTGAGTTAAGGTGGGACTGGAGTGGGCAGTGAGTGCAGGTGGGTCTGGAGGGGGCAGTGAGTGCAGGTGGGTCTGGAGTGGGCAGTGAGCGCAGGTGGGGCAGTGAATGCAGGTGGGGCAGTGAGCTCAGGTGGGTCTGGAGTGGGCAGTAAGTGCCGGTGGGGCACTAAGTGCAGGTGGGTCTGGAGTGGGCAGTGAGTGCAGGTGGGTGTGGAGTGGGCATTGAGTCTGGAGTGGGCAGTGAGTGCAGGTGGGGCAGTAAGTGCCGGTGGGTCTGGAGTTGGAAGTGAGTGCCTTTGGGTCTGGAGTGGGCAGTGAGTGCAGGTGGGGCAGTGAGTGCAGGTGAGTCTGGAGTGGGCAGTGAGTCTGGAGTGGGCAGTGAGTGCAGGTGGGGCAGTGAGTGCAGGTGGGCCTGGAGTGGGCAGTGAGTGCCGGTACGTATGGATTGGGCAGTGAGTGCAGGTGGGGCAGTGAGTGCCAGTGGGTCTGGAGTAGGTAGTGAGTGCAGGTGGGTCTGGAGTGGGATGTGAGGTCAGGTGGGTCTGGAGTGGGCAGTGAGTGCATGTGGGTCTGGAGTAGGTAGTGAGTGCAGGTGGGTCTGGAGTGGGCTGTGAGGTCAGGTGGGTCTGGAGTGGGCAGTGAGTGCAGGTGGGACTGGAGTGGGCAGTGAGTGCTGGTGGGTCTGGAGTGGGCAGTAAGTGCCGGTGGGTCTGGAGTGGGCAGTGGGTCTGGGGTGGGCAGTGAGTGCAGGTGGGTCTGGAGTGGGCAGTGAGTGCAGGTGGGTCTGGGATGGACAGTGACTGCAGGTGGGGCAGTGAGTGCAGGTGGGTCTGGAGAGGGCAGTGAGTGCCGGTGGGTCTAGAGGGGACAGTGAGTCTGGCGTGGGCAGTGAGTACAGGTGGGGCAGTGAGTGCAGGTGGGTCTGGAGTGGGCAGTGAGTGCCGGTGGGTCTCGAGTGGGCAGTGAGTGCAGGTGGGGCAGTGAGTGCAGGTGAGTCTGGAGTGGGCAGTGAATCTGGAGTGGGCAGTGAGTGCAGGTTGGTCTGGAGTGTGCAGGGAGTTCTGCTGGGTCTGGAGTGGGCAGTGAGTGCCGGTGGGTCTGGAGTGGGCAGTGAGTGCAGGTTGTGCAGTGAGTGCCGGTGGGTCTGGAGTGGGCTGGGAGTGCAGGTGGGTCTGGAGTGGGCAGTGAGTGCAGGTGGGTCTGGAGTGGGCCGTGAGTTCAGGTGGGTCTGGAGTGGGCAGTGAGTGCAGGTGGGACTGGAGTGGGCAGTAAGTGGAGGTGGGTCTGGAGTGGGCAGTGAATGCCGGTTGGTCTGGAGTGGGCAGTGGGTCTGGAGTGGACAGTGACTGCAGGTGGGGCAGTGAGTGCAGGTGGGTCTGGAGAGGGCAGTGAGTGCCGGTGGGTCTAGAGGGGACAGTGAGTCTGGCGTGGGCAGTGAGTACAGGTGGGGCAGTGAGTGCAGGTGGGTCTGGAGTGGGCAGTGAGTGCCGGTGGGTCTCGAGTGGGCAGTGAGTGCAGGTGGGGCAGTGAGTGCAGGTGAGTCTGGAGTGGGCAGTGAATCTGGAGTGGGCAGTGAGTGCAGGTTGGTCTGGAGTGTGCAGGGAGTTCTGCTGGGTCTGGAGTGGGCAGTGAGTGCCGGTGGGTCTGGAGTGGGCAGTGAGTGCAGGTTGTGCAGTGAGTGCCGGTGGGTCTGGAGTGGGCTGGGAGTGCAGGTGGGTCTGGAGTGGGCAGTGAGTGCAGGTGGGTCTGGAGTGGGCCGTGAGTTCAGGTGGGTCTGGAGTGGGCAGTGAGTGCAGGTGGGACTGGAGTGGGCAGTAAGTGGAGGTGGGTCTGGAGTGGGCAGTGAATGCCGGTTGGTCTGGAGTGGGCAGTGGGTCTGGAGTGGGCAGTGAGTGCAGGTGGGGCAGTGAGTGCAGGTGGGTCTGGAGTGGGCAGTGAGTGCAGTGGGGCAGTGAGTGCAGGTGGGTCTGGAGTGGGCAGTGAGTGCAGGTGGGGCAGTGAGTGCTGGTGGGTCTGGAGTGGGCAGTGAGTGCCGGTGGGTCTGGAGTGGGGCAATAAGTGCAGGTAGGGCAGTGAGTGCAGGTGAGTCTGGTGTGGGCAGTGAGTGCCGGTGGGGCACTGAGTGCCAGTGGGGCAGTGAGTGCCAGTGGGTCTGGAGTGGGCAGTGAGTCTGGAGTGGGCAGTGAGTGCAGGTGGGGCAGTGAGTGCGGATGTGTCTGCAGTGGGCAGTGAGTGCAGGTGGGTCTGGAGTGGGCAGTTAGTGCATGTGGGGCAGGGAGCTCATGTGAGTCTGGGGTGGGCAGTGAGTGCCGGTGGGTATGGAGTGGGCAGTGAGTGCAGGTGGGTCTGGAGTGGGCAGTGGGTCTGCAGTGGGCAGTGAGTGTAGGTGAGTCTGGAGTGGGCAGTGAGTGCAGGTGGGTCTGGAGTGGGCGGTGAGGGCCGGTGGGGCAGTGAGTGCAGGTGGGTCTGGAGTGGGCAGTGAGTGCCGGTGGGTCAGGAGTGGGCAGTGAGTGCAGGTGGGTATGGAGTGGGCAGTGAGTGCCAGTGGGTCTGGAGGGGGCAGTGAGTGCAGGTGGGTCTGCAGTGGGCAGTGAGTGCAGGTGGGGCAGTGAGTGGAGGTGGGTCTCAAGTGGGCAGTGAGTGTGAGTGGGGCAGTGAGTGCCGGTGGGTCTGGAGTGGGCAGTGAGTGCAGGTGGGGCAGTGAGCTCAGGTGAGCCTGGAGTGGGCAGTGAGTGCAGGTGGGTCTGGAGTGGGCAGTGGGTCTGCAGTGGGCAGTGAGTGCAGGTAAGTCTGGAGTGGGTGGGTGAGTTCAGGTGGGTCTGCAGTGGGCAGTGAGTCTGGACTGGGCAGTGAGTGAAGGTGGGTCTGGAGTGGGCAGTGGGTCTGCAGTGGGCAGTGAGTGCTGGTGACTCTGGAGTGGGCAGTGAGTGCAGGTGGGACAGTGAGTGCAGGTGGGGCAGTGAGCTCAGGTGGGTCTGGAATGGGCAGTGAGTGCCGGTGGGGCAGTGAGTGCAGGTTGGTCTGGAGTGGGCAGTGAGTACAGGAGGGTGTGGAGTGGGCAGTGAGTCTGGAGTGGGCAGTGAGTGTCGGTGGGTCTGGAGCGGGCAGTGAGTGCAGATGGGGCAGTGAGTGCAGGTGAGTCTGGAGTGGGCAGTGAGTCTGGAGTGGGCAGTGAGTGCAAGTGGGGCAGTGAGTGCAGGTGGGGCAGTGACCTCAGGTGGGTCTGGAGTGGGCAGTGAGTGCTGGTGGGTCTGGACTGGGCAGTGAGTGCCGGTGGGTCTGGAGTGGACAGTGGGTCTGGGGTGGACAGTGGGTCTGGGGTGGGCAGTGAGTGCAGGTGGGTCTGGAGTGGGCAGTGAGTGCAGGTGGGTCTGGGGTAGGCAGTGAGTGCCGGTGGGTCTGGAGTGGGCAGTGAGTGCAGGTGGGGCAGTGAGTAGAGGTGGGTCTGGAGTGGGCAGTGAGTGCAGGTGGGTCTGGAGTGGGCAGTGAGTCTGGAGCGGGCAGTGAGTTCAGGTGGGTCTAGAGTGGGTAGTGAGTGCAGGTGTCTGGAGTGTGCAGTGAGTGCAGGTGGGTCTGCAGTGGGCAGTGAGTGCAGGTAAGTCTGGAGTGGGCAGTGAGTGCAGGTGGGTCTGGAGTGGGCAGTGAGTTTGGAGTGGGCAATGAGTCTGGAGCGGACAGTGAGTTCAGGTGGGTCTGGAGTGGGCAGTGAGTGCACGTGGGTCTGGAGTTGGGCAGTGAGTGCAGGTGGGGCAGTGAGTGCAGGTGGGCCTGGAGTGGGCAGAGAGTGCTGGTGGGGCAGTGATTGCCAGTGGGTCTGGAATGGGGCAGTGAGTGCAGGTAGGGCAGGGAGTGCAGGTGAATCTGGTGTGGGCAGTGAGTGCCGGTGGGGCAGTGAGTGCCGGTGGGTCTGGAGTGGGCAGTGAGTGCAGGTGTGTCTGGAGTGGGCAGTGAGTGCCGGTGGGACTGGAGTGGGCAGTGAGTCTGGAGTGGGCAGTGACTCTACAGTGGGCAGTGAGTGCAGGTGAGTCTGGAGTGGGCAGTGAGAGTAGGTGGGTCTGGAGTGGGCAGTGAGTGCAGGTGAGTCTGGAGTGGGCAGTGAGTGCAGGTGGGTCTGGAGTGGGCAGTGAGTGCCGGTGGGTCTGGAGTGGGCAGTTAGTGCAGGTTGGTCTGGAGTGGGCAGTGAGTGCAGGTGGGTCTGGAGTGGGCAGTGAGTACAGGTGGGGCAGTGAGTGCAGGTGGGTCTGGAGTGGACAGTGAGTGCAGGTGGGGCAGTGAGTGCTGGTGGGTCTGGAGTGGGCAGTGAGTGCAGGTGGGGCAGTGAGTGCCGGTGGGTATGGAGTGGGTAGTGAGTGCAGGTGGGTCTGGGGTGAGTGAGTTCAGGTGGGTCTGGAGTGGGCAGTGAGTATGGAGTGGGCAGTGAGTGCTGGTGGGTCTGGAGTGGGCAGTGGGTCTGCAGTGGGCAGTGAGTGTAGATGAGTCTGGAGTGGGCAGTGAGTGCAGGTGGGTCTGCAGTGGTCAGTGAGTGCCGGTGGGGCAGTGAGTGCCAGTGGGTCTGGAGTGGGCAGTGAGTGCAGGTGTGTCCGGAGTGGGCAGTGACTGCCGGTGGGTCTGGAGTGGGCAGTGAGTGCCGGTGGGACAGTGAGTGCAGGTGGGTCTGGAGTGGGCAGTGAGTGCCGGTTAGTCTGGAGTGGGCAGTGAGTGCAGGTGGGTCTGGAGTGGGCATTGAGTGCCAGTGGGTATGGAGTGGGGCAGTGAGTGCAGATGTGTCTGGAGTGTGCAGTGGGTGCAGGTGAGTCTGGAGTGGGCAGTGAGTCTGGAGTGGGCAGTGAGTGCCGGTGGGTCTGGAGTGGGCAGTGAGTGCAGGTGGGGCAGTGAGTGCCGGTGGGTCTGGAGTGGGCAGTGAGTGCCGGTGGGTCAGTGAGTGGAGATCGGTCTGGAGTGGGCAGTGAATGCCGGTGGGTCTGGAGTGGGCAGTGAGTGCAGGTGGGTCTGGAGTGGGCAGTAAGTGCAGGTGGGGAAGTGAGTGCAGGTGAGTCTGGAGTGGGCAGTGAGTGCAGGTGGGTTTGCAGTGGGCAGTGAGGTCAGGTGGGTCTGGAGTGGGCAGTGAGTTAAGGTGGGACTGGAGTGGGCAGTGAGTGCAGGTGGGTCTGGAGGGGGCAGTGAGTGCAGGTGGGTCTGGAGTGGGCAGTGAGTGCAGGTGGGGCAGTGAATGCAGGTGGGGCAGTGAGCTCAGGTGGGTCTGGAGTGGGCAGTAAGTGCCGGTGGGGCAGTAATTGCAGGTGGGTCTGGAGTGGGCAGTGAGTGCAGGTGGGTGTGGAGTGGGCATTGAGTCTAGAGTGGGCAGTGAGTGCAGGTGGGGCAGTAAGTGCCGGTGGGTCTGGAGTTGGAAGTGAGTGCCTTTGGTCTGGAGTGGGCAGTTAGGGCAGTTGGGGCAGTGAGTGCAGGTGAGTCTGGAGTGGGCAGTGAGTCTGGAGTGGGCAGTGAGTGCAGGTGGGGCAGTGAGTGCAGGTGGGCCTGGAGTGGGCAGTGAGTGCCGGTATGTATGGATTGGGCAGTGAATGCAGGTGGGGCAGTGAGTGCCAGTGGGTCTGGAGTAGGTAGTGAGTGCAGGTGGGTCTGGAGTGGGCTGTGAGGTCAGGTGGGTCTGGAGTGGGCAGTGAGTGCAGGTGGGACTGGAGTGGGCAGTGAGTGCAGGTGGGTCTGGAGTGGGCAGTGAGTGCAGGTGGGTCTGGAGTGGGCAGTGAGTGCAGGTGGGGCAGTAAGTGCCGGTGGGTCTGGAGTTGGAAGTGAGTGCCTTTGGGTCTGGAGTGGGCAGTTAGGGCAGTTGGGGCAGTGAGTGCAGGTGAGTCTGGAGTGGGCAGTGAGTCTGGAGTGGGCAGTGAGTGCAGGTGGGGCAGTGAGTGCAGGTGGGCCTGGAGTGGGCAGTGAGTGCCGGTACGTATGGATTGGGCAGTGAGTGCAGGTGGGGCAGTGAGTGCCAGTGGGTCTGGAGTAGGTAGTGAGTGCAGGTGGGTCTGGAGTGGGCTGTGAGGTCAGGTGGGTCTGGAGTGGGCAGTGAGTGCAGGTGGGACTGGAGTGGGCAGTGAGTGCAGGTGGGTCTGGAGTGGGCAGTGAGTGCTGGTGGGTCTGGAGTGGGCAGTGAGTGCCGGTGGGACTGGAGTGGCCTGTGGGTCTGGAGTGGGAAGTGAGTCTGGAGTGGGCAGTGACTCTGGAGAGGGCAGTGAGTGCAGGTGAGTCTGGAGTGGGCAGTGAGTGCAGGTGGGTCTGGAGTGGGCAGTGAGTGCAGGTGAGTCTGGAGTGGGCAGTGAGTGCAGGTGGGTCTGGAGTGGGCAGTGAGTGCCGGTGGGTCTTGAGTGGGCAGTTAGTGCAGGTTGGTCTGGAGTGGGCAGTGAGTGCAGGTGGGTCTGGAGTGGGCAGTGAGTGCAGGTGGGGCAGTGAGTGCAGGTGGGTCTAGAGTGGGCAGTGAGTGCAGGTGGGTCTGGAGTGGCCAGTGAGTGCAGGTGGGGCAGTGAGTGCCGGTGGGTCTGGAGTGGGCAGTGACTGCAGGTGGGGCAGTGAGTGCCGGTGGGTATGGAGTGGGCAGTGAGTGCAGGTGGGTCTGGGGTGGGTGGGTTCAGGTGGGTCTGGAGTGGGCAGTGAGTCTGGAGTGGGCAGTGGGTCTGCAGTGTGCAGTGAGTGTAGATGAGTATGGAGTGGGCAGTGAGTGCAGGTGGGTCTGGAGTGGGCAGTGAGTGCCGGTGGGTCAGTGAGTGCCGGTGGGTCTGGAGTGGGCAGTGAGTGCAGGTGTGTCTGGAGTGGGCAGTGAGTGCCGGTGGGTCTGGAGTGGGCAGTGAGTGCCGGTGGGGCAGTGAGTGCAGTTGGGTCTGGAGTGGGCAGTGAGTGCCGGTGAGTCTGGAGTGGGCAGTGAGTGCAGGTGGGTCTGGAGTGGGCAGTGAGTGCAGGTGGGTCTGGAGTGGGCAGTGAGTGCCGGTGGGTCTGGCGTGGGCAGTGAGTGCAGGTGGGTCTGGAGTTGGCAGTGAGTGCAGGTGAGTCTGGAGTGGGCAGTGAGTGCATGTGGGTCTAGAGTGGGCAGTGAGTGCAGGTGGGTCTGGAGTGGGCAGTGAGTGCCGGTGGGTCTGGAGTGGGGCAGTGAGTGCAGGTGCGTCTGGAGTGGACAGTGGGTGCAGGTGAGTCTGGAGTGGGCAGTGAGTGCCGGTGGGTCTGGAGTGGGGCACTGAGTGCAGGTGTGTCTGGAGTGGGCAGTGGGTGCAGGTGAGTCTGGAGTGGGCAGTGAGTGCCGGTGGGTCTGGAGTGGGCAGTGAGTGCAGGCGGGGCAGTTAGTGCAGGTGTGTTTGGAGTGGGCAGTGAGTGCCGGTGGGTCTGGAGTGGGCAGTGAGTGCAGGTGGGGCAGTGAGTGCCGGTGGGTCTGGAGTGGGCAGTGAGTGCCGGTGGGTCAGTGAGTGGAGATGGGTCTGGAGTGGGCAGTGATTTCAGGAGGGTATGGTGTGGGCAGTGAATGCTGGTGGGTCTGGAGTGGGCAGTGAGTGCAGGTGGGTCTGGAGTGGGCAGTAAGTGCACGTGGGAAAGTGAGTGCAGGTGAGTCTGGAGTGGGCAGTGAGTGCAGGTGGGTTTGCAGTGGGCAGTGAGGTCAGATGGGTCTGGAGTGGGCAGTGAGTTCAGGTGGGACTGGAGTGGGCAGTGAGTGCAGGTGGGCCTGGAGTGGGCAGTGAGTGCCGGTGGGTCTGGATTGGGCAGTGAGTGCAGGTGGGGCAGTGAGTGCCAGTGGGTCTGGAGTAGGTAGTGAGTGCAGGTGGGTCTGGAGTGGGCCGTGAGGTCAGGCGGGTCTGGAGTGGGCAGTGAGTGCAGGTGGGACAGGAGTGGGCAGTGAGTGCAGGTGGGTCTGGAGTGGGCAGTGAGTGCAGGTGGGGCAGTGAGATCAGGTGGGTCTGGAGTGGGCAGTGAGTGCTGGTGGGTCTGGAGTGGGCAGTAAGTGCCGGTGGGTCTGGAGTGGGCAGTGGGTCTGGCTGGGCAGTGAGTGCAGGTGGGACTGGAGTGGGCAGTGAGTGCAGGTGAGTCTGGTGTGGGCAGTGTAGGCCGGTAGGGCAGTGAGTGCCAGTGGGTCTGGAGTGGGCAGTGAGTGCCGGTGGGTCTGGAGTGGGCAGTGAGTGCAGGTGGGGCAGTGAGTGCCGGTGGGTCTGGAGTGGGCAGTGAGTGCAGGTGGGGCAGTGAGTGCAGGTGTGTCTGGAGTAGGTAGTGAGTGCGGATGGGTCTGGAGTGGGCCGTGAGGTCAGGTGGGTCTGGAGTGGGCAGTGAGTGCAGGTGGGACTGGAGTGGGCAGTGACTGTCGGTGGGTCTGGAGTGGGCAGTGGGTCTGGAGTGGGCAGTGAGTGCAGGTGGGGCAGTGAGTTCAGGTGGGTCTGGAGTGGGCAGTGAGTGCAGCTGGGATTGGAGTAGGCAGTGAGTGCAGGTGGATCTGGAGTGGGCAGTGAGTGCAGGTGGGTCTGGAGTGGGCAGTGAGTGCAAGTGGGGCAGTGAGTGCAGGTGGGGCAGTGAGCTCAGGTGGGTCTGGAGTGGGCAGTGAGTGCTGGTGGGTCTGGAGTGGGCAGTGAGTGCCGGTGGGTCTGGAGTGGGCAGTGGGTCTGGGGTGGGCAGTGAGTGCAGGTGGGTCTGGAGTGGGCAGTGAGTGCAGGTGGGCCTGGGGTGGGCAGTGAGTGCTGGTGGGTCTGGAGTGAGCAGTGACTGCAGGTGGGACTGGAGTGGGCAGTGAGTCTGGAGTGGGCAGTGAGTGCAGGTGGGTCTGCAGTGGGCAGTGAGTGCAGGTGGGTCTGGAGTGGGCAGTGAGTGCTGGTGGGTCTGGAGTGGGCAGTGAGTGCCGGTGGGACTGGAGTGGCCTGTGGGTCTGGAGTGGGAAGTGAGTCTGGAGTGGGCAGTGACTCTGGAGAGGGCAGTGAGTGCAGGTGAGTCTGGAGTGGGCAGTGAGTGAAGGTGGGTCTGGAGTGGGCAGTGAGTGCAGGTGAGTCTGGAGTGGGCAGTGAGTGCAGGTGGGTCTGGAGTGGGCAGTGAGTGCCGGTGGGTCTGGAGTGGGCAGTTAGTGCAGGTTGGTCTGGAGTGGGCAGTGAGTGCAGGTGGGTCTGGAGTGGGCAGTGAGTGCAGGTGGGGCAGTGAGTGCAGGTGGGTCTAGAGTGGGCAGTGAGTGCAGGTGGGTCTGGAGTGGCCAGTGAGTGCAGGTGGGGCAGTGAGTGCCGGTGGGTCTGGAGTGGGCAGTGAGTGCAGGTGGGGCAGTGAGTGCCGGTGGGTATGGAGTGGGCAGTGAGTGCAGGTGGGTCTGGGGTGGGTGGGTTCAGGTGGGTCTGGAGTGGGCAGTGAGTCTGGAGTGGGCAGTGGGTCTGCAGTGAGTGTAGATCAGTATGGAGTGGGCAGTGAGTGCAGGTGGGTCTGGAGTGGGCAGTGAGTGCCGGTGGGTCAGTGAGTGCCGGTGGGTCTGGAGTGGGCAGTGAGTACAGGTGTGTCTGGAGTGGGCAGTGAGTGCCGGTGGGTCTGGAGTGGGCAGTGAGTGCCGGTGGGGCAGTGAGTGCAGTTGGGTCTGGAGTGGGCAGTGAGTGCCGGTGAGTCTGGAGTGGGCAGTGAGTGCAGGTGGGTCTGGAGTGGGCAGTGAGTGCAGGTGGGTCTGGAGTGGGCAGTGAGTTCAGGTGGGTCTGGCGTGGGCAGTGAGTGCAGGTGGGTCTGGAGTTGGCAGTGAGTGCAGGTGAGTCTGGAGTGGGCAGTGAGTGCATGTGGGTCTACAGTGGGCAGTGAGTGCAGGTGGGTCTGGAGTGGGCAGTGAGTGCCGGTGGGTCTGGAGTGGGGCAGTGAGTGCAGGTGCGTCTGGAGTGGACAGTGGGTGCAGGTGAGTCTGGAGTGGGCAGTGAGTGCCGGTGGGTCTGGAGTGGGGCACTGAGTGCAGGTGTGTCTGGAGTGGGCAGTGGGTGCAGGTGAGTCTGGAGTGGGCAGTGAGTGCCGGTGGGTCTGGAGTGGGCAGTGAGTGCAGGCGGGGCAGTTAGTGCAGGTGTGTTTGGAGTGGGCAGTGAGTGCCGGTGGGTCTGGAGTGGGCAGTGAGTGCAGGTGGGGCAGTGAGTGCCGGTGGGTCTGGAGTGGGCAGTGAGTGCCGGTGGGTCAGTGAGTGGAGATGGGTCTGGAGTGGGCAGTGATTTCAGGAGGGTATGGTGTGGGCAGTGAATGCTGGTGGGTCTGGAGTGGGCAGTGAGTGCAGGTGGGTCTGGAGTGGGCAGTAAGTGCACGTGGGAAAGTGAGTGCAGGTGAGTCTGGAGTGGGCAGTGAGTGCAGGTGGGTTTGCAGTGGGCAGTGAGGTCAGATGGGTCTGGAGTGGGCAGTGAGTTCAGGTGGGACTGGAGTGGGCAGTGAGTGCAGGTGGGCCTGGAGTGGGCAGTGAGTGCCGGTGGGTCTGGATTGGGCAGTGAGTGCAGGTGGGGCAGTGAGTGCCAGTGGGTCTGGAGTAGGTAGTGAGTGCAGGTGGGTCTGGAGTGGGCCGTGAGGTCAGGTGGGTCTGGAGTGGGCAGTGAGTGCAGGTGGGACAGGAGTGGGCAGTGAGTGCAGGTGGGTCTGGAGTGGGCAGTGAGTGCAGGTGGGTCTGGAGTGGGCAGTGAGTGCAGGTGGGGCAGTGAGATCAGGTGGGTCTGGAGTGGGCAGTGAGTGCTGGTGGGTCTGGAGTGGGCAGTAAGTGCCGGTGGGTCTGGAGTGGGCAGTGGGTCTGGCTGGGCAGTGAGTGCAGGTGGGACTGGAGTGGGCAGTGAGTGCAGGTGAGTCTGGTGTGGGCAGTGTAGGCCGGTAGGGCAGTGAGTGCCAGTGGGTCTGGAGTGGGCAGTGAGTGCCGGTGGGTCTGGAGTGGGCAGTGAGTGCAGGTGGGGCAGTGAGTGCCGGTGGGTCTGGAGTGGGCAGTGAGTGCAGGTGGGGCAGTGAGTGCAGGTGTGTCTGGAGTAGGTAGTGAGTGCGGATGGGTCTGGAGTGGGCCGTGAGGTCAGGTGGGTCTGGAGTGGGCAGTGAGTGCAGGTGGGACTGGAGTGGGCAGTGACTGTCGGTGGGTCTGGAGTGGGCAGTGGGTCTGGAGTGGGCAGTGAGTGCAGGTGGGGCAGTGAGTTCAGGTGGGTCTGGAGTGGGCAGTGAGTGCAGCTGGGATTGGAGTAGGCAGTGAGTGCAGGTGGATCTGGAGTGGGCAGTGAGTGCAGGTGGGTCTGGAGTGGGCAGTGAGTGCAAGTGGGGCAGTGAGTGCAGGTGGGGCAGTGAGCTCAGGTGGGTCTGGAGTGGGCAGTGAGTTCTGGTGGGTCTGGAGTGGGCAGTGAGTGCCGGTGGGTCTGGAGTGGGCAGTGGGTCTGGGGTGGGCAGTGAGTGCAGGTGGGTCTGGAGTGGGCAGTGAGTGCAGGTGGGCCTGGGGTGGGCAGTGAGTGCTGGTGGGTCTGGAGTGAGCAGTGACTGCAGGTGGGACTGGAGTGGGCAGTGAGTCTGGAGTGGGCAGTGAGTGCAGGTGGGTCTGCAGTGGGCAGTGAGTGCGGGTGGGTCTGGAGTGGGCAGTGAGTCTGGAGCCGGCAGTGAGTTCAGGTGGGTCTGCAGTGGGCAGTGAGTGTAGTAAAGTCTGGAGTGGGCAGTGAGTGCAGGTGGGTGCAGGTGGGTCTGGAGTGGGCAGTGAGTCTGGAGTGGGCAGTGAGTGCAGGTGGGTCTGGAGTGGGCAGTGAGTGCGGGTGGGTCTGGAGTGGGCAGTGAGTCTGGAGCGGGTAGTGAGTTCAGGTGGGTCTGCAGTGGGCAGTGAGTGTAGGAAAGTCTGGAGTGGGCAGTGAGTGCAGATGGGTGCAGGTGGGTCTGGAGTGGGCAGTGAGTCTGGAGTGGGCAGTGAGTCTGGAGCGGGCAGTGAGTTCAGGTGGGTCTGGAGTGGGCAGTGAGTGCAGGTGGGTCTGGAGTGGGCAGTGAGTGCGGGTGGGTCTGGAGTGGGCAGTGAGAGCAGGTGGGGCAGTGAGTGCAGGTGGGTCTGGAGTGGGCAGTGAGTGCAGGTGGGGCAGTGAGTGCTGGTGGGTCTGGAGTGGGCAGTGAGTGCCGTTGGGTCTGGAGAGGGGCAGTGAGTGCAGGTAGGGCAGTGAGTGCATGTGAAACTGGTGTTTGCAGTGTGTGCCGGTGGGGCAGTGAGTGCAGGTGGGGCAGGAGTGGGCAGTGAGTGCAGGTGGGTCTGAAGTGGGCAGTGAGTGCAGGTGGGTCTGGAGTGGGCAGTGAGTGCAGGTGAGGCAGTGAGATCAGGTGGGTCTGGAGTGGGCAGTGAGTGCTGGTGAGTCTGGAGTGGGCAGTAAGTGCCGGTGGGTCTGGAGTGGGCAGTGGGTCTGGCTGGGCAGTGAGTGCAGGTGGGACTGGAGTGGGCAGTGAGTGCAGGTGAGTCTGGTGTGGGCAGTGTAGGCCGGTAGGGCAGTGAGTGCCAGTGGGTCTGGAGTCGGCAGTGAGTGCCGGTGGGTCTGGAGTGGGCAGTGAGTGCAGGTGGGGCAGTGAGTGCCGGTGGGTCTGGAGTGGGCAGTGAGTGCAGGTGGGGCAGTGAGTGCCGGTGGGTCTGGAGTGGGCAGTGAGTGCAGGTGGGGCAGTGAGTGCAGGTGTGTCTGGAGTAGGTAGTGAGTGGGGGTGGGTCTGGAGTGGGCCGTGAGGTCAGGTGGGTCTGGAGTGGGCAGTGAGTGCAGGTGGGACTGGAGTGGGCAGTGACTGTCGGTGGGTCTGGAGTGGGCAGTGGGTCTGGAGTGGGCAGTGAGTGCAGGTGGGGCAGTGAGTTCAGGTGGGTCTGGAGTGGGCAGTGAGTGCAGCTGGGATTGGAGTAGGCAGTGAGTGCAGGTGGATCTGGAGTGGGCAGTGAGTGCAGGTGGGTCTGGAGTGGGCAGTGAGTGCAAGTGGGGCAGTGAGTGCAGGTGGGGCAGTGAGCTCAGGTGGGTCTGGAGTGGGCAGTGAGTGCTGGTGGGTCTGGAGTGGGCAGTGAGTGCCGGTGGGTCTGGAGTGGGCAGTGGGTCTGGGGTGGGCAGTGAGTGCAGGTGGGTCTGGAGTGGGAGGTGAGTGCAGGTGGGCCTGGGGTGGGCAGTGAGTGCTGGTGGGTCTGGAGTGAGCAGTGACTGCAGGTGGGACTGGAGTGGGCAGTTAGTCTGGAGTGGGCAGTGAGTTCAGGTGGGTCTGCAGTGGGCAGTGAGTGCGGGTGGGTCTGGAGTGGGCAGTGAGTCTGGAGCGGGCAGTGAGTTCAGGTGGGTCTGCAGTGGGCAGTGAGTGTAGGAAAGTCTGGAGTGGGCAGTGAGTGCAGGTGGGTGCAGGTGGGTCTGGAGTGGGCAGTGAGTCTGGAGTGGGCAGTGAGTGCAGGTGGGTCTGGAGTGGGCAGTGAGTGCGGGTGGGTCTGGAGTGGGCAGTGAGTCTGGAGCGGGTAGTGAGTTCAGGTGGGTCTGCAGTGGGCAGTGAGTGTAGGAAAGTCTGGAGTGGGCAGTGAGTGCAGGTGGGTGCAGGTGGGTCTGGAGTGGGCAGTGAGTCTGGAGTGGGCAGTGAGTCTGGAGCGGGCAGTGAGTTCAGGTGGGTCTGGAGTGGGCAGTGAGTGCAGGTGGGTCTGGAGTGGGCAGTGAGTGCGGGTGGGTCTGGAGTGGGCAGTGAGAGCAGGTGGGGCAGTGAGTGCAGGTGGGTCTGGAGTGGGCAGTGAGTGCAGGTGGGGCAGTGAGTGCTGGTGGGTCTGGAGTGGGCAGTGAGTGCCGTTGGGTCTGGAGAGGGGCAGTGAGTGCAGGTAGGGCAGTGAGTGCAGGTGAGACTGGTGTTTGCAGTGTGTGCCGGTGGGGCAGTGAGTGCAGGTGGGGCAGGAGTGGGCAGTGAGTGCAGGTGGGTCTGGAGTGGGCAGTGAGTGCAGGTGGGTCTGGAGTGGGCAGTGAGTGCAGGTGAGGCAGTGAGATCAGGTGGGTCTGGAGTGGGCAGTGAGTGCTGGTGAGTCTGGAGTGGGCAGTAAGTGCTGGTGGGTCTGGAGTGGGCAGTGGGTCTGGCTGGGCAGTGAGTGCAGGTGGGACTGGAGTGGGCAGTGAGTGCAGGTGAGTCTGGTGTGGGCAGTGTAGGCCGGTAGGGCAGTGAGTGCCAGTGGGTCTGGAGTGGGCAGTGAGTGCCGGTGGGTCTGGAGTGGGCAGTGAGTGCAGGTGGGGCAGTGAGTGCCGGTGGGTCTGGAGTGGGCAGTGAGTGCAGGTGGGGCAGTGAGTGCAGGTGTGTCTGGAGTAGGTAGTGAGTGCGGGTGGGTCTGGAGTGGGCCGTGAGGTCAGGTGGGTCTGGAGTGGGCAGTGAGTGCAGGTGGGACTGGAGTGGGCAGTGACTGTCGGTGGGTCTGGAGTGGGCAGTGGGTCTGGAGTGGGCAGTGAGTGCAGGTGGGGCAGTGAGTTCAGGTGGGTCTGGAGTGGGCAGTGAGTGCAGCTGGGATTGGAGTAGGCAGTGAGTGCAGGTGGATCTGGAGTGGGCAGTGAGTGCAGGTGGGTCTGGAGTGGGCAGTGAGTGCAAGTGGGGCAGTGAGTGCAGGTGGGGCAGTGAGCTCAGGTGGGTCTGGAGTGGGCAGTGAGTGCTGGTGGGTCTGGAGTGGGCAGTGAGTGCCGGTGGGTCTGGAGTGGGCAGTGGGTCTGGGGTGGGCAGTGAGTGCAGGTGGGTCTGGAGTGGGAGGTGAGTGCAGGTGGGCCTGGGGTGGGCAGTGAGTGCTGGTGGGTCTGGAGTGAGCAGTGACTGCAGGTGGGACTGGAGTGGGCAGTTAGTCTGGAGTGGGCAGTGAGTTCAGGTGGGTCTGCAGTGGGCAGTGAGTGCGGGTGGGTCTGGAGTGGGCAGTGAGTCTGGAGTGGGCAGTGAGTTCAGGTGGGTCTGCAGTGGGCAGTGAGTGTAGAAAAGTCTGGAGTGGGCAGTGAGTGCAGGTGGGTGCAGGTGGGTCTGGAGTGGGCAGTGAGTCTGGAGTGGGCAGTGAGTGCAGGAGGGTCTGGAGTGGGCAGTGAGTGCGGGTGGGTCTGGAGTGGGCAGTGAGTCTGGAGCGGGTAGTGAGTTCAGGTGGGTCTGCAGTGGGCAGTGAGTGTAGGAAAGTCTGGAGTGGGCAGTGAGTGCAGGTGGGTGCAGGTGGGTCTGGAGTGGGCAGTGAGTCTGGAGTGGGCAGTGAGTCTGGAGCGGGCAGTGAGTTCAGGTGGGTCTGGAGTGGGCAGTGAGTGCAGGTGGGTCTGGAGTGGGCAGTGAGTGCGGGTGGGTCTGGAGTGGGCAGTGAGAGCAGGTGGGGCAGTGAGTGCAGGTGGGTCTGGAGTGGGCAGTGAGTGCAGGTGGGGCAGTGAGTGCTGGTGGGTCTGGAGTGGGCAGTGAGTGCCGGTGGGTCTGGAGAGGGGCAGTGAGTGCAGGTAGGGCAGTGAGTGCAGGTGAGACTGGTGTTTGCAGTGTGTGCCGGTGGGGCAGTGAATGCAGGTGGGGCAGTGAGTGCCAGTGGGTCTGGAGTGGGAAGTGAGTGCCGGTGGGTCTGGAGTGGGCAGTGAGTGCAGGTGGGGCAGTGAGTGCCGGTGGGTCTGGAGTGGGCATTGGGTGCAGGTGGGCAGTGAGTGCAGGTGGGTTTGGAGTGGGCAGTGAGTGCAGGTGGGTCTGGAGTGGGCAGTGAGTGCCAGTGGGTCTGGAGGGGGCAGTGAGTGCAGGTGGGTCTGGAGTGGGCAGTGAGTTCAGGTGGGGCTGTGAGTGGCGGTGGGTCTCGAGTGGGCAGTGAGTGCGGGTGGGGCGGTGAGTGCCGGTGGGTCTGGAGTGGGCAGTGAGTGCAGGTGGGTCTGGAGTGGGCAGTGAGTGCAGGTGGGGCAGTGAGTGCCGGTGGGTCTGGAGTGGGCAGTGAGTGCCGGTGGGACTGGAGTGGGCTGTGGGTCTGGAGTGGGCAGTGAGTCTGGAGTGGGCAGTGACTCTGGAGTGGGCAGTGAGTGCAGGTGAGTCTGGAGTGGGCAGTGAGTGCAGGTGGTCTGGAGTGGGCAGTGAGTGCAGGTGAGTCTGGAGTGGGCAGTGAGTGCAGGTGGGTCATGAGTGGGCAGTGAGTGCCGGTGGGTCTGGAGTGGGCAGTGAGTGCAGGTTGGTCTGGAGTGGGCAGTGAATGCAGGTGGGTCTGGAGTGGGCAGTGAGTGCAGGTGGGGCAGTGAGTGCAGGTGGGTCTGGAGTGGGCAGTGAGTGCAGGTGGGTCTGGAGTGGACAGTGAGTGCAGGTGGGGCAGTGAGTGCCGGTGGGTCTGGAGTGGGCAGTGAGTGCAGGTGGGTCTGGGGTGGGTGAGTTCAGGTGGGTCTGGAGTGGGCAGTGAGTCTGGAGTGGGCAGTGAGTGCAGGTGGGTCTGGAGTGGGCAGTGGGTCTGCAGTGGGCAGTGAGTGTAGATGAGTCTGGAGTGGGCAGTGAGAGCAGGTGGGTCTGGAGTGGGCAGTGAGTGCCGGTGGGGCAGTGAGTGCCGTTGGTTCTGGAGTGGGCAGTGAGTGCAGGTGTGTCTAGAGTGGGCAGTGAGTGCCGGTGGGTCTGGAGTGGGCAGTGAGTGCCGGTGGGGCAGTGAGTGCAGGTGGGTCTGGAGTGGGCAGTGAGTGCAGGTGGGTCTGGAGTGGGCAGTGAGTGCCGGTGGGTCTGGCGTGGGCAGTGAGTGCAGGTGGGTCTGGAGTGGGCAGTGAGTGCCGGTGGGTCTGGAGTGGGGCAGTGAGTGCAGGTGCGTCTGGAGTGGGCAGTGGGTGCAGGTGAGTCTGGAGTGGGCAGTGAGTCTGGAGTGGGCAGTGAGTGCCGGTTGGTCTGGAGTGGGCAGTGAGTGCAGGCGGGGCAGATAGTGCAGGTGTGTTTGGAGTGGGCAGTGAGTGCAGGTGGGTCTGGAGTGGGCAGTGAGTGCAGGTGGGTCAGTGAGTGCCGGTGGGTCTGGAGTGGGCAGTGAGTGCCGGTGGGTCTGGAGTGGGCAGTTAGTGCAGGTGGGGCAGTGAGTGCCGGTGGTTCTGGAGTGAGCAGTGAGTGCCGGTGGGTCAGTGAGTGGAGATGGGTCTGGAGTGGGCAGTGAGTTAGGTGGGTCTGGTGTGGGCAGTGAATGCTGGTGGGTCTGGAGTGGGCAGTGAGTGCAGGTGGGTTTGGAGTGGGCTGTAAGTGCAGGTGGGGCAGTGAGTGCAGGTGAGTCTGGAGTGGGCAGTGAGTGCAGGTGGGTTTGCAGTGGGCAGTGAGGTCAGGTGGGTCTGGAGTGGGCAGTGAGTTCAGGTGGGACTGGAGTGGGCAGTGAGTGCTGGTGGGTCTGGAGGGGGCAGTGAGTGCAGGTGGGTCTGGAGTGGGCAGTGAGTGCAGGTGGGTCTGGAGTGGGCAGTGAGTGCAGGTGAGGCAGTGAGATCAGGTGGGTCTGGAGTGGGCAGTGAGTGCTGGTGAGTCTGGAGTGGGCAGTAAGTGCCGGTGGGTCTGGAGTGGGCAGTGGGTCTGGCTGGGCAGTGAGTGCAGGTGGGACTGGAGTGGGCAGTGAGTGCAGGTGAGTCTGGTGTGGGCAGTGTAGGCCGGTAGGGCAGTGAGTGCCAGTGGGTCTGGAGTGGGCAGTGAGTGCCAGTGGGTCTGGAGTGGGCAGTGAGTGCAGGTGGGGCAGTGAGTGCCGGTGGGTCTGGAGTGGGCAGTGAGTGCAGGTGGGGCAGTGAGTGCAGGTGTGTCTGGAGTAGGTAGTGAGTGCGGGTGGGTCTGGAGTGGGCCGTGAGGTCAGGTGGGTCTGGAGTGGGCAGTGAGTGCAGGTGGGACTGGAGTGGGCAGTGACTGTCGGTGGGTCTGGAGTGGGCAGTGAGTGCAGGTGGGGCAGTGAGTTCAGGTGGGTCTGGAGTGGGCAGTGAGTGCAGCTGGGATTGGAGTAGGCAGTGAGTGCAGGTGGATCTGGAGTGGGCAGTGAGTGCAGGTGGGTCTGGAGTGGGCAGTGAGTGCAAGTGGGGCAGTGAGTGCAGGTGGGGCAGTGAGCTCAGGTGGGTCTGGAGTGGGCAGTGAGTGCTGGTGGGTCTGGAGTGGGCAGTGAGTGCCGGTGGGTCTGGAGTGGGCAGTGGGTCTGGGGTGGGCAGTGAGTGCAGGTGGGTCTGGAGTGGGAGGTGAGTGCAGGTGGGCCTGGGGTGGGCAGTGAGTGCTGGTGGGTCTGGAGTGAGCAGTGACTGCAGGTGGGACTGGAGTGGGCAGTTAGTCTGGAGTGGGCAGGGAGTTCAGGTGGGTCTGCAGTGGGCAGTGAGTGCGGGTGGGTCTGGAGTGGGCAGTGACTCTGGAGCGGGCAGTGAGTTCAGGTGGGTCTGCAGTGGGCAGTGAGTGTAGGAAAGTCTGGAGTGGGCAGTGAGTGCAGGTGGGTGCAGGTGGGTCTGGAGTGGGCAGTGAGTCTGGAGTGGGCAGTGAGTGCAGGAGGGTCTGGAGTGGGCAGTGAGTGCGGGTGGGTCTGGAGTGGGCAGTGAGTCTGGAGCGGGTAGTGAGTTCAGGTGGGTCTGCAGTGGGCAGTGAGTGTAGGAAAGTCTGGAGTGGGAAGTGAGTGCAGGTGGGTGCAGGAGGGTCTGGAGTGGGCAGTGAGTCTGGAGTGGGCAGTGAGTCTGGAGCGGGCAGTGAGTTCAGGTGGGTCTGGAGTGGGCAGTGAGTGCAGGTGGGTCTGGAGTGGGCAGTGAGTGCGGGTGGGTCTGGAGTGGGCAGTGAGAGCAGGTGGGGCAGTGAGTGCAGGTGGGTCTGGAGTGGGCAGTGAGTGCAGGTGGGGCAGTGAGTGCTGGTGGGTCTGGAGTGGGCAGTGAGTGCCGGTGGGTCTGGAGAGGGGCAGTGAGTGCAGGTAGGGCAGTGAGTGCAGGTGAGACTGGTGTTTGCAGTGTGTGCCGGTGGGGCAGTGAGTGCAGGTGGGGCAGTGAGTGCCAGTGGGTCTGGAGTGGGAAGTGAGTGCCGGTGGGTCTGGAGTGGGCAGTGAGTGCAGGTGGGGCAGTGAGTGCCGGTGGGTCTGGAGTGGGCATTGGGTGCAGGTGGGCAGTGAGTGCAGGTGGGTTTGGAGTGGGCAGTGAGTGCAGGTGGGTCTGGAGTGGGCAGTGAGTGCCAGTGGGTCTGGAGGGGGCAGTGAGTGCAGGTGGGTCTGGAGTGGGCAGTGAGTTCAGGTGGGGCTGTGAGTGGCGGTGGGTCTCGAGTGGGCAGTGAGTGCGGGTGGGGCGGTGAGTGCCGGTGGGTCTGGAGTGGGCAGTGAGTGCAGGTGGGTCTGGAGTGGGCAGTGAGTGCAGGTGGGGCAGTGAGTGCCGGTGGGTCTGGAGTGGGCAGTGAGTGCCGGTGGGACTGGAGTGGGCTGTGGGTCTGGAGTGGGCAGTGAGTCTGGAGTGGGCAGTGACTCTGGAGTGGGCAGTGAGTGCAGGTGAGTCTGGAGTGGGCAGTGAGTGCAGGTGGTCTGGAGTGGGCAGTGAGTGCAGGTGAGTCTGGAGTGGGCAGTGAGTGCAGGTGGGTCATGAGTGGGCAGTGAGTGCCGGTGGGTCTGGAGTGGGCAGTGAGTGCAGGTTGGTCTGGAATGGGCAGTGAATGCAGGTGGGTCTGGAGTGGGCAGTGAGTGCAGGTGGGGCAGTGAGTGCAGGTGGGTCTGGAGTGGGCAGTGAGTGCAGGTGGGTCTGGAGTGGACAGTGAGTGCAGGTGGGGCAGTGAGTGCCGGTGGGTCTGGAGTGGGCAGTGAGTGCAGGTGGGTCTGGGGTGGGTGAGTTCAGGTGGGTCTGGAGTGGGCAGTGAGTCTGGAGTGGGCAGTGAGTGCAGGTGGGTCTGGAGTGGGCAGTGGGTCTGCAGTGGGCAGTGAGTGTAGATGAGTCTGGAGTGGGCAGTGAGAGCAGGTGGGTCTGGAGTGGGCAGTGAGTGCCGGTGGGGCAGTGAGTGCCGGTGGTTCTGGAGTGGGCAGTGAGTGCAGGTGTGTCTATAGTGGGCAGTGAGTGCCGGTGGGTCTGGAGTGGGCAGTGAGTGCCGGTGGGGCAGTGAGTGCAGGTGGGTCTGGAGTGGGCAGTGAGTGCAGGTGGGTCTGGAGTGGGCAGTGAGTGCCGTTGGGTCTGGCGTGGGCAGTGAGTGCAGGTGGGTCTGGAGTGGGCAGTGAGTGCCGGTGGGTCTGGAGTGGGGCAGTGAGTGCAGGTGCGTCTGGAGTGGGCAGTGGGTGCAGGTGATTCTGGAGTGGGCAGTGGGTGCAGGTGAGTCTGGAGTGGGCAGTGAGTCTGGAGTGGGCAGTGAGTGCCGGTTGGTCTGGAGTGGGCAGTGAGTGCAGGCGGGGCAGATAGTGCAGGTGTGTTTGGAGTGGGCAGTGAGTGCAGGTGGGTCTGGAGTGGGCAGTGAGTGCAGGTGGGTCAGTGAGTGCCGGTGGGTCTGGAGTGGGCAGTGAGTGCCGGTGGGTCTGGAGTGGGCAGTTAGTGCAGGTGGGGCAGTGAGTGCCGGTGGTTCTGGAGTGAGCAGCGAGTGCCGGTGGGTCAGTGAGTGGAGATGGGTCTGGAGTGGGCAGTGAGTTAGGTGGGTCTGGTGTGGGCAGTGAATGCTGGTGGGTCTGGAGTGGGCAGTGAGTGCAGGTGGGTTTGGAGTGGGCTGTAAGTGCAGGTGGGGCAGTGAGTGCAGGTGAGTCTGGAGTGGGCAGTGAGTGCAGGTGGGTTTGCAGTGGGCAGTGAGGTCAGGTGGGTCTGGAGTGGGCAGTGAGTTCAGGTGGGACTGGAGTGGGCAGTGAGTGCTGGTGGGTCTGGAGGGGGCAGTGAGTGCAGGTGGGTCTGGAGTGGGCAGTGAGTGCAGGTGGGGGAAGTGAATGCAGGTGGGGCAGTGAGCTCAGGTGGGTCTGGAGTGGGCAGTATGTGCCTGTGTGGCAGTAAGTGCAGGTGGGTCTGGAGTGGGCAGTGAGTGCAGGTGGGTCTGGAGTGGGCAGTGAGTGCAGGTGGGTCAGTGAGTGCCGGTGGGTCTGGAGTGGGCAGTGAGTGCCGGTGGGTCTGGAGTGGGCAGTTAGTGCAGGTGGGGCAGTGAGTGCCGGTGGTTCTGGAGTGAGCAGCGAGTGCCGGTGGGTCAGTGAGTGGAGATGGGTCTGGAGTGGGCAGTGAGTTAGGTGGGTCTGGTGTGGGCAGTGAATGCTGGTGGGTCTGGAGTGGGCAGTGAGTGCAGGTGGGTTTGGAGTGGGCTGTAAGTGCAGGTGGGGCAGTGAGTGCAGGTGAGTCTGGAGTGGGCAGTGAGTGCAGGTGGGTTTGCAGTGGGCAGTGAGGTCAGGTGGGTCTGGAGTGGGCAGTGAGTTCAGGTGGGACTGGAGTGGGCAGTGAGTGCTGGTGGGTCTGGAGGGGGCAGTGAGTGCAGGTGGGTCTGGAGTGGGCAGTGAGTGCAGGTGGGGGAAGTGAATGCAGGTGGGGCAGTGAGCTCAGGTGGGTCTGGAGTGGGCAGTATGTGCCTGTGTGGCAGTAAGTGCAGGTGGGTCTGGAGTGGGCAGTGAGTGCAGGTGGGTGTGGAGTGGGCATTGAGTCTGGAGTGGGCAGTGAGTGCAGGTGGGGCAGAAAGTGCTGGTGGGTCTGCAGTTGGCAGTGAGTGCCTTTGAGTCTGGAGTGGGCAGTGAGTGCAGGTGGGGCAGTGAGTGCAGGTGAGTCTGGAGTGGGCAGTGAGTCTGGAGTGGGCAGTTAGTGCAGGTGGGGCAGTGAGTGCAGGCGGGCCTGGAGTGGGTAGTGAGTGCCGATGGGTCTGGATTGGGCAGTGAGTGCAGGTGCGGCAGTGAGTGCCAGTGGGTCTGGAGTAGGTAGTGAGTGCAGGTGGGTCTGTAGTGGGCCGTGAGGTCAGGTGGGTCTGGAGTGGGCAGTGAGTGCAGGTGGGACTGGAGTGGGCAGTGAGTGCAGATGGGTCTGGAGTGGGCAGTGAGTGCAGGTGGTTCTGGAGTGGGCAGTGAGTGCAGGTGGGGCAGTGAGATCAGGTGGGTCTGGAGTTGGCAGTGAGTGCTGGTGGGTCTGGAGTGGGCAGTAAGTGCTGGTGGGTCTGGAGTGGGCAGTGGGTCTGGGGTGGGCAGTGAGTGCAGGTGGGTCTGGAGTGGGCAGTAAGTGCAGGTGGGTATGGGGTGGGCAGTGAGTGCCGGTGGGTCTGGAGTGGGCAGTGAGTCTGGAGTGGGCAGTGAGTGCAGGTGGGGCAGTGAGTGCCGATGGGTCTGCAGTGGGCAGTGAGTGCAGGTGGGTCTGGAGTGGGCAGTGAGTGCATGTGGGGCAGTGAGCTCATGTGAGTCTGGGGTGGGCAGTGAGTGCCGGTGGGTATGGAGTGGGCAGTGAGTGCAGGTGGGTCTGGAGTGGGCAGTGGGTCTGCAGTGGGCAGTGAGTGTAGGTGAGTCTGGAGTGGGCAGTGAGTGCCGGTGGGTCTGGAGTGGGCAGTGAGTGTCGGTGGGTCTGGAGTGGGCAGTGAGTGCAGGTGGGGCAGTGAGTGCAGGTGTGTCTGGAGTGGGCAGTGAGTGCCGGTGGGTCTGGAGTGGGCAGTGAGTGCCGGTGGGGCAGTGAGTGCAGGTGGGTCTGGAGTGGGCAGTGAGTGCCGGTGGGTATGGAGTGGGCAGTGAGTGCAGGTGGGTCTGGAGTGGGCAGTGAGTGCCGGTGGGTCTGGAGGGGGCAGTGAGTGCAGGTGGGTCTGGAGTGGGCAGTGAGTTCAGGTGGGGCTGTGAGTGGCAGTGGGTCTCGAGTGGGCAGTGAGTGCGGGTGGGGCGGTGAGTGCCTGTGGGTCTGGAGTGGGCAGTGAGTGTAGGTGGGGCAGTGAGCTCAGGTGAGTCTGGAGTGGGCAGTGAGTGCAGGTGGGTCTGGAGTGGGCAGTGGGGCTGCAGTGGGCAGTGAGTGCAGGTGAGTCTGGAGTGGGTGGGTGAGTTCAGGTGGGTCTGGAGTGGGCAGTGAGTCTGGAGTGGGCAGTGAGTTCAGGTGGGTCTGGAGTGGGCAGTGGGTCTGCAGTGGGCAGTGAGTGCAGGTGAATCTGGAGTGGGCAGTGAGTGCATGTGGGTCTGCAGTGGGCAGTGAGAGCAGTTGGGGCAGTGAGTGCAGGTCGGTCTGGGGTGGGCAGTTAGTGCAGGTATGTCTGGAGTGGGCAGTGAGTGCCGGTGGGTCTGGAGTGGGCAGTGAGTGGAGGTAGGTCTGGAGTGGGCAGTGATTACCGGTGGGTCTGGAGTGGGTAGTAAGTGCCGGTGGGTGTGGAATGGGCAGTGGGTCTGCAGTGGGCAATGAGTCTGGAGCGGACAGTGAGTGGAGGTGGCTCTGGAGTGGGCAGTGAGTGCAGGTGGGTCTGGAGTGGGCAGTGAGTGCCGGTGGGTCTGGAGTGGGCAGTGAGTGCATGTGGGTCTGGAGTGGGCAGTGAGTGCAGGTGGGGCAGTGAGTGCCGATGGGTCTGCAGTGGGCAGTGAGTGCAAGTGGGTCTGGAGTGGGCAGTGAGTGCATGTGGGGCAGTGAGCTCATGTGAGTCTGGGGTGGGCAGTGAGTGCCGGTGGGTATGGAGTGGGCAGTGAATGCAGGTGGGTCTGGAGTGGGCAGTGGGTCTGCAGTGGGCAGTGAGTATAGGTGAGTCTGGAGTGGGCAGTGAGTGCCGGTGGGTCTGGAGTGGGCAGTGAGTGTCGGTGGGTCTGGAGTGGGCAGTGAGTGCAGGTGGGACTGGAGTGGGCAGTGAGTGCAGATGGGTCTGGAGTGGGCAGTGAGTGCAGGTGGTTCTGGAGTGGGCAGTGAGTGCAGGTGGGGCAGTGAGATCAGGTGGGTCTGGAGTGGGCAGTGAGTGCTGGTGGGTCTGGAGTGGGCAGTGAGTGCAGGTGGGGCAGTGAGTGCTGATGGGTCTGCAGTGGGCAGTGAGTGCAAGTGGGTCTGGAGTGGGCAGTGAGTGCATGTGGGGCAGTGAGCTCATGTGAGTCTGGGGTGGGCAGTGAGTGCCGGTGGGTATGGAGTGGGCAGTGAATGCAGGTGGGTCTGGAGTGGGCAGTGGGTCTGCAGTGGGCAGTGAGTATAGGTGAGTCTGGAGTGGGCAGTGAGTGCCGGTGGGTCTGGAGTGGGCAGTGAGTGTCGGTGGGTCTGGAGTGGGCAGTGAGTGCAGGTGGGACTGGAGTGGGCAGTGAGTGCAGATGGGTCTGGAGTGGGCAGTGAGTGCAGGTGGTTCTGGAGTGGGCAGTGAGTGCAGGTGGGGCAGTGAGATCAGGTGGGTCTGGAGTGGGCAGTGAGTGCTGGTGGGTCTGGAGTGGGCAGTAAGTGCCGGTGGGTCTGGAGTGGGCAGTGGGTCTGGGGTGGGCACTGAGTGCAGGTGGGTCTGGAGTGGGCAGTAAGTGCAGGTGGGTATGGAGTGGGCAGTGAGTGCCGGTGGGTCTGGAGTGGGCAGTGAGTCTGGAGTGGGCAGTGAGTGCAGGTGGGGCAGTGAGTGCCGATGGGTCTGCAGTGGGCAGTGAGTGCAGGTGGGTCTGGAGTGGGCAGTGAGTGCATGTGGGGCAGTGAGCTCATGTGAGTCTGGGGTGGGCAGTGAGTGCCGGTGGGTATGGAGTGGGCAGTGAGTGCAGGTGGGTCTGGAGTGGGCAGTGGGTCTGCAGTGGGCAGTGAGTGTAGGTGAGTCTGGAGTGGGCAGTGAGTGCCAGTGGGTCTGGAGTGGGCAGTGAGTGTCGGTGGGTCTGGAGTGGGCAGTGAGTGCAGGTGGGGCAGTGAGTGCAGGTGTGTCTGGAGTGGGCAGTGAGTGCCGGTGGGTCTGGAGTGGGCAGTGAGTGCCGGTGGGGCAGTGAGTGCAGGTGGGTCTGGAGTGGGCAGTGAGTGCCGGTGGGTATGGAGTGGGCAGTGAGTGCAGGTGGGTCTGGAGTGGGCAGTGAGTGCCGGTGGGTCTGGAGGGGGCAGTGAGTGCAGGTGGGTCTGGAGTGGGCAGTGAGTTCGGGTGGGGCTGTGAGTGGCAGTGGGTCTCGAGTGGGCAGTGAGTGCGGGTGGGGCGGTGAGTGCCTGTGGGTCTGGAGTGGGCAGTGAGTGTAGGTGGGGCAGTGTGCTCAGGTGAGTCTGGAGTGGGCAGTGAGTGCAGGTGGGTCTGGAGTGGGCAGTGGGGCTGCAGTGGGCAGTGAGTGCAGGTGAGTCTGGAGTGGGTGGGTGAGTTCAGGTGGGTCTGGAGTGGGCAGTGAGTCTGGAGTGGGCAGTGAGTTCAGGTGGGTCTGGAGTGGGCAGTGGGTCTGCAGTGGGCAGTGAGTGCAGGTGAATCTGGAGTGGGCAGTGAGTGCATGTGGGTCTGCAGTGGGCAGTGAGTGCAGTTGGGGCAGTGAGTGCAGGTGGGTCTGGGGTGGGCAGTTAGTGCAGGTATGTCTGGAGTGGGCAGTGAGTGCCGGTGGGTCTGGAGTGGGCAGTGAGTGGAGGTAGGTCTGGAGTGGGCAGTGATTACCGGTGGGTCTGGAGTGGGCAGTAAGTGCCGGTGGGTGTGGAATGGGCAGTTGGTCTGCAGTGGGCAATGAGTCTGGAGCGGGCAGTGAATGGAGGTGGCTCTGGAGTGGGCAGTGAGTGCAGGTGGGTCTGGAGTGGGCAGTGAGTGCCGGTGGGTCTGGAGTGGGCAGTGAGTGCATGTGGGTCTGGAGTGGGCAGTGAGTGCAGGTGGGGCAGTGAGTGCCGATGGGTCTGCAGTGGGCAGTGAGTGCAAGTGGGTCTGGAGTGGGCAGTGAGTGCATGTGGGGCAGTGAGCTCATGTGAGTCTGGGGTGGGCAGTGAGTGCCGGTGGGTATGGAGTGGGCAGTGAATGCAGGTGGGTCTGGAGTGGGCAGTGGGTCTGCAGTGGGCAGTGAGTATAGGTGAGTCTGGAGTGGGCAGTGAGTGCCGGTGGGTCTGGAGTGGGCAGTGAGTGTCGGTGGGTCTGGAGTGGGCAGTGAGTGCAGGTGGGGCAGTGAGTGCAGGTGTGTCTGGAGTGGGCAGTGAGTGTCGGTGGGGCAGTAAGTGCAGGTGGGTCTGGAGTGGGCAGTGAGTGCCGGTGGGTATGGAGTGGGCAGTGAGTGCAGGTGGGTTTGGAGTGGGCAGTGAGTGCAGGTGGGATTGGAGTGGGCAGTGAGTGCAGGTGGGGCAGTGAGTGCAGGTGTGTCTGGAGTGGGCAGTGAGTGTCGGTGGGGCAGTAAGTGCAGGTGGGTCTGGAGTGGGCAGTGAGTGCCAGTGGGTCTGGAGGGGGCAGTGAGTGCAGGTGGGTCTGGAGTGGGCAGTGAGTGCAGGTGGGGCTGTGAGTAGCGGTGGGTCTCAAGTGGGCGGTGAGTGCAGGTGGGGCGGTGAGTGCCGGTGGGTCTGGAGTGGGCAGTGAGTGTAGGTGGGGCAGTGAGCTCAGGTGAGTCTGGAGTGGGCAGTGAGTTCAGGTGGGTCTGGAGTGGGCAGTGGGTCTCCAGTGGGCAGTGAGTGCAGGTGAGTCTGGAGTGGGTGGGTGAGTTCAGGTGGGTCTGGGGTGGGCAGTGAGTCTGGAGTGGGCAGTGAGTGCAGGTGGGTCTGGAGTGGGCAGTGAGTGCAGGTGGGGCTGTGAGTGGCGGTGGGTCTCAAGTGGGCAGTGAGTGCAGGTGGGGCGGTGAGTGCTCGTGGGTCTGGAGTGGGCAGTGAGTGTAGGTGGGGCAGTGAGCTCAGGTGAGTCTGGAGTGGGCAGTGAGTTCAGGTGGGTCTGGAGTGGGCAGTGGGTCTCCAGTGGGCAGTGAGTGCAGGTGAGTCTGGAGTGGGTGGGTGAGTTCAGGTGGGTCTGGAGTGGGCAGTGAGTTTGGAGTGGGCAGTGAGTGCAGGTGGGTCTGGAGTGGGCAGTGGGTCTGCAGTGGGCAGTGAGTGCAGGTGAATCTGGAGTGGGCAGTGAGTGCATGTGGGTCTGGAGTGGGCAGTGAGTGCAGGTGGGGCAGTGAGTGCAGGTGGGTCTGGGGTGGGCAGTTAGTGGAGGTATGTCTGGAGTGGGCAGTGAGTGCCGGTGGGTCTGGAGTGGGCAGTGAGTGGAGGTGGGTCTGGAGTGGGCAGTGAGTGCCGGTGGGTCTGGAGTGGGCAGTAAGTGCCAGTGGGTGTGGAGAGGGCAGTGGGTCTGGAATGGGCAATGAGTCTGGAGCAGGCAGTGAGTGGAGGTGGGTCTGGAGTGGGCAGTGAGTGCAGGTGGCTCTGGAGTGGGCAGTGAGTTCAGGTGGGTCTGGAGTGGGCAGTGAGTGCAGGTGGGTCTGCAATGGGCAGTGAGTGCAGGTGGGTCTGGAGTGGGCAGTGAGTGCAGGTGGGTCTGGAGTGGGCAGTGAGTGCCAGTGGGTCTGGAGGGGGCAGTGAGTGCAGGTGGGTCTGGAGTGGGCAGCGAGTGGAGGTGGGTCTGGAGTGGGAAGTGAGTGCGGTTGGGTCTGGAGTGGGCAGTGAGTGCAGGTGGGTCATTGACTGCAGGTGGGTCTGCAGTAATCAGTGAGGGCAGGTGGGTCTGGAGTGGGCAGTGAGTGCAGGTGGGGCAGTGAGTTCCGGTGGGTCTGGAGTGGGCAATGAGTGCCAGTGGGTCTGGAGTGGGCAGTAAGTGCAGGTGGGGCACTGATTTACAGGTGGGTCTGGAGTGGGCAGTGAGTCTGGAGTGGGCAGTGAGTGCCGGTGGGTCTGCAGTGGGCAGTGAGTGCAGGTGGGTCTGAAGTGGGCAGTGAGTCTGGAGTGGGCAGTGAGTGCTGGTGGGTCTGGAGTGTGCAGTGAGTGCCGGTGGGTCTGCATTGGGCAGTGAGTGCAGGTGGGTCTCGAGTGGGCAGTTAGTGCAGGTGGGCAGTGAGTGCAGGTGGGTCTGGAGTAGGCAGTGAATGCCGGTGGATCTGGAGTGGCCAGTGGTTCTGGAGTGGGCAGTGAGTCTGGAGCAGGCAGTGAGTGGAGGTGGGTCTGGAGTGGGCAGTGAGTCCTGGTGGGTCTGGAGTGGGCAGTGAGTGCAGGTGGGGCAGTGCGTGCCAGTGGGTCTGGAGTGGGCAGTGAGTGCAGGAGGGGCAGTGAGTGCAGGTGGGGCAGTGAGTGCAGGTGGGTCTGGAGTGGGCAGTGAGTGCCGGTGGGTCTGGAGTGGGCAGTGAGTGCAGGTGGGGCAGTGAGTGGAGGTGGGTCTGGAGTGGGCAGTGAGTGCAAGTGGGTCTGGAGTGGGCAGTGAGTATGGAGCGGGCAGTGAGTTCAGGTGGGTCTGGAGTGGGCAGTGAGTGCAGGTGTCTGGAGTGGGCAGTGAGTGCAGCTGAGTCTGCAGTGGGCAGTGAGTGCAGGTGAGTCTGGAGTGGGCAGTGGGTGCAGGTGGGTCTGGAGTGGGCAGTGAGTGCTGGTGGGTCTGGAGTGGGCAGTGAGTGCTGGTGGGTCTGGAGTGGGCAGTGAGTGCAGGTGGGTCTGGAGTGGGTAGTGAGTCTGGAGTGGGCAGTGAGTGCAGGTGGGGCAGTGAGTGGAGGTGGGTCTGGAGTGGGCAGTAAGTGCCGGTGGGTGTGGAGAGGACAGTGGGTCTGGAATGGGCAATGAGTCTGGAGCAGGCAGTGAGTGGAGGTGGGTCTGGAGTGGGCAGTGAGTGCAGGTGGCTCTGGAGTGGGCAGTGAGTTCAGGTGGGTCTGGAGTGGGCAGTGAGTGCAGGTGGGTGTGCAATGGGCAGTGAGTGCAGGTGGGTCTGGAGTGGGCAGTGAGTGCAGGTGGGTCTGGAGTGGGCAGTGAGTGCCAGTGGGTCTGGAGGGGGCAGTGAGTGCAGGTGGGTCTGGAGTGGGCAGCGAGTGGAGGTGGGTCTGGAGGGGGAAGTGAGTGAAGGTGGGTCTGGAGTGGGCAGTGTGTGCAGGTGGGTCAATGACTGCAGGTGGGTCTGCAGTAATCAGTGAGTGCAGGTGGGTCTGGAGTGGGCAGTGAGTGCAGGTGGGGCAGTGAGTTCCGGTGGGTCTGGAGTGGGCAATGAGTGCCAGTGGGTCTGGAGTGGGCAGTAAGTGCAGGTGGGGCACTGATTGCAGGTGGGTCTGGAGTGGGCAGTGAGTCTGGAGTGGGCAGTGAGTGCTGGTGGGTCTGCAGTGGGCAGTGAGTGCAGGTGGGTCTGAAGTGGGCAGTGAGTCTGGAGTGGGCAGTGAGTGCTGGTGGGTCTGGAGTGGGCAGTGAGTGCCGGTGGGTCTGCATTGGGCAGTGACTGCAGTTGGGTCTCGAGTGGGCAGTTAGTGCAGGTGGGCAGTGAGTGCAGGTGGGTCTGGAGTAGGCAGTGAGTGCCGGTGGGTCTGGAGTGGCCAGTGGTTCTGGAGAGGGCAGTGAGTCTGGAGCGGGCAGTGAGTGGAGGTGGGTCTGGAGTGGGCAGTGAGTCCTGGTGGGTCTGGAGTGGGCAGTGAGTGCCGGTGGGTCTGGAGTGGGAGGTGAGTGCAGGAGGGGCAGTGAGTGCAGGTGGGGCAGTGAGTGCAGGTGGGTCTGGAGTGGGCAGTGAGTGCCGGTGGGTCTGGAGTGGGCAGTGAGTGCAGGTGGGGCAGTGAGTGGAGGTGGGTCTGGAGTGGGCAGTGAGTGCAGGTGGGTCTGGAGTGGGCAGTGAGTATGGAGCGGGCAGTGAGTTCAGGTGGGTCTGGAGTGGGCAGTGAGTGTAGGTGTCTGTAGTGGGCAGTGAGTGCAGCTGAGTCTGCAGTTTGCAGTGAGTGCAGGTGAGTCTGGAGTGGGCAGTGGGTGCAGGTGGGTCTGGAGTGGGCAGAGAGTCTGGAGTGGGCAATGAGTGCAGGTGGGTCTGGAGTGGGCAGTGAGTGCCGGTGGGTCTGGAGTGGGAAGTGAGTGCAGGTGGGGCAGTTAGTGCAGGTGTGTTTGGAGTGGGCAGTGAGTGCTGGTGGGTCTGGAGTGGGCAATGAGTGCAGGTGGGGCAGTGAGTGCCGGTGGGTCTGGAGTGGGCAGTGAGTGCCGGAAGGTCTTTGAGTGGGCAGTGAGTGCAGGTGGGGCAGTGAGTGCAGGTGGTTCTGGAGTGGGCAGTGAGTGAAGGTGGGTCAGTGAGTGGAGATGGGTCTGGAGTGGGCAGTGAGTTCAGGTGGGTCTGGAGTGGGCAGTGAATGCTGGTGGGTCTGGAGTGGGCAGTGAGTGCAGGTGGGTCTGGAGTGGGCAGTAACTGGAGGTGGGGCAGTGAGTGCAGGTGAGTCTGGAGTGGGCGGTGAGTGCAGGTGGGTTTGCAGTGGGCAGTGAGGTCAGGTGGTTCTGGAGTGGGCAGTGAGTTCCGGTGGGACTGGAGGGGGCAGTGAGGGAAGGTGGGTCTGGAGTGGGCAGTGAGTGCAGGTGGGGCAGTGAGTGCAGGTGGGTCTGGAGTTGGCAGTGAGTGCAGGTGGGGCAGTGAATGCAGGTGGGGCAGTGAGTGCAGGTGGGGCAGTGAGCTCAGATGGGTCTGGAGTGCGCAGTGAGTGCAGGTGGGTCTGGAGTGGGCAGTGAGTCTGTAGTGGGCAGTGAGTGCAGGTGGGGAAGTAAGTGCCGGTGGGTCTGGAGTGGGCAGTGAGTGCAGGTGGGGCAGTGAGTGCAGGTGAGTCTGGAGTGGGCAGTGAGTCTGGAGTGAGCAGTGAGTGCAGGTGGGGCAGTGAGTGGAGGTGGGCCTGGAGTGGGCAGTGAGTGCCGGTGGGTCTGGAGTGGGCAGTGAGTGCCGGTGGGTCTGGAGTAGGTAGTGAGTGCGGGTGGGTCTGGAGTGGGCCGTGAGGTCAGGTGGGTCTGGAGTGGGCAGTGAGTGCAGTTGGGACTGGAGTGGGCAGTAAGTGGAGGTGGGTCTGGAGTGTGCAGTGAGTGCCAGTGGGTCTGGAGTGGGCAGTGGGTCTGGAGCGGGCAGTGAGTGCAGGTGAGGCAGGGAGTGCAGGTGGGTCTGGAGTGGGCAGTGAGTGCAGGTGGGTCTGGAGTGGGCAGTGAGTGCAAGTGGGGCAGTGAGTGCAGGTGGGTCTGGAGTGGGCAGTGGGTCTGGGGTGGGCAGTGAGTGCAGGTGGGTCTAGAGTGGGCCGTGAGTGCTGGTGGGTCTGGAGTGGGCAGTGAGTGCAGGTGGGTCTGGAGTGGGTAGTGAGTCTGGAGTGGGCAGTGAGTGCAGGTGGGGCAGTGAGTGGAGGTGGGTCTGGAGTGGGCAGTGACTGCAGGTGGGTCTGGAGTGGGCAGTGAGTCTGGAGCAGGCACTGAGTTCAGGTGGGTCTGGAGTGGGCAGTGAGTGCAGGTGTTTGGAGTGGGCAGTGAGTGTAGGTAAGTCTGGAGTGGGCAGTGAGTGTCGGTGGGTGCAGGTGGGTCTGCAGTGGGCAGTGAGTCTGGAGTGGGCAGTGAGTGCCGGTGAGTCTGGAGTGGGCAGTGAGTGCAGGTGGGGCAGTGAGTGCAGGTGGGTCTGAAGTGGGCAGTGAGTGCAGGTGGGGCAGTGAGTGCTGGTGGGTCTGGAGTGGGCAGTGAGTGCCGGTGGGTCTGGAGTGGGGCAGTGAGTGCAGGTGGGCAGTGAGTGCAGGTGAGTCTGCTGTGTGCAGTGTGTGCCGGTGGGGCAGTGAGTGCAGGTGGGGCAGTGAGTGCCAGTGGGTCTGGAGTGGGCAGTGAGTGCCGGTGGGTCTGGATTGGGCAGTGAGTACAGTTGGGGCAGTGAGTGCCGGTGGGTCTGGAGTGGGCAGTGAGTGCTGGTGGGACTGGAGTGGACAGTGAGTGCCGGTGGGTCTGGAGTGGGGCAGTGAGTGCAGGTGGGGCAGTGAGTGGAGGTGGGTCTGGAGTGAGCAGTGAGTGCAGGTGGGTCTGGAGTGGGCAGTGAGTATGGAGCGGGCAGTGAGTGCAGGTGGGTCTGGAGTGGGCAGTGAGTGCCGGTGGGTCTGCATTGGGCAGTGAGTGCAGGTGGGTCTCGAGTGGGCAGTTAGTGCAGGTGGGCAGTGAGTGCAGGTGGGTCTGGAGTGGGCAGTGAGTGCCGGTGGGTCTGGAGTGGGCAGTGGTTCTGGAGTGGGCAGTGAGTCTGGAGCGGGAAGTGAGTGGAGGTGGGTCTGGAGTGGGCAGTGAGTCCTGGTGGGTCTGGAGTGGGCAGTGAGTGCAGGTGGGGCAGTGAGTGCCGGTGGGTCTGGAGTGGGCAGTGAGTGCAGGAGGGGCAGTGAGTGCAGGTGGGGCAGTGAGTGCAGGTGGGTCTGGAGTGGGCAGTGAGTGCCGGTGGGTCTGGAGTGGGCAGTGAGTGCAGGTGGGGCAGTGAGTGGAGGTGGGTCTGGAGTGGGCAGTGAGTGCAGGTGGGTCTGGAGTGGGCAGTGAGTATGGAGCGGGCAGTGAGTTCAGGTGGGTCTGGAGTGGGCAGTGAGTGCAGTTGTCTGGAGTGGGCAGTGAGTGCAGCTGAGTCTGCAGTGGGCAGTGAGTGCAGGTGAGTCTGGAGTGGGCAGTGGGTGCAGAGGGTCTGGAGTGGGCAGTGAGTGCTGGTGGGTCTGGAGTGGGCAGTGAGTGCCGGTGGGTCTGCATTGGGCAGTGACTGCAGTTGGGTCTCGAGTGGGCAGTTAGTGCAGGTGGGCAGTGACTGCAGGTGGGTCTGGAGTAGGCAGTGAGTGCCGGTGGGTCTGGAGTGGCCAGTGGTTCTGGAGAGGGCAGTGAGTCTGGAGCGGGCAGTGAGTGGAGGTGGGTCTGGAGTGGGCAGTGAGTCCTGGTGGGTCTGGAGTGGGCAGTGAGTGCAGGTGGGGCAGTGAGTGCCGGTGGGTCTGGAGTGGGAGGTGAGTGCAGGAGGGGCAGTGAGTGCAGGTGGGGCAGTGAGTGCAGGTGGGTCTGGAGTGGGCAGTGAGTGCCTGTGGGTCTGGAGTGGGCAGTGAGTGCAGGTGGGGCAGTGAGTGGAGGTGGGTCTGGAGTGGGCAGTGAGTGCAGGTGGGTCTGGAGTGGGCAGTGAGTATGGAGCGGGCAGTGAGTTCAGGTGGGTCTGGAGTGGGCAGTGAGTGCAGGTGTCTGGAGTGGGCAGTGAGTGCAGCTGAGTCTGCAGTGGGCAGTGAGTGCAGGTGAGTCTGGAGTGGGCAGTGGGTGCAGGTGGGTCTGGAGTGGGCAGAGAGTCTGGAGTGGGCAATGAGTGCAGGTGGGTCTGGAGTGGGCAGTGAGTGCCGGTGGGTCTGGAGTGGGAAGTGAGTGCAGGTGGGGAAGTTAGTGCAGGTGTGTTTGGAGTGGGCAGTGAGTGCTGGTGGGTCTGGAGTGGGCAATGAATGCTGGTGGGTCTGGAGTGGGCAGTGAGTGCAGGTGGGGCAGTGAGTGCAGGTGGGTCTGGAGTGGGCAGTGAGTGCAGGTGGGTCAGTGAGTGGAGATGGGTCTGGAGTGGGCAGTGAGTTCAGGTGGGTCTCGAGTGGGCAGTGAATGCTGGTGGGTCTGGAGTGGGCAGTGAGTGCAGGTGGGTCTGGAGTAGGCAGTAACTGGAGGTGGGGCAGTGAGTGCAGGTGAGTCTGGAGTGGGCGGTGAGTGCAGGTGGGTTTGCAGTGGGCAGTGAGGTCAGGTGGTTCTGGAGTGGGCAGTGAGTTCCGGTGGGACTGGAGGGGGCAGTGAGGGAAGGTGGGTCTGGAGTGGGCAGTGAGTGCAGGTGGGTCTGGAGTTGGCAGTGAGTGCAGGTGGGGCAGTGAATGCAGGTGGGGCAGTGAGTGCAGGTGGGGCAGTGAGCTCAGATGGGTCTGGAGTGCGCAGTGAGTGCAGGTGGGTCTGGAGTGGGCAGTGAGTCTGTAGTGGGCAGTGAGTGCAGGTGGGGAAGTAAGTGCCGGTGGGTCTGGAGTGGGCAGTGAGTGCAGGTGGGGCAGTGAGTGCAGGTGAGTCTGGAGTGGGCAGTGAGTCTGGAGTGAGCAGTGAGTGCAGGTGGGGCAGTGAGTGCCGGTGGGTCTGGAGTGGGCAGTGAGTGCCGGTGGGTCTGGAGTAGGTAGTGAGTGCGGGTGGGTCTGGAGTGGGCCGTGAGGTCAGGTGGGTCTGGAGTGGGCAGTGAGTGCAGTTGGGACTGGAGTGGGCAGTAAGTGGAGGTGGGTCTGGAGTGTGCAGTGAGTGCCAGTGGGTCTGGAGTGGGCAGTGGGTCTGGAGCGGGCAGTGAGTGCAGGTGAGGCAGGGAGTGCAGGTGGGTCTGGAGTGGGCAGTGAGTGCAGGTGGGTCTGGAGTGGGCAGTGAGTGCAAGTGGGGCAGTGAGTGCAGGTGGGTCTGGAGTGGGCAGTGGGTCTGGGGTGGGCAGTGAGTGCAGGTGGGTCTAGAGTGGGCCGTGAGTGCTGGTGGGTCTGGAGTGGGCAGTGAGTGCAGGTGGGTCTGGAGTGGGTAGTGAGTCTGGAGTGGGCAGTGAGTGCAGGTGGGGCAGTGAGTGGAGGTGGGTCTGGAGTGGGCAGTGACTGCAGGTGGGTCTGGAGTGGGCAGTGAGTCTGGAGCGGGCACTGAGTTCAGGTGGGTCTGGAGTGGGCAGTGAGTGCAGGTGTTTGGAGTGGGCAGTGAGTGTAGGTAAGTCTGGAGTGGGCAGTGAGTGTCGGTGGGTGCAGGTGGGTCTGCAGTGGGCAGTGAGTCTGGAGTGGGCAGTGAGTGCCGGTGAGTCTGGAGTGGGCAGTGAGTGCAGGTGGGGCAGTGAGTGCAGGTGGGTCTGAAGTGGGCAGTGAGTGCAGGTGGGGCAGTGAGTGCTGGTGGGTCTGGAGTGGGCAGTGAGTGCCGGTGGGTCTGGAGTGGGGCAGTAAGTGCAGGTGGGCAGTGAGTGCAGGTGAGTCTGCTGTGTGCAGTGTGTGCCGGTGGGGCAGTGAGTGCAGGTGGGGCAGTGAGTGCCAGTGGGTCTGGAGTGGGCAGTGAGTGCCGGTGGGTCTGGATTGGGCAGTGAGTACAGTTGGGGCAGTGAGTGCCGGTGGGTCTGGAGTGGGCAGTGAGTGCAGGTGGGGCAGTGAGTGCTGGTGGGACTGGAGTGGACAGTGAGTGCCGGTGGGTCTGGAGTGGGGCAGTGAGTGCAGGTGGGGCAGTGAGTGGAGGTGGGTCTGGAGTGAGCAGTGAGTGCAGGTGGGTCTGGAGTGGGCAGTGAGTATGGAGCGGGCAGTGAGTGCAGGTGGGTCTGGAGTGGGCAGTGAGTGCCGGTGGGTCTGCATTGGGCAGTGAGTGCAGGTGGGTCTCGAGTGGGCAGTTAGTGCAGGTGGGCAGTGAGTGCAGGTGGGTCTGGAGTGGGCAGTGAGTGCCGGTGGGTCTGGAGTGGGCAGTGGTTCTGGAGTGGGCAGTGAGTCTGGAGCGGGAAGTGAGTGGAGGTGGGTCTGGAGTGGGCAGTGAGTCCTGGTGGGTCTGGAGTGGGCAGTGAGTGCAGGTGGGGCAGTGAGTGCCGGTGGGTCTGGAGTGGGCAGTGAGTGCAGGAGGGGCAGTGAGTGCAAGTGGGGCAGCGAGTGCAGGTGGGTCTGGAGTGGGCAGTGAGTGCCGGTGGGTCTGGAGTGGGCAGTGAGTGCAGGTGGGGCAGTGAGTGGAGGTGGGTCTGGAGTGGGCAGTGAGTGCAGGTGGGTCTGGAGTGGGCAGTGATTATGGAGCGGGCAGTGAGTTCAGGTGGATCTGGAGTGGGCAGTGAGTGCAGTTGTCTGGAGTGGGCAGTGAGTGCAGCTGAGTCTGCAGTGGGCAGTGAGTGCAGGTGAGTCTGGAGTGGGCAGTGGGTGCAGAGGGTCTGGAGTGGGCAATGAGTGCAGGTGGGTCTGGAGTGGGCAATGAGTGCCGGTGGGTCTGGAGTGGGAAGTGAGTGCAGGTGGGGCAGTTAGTGCAGGTGTGTTTGGAGTCGGCAGTGAGTGCAGGTGGGTCTGGAGTGGGCAATGAGTGCCGGTGGGTCTGGAGTGGGAAGTGAGTGCAGGTGTGGCAGTTAGTGCAGGTGTGTTTGGAGTCGGCAGTGAGTGCTGGTGGGTCTGGAGTGGGCAATGAGTGCAGGTGGGGCAGTGAGTGCCGGTGAATCTGGAGTGGGCAGTGAGTGCCGGAAGGTCTTTGAGTGGGCAGTGAGTGCAGGTGGGGCAGTGAGTGCAGGTGGGTCTGGAGTGGGCAGTGAGTGCCGGTGGGTCTGGAGTGGGCAGTGAGTGCAGGTGGGTCAGTGATTGGAGATGGGTCTGGAGTGGGCAGTGAGTGCAGGTGGGTCTGGAGTGGGCAGTGAATGCTGGTGGGTCTGGAGTGGGCAGTGAGTGCAGGTGGGTCTGGAGTGGGCAGTAACTGCAGGTGGGACAGTGAGTGCAGGTGAGTCTGGAGTGGGCAGTGAGTGCAGGTGGGTTTGCAGTGGGCAGTGAGGTCAGGTGGTTCTGGAGTGGGCAGTGAGTTCCGGTGGGACTAGAGGGGGCAGTGAGGGAAGGTGGATCTGGAGTTGGCAGTGAGTGCAGGTGGGGCAGTGAGTGCAGGTGGGTCTGGAGTTGGTAGTGAGTGCAGGTGGGGCAGTGAATGCAGGTGGGGCAGTGAGTGCAGGTGGGGCAGTGAGCTCAGATGGGTCTGGAGTGCGCAGTGAGGGCAGGTGGGTCTGGAGTGGGCAGTGAGTACAGGTGGGTGTGGAGTGGGCAGTGAGTCTGGAGTGGGCAGTGAGTGCAGGTGGGGAAGTGAGTGCCGGTGGGTCTGGAGTGGGCAGTGAGTGCAGGTGGGGCAGTGAGTGCAGGTGAGTTTGGAGTGGGCAGTGAGTCTGGAGTGAGCAGTGAGTGCAGGTGGGGCAGTGAGTGGAGGTGGGCCTGGAGTGGGCAGTGAGTGCCGGTGGGTCTGGAGTGGGCAGTGAGTGCAGGTGGGGCAGTGAGTGCGGGTGGGTCTGGAGTAGGTAGTGAGTGCGGGTGGGTCTGGAGTGGGCCGTGAGGTCAGGTGGGTCTGGAGTGGGCAGTGAGTGCAGGTGGGACTGGAGTGGGCAGTAAGTGGAGGTGGGTCTGGAGTGTGCAGTGAGTGCCGGTGGGTCTGGAGTGGGCAGTGGGTCTGGAGCGGGCAGTGAGTGCAGGTGAGGCAGGGAGTGCAGGTGGGTCTGGAGTGGGCAGTGAGTGCAGGTGGGTCTGGAGTGGGCAGTGAGTGCAGATGGGGCTGTGAGTGGCGGTGGGTCTCAAGTGGGCAGTGAGTGCAGGTGGGGCGGTGAGTGCCGGTGGGTCTGGAGTGGGCAGTGAGTGTAGGTGGGGCCGTAAGCTCAGGTGAGTCTGGAGTGGGCAGTGAGTTCAGGTGGGTCTGGAGTGGGCAGTGGGTCTGCAGTGGGCAGTGAGTGCAGGTGAGTCTCGAGTGGGTGGGTGAGTTCAGGTGGGTCTGGAGTGGGCAGTGAGTCTGGAGTGGGCAGTGAGTGCAGGTGGGTCTGCAGTGGGCAGTGGGTCTGCAGTGGGCAGTGAGTGCAGGTGAATCTGGAGTGGGCAGTCAGTGCATGTGGGTCTGGAGTGGTCAGTGAGTGCAGGAGGGGCAGTGAGTACAGGTGGGTCTGGAGTGGGCAGTGAGTGGAGGTGGGTCTGGAGTGGGAAGTGAGTGCCGGTGGGTCTGGAGTGGGCAGTGAGTGGAGGTGGGTCTGGAGTGGGCAGTGAGTGTCGGTGGGTCTGGAGTGGGCAGTAAGTGCCGGTGGGTGTGGAGAGGGCAGTGGGTCTGGATTGGGCAATGAGTCTGGAGCAGGCAGTGAGTGGAGGTGGGTCTGGAGTGTGCAGTGAGTGCAGGTGGCTCTGGAGTGGGCAGTGAGTTCAGGTGGGTCTGGAGTGGGCAGTGAGTGCAGGTGGGTCTGCAATGGGCAGTGAGTGCAGGTGGGTCTGGAGTGGGCAGTGAGTGCAGGTGGTGCAGTGAGTGGAGGTGGGGCAGTGAGTGCAGGTGGGTCTGGAGTGGGCAGCGAGTGAAGGTGGGTCTGGAGTGGGAAGTGAGTGCAGGTGGGTCTGGAGTGGGCAGTGAGTGCAGGTGGGTCATTGACTGCAGGTGGGTCTGCAGTAATCAGTGAGTGCAGGTGGGTCTGGAGTGGGCAGTGAGTGCAGGTGGGGCAGTGAGTTCCGGTGGGTCTGGAGTGGGCAATGAGTGCCAGTGGGTCTGGAGTGGGCAGAAAGTGCAGGTGGGGCACTGATTGCAGGTGGGAATGGAGTGGGCAGTGAGTCTGGAGTGGGCAGTGAGTGCCGGTGGGTCTGCAGTGGGCAGTGAGTGCAGGTGGGTCTGAAGTGGGCAGTGAGTCTGGAGTGGGCAGTGAGTGCAGGTGGGTCTGGAGTGGGCAGTGAGTGCCGGTGGGTCTGCATTGGGCAGTGAGTGCAGGTGGGTCTCGAGTGGGCAGTTAGTGCAGGTGGGCAGTGAGTGCAGGTGGGTCTGGAGTGGGCAGTGAGTGCCGGTGGGTCTGGAGTGGGCAGTGGTTCTGGAGTGGGCAGTGAGTCTGGAGCGGGCAGTGAGTGGAGGTGGGTCTGGAGTGGGCAGTGAGTCCTGGTGGGTCTGGAGTGGGCAGTGAGTGCAGGTGGGGCAGTGAGTGCCGGTGGGTCTGGAGTGGGCAGTGAGTGCAGGAGGGGCAGTGAGTGCAGGTGGGGCAGTGAGTGCAGGTGGGTCTGGAGTGGGCAGTGAGTGCCGGTGGGTCTGGAGTGGGCAGTGAGTGCAGGTGGGGCAGTGAGTGGAGGTGGATCTGGAGTGGGCAGTGAGTGCAGGTGGGTCTGGAGTGGGCAGTGAGTATGGAGCGGGCAGTGAGTTCAGGTGGGTCTGGAGTGGGCAGTGAGTGCAGGTGTCTGGAGTGGGCAGTGAGTGCAGCTGAGTCTGCAGTGGGCAGTGAGTGCAGGTGAGTCTGGAGTGGGCAGTGGGTGCAGGTGGGTCTGGAGTGGGCAGTGAGTCTGGAGTGGGCAATGAGTGCAGGTGGGTCTGGAGTGGGCAGTGAGTGCCGGTGGGTCTGGAGTGGGAAGTGAGTGCAGGTGGGGCAGTTAGTGCAGGTGTGTTTGGAGTGGGCAGTGAGTGCTGGTGGGTCTGGAGTGGGCAATGATTGCAGGTGCGGCAGTGAGTGCCGGTGGGTCTGGAGTGGGCAGTGAGTGCCGGAAGGTCTTTGAGTGGGCAGTGAGTGCAGGTGGGGCAGTGAGTGCAGGTGGGTCTGGAGTGGGCAGTGAGTGCAGGTGGGTCAGTGAGTGGAGATGGGTCTGGAGTGGGCAGTGAGTTCAGGTGGGTCTGGAGTGGAGTGAATGCTGGTGGGTCTGGAGTGGGCAGTGAGTGCAGGTGGGTCTGGAGTGGGCAGTAACTGCAGGTGGGGCAGTGAGTGCAGGTGAGTCTGGAGTGGGCAGTGAGTGCAGGTGGGTTTGCAGTGGGCAGGGAGGTCAGGTGGTTCTGGAGTGGGCAGTGAGTTCCGGAGGCACTGGAGGGGGCAGTGAGGGAAGGAGGGTCTGGAGTGGGCAGTGAGTGCAGGTGGGGCAGTGAGTGCAGGTGGGTCTGGAGTTGGCAGTGAGTGCAGGTGGGGCAGTGAATGCAGGTGGGGCAGTGAGTGCAGGTGGGGCAGTGAGCTCAGATGGGTCTGGAGTGCGCAGTGAGTGCAGGTGAGTCTGGAGTGGGCAGTGAGTACAGGTGGGTGTGGAGTGGGCAGTGAGTCTGGAGTGGGCAGTGAGTGCAGGTGGGGAAGTGAGTGCCGGTGGGTCTGGAGTGGGCAGTGAGTGCAGGTGGGGCAGTGAGAGCAGGTGAGTCTGGAGTGGGCAGTGCGTCTGGAGTGAGCAGTGAGTGCAGGTGGGGCAGTGAACTGAGGTGGGCCTGGAGTGGGCAGTGAGTGCCGGTGGGTCTGGAGTGGGCAGTGAGTGCAGGTGGGGCAGTGAGTGCCAGTGGGTCTGGAGTAGGTAGTGAGTGCGGGTGGGTCTGGAGTGGGCCGTGAGGTCAGGTGGGTCTGGAGTGGGCAGTGAGTGCAGGTGGGACTGGAGTGGGCAGTAAGTGGAGGTGGGTCTGGAGTGTGCAGTGAGTGCCGGTGGGTCTGGAGTGGGCAGTGGGTCTGGAGTGAGCAGTGAGTGCAGGTGGGGCAGTGAGCTGAGGTGGGCCTGGAGAGGGAAGTGAGTGCCGGTGGGTCTGGAGAGGGCAGTGAGTGCAGGTGAGGCAGGGAGTGCAGGTGGATCTGGAGTGGGCAGTGAGTGCAGGTGGGTATGGAGTGGGCAGTGAGTGCAAGTGGGGCAGTGAGTGCAGGTGGGTCTGGAGTGGGTAATGAGTGCCGGTGGGTCTGGAGTGGGCAGTGAGTGCAGGTGGGGCAGTGAGAGCAGGTGAGTCTGGAGTGGGCAGTGCGTCTGGAGTGAGCAGTGAGTGCAGGTGGGGCAGTGAGTGGAGGTGGGCCTGGAGTGGGCAGTGAGTGCCGGTGGGTCTGGAGTGGGCAGTGAGTGCAGGTGGGGCAGTGAGTGCCAGTGGGTCTGGAGTAGGTAGTGAGTGCGGGTGGGTCTGGAGTGGGCAGTGAGTGCAGGTGGGACTGGAGTGGGCAGTAGGTGGAGGTGGGTCTGGAGTGGGCAGTGAGTGTCGGTGGGTCTGGAGTGGGCAGTGGGTCTGGAGTGGGCAGTGAGTGCAGGTGGGGCAGTGAGTTCAGGTGGGTCTGGAGTGGGCAGTGAGTGCAGCTGGGATTGGAGTAGGCAGTGAGTGCAGGTGGATCTGGAGTGGGAAGTGAGTGCAGGTGGGTCTGCAGTGGGCAGTGAGTGCAAGTGGGGCAGAGAGTGCAGGTGGAGCAGTGAGCTCAGGTGGGTCTAGAGTGGGCAGTGAGTGCTGGTGGGTCTGGAGTGGGCAGTGAGTGCTGGTGGGTCTGGAGTGGGCAGTGGGTCTGGGGTGGGCAGTGAGTGCAGGTGGGTCTGGAGTGGGCAGTCAGTACAGGTGGGTCTGGAGTGAGCAGTGACTGCAGGTGGATCTGGAGTGGGCAGTGAGTCTGGATTGGGCAGTGAGTGCAGGTGGGGCAGTGAGTGGAGGTGGGTCTGGCGTGGGCAGTGAGTGCGGGTGGGTCTGGAGTGGGCAGTGAGTCTGGAGTGGGCAGTGAGTTCAGGTGGGTCTGGAGTGGGCAGTGAGTGCAGGTGTCTGGAGTGGCCAGTGAGTGCAGGTGGGTCTGCAGTGGGTCAGTGAGTAGAGGTGGTCTGGAGTGGGCAGTGAGTGCAGGTGGGTCTGGAGTGGGCAGTGAGTGCCAGTGGGTCTGGAGTGGGTAGTGAGTGCATGTGGGGCAGTGAGTGCAGGTGGGTCTGGAGTGGGCAGTGAGTGCAGGTGGGGCAGTGAGTGCCGGTGGGTCTGGAGTGGGGCAGTGAGTGCAGGTAGGGCAGTGAGTGCAGGTGAGTCTGGTGTGGGCAGTGTGGGCCGGTGGGGCAGTGAGTACCAGTGGGTCTGGAGTGGGCAGTGAGTGCCGGTGGGTCTGGAGTGGGCAGTGAGTGCAGGTGGGGCAGTGAGTGCCGGTGTGTCTGGAGTAGGTAGTGAGTGCGGGTGGGTCTGGAGTGGGCCGTGAGGTCAGGTGGGTCTGGAGTGGGCAGTGAGTGCAGGTGGGACTGGAGTGGGCAGTAAGTGGAGGTGTGTCTGGAGTGGGCAGTGAGTGTCGGTGGGTCTGGAGTGGGCAGTGGGTCTGGCGTGGGCAGTGAGTGCAGGTGGGGCAGTGAGTTCAGGTGGGTCTGGATTGGGCAGTGAGTGCAGCTGGGATTGGAGTAGGCAGTGAGTGCAGGTGGATCTGGAGTGGGCAGTGAGTGCAGGTGGGTCTGGAGTGGGCAGTGAGTGCAGCTGAGTCTGCAGTGGGCAGTGAGTGCAGGTGAGTCTGGAGTGGGCAGTGGGTGCAGGTGGGTCTGGAGTGGGCAGTGAGTCTGGAGTGGGCAATGAGTGCAGGTGGGTCTGGAGTGGGCAGTGAGTGCCGGTGGGTCTGGAGTGGGAAGTGAGTGCAAGTGGGGCAGTTAGTGCAGGTGTGTTTGGAGTGGGCAGTGAGTGCTGGTGGGTCTGGAGTGGGCAATGAGTGCAGGTGGGGCAGTGAGTGCCGGTGGGTCTGGAGTGGGCAGTGAGTGCCGGAAGGTCTTTGAGTGGGCAGTGAGTGCATGTGGGGCAGTGAGTGCAGGTGGGTCTGGAGTGTGCAGTGAGTGCCGGTGGGTCTGGAGTGGGCAGTGAGTGCAGGTGGGTCAGTGAGTGGAGATGGGTCTGGAGTGGGCAGTGAGTTCAGGTGGGTCTGGAGTGGGCAGTGAATGCTGGTGGGTCTGGAGTGGGCAGTGAGTGCAGGTGGGTCTGGAGTGGGCAGTAACTGCAGGTGGGGCAGTGAGTGCAGGTGAGTCTGGAGTGGGCAGTGAGTGCAGGTGGGTTTGCAGTGGGCAGGGAGGTCAGGTGGTTCTGGAGTGGGCAGTGAGTTCCGGTGGCACTGGAGGGGGCAGTGAGGGAAGGAGGGTCTGGAGTGGGCAGTGAGTGCAGGTGGGGCAGTGAGTGCAGGTGGGTCTGGAGTTGGCAGTGAGTGCAGGTGGGGCAGTGAATGCAGGTTGGGCAGTGAGTGCAGGTGGGGCAGTGAGCTCAGATGGGTCTGGAGTGCGCAGTGAGTGCAGGTGAGTCTGGAGTGGGCAGTGAGTACAGGTGGGTGTGGAGTGGGCAGTGAGACTGGAGTGGGCAGTGAGTGCAGGTGGGGAAGTGAGTGCCGGTGGGTCTGGAGTGGGCAGTGAGTGCAGGTGGGGCAGTGAGAGTAGGTGAGTCTGGAGTGGGCAGTGCGTCTGGAGTGAGCAGTGAGTGCAGGTGGGGCAGTGAGCTGAGGTGGGCCTGGAGTGGGCAGTGAGTGCCGGTGGGTCTGGAGTGGGCAGTGAGTGCAGGTGGGGCAGTGAGTGCCAGTGGGTCTGGAGTAGGTAGTGAGTGCGGGTGGGTCTGGAGTGGGCGGTGAGGTCAGGTGGGTCTGGAGTGGGCAGTGAGTGCAGGTGGGACTGGAGTGGGCAGTAAGTGGAGGTGGGTCTGGAGTGTGCAGTGAGTGCCGGTGGGTCTGGAGTGGGCAGTGGGTCTGGAGCGGGCAGTGAGTGCAGGTGAGGCAGGGAGTGCAGGTGGGTCTGGAGTGGGCAGTGAGTGCAGGTGGGTCTGGAGTGGGCAGTGAGTGCAGGTGGGTATGGAGTGGGCAGTGAGTGCAAGTGGGGCAGTGAGTGCAGGTGGGTCTGGAGTGGGTAATGAGTGCCGGTGGGTCTGGAGTGGGCAGTGAGTGCAGGTGGGGCAGTGAGAGCAGGTGAGTCTGGAGTGGGCAGTGCGTCTGGAGTGAGCAGTGAGTGCAGGTGGGGCAGTGAGTGGAGGTGGGCCTGGAGTGGGCAGTGAGTGCCGGTGGGTCTGGAGTGGGCAGTGAGTGCAGGTGGGGCAGTGAGTGCCAGTGGGTCTGGAGTAGGTAGTGAGTGCGGGTGGGTCTGGAGTGGGCCGTGAGGTCAGGTGGGTCTGGAGTGGGCAGTGAGTGCAGGTGGGACTGGAGTGGGCAGTAGGTGGAGGTGGGTCTGGAGTGGGCAGTGAGTGTCGGTGGGTCTGGAGTGGGCAGTGGGTCTGGAGTGGGCAGTGAGTGCAGGTGGGGCAGTGAGTTCAGGTGGGTCTGGAGTGGGCAGTGAGTGCAGCTGGGATTGGAGTAGGCAGTGAGTGCAGGTGGATCTGGAGTGGGAAGTGAGTGCAGGTGGGTCTGCAGTGGGCAGTGAGTGCAAGTGGGGCAGAGAGTGCAGGTGGAGCAGTGAGCTCAGGTGGGTCTAGAGTGGGCAGTGAGTGCTGGTGGGTCTGGAGTGGGCAGTGAGTGCTGGTGGGTCTGGAGTGGGCAGTGGGTCTGGGGTTGGCAATGAGTGCAGGTGGGTCTGGAGTGGGCAGTCAGTGCAGGTGGGTCTGGTGTGGGCAGTGAGTTCTGGTGGGTCTGGAGTGAGCAGTGACTGCAGGTGGATCTGGAGTGGGCAGTGAGTCTGGAGTGGGCAGTGAGTGCAGGTGGGGCAGTGAGTGGAGGTGGGTCTGGCGTGGGCAGTGAGTGCGGGTGGGTCTGGAGTGGGCAGTGAGTCTGGAGTGGGCAGTGAGTTCAGGTGGGTCTGGAGTGGGCAGTGAGTGCAGGTGTCTGGAGTGGGCAGTGAGTGCAGGTGGGTCTGCAGTGGGTCAGTGAGTAGAGGTGGTCTGGAGTGGGCAGTGAGTGCAGGTGGGTCTGGAGTGGGCAGTGAGTGCCAGTGGGTCTGGAGTGGGTAGTGAGTGCATGTGGGGCAGTGAGTGCAGGTGGGTCTGGAGTGGGCAGTGAGTGCAGGTGGGGCAGTGAGTGCCGGTGGGTCTGGAGTGGGGCAGTGAGTGCAGGTAGGGCAGTGAGTGCAGGTGAGTCTGGTGTGGGCAGTGTGGGCCGGTGGGGCAGTGAGTATCAGTGGGTCTGGAGTGGGCAGTGAGTGCCGGTGGGTCTGGAGTGGGCAGTGAGTGCAGGTGGGGCAGTGAGTGCCGATGTGTCTGGAGTAGGTAGTGAGTGCGGGTGGGTCTGGAGTGGGCCGTGAGGTCAGGTGGGTCTGGAGTGGGCAGTGAGTGCAGGTGGGACTGGAGTGGGCAGTAAGTGGAGGTGTGTGTGGAGTGGGCAGTGAGTGTCGGTGGGTCTGGAGTGGGCAGTGAGTGCAGCTGGGATTGGAGTAGGCAGTGAGTGCAGGTGGATCTGGAGTGGGCAGTGAGTGCAGGTGGGTCTGGAGTGGGCAGTGAGTGCAAGTGGGGCAGAGAGTGCAGGTGGGGCAGTGAGCTCAGGTGGGTCTGGAGTGGGCAGTGAGTGCTGGTGGGTCTGGAGTGGGCAGTGAGTGGCGGTGGGTCTGGAGTGGGCAGTGGGTCTGGGGTGGGCAGTGAGTGCAGGGTGGTCTGGAGTGGGCAGTGAGTGCAGGTGGGTCTGGAGTGGGCAGTGAGTGCCAGTGGGTCTGGAGTGGGTAGTGAGTGCATGTGGGGCAGTGAGTGCAGGTGGGTCTGGAGTGGGCAGTGAGTGCAGGTGGGGCAGTGAGTGCCGGTGGGTCTGGAGTGGGGCAGTGAGTGCAGGTAGGGCAGTGAGTGCAGGTGAGTCTGGTGTGGGCAGTGTGGGCCGGTGGGGCAGTGAGTACCAGTGGGTCTGGAGTGGGCAGTGAGTGCCGGTGGGTCTGGAGTGGGCAGTGAGTGCAGGTGGGGCAGTGAGTGCCGATGTGTCTGGAGTAGGTAGTGAGTGCGGGTGGGTCTGGAGTGGGCCGTGAGGTCAGGTGGGTCTGGAGTGGGCAGTGAGTGCAGGTGGGACTGGAGTGGGCAGTAAGTGGAGGTGTGTGTGGAGTGGGCAGTGAGTGTCGGTGGGTCTGGAGTGGGCAGTGGGTCTGGCGTGGGCAGTGAGTGCAGGTGGGGCAGTGAGTTCAGGTGGGTCTGGAGTGGGCAGTGAGTGCAGCTGGGATTGGAGTAGGCAGTGAGTGCAGGTGGATCTGGAGTGGGCAGTGAGTGCAGGTGGGTCTGGAGTGGGCAGTGAGTGCAAGTGGGGCAGAGAGTGCAGGTGGGGCAGTGAGCTCAGGTGGGTCTGGAGTGGGCAGTGAGTGCTGGTGGGTCTGGAGTGGGCAGTGAGTGGCCGTGGGTCTGGAGTGGGCAGTGGGTCTGGGGTGGGCAGTGAGTGCAGGGGGGTCTGGAGTGGGCAGTCAGTGCAGGTGGGTCTGGGGTGGGCAGTGAGTGCTGGTGGGTCTGGAGTGAGCAGTGACTGCAGGTGGGTCTGGAGTGGGCAGTGAGTCTGGAGTGGGCAGTGAGTGCAGGTGGGGCAGTGAGTGGAGGTGGGTCTGGAGTGGGCAGTGAGTGCGGGTGGGTCTGGAGTGGGCAGTGAGTCTGGAGCGGGCAGTGAGTTCAGGTGGGTCTGGAGTGGGCAGTGAGTGCAGGAGTCTGGAGTGGGCAGTGAGTGCAGGTGGGTCTGCAGTGGGCAGTGAGTGTAGGTAAGTCTGGAGTGGGCAGTGAGTGCAGGTGGGTGCAGGTGGGTCTGGAGTGGGCAGTGAGTCTGGAGTGGGCAGTGAGTCTGGAGCGGGCAGTGAGTTCAGGTGGGTCTTTAGTGGGCAGTGAGTGCAGGTGGGTCTGGAGTGGGCAGTTAGTGCCGGTGGGTCTGGAGTGGGCAGTGAGTGCAGGTGGGGCAGTGAGTGCAGCTGGGTTTGGAGTGGGCAGTGAGTGCAGGTGGGGCAGTGAGTGCTGGTGGGTCTGGAGTGGGCAGTGAGTGCCGGTGGGTCTGGAGAGGGTCAGTGAGTGCAGGTAGGGCAGTGAGTGCAGGTGAGTCTGGTGTTTGCAGTGTGTGCCGGTGGGGCAGTGAGTGCAGGTGGGGCAGTGAGTGCCAGTGGGTCTGGAGTGGGCAGTGAGTGCCAGTGGGTCTTGAGTGGGCAGTGAGTGCAGGTGGGGCAGTGAGTTCCGGTGGGTCTGGAGTGGGCATTGAGTGCAGGTGGGACTGGAGTGGGCAGTGAGTGCAGTTGGGTGTGGAGTGGGCAGTAAGTGCAGGTGGGGCAGTGAGTGCAGGTGAGTCTGGAGTGGGCAGTGAGTGGAGGTGGGTCAGTGAGTGGAGGTGGGTCGGGAGTGGGCAGTGAGTTCATGTGGGTATGGAGTGGGCAGTGAGTGCTGGTGGGACTGGAGTGGGCAGTGAGTGCAGTTGGGTGTGGAGTGGGCAGTAAGTGCAGGTGGGGCAGTGAGTGCAGGTGAGTCTGGAGTGGGCAGTGAGTGGAGGTGGGTTTGCAGTGGGCATTGAGGTAAGGTGGGTCTGGAGTGGGCAGTGAGTGCTCGTGAGTCTGGAGTGGGCAGTGAGTTCAGATGGGTCTGGAGTGGGCAGTGAGTGCAGGTGGGTCTGGAGTGGACAGTAAGTGCAGGTGGGTGTGGAGTGGGCAGTGAGAGCAGGTGGGGGAGTGAGCTCAGGTGGGTCTGGAGTGGGTAATGAGTGCCGGTGGGTCTGGAGTGGGCAGTGAGTGCAGGTGGGTCTGGGATGGGCAGTGAGTGCAGGTGGGGCAGTGAGTGCAGGTGGGTCTGGAGAGGGCAGTGAGTGCCGGTGGGTCTGGAGGGGGCAGTGAGTCTGCCGTGGGCAGTGAGTGCAGGTGGGGCAGTGAGTGCCGGTGGGTCTGGCGTGGGCAGTGAGTGCAGGTGGGGCAGTGAGTGCAGGTGAGTCTGGAGTGGGCAGTGAATCTGGAGTGGGCAGTGAGTGCAGGTGGGTCTGGAGTGCACAGGGAGTGCTGGTGGGTCTGGAGTGGGCAGTGAGTGCCGGTGGGTCTGGAGTGAGCAGTGAGTGCAGGTTGTGCAGTGAGTGCCGGTGGGTCTGGAGTGGACTGTGAGTGCAGGTGGGTCTGGAGTGGGCAGTGAGTGCAGGTGAGTCTGGAGTGGGCAGTGAGTGCCAGTGGGTCTGGAGTGGGCTGTGAGGTCAGGTGGGTCTGGAGTGGGCAGTGAGTGCAGGTGGGACTGGAGTGGGCAGTAAGTGGAGGTGAGTCTGGAGTGGGCAGTGAATGCCGGTGGGTCTGGAGTGGGCAGTGGATCTGGAGTGGGCAGTGAGTGCAGGTGGGGCAGTGAGTGCAGGTGGGTCTGGAGTGGGCAGTGAGTGCAGGTGGGACTGCAGTGGGCAGTGAGTGCAGGTGGGTCTGGAGTGGGCAGTGAGTGCAGGTGGGTCTGGAGTGGGCAGTGAGTGCCAGTGGGTCTGGAGTGGGCAGTGGGTCTGGAGTGGACAGTGAGTGCAGGTGGGTCTGGAGTGGGCAGTGAGTGCAGGTGGGTCTGGGGTGGGCAGTGAGTGCAGGTGGGGCAGTGAGTGCAGGTGGGTCTGGAGTGGGCAGTGAGTGCCGGTGGGTCTGGAGTTGGCATTGAGTGCCGGTAGGTCTGGAGTGGGCAGTGAGTGGAGGTGAGTCTGGAGTGGGCAGTGAGTGCCGGTGAGTCTGGAGTGGGCAGTGAGTGCAGGTGGGTCTGGAGGGGGCAGTGAGTCTGGAGTGGGCAGTGAGTGCAGGTGGGGCAGTGAGTGCCGTGGGTCTGGAGTGGGCAGTGAGTGCAGGTGGGTCTGGAGTGGGCAGTGAGTGCAGGTGGGGCAGTGAGTGCCGGTGGGACTGGAGTGGGCTGTGGGTCTGGAGTGGGCAGTGAGTCTGGAGTGGGCAGTGACTCTGGAGTGGGCAGTGAGCGCAGGTGAGTCTGGAGTGGGCAGTGAGTGCAGGTGGGTCTGGAGTGGGCAGTGAGTGCAGTTGAGTCTGGAGTGGGCAGTGAGTGCAGGTGGGTCTGGAGTGGGCAGTGAGTGCCGGTGGGTCTGGAGTGGGCAGTGTGTGCAGGTTGGTCTGGAGTGGGCAGTGAGTGCAGGTGGGTCTGGAGTGGGCAGTGAGTGCAGGTGGGGCAGTGAGTGCAGGTGGGTCTGGAGTGGGCAGTGAGTGCAGGTGGGTCTGGATTGGACAGTGAGTGCAGGTGGGGCAGTGAGTGCCAGTGGGTATGGAGTGGGCAGTGAGTGCAGGGGGGTCTGGGGTGGGTGAGTTCAGGAGAGTCTGAAGTGGGCAGTGAGTCTGGAGTGGGCAGTGAGTGCAGGTGAATCTGGAGTGGGCAGTGGGTCTGCAGTGGGCAGTGAGTGTAGATGAGTCTGGAGTGGGCTGTGAGAGCAGGTGGGTCTGGAGTGGGCAGTGAGTGCCGGTGGGGCAGTGAGTGCCGGTGGGTCTGGAGTGGGCAGTGAGTGCCGGTGGGGCAGTGAGTGCAGGTGGGTCTGGAGTGGGCAGTGAGTGCCGGTGAGTCTGGAGTGGGCAGTGAGTGCAGGTGGGTCTGGAGTGGGCAGTGAGTGCAGGTGGGCCTGGAGTGGGCAGTGAGTGCTGGTGGGTCTGGCGTGGGCAGTGAGTGCAGGTGGGTCTGGAGTGGGCCGTGAGTGCAGGTGAGTCTGGAGTGGGCAGTGAGTGCATGTGGGTCTGAAGTGGGCAGTGAGTGCAGGTGGGTCTGGAGTGGGCAGTGAGTGCCGGTGGGTCTGGAGCGGGGCAGTGAGTGCAGGTGAGTCTGGTGTGGGCAGTGAGTGCCGGTGGGGTAGAGAGTGCAGGTGGGGCATCGAGTGCAGGTGGGGCAGTGAGTTCCAGTGGGTCTGGAGTGGGCAGTGAGTGCCGGTGGCTCTGGAGTGGGCAGTGAGTCTGGAGTGAGCAGTGAGTGCCTGTGGGTCTGGAGTGGGCAGTGAGTGCAGGCGGGCAGTGATTGCCGGTAAGCTTGAAGTGGGCAGTGAGTTCAGGTGGGTCTGGAGTGGGCAGTGAGTGCAGGTGGGTCAGTGAGTAGAGGTGGTCTGGAGTGGGCAGTGAGTTCAGGTGGGTCTGGAGTGGGCAGTGAGTGCTGGTGAGTCTGGAGTGGGGCAGTGAGTGCAGGTGGGTTTGAAGTGGGCAGTGAGTGCAGGTGAGTCTGGAGTGGGCAGTGAGTACCGGTGGGTCTGGTGTGGGCAGTGAGTGCCGGTGGGTCTGGCGTGGGCAGTGAGTGCAGGTGGGTCTGGAGTGGGCAGTGAGTGCAGGTGAGTCTGGAGTGGGCAGTGACTGCAGGTGGGTCTGGAGTTGGCAGTGAGTGCAGGTGGGTCTGGAGTGGGCAGTGAGTGCAGGTGAGTCTGGTGTGGGCAGTGAGTGCCAGTGGGGCAGTGAGTGCAGGTGGGGCAGTGAGTGCAGGTGGGGCAGTGAGTGCCAGTGGGTCTGGAGTGGGCAGTGAGTGCCGGTGGGTCTGGAGTGGGCAGTGAGTGCTGGTGGTCTGGAGTGGGCAGTGAGTGCAGGTGGGGCAGTGAGTGCCGGTGGGTCTGAAGTGGGCAGTGAGTTCAGGTGGGTCTGGAATGGGCAGTGAGTGCCGGTGGGGCAGTGAGTGCCGGTGGGTCTGAAGTGGGCAGTGAGTGCCGGTGGGTCTGGAGTGGGCAGTGAGTGCCAGTGGGGCAGTTAGTGCAGGTGGGTCTTGAGTGGGCAGTGGGTGCCAGTGGGTGTGGAGTGGGCAGTGAGTGCAGGTGGGTCTGGATTGGGCAGTGAGTGCCGGTGGGTCTGGCGTGGGCAGTGAGTGCATGTGGCTCTGGAGTGGGCAGTGAGTGCAGGTGAATCTGGTGTGGGCAGTGGGTGCAGGTGGGTCTTGAGTGGGCAGTGAGTGCAGGTGGGTCTGGAGTGGGCAGTGAGTGCCGGTGGGTCTGGAGTGGGGCAGTGAGTGCAGGTGAGTCTGGTGTGGGCAGTGAGTGCCGGTCGGGCAGTGAGTGCAGGTGGGACAGAGAGTGCAGGTGGGGCAGTGAGTGCCAGTGGGTCTGGAGTGGGCAGTGAGTGCCAGTGGGTCTGGAGTGGGCAGTGAGTGCCGGTGGGTCTGGAGTGGGGCTGTGAGTGCAGGTGAGTCTGGAGTGGGCAGTGAGTGCCGGTGGGGCAGTGAGTGCAGGTGGGGCAGTGAGTGCAGGTGGGGCAGTGAGTGCCAGTGGGTCTGGAGTGGGCAGTGAGTCTGGAGTGGGCAGTGAGTGCAGGTGGGTCTGGAGTCGTTAGTGAGTGCAGGCGGGACAGTGATTGCTGGTGGGTCTGAAGTGGGCAGTGAGTTCAGGTGGGTCTGGAGTGGGCAGTGAGTGCAGGTGGGTCAGTGAGTAGAGGTGGGTCTGGAGTGGGCAGTGAGTTCAGGTGGGTCTGGAGTGGGCAGTGAGTTCAGGTTGGTCTGGAGTGGGCAGTGAGTGCCGGTGGGTCTGGAGTGGGGAAGTGAATGCAGGTGGGTCTGAAGTGGGCAGTAAGTGCAGGTGGGTCTGAAGTGGGCAGTAAGTGCAGGTGGGGCAGTGAGTGCAGTTGAGTCTGGAGTGAGCAGTGAGTACCGGTGGGTCTGGAGTGGGCAATGAGGGCCGGTGGGTCTGGCGTGGGCAGTGAGTGCAGGTGGGTCTGGAGTGGGCAGTGAGTGCAGGTGAGTCTGGAGTGGGCAGTGAGTGCAGGTGGATCTGGAGTTGGGAGTGAGTGCAGGTGGGTCTGGAGTGGGCAGTGAGTGCTTATGGGTCTGGAGTGGGGCAGTGAGTGCAGGTGAGTCTGGTGTGGGCAGTGAGTTCAGGTGGGTCTGGAGTGGGCAGTGAGTAGAGGTGGGTCTGGAGTGGGCAGTGGGTCTGGAGTGGGCAGTGAGTGCTGGTGGGTTTGGAGTGGGGCAGTGAGTGCAGGTGGGTCTGGAGTTGGCAGTGAGTGCAGGTGGGGCAGTGAATGCACGTGGGGCAGTGAGTGCAGGTGGGGCAGTGAGCTCAGATGGGTCTGGAGTGCGCAGTGAGTGCAGGTGAGTCTGGAGTGGGCAGTGAGTACAGGTGGGTGTGGAGTGGGCAGTGAGTCTGGAGTGGGCAGTGAGTGCTGGTGGGTCTGGAGTGGGGCAGTGAGTGCAGGTGGGTTTGAAGTGGGCAGTGAGTGCAGGTGAGTCTGGAGTGGGCAGTGAGTGCCGGTGGGTCTGGAGTGGGCAGTGAGTGCCGGTGGGTCTGGCGTGGGCAGTGAGTGCAGGTGGGTCTGGAGTGGGCAGTGAGTGCAGGTGAGTCTGGAGTGGGCAGTGACTGCAGGTGGGTCTGGAGTTGGCAGTGAGTGCAGGTGGGTCTGGAGTGGGCAGTTAGTGCAGGTGAGTCTGGTGTGGGCAGTGAGTGCCAGTGGGGCAGTGAGTGCAGGTGGGGCAGTGAGTGCAGGTGGGGCAGTGAGTGCCAGTGGGTCTGGAGTGGGCAGTGAGTGCCGGTGGGTCTGGAGTGGGCAGTGAGTGCAGGTGGGGCAGTGAGTGCCGGTGGGTCTGAAGTGGGCAGTGAGTTCAGGTGGGTCTGGAATGGGCAGTGAGTGCCGGTGGGGCAGTGAGTGCCGGTGGGTCTGAAGTGGGCAGTGAGTGCCGGTGGGTCTGGAGTGGGCAGTGAGTGCCAGTGGGGCAGTGAGTGCAGGTGGGTCTTGAGTGGGCAGTGGGTGCCGGTGGGTGTGGAGTGGGCAGTGAGTGCAGGTGGCTCTGGAGTGGGCAGTGAGTGCCGGTGGGTCTGGCGTGGGCAGTGAGTGCATGTGGCTCTGGAGTGGGCAGTGAGTGCAGGTGAGTCTGGTGTGGGCAGTGGGTGCAGGTGGGTCTTGAGTGGGCAGTGAGAGCAGGTGGGTCTGGAGTGGGCAGTGAGTGCCGGTGGGTCTGGAGTGGGGCAGTGAGTGCAGGTGAGTCTGGTGTGGGCAGTGAGTGCCGGTGGGGCAGTGAGTGCAGGTGGGGCAGTGAGTGCAGGTGGGGCAGTGAGTGCTAGTGGGTCTGGAGTGGGCAGTGAGTGCCAGTGGGTCTGGAGTGGGCAGTGAGTGCCGGTGGGTCTGGAGTGGGGCTGTGAGTGCAGGTGAGTCTGGAGTGGGCAGTGAGTGCCGGTGGGGCAGTGAGTGCAGGTGGGGCAGTGAGTGCAGGTGGGGCAGTGAGTGCCAGTGGGTCTGGAGTGGGCAGTGAGTCTGGAGTGGGCAGTGAGTGCAGGTGGGTCTGGAGTCGTTAGTGAGTGCAGGCGGGACAGTGATTGCTGGTGGGTCTGAAGTGGGCAGTGAGTTCAGGTGGGTCTGGAGTGGGCAGTGAGTGCAGGTGGGTCAGTGAGTAGAGGTGGGTCTGGAGTGGGCAGTGTGTTCAGGTGGGTCTGGAGTGGGCAGTGAGTTCAGGTTGGTCTGGAGTGGGCAGTGAGTTCCGGTGGGTCTGGAGTGGGGAAGTGAATGCAGGTGGGTCTGAAGTGGGCAGTAAGTGCAGGTGGGTCTGAAGTGGGCAGTAAGTGCAGGTGGGGCAGTGAGTGCAGTTGAGTCTGGAGTGAGCAGTGAGTACCGGTGGGTCTGGAGTGGGCAATGAGGGCCGGTGGGTCTGGCGTGGGCAGTGAGTGCAGGTGGGTCTGGAGTGGGCAGTGAGTGCAGGTGAGTCTGGAGTGGGCAGTGAGTGCAGGTGGGTCTGTAGTTGGGAGTGAGTGCAGGTGGGTCTGGAGTGGGCAGTGAGTGCTTATGGGTCTGGAGTGGGGCAGTGAGTGCAGGTGAGTCTGGTGTGGGCAGTGAGTGCAAGTGGGGCAGTGAGTGCAGGTGGGGCAGTGAGTGCCAGTGGGTCTGGAGTGGGCAGTGAGTGCCAGTGGGTCTGGAGTGGGCAGTGAGTGCTGGTGGTCTGGAGTGGGCAGTGAGTGCAGGTGGGGCAGTGAGTGCCGGTGGGTCTGAAGTGGGCAGTGAGTTCAGGTGGGTCTGGAATGGGCAGTGAGTGCCGGTGGGGCAGTGAGTGCCGGTGGGTCTGAAGTGGGCAGTGAGTGCCGGTGGGTCTGGAGTGGGCAGTGAGTGCCAGTGGGGCAGTGAGTGCAGGTGGGTCTTGAGTGGGCAGTGGGTGCCGGTGGGTGTGGAGTGGGCAGTGAGTGCAGGAGGGTCTGGAGTGGGCAGTGAGTGCCGGTGGTTCTGGCGTCGGCAGTGAGTGCATGTGGCTCTGGAGTGGGCAGTGAGTGCAGGTGAGTCTGGTGTGGGCAGTGGGTGCAGGTGGGTCTGGAGTGGGCAGTGAGTGCAGGTGGGTCTGGAGTGGGCAGTGAGTGCCGGTGGGTCTGGAGTGGGGCAGTGAGTGCAGGTGAGTCTGGTGTGGGCAGTGAGTGCCGGTGGGGCAGTGAGTGCAGGTGGGGCAGTGAGTGCAGGTGGGGCTTTGAGTGCCAGTGGGTCTGGAGTGGGCAGTGAGTGCCAGTGGGTCTGGAATGGGCAGTGAGTGCCGGTGGGTCTGGAGTGGGGCTGTGAGTGCAGGTGAGTCTGGAGTGGGCAGTGAGTGCCGGTGGGGCAGTGAGTGCAGGTGGGGCAGTGAGTGCAGGTGGGGCAGTGAGTGCCAGTGGGTCTGGAGTGGGCAGTGAGTCTGGAGTGGGCAGTGAGTGCAGGTGGGTCTGGAGTCGTTAGTGAGTGCAGGCAGGACAGTGATTGCTGGTGGGTCTGAAGTGGGCAGTGAGTTCAGGTGGGTCTGGAGTGGGCAGTGAGTGCAGGTGGGTCAGTGAGTAGAGGTGGGTCTGGAGTGGGCAGTGAGTTCAGGTGGGTCTGGAGTGGGCAGTGAGTTCAGGTTGGTCTGGAGTGGGCAGTGAGTGCCGGTGGGTCTGGAGTGGGGAAGTGAATGCAGGTGGGTCTGAAGTGGGCAGTTAGTGCAGGTGGGTCTGAAGTGGGCAGTAAGTGCAGGTGGGGCAGTGAGTGCAGTTGAGACTGGAGTGAGCAGTGAGTACCGGTGGGTCTGGAGTGGGCAATGAGGGCCGGTGGGTCTGGCGTGGGCAGTGAGTGCAGGTGGGTCTGGAGTGGGCAGTGAGTGCAGGTGAGTCTGGAGTGGGCAGTGAGTGCAGGTGGGTCTGGAGTTGGGAGTGAGTGCAGGTGGGTCTGGAGTGGGCAGTGAGTGCTTATGGGTCTGGAGTGGGGCAGTGAGTGCAGGTGAGTCTGGTGTGGGCAGTGAGTGCAAGTGGGGCAGTGAGTGCAGGTGGGGCAGTGAGTGCCAGTGGGTCTGGAGTGGGCAGTGAGTGCTGGTGGGTCTGGAGTGGGCAGTGAGTCTGGAGTGGGCAGTGAGTGCTGATGGGTCTGGAGTGGGCAGTGAGTGCAGGTGGGGCAGTGAGTGCCGGTGGGTCTGAAGTGGGCAGTGAGTTCAGGTGGGTCTGGAGTGGGCAGTGAGTAGAGGTGGGTCAGTAAGTAGAGGTGGTCTGGAGTGGGCAGTGAGTTCAGGTGGGTCTGGATTGGGCAGTGAGTGCTGGTGGGTCTGGAGTGGGGCAGTGAGTGCAGGTGGGATTGAAGTGGGCAGTGAGTGCAGGTGAGTCTGGAGTGGGCAGTGAGTACCGGTGGGTCTGGAGTGGGCAGTGAGTGCCGGTGGGTCTGGCGTGGGCAGTGAGTGCAGGTGGGTCTGGAGTGGGCAGTGAGTGCAGGTGAGTCTGGAGTGGGCAGTGACTGCAGGTGGGTCTGGAGTTGGCAGTGAGTGCAGGTGGGTCTGGAGTGGGCAGTGAGTGCAGGTGAGTCTGGTGTGGGCAGTGAGTGCCAGTGGGGCAGTGAGTGCAGGTGGGGCAGTGAGTGCAGGTGGGGCAGTGAGTGCCAGTGGGTCTGGAGTGGGCAGTGAGTGCCGGTGGGTCTGGAGTGGGCAGTGAGTGCTGGAGGTCTGGAGTGGGCAGTGAGTGCAGGTGGGGCAGTGAGTGCCGGTGGGTCTGAAGTGGGCAGTGAGTTCAGGTGGGTCTGGAATGGGCAGTCAGTGCCGGTGGGGCAGTGAGTGCCGGTGGGTCTGAAGTGGGCAGTGAGTGCCGGTGGGTCTGGAGTGGGCAGTGAGTGCCAGTGGGGCAGTGAGTGCAGGTGGGTCTTGAGTGGGCAGTGGGTGCCGGTGGGTGTGGAGTGGGCAGTGAGTGCAGGTGGGTCTGGAGTGGGCAGTGAGTGCCGGTGGGTCTGGCGTGGGCAGTGAGTGCATGTGGCTCTGGAGTGGGCAGTGAGTGCAGGTGAGTCTGGTGTGGGCAGTGGGTGCAGGTGGGTCTGGAGTGGGCAGTGAGTGCAGGTGGGTCTGGAGTGGGCAGTGAGTGCCGGTGGGTCTGGAGTGGGCAGTGAGTGCAGGTGAGTCTGGTGTGGGCAGTGAGTGCCAGTGGGGCAGTGAGTGCAGGTGGGGCAGTGAGTGCAGGTGGGGCAGTGAGTGCCAGTGGGTCTGGAGTGGGCAGTGAGTGCCAGTGGGTCTGGAGTGGGCAGTGAGTGCCGGTGGGTCTGGAGTGGGGCTGTGAGTGCAGGTGAGTCTGGAGTGGGCAGTGAGTGCCAGTGGGGCAGTGAGTGCAGGTGGGGCAGTGAGTGCAGGTGGGGCAGTGAGTGCCAGTGGGTCTGGAGTGGGCAGTGAGTCTGGAGTGGGCAGTGAGTGCAGGTGGGTCTGGAGTCGTTAGTGAGTGCAGGCGGGACAGTGATTGCTGGTGGGTCTGAAGTGGGCAGTGAGTTCAGGTGGGTCTGGAGTGGGCAGTGAGTGCAGGTGGGTCAGTGAGTAGAGGTGGGTCTGGAGTGGGCAGTGAGTTCAGGTGGGTCTGGAGTGGGCAGTGAGTTCAGGTTGGTCTGGAGTGGGCAGTGAGTGCCGGTGGGTCTGGGGTGGGGAAGTGAATGCAGGTGGGTCTGAAGTGGGCAGTAAGTGCAGGTGGGTCTGAAGTGGGCAGTAAGTGCAGGTGGGGCAGTGAGTGCAGTTGAGTCTGGAGTGAGCAGTGAGTACCGGTGGGTCTGGAGTGGGCAATGAGGGCCGGTGGGTCTGGCGTGGGCAGTGAGTGCAGGTGGGTCTGGAGTGGGCAGTGAGTGCAGGTGAGTCTGGAGTGGGCAGTGAGTGCAGGTGGGTCTGGAGTTGGGAGTGAGTGCAGGTGGGTCTGGAGTGGGCAGTGAGTGCTTATGGGTCTGGAGTGGGGCAGTGAGTGCAGGTGAGTCTGGTGTGGGCAGTGAGTGCAAGTGGGGCAGTGAGTGCAGGTGGGGCAGTGAGTGCCAGTGGGTCTGGAGTGGGCAGTGAGTGCCGGTGGGTCTGGAGTGGGCAGTGAGTCTGGAGTGGGCAGTGAGTGCTGATGGGTCTGGAGTGGGCAGTGAGTGCAGGTGGGGCAGTGAGTGCCGGTGGGTCTGAAGTGGGCAGTGAGTTCAGGTGGGTCTGGAGTGGGCAGTGAGTAGAGGTGGGTCTGGAGTGGGCAGTGGGACTGGAGTGGGCAGTGAGTGCTGGTGGGTTTGGAGTGGGGCAGTGAGTGCAGGTGGGTCTGAAGTGGGCAGTGAGTGCCGGTGGGTCTGGAGTGGGCAGTGAGTGCAGGTGGGACTGGAGTGGGCAGTGAGTGCAGGTGGGTCTTGAGTGGGCAGTGAGTGCAGGTGGGTCTATAGTGGGCAGTGAGTGCAGGTGGGTCTATAGTGGGCAGTGAGTGCAGGTGGGTCTTGTGTTGGCAGTGAGTGCAGGTGGGTCTATAGTGGGCAGTGAGTGCAGATGGGTCTGGTGTGGGCAGTGAGTGCAGGTGGGGCAGTGAGCTCAGCTGGATCTGGAGTGGGCAGTGAGTGCCGGTGGGTCTTGAGTGGGCAGTGAGTGCCAGTGGGTCTGGAGTGGGCAGTGGGTCTGGAGTGGGCAGTGAGTGCAGGTGGGGCAGTGAGTGCTGGTGGGTCTGGAGTGGGGAGTGAGTGCAGGTGGGGCAGTGAGTGCTGGTGGGTCTGGAGTGGGCAGTGAGTGCCGGTGGGTCTGGAGGGGCAGTGAGTCTGGAGTGGGGAGTGAGTGCAGGTGGGGCAGTAGTGCCGGTGGGTCTTGAGTGGGCAGTGAGTGCAGGTGAGTCTGTAGTGGGCAGTGAGTGCATGTGGGGCAGTGAGTGCAGGTGGGTCTGGAATGGGCAGTGAGTGCAGGTGGGTCTGGAGTGGGCAGTGAGTGCCAGTGGGTCTGGAGTGGGCAGTGAGTGCAGGTGGGGCAGTGAGTGTAGGTGAGTCTGGAGTGGGCAGTGAGTGCAGGTGGGTCTGGAGTGGGCAGTGAGTGCAGGTGGGTCTGGAGTGAGCAGTGAGTGCAGGTGGGGCAGTGAGTGCAGGTGGGTCTGGATTGGGTAGTGAGTGCAGGTGGGTCTGGGGTGGGCAGTGAGTCTGGAGAGGGCAGTGAGTGTCAGTGAGTCTGGAGTGGGCAGTGAGTGTCGGTGGGTCTGGAGTGGGCAGTGGGTCTGGAGTGGGCAGTGAGTGCAGGTGAGTCTGGAGTGGGCAGTGACTGCAGGTGAGTCTGGAGTGGGCAGTGAGTGCCGGTAGGTCTGGAGGGGGCAGTGAGTGTAGGTGGGGCAGTGAGTGCCGGTGGGTCTGGAGTGGGCAGTGAGTGCCAGTGAGTCTGGAGTGGGCAGTGAGTCTGGAGTGGGCAGTGAGTGCCGGTGTGCCTGGAGTGGGCAGCGAGTGCTGGTGGGTCTGGAGTGGATAGTGAGTGCAGGTGGGGCAGTGAGTGCAGGTGGGGCAGTGAGTGCAGGTGTGTCTGGAGTGGGCAGTGAGTGCAGGTGGGGCAGTGAGTACGGGTGGGTCACGAGTGGGCAGTGAGTGCAGGTGGGTCTATAGTGGGCAGTAAGTGCAGGTGGGTCTGGAGTGGGCGGTGGGTCTGGAGCGGGCAGTGAGTGCAGGTGGGGCAGTGAGTGCCAGTGAGTCTGGAGTGGGCAGTGAGTGCAGGTGGGTCTGGAGTGGGCAGTGAGTTCAGGTGGGTCTGGAGTGGGCAGTGATTGCCAGTGGGGCAGTGAGTGCAGGTGGGGCAGTGAGTGCAGGTGGGGCAGTGAGTGCCAGTGGGTCTGGAGTGGGCAGTGAGTCTGGAGTGGGCAGTGAGTGCAGGTGGGTCTGGAGTCGTTAGTGAGTGCAGGCGGGACAGTGATTGCTGGTGGGTCTGAAGTGGGCAGTGAGTTCAGGTGGGTCTGGAGTGGGCAGTGAGTGCAGGTGGGTCAGTGAGTAGAGGTGGGTCTGGAGTGGGCAGTGAGTTCAGGTGGGTCTGGAGTGGGCAGTGAGTTCAGGTTGGTCTGGAGTGGGCAGTGAGTGCAGGTGGGTCTGGAGTTGGGAGTGAGTGCAGGTGGGTCTGGAGTGGGCAGTGAGTGCTTATGGGTCTGGAGTGGGGCAGTGAGTGCAGGTGAGTCTGGTGTGGGCAGTGAGTGCAAGTGGGGCAGTGAGTGCAGGTGGGGCAGTGAGTGCCAGTGGGTCTGGAGTGGGCAGTGAGTGCCGGTGGGTCTGGAGTGGGCAGTGAGTCTGGAGTGGGCAGTGAGTGCTGATGGGTCTGGAGTGGGCAGTGAGTGCAGGTGGGGCAGTGAGTGCCGGTGGGTCTGAAGTGGGCAGTGAGTTCAGGTGGGTCTGGAGTGGGCAGTGAGTAGAGGTGGGTCTGGAGTGGGCAGTGGGACTGGAGTGGGCAGTGAGTGCTGGTGGGTTTGGAGTGGGGCAGTGAGTGCAGGTGGGTCTGAAGTGGGCAGTGAGTGCCGGTGGGTCTGGAGTGGGCAGTGAGTGCAGGTGGGACTGGAGTGGGCAGTGAGTGCAGGTGGGTCTTGAGTGGGCAGTGAGTGCAGGTGGGTCTATAGTGGGCAGTGAGTGCAGGTGGGTCTATAGTGGGCAGTGAGTGCAGGTGGGTCTTGTGTTGGCAGTGAGTGCAGGTGGGTCTATAGTGGGCAGTGAGTGCAGGTGGGTCTGGAGTGGGCAGTGAGTGCAGGTGGGGCAGTGAGCTCAGGTGGATCTGGAGTGGGCAGTGAGTGCCGGTGGGTCTTGAGTGGGCAGTGAGTGCCAGTGGGTCTGGAGTGGGCAGTGGGTCTGGAGTGGGCAGTGAGTGCAGGTGGGGCAGTGAGTGCAGGTGGGTCTGGAGTGGGGAGTGAGTGCAGGTGGGGCAGTGAGTGCTGGTGGGTCTGGAGTGGGCAGTGAGTGCCGGTGGGTCTGGAGGGGGCAGTGAGTCTGGAGTGGGGAGTGAGTGCAGGTGGGGCAGTCGTGCCGGTGGGTCTTGAGTGGGCAGTGAGTGCAGGTGAGTCTGTAGTGGGCAGTGAGTGCAGGTGGGGCAGTGAGTGCAGGTGGGTCTGGAATGGGCAGTGAGTGCAGGTGGGTCTGGAGTGGGCAGTGAGTGCCAGTGGGTCTGGAGTGGGCAGTGAGTGCAGGTGGGGCAGTGAGTGTAGGTGAGTCTGGAGTGGGCAGTGAGTGCAGGTGGGTCTGGAGTGGGCAGTGAGTGCAGGTGGGTCTGGAGTGAGCAGTGAGTGCAGGTGGGGCAGTGAGTGCAGGTGGGTCTGGATTGGGTAGTGAGTGCAGGTGGGTCTGGGGTGGGCAGTGAGTCTGGAGAGGGCAGTGAGTGTCAGTGAGTCTGGAGTGGGCAGTGAGTGCCGGTGGGTCTGGAGTGGGCGGTGGGTCTGGAGTGGGCAGTGAGTGCAGGTGAGTCTGGAGTGGGCAGTGACTGCAGGTGAGTCTGGAGTGGGCAGTGAGTGCCGGTAGGTCTGGAGGGGGCAGTGAGTGTAGGTGGGGCAGTGAGTGCCGGTGGGTCTGGAGTGGGCAGTGAGTGCCAGTGAGTCTGGAGTGGGCAGTGAGTCTGGAGTGGGCAGTGAGTGCCGGTGTGCCTGGAGTGGGCAGCGAGTGCTGGTGGGTCTGGAGTGGATAGTGAGTGCAGGTGGGGCAGTGAGTGCAGGTGGGGCAGTGAGTGCAGGTGTGTCTGGAGTGGGCAGTGAGTGCAGGTGGGGCAGTGAGTACGGGTGGGTCACGAGTGGGCAGTGAGTGCAGGTGGGTCTATAGTGGGCAGTAAGTGCAGGTGGGTCTGGAGTGGGCGGTGGGTCTGGAGCGGGCAGTGAGTGCAGGTGGGGCAGTGAGTCTGGAGTGGGCAGTGAGTGCAGGTGGGTCTGGAGTGGGCAGTGAGTTCAGGTGGGTCTGGAGTGGGCAGTGATTGCCAGTGGGTCTGGAGTGGGCAGTGAGTGCAGGTGGGGCAGTGAGTGCCGATGGGTCTGGAGTGGGCAGTGAGTGCAGGTGGGGCAGTGAGTGCCAATGGGTCTGGAGTGGGCAGTGAGTGCCGGTGGGGCAGTGAGTGCAGGTATTGAATGAATATCACGCAGAGCTACCCTTGGTATTTGTGTGGTACGCGCCAGGATAGATTGCACTCGTAGCCGCCCTTTGCAAGATTACCAGCCACGATCACTTCAGGGCGAGAGTGCCGGCAGTAATGCAAACAAGCATTTGCAGTGCAATGGGTCGCGCATTTGCTTGAGTTAGAGCTATTGGCGTTGTAAATGCATAACTGGGCTTTTCTTCCCACATAAATTGGTCAACCCTGCCTCATAATTTGGTCCTCTCTGCCACATAATTCCAGTGACCATTCATATAACTAAAGCACTTACATTTACCTTCTTCCTGTTTCTGCAGCAAAAATGAAAATGTTGCCATTATTTACTATATTTTTAATATATTATTATTTTGCGGCTCCCTCAACGTATCAAATGCTGACAGTCACAAGTTCCATAGCTGTGAGAATCAACAGATAAAGGAGTTTAAAAAAGAGATAAAATATTGTAATGAGACTGAAGCTTGCGTACAAGGTCCATACAAAAATGTGTGTTTTAATTCCAGTGTATTGATTTATCATCTGCCTCATGCTTTCAAAAAGAAATATACATTGTAAATAAATGCAGAAATATAGTAGTTTCAGCTTTATTTTTTACTTAAAAAATATCTGAAATATTTATGGTCAAAGACAAATTTAGCATACAATAAATAGGTTTGGATAAATAGAGACGGAAATTAAAATAAATAAAAAGCATATAACATAGAGCCCTACTGTAGGAAAGTACCATCTTGCCTGGCATGTTACCCCCATATTTCACTGTATATATGTTGTTTCAGTGTATGTGTCACTGGGACCCTGCCAGCCAGGGCCCCAGTGCTCATAAGTGTGCCCTGGATGTGTTACCTGTGTTATGACTAACTGTCTCACTGAGGCTCTGCTATCCAGAACCTCAGTGGTTATGCTCGCTCTGCTTTCTAAATTGTCACTAACAGGCTAGTGACCAATTTCACCAATTCACATTGGCATATTGGAACACCCTTATAAATCCCTTGCATATGGTACTGAGGTACCCAGGGTATTGGGGTTCCAGGAGATCCCTATGGGCTGCAGCATTTCTTTTGAGACCCATAGGGAGATCTGACAATTCTTACACAGGCCTGCCAGTGCAGCCTGAGTGAAATAACGTCCACGTTATTTCACAGCCATTTACCACTGCACTTAAGTAACTTATAAGTCACCTATATGTCTAACCTTCACCTGGTGAAGGTTGGGTGCAGAGTTACTTAGTGTGAGGGCACCCTGGCACTAGCCAAGGTGCCCCCACATCGTTCAGGGCAAATTCCCCGGACTTTGTGAGTGCGGGGACACCAGTTACCATTGTGACGCTGTACATAGGTCTCTACCTATGTACAGCGTCACAATGGTAACTCCGAACATGGCCATGTAATATGTCTAGTATCATGGAATTGTCCCCCCAATGCCATTCTGGCATTGGGGGGACAATTCCATGATCCCCCGGGTCTCTAGCACAGAACCCAGGTACTGCCAAACTGCCTTTCCCGGGGTTTCACTGCAGATGCTGCTGCTGCCAACCCCTCAGGCAGGTTTCTGCCCTCCTGGGGTCCAGCCAGGCCTGGCCCAGGAAGGCAGAACAAAGGACTTCCTCAGAGAGAGGGTGTTACACCCTCTCCCTTTGGAAAAAGGTGTCAGGGCTGGGGAGGAGTAGCCTCCCCCAGCCTCTGGAAATGCTTTGATGGGCACAGATGGTGCCCATCTCTGCATAAGCCAGTCTACACCGGTTCAGGGATCCCGCAGCCCTGCTCTGGCGCGAAACTGGACAAAGGAAAGGGGAGTGACCACTCCCCTGACCTGCACCTCCCAGGGGAGGAGCCCAGAGCTCCTCCAACGTGCCCCAGACCTCTGCCATCTTGGATTCAGAGGTGTGCTGGCACACTGGACTGCTCTGAGTGGCCAGGGCCAGCAGGTGACGTCAGAGACTCCTTCTGATAGGCTCTTACCTTTTCTACTAGCCTATCCTCCTTCCTAGGTAGCCAAACCTCCTATTTAGGGTCTCTGCTTTGGGGAATTCTTCAGATACCGAATGCATGAGCTCAACAGAGTTCCTCTGCATCTCCCTCTTCACCTTCTGCCAAAGGATCGACCGCTGACTGCTCAGGATGCCTGCAAAACCGCAACAAAGTAGCAAAGACGACTACTGCAACCTTGTATTGCTTCATCCTGCCGGCTTTTCCTGGCGGTGCATGTTCTGAAGGTAGCCTGCCTCCTTCTTGCACCAGGAGCTCTGAAGAAATCTCCCGTGGGTCGACAGAATCTTCCCCCTGCAACCGCAGTCAACAAAAGACTGCATCACTGGTCCTCTGGGTCCCCTCTCAGCACAACGAGCGTGGTCCCTGAAACTCAGCAACTCTGTCCAAGTGACTACCACAGTCCAGTGACTCTTCAGTCCAAGTTTGGTGGAGGTAAGTCCTTGCCTCCCCACGCTAGTCTGCATTGCTGGGTACCACATGATTTGCAGCTGCTCCGGCTCCTGTGCACTCTTCCAGGATTTCCTTAGTGCACAGCCAAGCCTGGGTCCCCGACACTCTAACCTGCAGTGCACAACCTTCTGAGTTGTCCTCCGGCATCGTGGGACTCCCTTTTCTGACTTCGGGTGGACTCCGGTTCACTCCTCTTCCAAGTGCCTGTCCCTTACTTCTGTGGGTGCTGCCTGCTTCTGTGAGGGCTCCCTGACTTGCTGGGCGCCCCCTCTGTCTCCTCATCCAAGTGGCGACATCCTGGTCTCTCCTGGGCCACAGCAGCATCTAAAAACCCTAACAGCAACCCTTGCAGCTAGCAAGGCTTGTTTGCAGTCTTTCTGCGTGGGAACACCTATGCAAGCTTCTTCACGACGTGGGACATCCATCCTCCAAAGGGGAAGTTCCTAGTCCTCTTCGTTCTTGCAGAACACAAAGCTTCTTCCATCCAGTGGCAGCTTCCTTGCACCATCAGCTGGCATTTCCTGGGCATCTGCCCACTCTCGACACTGTCGCGACTCTTGGACTTGGTCCCCTTGTCTTACAGGTACTCAGGTCCGGGAATCCACTGTTGTTGCATTGCTGGTGTTGGTCTTCCTTGCAGAATCCCCCTATCACGACTTCTGTGCTCTCTGGGGGTAGTAGGTGCACTTTACACCTACCTTACAGGGTCTTGGGGTGGGCTATTTTTCTAACCCTCAATGTTTTCTTACAGTCCCAGCGACCCTCTACAAGCTCACATAGGTTGGGGGTCCATTCGTGGTTCGCATTCCACTTTTAGAGTATATGGTTTGTGTTGCCCCTATACCTATGTGTTCCTATTGCAATCTACTGTAACTTTACACTGCTTGCATTACTTCCTTTTGCTATTACTGCATATTTTTAGTATTGTGTACATATATCTTGTGTATATTTGGCATCCTCATACTGAGGGTACTCACTGAGATACTTTTGGCATATTGTCATAAAAATAAAGTACCTTTATTTTTAGCATATCTGTGTATTGTGTTTTCTTATGATATTGTGCATATGACACCAGTGGTATAGTAGGAGCTTTGCATGTCTCCTAGTTCAGCCTAAGCTGCCCTGCTATAGCTACCTTCTATCAGCCTAAGCTGCTCTGCTATAGCTACCTTCTGTGAGAAAACAGGGCTGATTGCAGAGGTGGTGCCCTGGGTACTGCTAACCAGTCCCAGGGCCAGTGCTCTGTGTAAAATGGATATGCAAATTAGGCTAATTATAATTGGCTAAGTCAACCTACCTATACGTCCCTAGTATATGGTAGGGCATGTAGGTTTAGGGACCACAGCATAGGTAGTGCACCCATAGGTGCACTGCTGAGGTGCCCAGTGTCATTTTAAAGGCAGGCCTGCCTTGCTGGCTGCTTTTAAATTAAAGTTATATGCAAATTCGACTTTGGAATTAAAAGTAGTTCCAAAGTCTTAAACTACCTTATTTTTACATATAAGTCACCCCTAAGGTGTGCCCTATGTGCCCCTGGGGCTGGGTGCCATGTAACTATAAGCAGGGACCTTATAAAAATAGTTTTATAAGCCCTGGTGAGGTAAAAACAGCCAAATTCGTTTTTCCCTCATGGTAGTAAATGGCCTTCATAGGCTAGAATGGGGAGACTTTATTTTAATTTTTTTAAGTCTCCTTAAATGATGCATACCAAGAGTTTGGTATCAAATTAATTGTTGTAATACATCCCACAACTTCCAGTTGTTGGATTTAATATAACTTGTTCAGGTAAAAAGTTTTAAACTTTACCTGAAAAGTTGCCAATTTCAGCCCTGCATTGTTTTTGCTGCTGTGCTCTGATTGGCCAGCCTGAGCAGCTTGGCCAAGCTGCCTTGATGAGGTGTGAAGTGGCCTGGCTTCACACAAAGGAATGTGCCTGTGGGAAGGAATCTCCCCTCAGCAGATGGTGAGGCAGGAAGGGGGAGGGCTGCCAAACTGGTCTTCAAAGGCAGAGAAGGACATTTGGAGCAACCAGCAACACCCCCACATCCTGCAACCCCAGACAACTAGGTGCCCCCTTGATTAGATTAGGAGAGGGCAGGAGAGGGGTGTGTTTATGATTTTTAGCTACACCAGTGGGTGGGCTCAGCCAGATGTAACCTCCAAAAATCAGATTCAGCCATGATGGATTTTTAGAGAATGTTGCCTCCTGGGATTGATTTTTGCCACACTTCCCAGGAAGTGGTCATCACAGGGGGAATTACCCTGCACCTGACTGGAGAACCAGGACCCCTCTGCTTTTCACCCAGGAGCAAGGATAAAACTGGCAGACCTGCACCCACACCTCAGTTCCCTACCACATCCAACAAGGACGAATGAAAGAAGAAGAAGGACTGCCCTACTGGACCCCTGGCCTGCACCTGGAACCTGCACTCAGAAGGACTGCACCAGCTGCACACTTGGGCTTCACCACAAGAAGGACTTTGCCTGGCTTCAACTGGTTCAAGGAGGGACTCCCTGTTTGCTACAGATGAAAAATTGCTAACCAGAGTTCCCTGCACCAACTCCTGAAGAAAGCGACCAGCTAACCACTGTCCAGTGGCCAAAAAGGAGTTTGCGCCAGGTGCATTCTGGGAGTTGTAGTCCGCACCCCCCAAGGACCATCTCAGAACTTCTAGATCCTTGGGGTGAGCTGTGGACCCCAAAAGAACCTTAAAAGGACATCTGGGAGAAGCCCCAGAAGTTTGGAGAAGTTTGGAGAATTTTTGTAAAAAAGCTCCATAGAGGGACCGACCCGCCGCGCCAACTCTAGCCGGCTTGCCTCAACCGCGACACGGCCTGATTTGCTGGTTCGTCCCGGTAAAGAAAAATCTCCGAAAAAGAGACTAAGGGGGTCATTCTGACCCTGGCGGTAAAATCCGCCAGGGCCAACGACCGCGGGAGCATCGCCAACAGGCTGGCGGTGCTCCCATGGGCATTCTGACTGCGGCGGTACAGCCGCGGTCAGAAACGGAAAACCGGCGGTGTACCGCCGGTTTCCCACTGCCCTGGGGAATCCTCTATGGCGGCGCAGCTTGCTGCGCCGCCATGGGGATTCCGACCCCCATTACCGCCATCCTGTTCCTGGCGGTTGTCACCGCCAGGAACAGGATGGCGGTAAGGGGTGTCGTGGGGCCCCTGGGGGCCCCTGCAGTGCCCATGCCAATGGCATGGGCACTGCAGGGGCCCCTGTAACAGGGCCCCACCAATATTTTCAGTGTCTGCCATGCAGACACTGAAAATCGCAACGGGTGCTACTGCACCCGTCGCACCATTTCCACTCCGCCGGCTCCGTTCGGAGCCGGAATCCTCGTGGAAGGGGGTTTCCCGCTGGGCTGGCGGGCGGCCTTCTGGCGGTCGCCAGCCAGCCCAGCGGGAAACTCAGAATGACCGCCGCGGTCATTTGACCGCGGTACGGTCTTCTGGCGGTTCCAGCCAGGCCGGCGGCTTCAGAATGACCCCCTAAGTCCGAAGGTAAAAAGTTGACCGGGACCTCCTAGCCAGTGTATCCGAGGAGGGCTCCATGGACGTCGGATCAAGATCCAGGTTTACTCCGGTCGAAGGATTTTCACCTCGAAAAAACGACTAAGTCCGAAGGTAAAAATCTCCATGAAGGATTCCAGCATTGCGTATCCGGAGAAGGGCTCCAGGAGGTCAGATTGGACTGGCAGGTTCGTCCCGCTGAAGAAAATCTTTGAAAAAAAGACTAAGGGGGTCATTCCGACCCCGGCGGGCGGCGGGCGGCGCCCAAACACCCCCGCGGTCAAATTTGACCGCGGGGACCATTCTAACTTTCCCGCTGGGCCGGCGGGCGATCTTCAAAAGATCGCCCGCTGGGCCAGCGGGAAAGCCCCAGCAAAGATGAAGCCGGCTCCGAATGGAGCCGGCGGATTTGCTGGGGTGCGACGGGTGCAGTTGCACCCGTCGCGATTTCCAGTGTCTGCCAAGCAGACACTGAAAATCTTTATGGGGCCCTGTTAGGGGGCCCCTGCACTGCCCATGCCAGTGGCATGGGCAGTGCAGGGGCCCCCAGGGGCCCCACGACACCCGTTCCCGCCAGCCTCAGCCTGGCGTTGTAAACCGCCAGGAACAGGCTAGCAGGAAGGGGGTCGGAATCCCCATGGCGGCGCTGCTTGCAGCGCCGCCATGGATGATTCCTTTGGCCAGGGGAAAACTGGCGGGAAACCGCCGGTTTCCCTTTTCTGACCGCGGCTTTACCGCTGCGGTCAGAATTGGCCGGGAAGCACCGCCAGCCTGTTGGCGGTGCTTCCGTGGTCGTTGGCCCTGGCGGTCAATGACAGCCAGTGTCAGAATGACCCCCTAAGTGTGAAGGTAACATTTTAACCGAGGCCTCCCGCGGCGTGTAGCCGAGCAGGGCTCTATCGCGGTCGGCCTGAAACTTTGACTTTGCCCCGGTCGAGGTGCAACCAGATGACGCGATTGGCGCTTTTTGTTTCTAGGCGCTAAAAAAATAATAATTCTTTAAAAATTCATATCTCCGGTTCCCCTTATCTGATTTTATTCGTTTTGGTGTCATTTTAAAGATAAACATATAATCAATTTTTATAAATTGGTTTTGGATTTTTAAACTGTTTCCTGTGTTTTATTTAATTACTTTTTTGTGATATTTGAATGCTTTACACTCTGTCTCCTAAGTTAAGCCTTGACTCTCGTTGCCAAGCTACCAAGGGTTGAGCTGGTTTTAATTTACTGAGACCTAACTGGACCTTAGTGGAGGTTAGTGGCCTATTGCTAAGTGTAGGTACCTACCTGCCCTTACCAATAACCCATTTCCAACACCTTCTATCAGCCTAAGCTGCTAGAAACACCTCTTCTACACTAATAAGGGATAACTGGACCTGGTACAGAGTGTAAGTACCCCTTGGTACCCACTACAAGCCAAGCCAGCCTCCTACACCTACTTATAATACATGCAAGATCCTCATCCTTCCTCAATCCCGCTTTTAAATCTTTGGTGTTCAGCTCAATACTATGTTTGCAATTATGTATAATAAATGTGGAGTCTGCACTGGAAAATGAGAATCCAATATTCACGTTGTAATTGATTTCAAAACATATTTAAAGCAGTTACGTCTGTCATTTTCAAAAGCGGCTGCAGGTTGGAATAGGTGATAACTTGTAGATAGGTTGTTGATTTGTGCAATAAACTGCTGAAGTGGAATAGATATTCTGCCATAAGGCCTCCCTATCAGCTAATACCCTTGGATTTTCATCGAAAACTACTAAAGGTGAAGGACACATTTACAAAGTGGCTCAACGCATGCAATGAACCACATTATGCCTGCCCCCGGCATAATGGATGCAAAAGGTGGGGGGGGGGCGTTTCTGCATTAAGAAGTCTGCAAAAATGGTGCAATGAAATCTACAAGATTTAACTGCACCATTTTTGGTGTCATTCGTCAAATGGTGTCATTTGGTGAAATCAATGGGCCTCTGTGCGCTTTGCTGCACTAGTGTCATCCTAAAATTAGACATCTAAAAATTAAGAGAGGCACAGGCCTCGAAAAGGAGTCTTCATACGCAAAACAAGTGCGCCCACTTTTCTGCATTCTTGCACATCAAGGGCTGACAAAGACTGTTGGTCACTTTGCCCAGTCAAAGATATTCAGGGCAAGCGTGCTGGCAGTAATGCAAACAAGCATTTGCAATGCAATGGGTCTCTCATTTGCTTGAGTTAGGGTTATTGGCGTTGTAAATGCATAACTGGATTCTTCTTGCCACATAAATTGGTCAACCCTGCCTCATAATTTGGTCCTCTCTGCCACATAATTCCAGTGACCCAGCATACAACTAAAGCACTCCCATTTACCTTCTTCCTATGTCTGCAGCAAAAATGAAAATGTTGCCATTATTTACTATATTTTTAAAATATTATTATTTTGGGGTCCCCCCAACGTACCAAATGCTGTCACTCGCAAGCACCATAGCTGTGCGAATTGAGAGATAAAGGAGTTTTAAAAAGAGATAAAGTGTAGTAATGAGACTGAAGTTTGCGCACAAGGTCGATACAAAAATGTGCGTTTTCATTCCAGTTTGTTGACTTATCATCTGTCTCATGCATTCAGAATGAAATATACATTTATCGAGTATAGCATATAATAGGTTTGGATAAATAGAGACGGAAATTAAAATAAATAGGATATAACCGTGAGCCCTACTTATAACACATGCACAGATCCTCATCCTTCCTCAAGCCGCTTTTAAATCTTTGGTGTTCAGCTCAGTGCTGCGTTTGCAATTCTGTACAATAAAAGTGGAGTCTGCACTGGAGAATGAGCATCCAGTATTCACGTTGTAATTGATTTCATAACATGTTCACATCAGTTTCATCTGCATTTTCAAAAGCGGCTGCAGGTTGGAACAGGTGATAACTTGCAGATAGGTTGTCGATTTGTGCAATAAACTCCTGAAGTGGAACAAACATTCTGCCATAAGGTCTCCCTATCAGCTAATGCCCTTGGATTTTTATCCAAAACTGGTGAAGACGAAGGAGGCGCTAGACTCGCTTTTATTGTTGAAATAGTGGCTGTAATTCTGCTCAATAAGCTGTTTCACACTTTGGCCAGATTTACAAGGCTCTAGCGCCTCATTAGCGTCATTTTGTTTTACGCTAATGTGGCTCAACGAGGCAAAAAACGCATCACCACATTTACAAAGTGGCTCAACGCATGCACGGTGCCACTCCATGGCACCTTACACTACATTAAGCCAGCACCAGGCATAATGTATGCAAGAGGTGGGGGGGTGCGTTCCTCCTGCATTAAGAACCCTGCAAAAATGACGCTATGAAATCTACAAGATTTCATTGCGCCATTTTTGTGGTCATTCGTCAAATGGTGCGATTTGGTGAGATCAATGGGCCTCTTTGCACTTTGCTGCACTAGCATCATTGAAAAATTTGACAGCTGAAGATTAAGACAGGCACAGGCCACGAAAAGGAGTCTTCATACGCAAAACAAGCGCAGTCACTTTCCTGCATTCTTGCACATCAAGGGCTGACGAGGACGGTCACTTTAGACACTTTGCCCAGTCAAAGATATTCTAACAACGGAGCTTCCAGGGCACCCGTCGCTTAAGACTATTTGCTGCTACTCAATCTGTATTGAATCAGCAACAGGACCTATGCATTAGCAAACCTAGAACTGTAGCTGCAAACCCGGGATCACCTCAGCTGAGCATCCGTTGCCCTGGTGGGAGCATTGATGCTCGGCCACAACACCAAGGCGGCATCTCAATAACCTATAGAAAGAGGGGCACCTACAGCATCCGTTGCCCTGGCGCGAGCATTGATTCTCAGCCACAGCACCAAGGCGGCCTTCTCAATAACCTACAGAAAGAGGGGCACCTACAGCATCCGTTGCCCTGGCGGGAGCATTGATGCTCAGCCGCAACACCAAGGCGACATCTCAAAAACCTATAGAAAGAGGGACACCTACAGCATACCAAGAATGCACCAGTTTGAATTTCACAGAGGGTCGGTCTAGTGCTTGATTTTGATTTTCTCGCAGAGCAACTTAATGATGCCCCGCTGCGCATGAGAAAAAACTTCGCCATGCGGTGGTTGCGTAATTTTTCCAAAACTCTAAAACCCGGTGAAGTTTACAGCCACCTCTATTTAGCACCTGACATTTTGTTCAGGCTTTCACTTTTAATTCTCCTCCTTTATTTTTAAAAAAAAAGCTGTATATGTTTTCCTCTATTGGTGCAACGGTTTTAATTAACTATGCACTTTACAATTAACTGAACTGAACTAATTGGTCTGTGGACGGTGTGTAGTGGGACAGTAATATGTCACACCAGCTTGTTCCCTCTTCTCTCTCATATAAGAGGAGATGAAGTTGGTTTCCTGGTCGGAAATCACAGTCTTAGGAAATCCAACCCTAGAAGAGTGCCTGGGAGAGCGTTAGACATCACCTTTGGAGATGTACTAGTCAAAGGCACCACCTCTGGATGCCTGGAGCATGAGCCACCACAATCCAAATGTACTGATGCTGAGGGTGGGAGCTTCATGTGGACCAACAATGTTCTTCTCCATCCACTCAAATCAAACGCCTGGACGTGCTGGAGGCACCAGCGGTGCTGTGGTTTTACCTTCAAGATTTGCAGAATCCCTCTTGTCCCTGCGTATCCCAGGCCATAGAACAGAGATATCCTGGGCCTTTCTGACGCCCAAGTGTCCACCCAAGGGCGCGTTGTGGACCAGCGACAGCAGGAAGTTACTGTGCACAAGTGAAACCAATAGCCTCTTACTAGCACCCTGTTCAGGAATCACCAACTCACTATGTAGCGGACATCCTCCCGCCAGCATTGGGTCTCAGGTACAAAGGTAAATTACACCTTGGAGTAGCCTTACTAAATGTTGCTATTCACCAAATACAAGTGTAAGCTACTACTAAATAAAAACAGCAGTAACTCCACTATTACACATGGCCAACCACTGGTACCACAACACGCTCCCATTGAAGTTAAATTGAATGAAAATAAAACCCCATAAGAAATAATGTAAACATTAAATTACATCATTTAAAATAGTTAAAAATATAAATACATTAATAAATTAATGTTAATATATATATACACAAATTGTACATATTTATTACTTGATTATAAACTATTTTAGTAGGCAATTTTGAATTTCAAGATTAACGTAAAAATAATAATTATTTAAATATTTCAATTAATTCTACACATCCCTTTTAATAATCATGAATGGATAGGCATTTGTTCATGGTTGGGAATTTAATTTTCAATTTAAAATTCAGAAAAATAATTTTAATTTAATTGTATATATTTCTGCAAATGAAGATGTATTTCAAAATTAATAGTGTTGCAGAATTTGTTTTATTTTGGTAAAATATATATACAATTATTTAACAATAATATTTCATGTAAATATTTTTTTAATATTTATTTTTATGATAACATTTTTAACATCTTCCCAATAATTTACCACTAGGGAACTCTGCTGGGGTTTTCAATAGTTTTTAAACTCTTTTCAGGTCTGAGCCCTCCTCCCATTGACACTAGCTTCTAGCACAAACCCCATCATGGTTGAGTGGTTGTGCTTCAAGGCATCTGGGATCCTCACCCAAACGGCCACTTGATTCAGTGCAACAGTGCCGACTGAGGTCCCTTCACTCAAAGCCAATACACTATAAAGGGGACAGCTGGCACTTAAAGTAAGTAACCCCGCTGGGTTTGGAATAAACATCCAGTCCACCCTTCTAGTACTGTTCCTGACTTGAACCCCAACTCCTGTTCTGTGTCCGTCCCTCTATGAAACCTTAAGATTTCCCCCGGCCCCTAACTTCAGGTTTAGAACAAGTTCTGTTGGGAATTATTTTTTCCTTTTGTCTTAGAGCCATACTGCCCCACCCTTTAGTAAACCCTGGTAACTAACCACTTGTCAGTCAACACTGCAACCTTTTCTAGGTCCCTCCCTGATAGGTCTGTCAGTTAGTGCCTGACTGGGATATTGCAGCCTTCCTTGGGCCTCTCTCTGTTACAATTAACAGGTTATGGGAATAAACATTTTTGGCCTCCATCGCTCTCACCCACTCACTCCAATCAGACAATACACCATGAATCCAGCTCTCAAATCTTTTCTTTCTAATTTCTCTCTCACCATCTTAAAACCCTTTGCAGTTACTGAGCTGACTTCAGCCCAAACCTTCTAATTAGAGCCTATTTCATTCACTCAAAATTCAATGTTTTAGTCCCAGACATCCTTCCATTTACTAATGACGTGTGGGAGTGGCTGTCATTCAAAGCCTGAGCCCTGCAAACAATCTCAAAGCTCACAAACCATTTCAAAATATCTTGCCCATCCACATGTGAATGGACAAGCTCTTTTGGTAGAGTTATTATTTTTCCCAGATGTAGCTGTCTTTGCTTCTATCCTGAGCTTCTCTCTCTCACAAATTCTTCTTTCCCTGTCTTTCCATTTCCCAGCACTCATGGTCATTACTGTTCTCCTCATGAGCCCATTCGTCCCGTCTCTCCCTCCTTCTTTCTACTTGTCCCTGGTGAGTTAATCTCAGCATCTCCTTCTCCAACTCCTTGGTCTTCTCCCCTTCCTCAGCCCTGTCCATCTGGAGACCCAACTGCATGTGCAGGGTCTCAGCTAGAGTTAACACACCCAAGGGAATAAACTCTGGAGTTGGTGTCAATGATACACTAGAAGTCAGTGAAGGAGACTGCCTTGGGAAAGCACTGAAAGGCAAAAATGGGGATACCCTAGGGTGTGTTTGGAGATCTGAGCTAAAGAGCTAACAGAGCCTGGAGCTACAACGCTTACTCTAAGGTTTCCTATCATGGTTCCCTTCCCAGATTCCATCAAAGGTTCTCCACTCTGATTTCTAACTGGTCACTAATGTACAAATACTGCCTGCCCTTGTTCCTAGTAACCTGCCACACTCTCTCCAAACATAGATCCCTCAACTGATCTCGGGACAGGGTATAGAAGTCTATCCCCACTAGCCTTGCACCTGAGATGCTGCTGGGTAGGTGTTAAAATCTCAGGACAAGCAGAGGGTTTTGGACTTTAGCCGTGGAGCCTGGGCCTTTTGCCTCTGATGTTCCAGGGTATGTCCTACTATGCCTCTGCAACTGGGCCAAGTACAACTATTTCAGTGGAAGCGATACCAAACATTCACAGGGTTCTCAGGGAGGTAGTTTGGGGGTGATTGAAGTGCAACACTCAACAATCACCATGCAGTGCGTAACTGATTGTCCAAATGAGTTCTTGTCTTCTGTGAAAAGAAAGTACATTAATACACTCAGAAAACTCAATACTGCACCCTACTGTATGCAAGTATGAATATCTCACTGATGCAAAATCACTGTATCCTGGGATTGGCAATCCCCCTCTCCCTACTGACCCCCAATCTCTGCCCTTATCCTAGGTTTAAGTGATGTATGACCAAGTGCAGATATCAGGCACCCCCTCTCTAGAGTTCCTGCACCCAGTTACTTGCCTCAGTCCCAAATGTTCTTGGATCTCACCAATTCAAAGCTCTGTGGAGGAGCCGGTCACAGCAGGGATCAGGAGCATGCATCTGACTTTCCCCCCTTTTCCCGAGAAGAGACGCACTGCCTGTGACTGCCCTGGGACTCTGGTCAACTCTGCTGAAGTAGCAGCCAAGGCTGCTGCCCTGAGGCTTCAGCAGCATTGAAGGTCCCTGGCTGGTCGCAGACCCTCTTCTTAGCTTCAGGTGAGTTGGACAGTGAGCAACGAGATCAGAGGTCTCAAAATACAACAGGGCACATTTTCACCTGTGACACAACCCCACCTCAGCTCTCTATAGTGGGATAGTGGTGAAGTTTGCTCTGGTTCAGTCAGTCACCACAGTGATGCACTCAGCTTTGATACAACTTTGAAAATCTGCACTGTCACATTCTGTTTGGCACAATTTTAGGTTCACAGCTGCACAGTCCAATTGGGCATAACTTGCAGACAGTGCCATGGGGGAGGCCACTCAGGCACAACTCCTGGATCACAGGTACATAATATGCTCAGGCACAACCTAAGGACAATGCCACAATAGAGGCCGCTTGGGCAGAAGATCCAACAAACTGATCCTTGAGGCATGCAAATCTCTGTCCAGGTGGATGGACCATCAATTCTGGGGTCAGCTGCTTCTGCTCACTCTGAACAATCACACCTCCTGCATGGTTGGTGTATTCCTCTGTGTCTCAGCATGCAGGTTAGCCTGCAAGTCCTTCAGGAAAAGGCAACAACTCTTTCTTCCAGGTCAGACTCAAGGTGAAGTCCACCCACCTCTGGGACGCTGGCTGTCAGGCAGCCACCAGTTCTAGCTGCTCAGTAGTCCAATAAGTACTCTGTAGATCATTCCCTTCCTCAGGCATAGAGAACTTGGATCCAACTTGGAACTGGTGGGACAGCACCTCCCACTTTTATACACCCAAAGCAAACAAGGGATGTGGATTCTCTGTCTACACTCTCAGAGCGTGTTTGGGTTGGTTCTTCTTTCTTGTGTCCTCTCCAGGCAGTCTTTCAAACACAGCTTTTGTTTACCGTGATGCTCCTCACAGCTGAGTCAGTTTGGACCACCCACAACAGAGGCACAAAGAGGTGCGTTAGCTTTCTGCTCCTGGAAATCAGCAGAACACAGAACAGTGACAAAGAAGTAGACAACAGGCCAGCCTCACCTAAAGGATCCTTCACGCTATGAGGTAACAGAGAGTTCCACCTTTCAATCCAACAATTGACAGAGCTCAAGAAGACTAATCAGAAGACCCTCACAGCAAAAGGAGCTAATCCAGTGACTAAAGTGAACCCTGTCTCCTCTTTCCTCCCTCCAGCTCCAGGAAAGTCAGCAATACCCTTCCACTGTCTAGGAAAACAACTGAAACGCCATCCTGTGTACTTGGATAGTCCATTACTCTCATTAACTCTTACACCACAAAGGCTACACAATCAATCAATCAATCAGGGATTTGTAAAGCGCACTACTCACCCGGAAGGTCTCAAGGCGCTTTGGGGGGGCTACCGGTCGAACAGCCAGGTCTTAAGGTGTTTCCTGAAAGATAGAAGGTCATCGGTCAGGCGGAGGTGGAGTGGTAGGGAGTTCCAGGTCTTTGCGGCGAGGTAGGAGAATGATCTTCCTCCGGTGGTCGTGCGGCGGATGCGAAGAATGTAGACGAGGGCGTGGTTGGCGGAGCGAAGGTTGCGGTCGGGGTGTGAAAGGTGAGTCTGTCATTGAGGTATGTCGGACCCGTGTTGTGGAGGGCCTTGTGTGCGTGGATGAGGATCTTGAAAGTGATCCTCTTCGATACAGGTAGCCAATGTAGGTCTCTGAGATGGGGGGAGATGTGGTCGCAGCGTGGAATGTCCAGACGAGAAGTGAGGATGCGTTCTGGATTCTTTGCAGTTTTGTCTGGAGTTTGTTTGTGATTCCTGCATATAGGGTGTTTCCGTAATCCAATCCACTACTGACCAAGGCGTGGGTGACGGTCTTCCTGGTTTCGATAGAAATCTACTTGAAGATTCTGCGGAGCAGGCGGATGGTGTAGTAGCAGGAAGAGGAGATGGCATTGACCTGCTGAGTCATGCTGAGTGTGGAATCCAAGATGACGCCCAGGTTGCATGCGTGGGTGGTGGGTGAGGGTGCGGATCCTAGCGAGGTGGGCCACCAGGAGTCGTTCCAGGCTGATGGGTTGGTGCTGAAGATGAGTAATTCTGTTTTTTCTCTGTGTTTAGCCTTAGGTGGCTAGCTTCCATCCAGCTGGCTATGGTGTGGTGACCGTTGTGGAGGTTGTCCTTTGCAGTGGTGAGATCATTCATGAGGGAGATGATGAGCTGATTGTCGTTGGCGTAGGAGACTCTGTTGATGTGGTGTATTCGTGCGATGTTGCCGAGGGGGACCATATATATGTTGAAAAGTGTGGGGCTGAGTGAAGATCCTTGAGGGACACCACAGGTGATATTGGAGGCTTCTGATAGGAATGGCGGGAGGCGAACTCTTTGGGTCCTGTCCTTAAGAAATGACGAGATCCAGTCCAGGGCTTTGTCACGGATTCCAGTGTTGTGGAGGCGTGTGCGGAGAGTGTGATAGCATACTGTGTTGAAAGCTGCGGTGAGGTCCAGGAGAATGAGTGCTGCTGTTTCTCCTTTGTCTAGCATGGTCCTGATGTTGTCTGTTGCAGCAATGAGTGCGGTCTCGGTGCTGTGGTTTTTGCGGAATCCGGATTGGGAGGTGTCAAGTGCGGAATCCGGATTGGGAGGTGTCAAGGAACCGGGATAGTTGGTTATTCACAATTTCTTCGATGACCTTGGCTGGGTAGGGGAGGAGGGAGATCGGTTGGTAGTTCTTGGGGTTGTCAGGGTCTGCCTTAGGTTTCTTCAACAGGGCGTTGATTTCTGCGTGCTTCCATCTCTCTGGGAAGGTGGCTGATTTGAAGGAGCTGTTGATGGTGTGGCAGAGATTGGGGGCGATGATGGTGTTGGCTTTGTTGAAGATGTGGTGTGGACAGGGGTCCGATGGAGATCCAGAGTGGATGGTGGCATGGTGTTCGCAGTGTCTTCTGTGTTGACCGGGGTCCAGGTGTGGAGGAGGTGAGTGTTTCTTGGAGCGTGGGGTTCGAAGGTGCTTGTAGTTAGCTGGTAGGATTTGGAGTCGAAGCTGTTGTGGATTTCTTTTATCTTTCTATGGAAGTGGGATGCGAGTGAGTTGCAGAGCTCCTGTGATGGCGGGGGTTCGTTGGAGCATGCCTTCATGGTGGTTAGATCTTGGATGATGCTGAAGAGTTCTTTGGTGTTGTGGGCGTTGGTGTCGATGCGGTTTTTGAAGTGGGTCCTTTTGGCGGTGCGTATCAATTGGTGATGTCTGCGTAGGGCCTCCTTGAAGGTGCAGCTATTGGAGGTGGTGGGGTCATGGCGACAGTTTGTTTCCGTTATGCGGCAACGTCGTTTGGATTCCTGTAAATCTGTGGTGAACCAGCTGGCCTTGATTCTGTGCGGGGTGTTAGGGTGTTTTTTGAGCAGTGCGAGGGTGTTGGCGCAGTCTTCTAACCAGTGGTGCAGGGTGGTGGCGGCAGTGTTGGGGTCTGAGGCCGGGGGGGGGGTCTGGGCGAGGGTGGAGATCAGTTGGTCTGAGGATATTCTGCTCCAGTTGCGTTGGGGTGGGTGTGTGCGGTGGTGGTGAGTGACTGGTTTTTGCTAGAAAAAGTGGATGCATCAGTGGTCTGTCCAGTAGAGTTCGGTGGTGTGGCTGAAGGTCACCTGTTTGCTGGTTGTGAAGATAGGATCGAGAATGTGGCCTGCGGAGTGGGTCGGTGAGGAGACAAGTTGCTTGAGGCTGAGGTTGGCGAGGTTGGCGATAAGGTTGGTGGTGTTAGTATTGTTGTTATTTTCCAGGTGGAAGTTCAGGTCGCCTAGGAGGATTTAGTCTGTTGATGCGAGGGCTTGGGAGCTGATGGTGTCTGTGATATCGTCAGAGAACTGTGGTCTCGGGCCGGGGGGGTCTGTAGACTAGTGTTCCTCTGAGTGTGTTGTTGGCGTTTACGTAGATTGTGAAGTGGAGGTGCTCGGCGGACTTGATGATGTTGTCGGAGTTGGTGGAGATTCTTATGGTGTTTTTATGGACTATGGCGATACCTCCTCCAGGTTTGTTTTTGCGGTCTCTTCTGGTGATTTTGTAGTTATCCGGTATAGCAATTGCTATGTCTGGTTCCGAGGCAGGGTTCATCCATGTTTCGGTGAGGAATGCGATGTCTGGCGAGTGAGTGGTCAGTAGGTCCCATAGTTCAATTGCGTGTTTGTGGACGGAGCGGGTGTTCAGCAGGATGCAATTTAGGTGGCAGTCTGTTTTGGTGTGGTGTTCGGGGTTGGCTTGCAGGTGAAGTTGCAGGCACTGCAGGAGAAAGGTCCTCTGGTGCGCGTTGGCGTGACTTGGCAGCAGGTGGAGGAACGACCTGGGTTTAGGGCGTGGAGTTCGTCAGCGGTGTATTGTTTAGAGGTAGTGTGGGGCGTGTTGGCCAGGGGGACTGGCGCTAGGCGCGGTCTTGTCGCGGACGGGCGCAGACGGGCTGCAGCCGGCATGAGAGGGGTGGAGGAAGGGTGTGTCAGCTGGGAGGAGGGTAGCGGTGAACCAAAGGTAGGGCGGGGCGCTCCAGAAGAGGAGCAAGGGCGGGAAGGCCGGAATACGTGGAGGGAGGGGGGCGGGGCCACGGGGACGAAGCGGCTACGGAAAAAACAAAGACTGAAAGTACCGGTTTTGGAGAAAAACAATGAAGGAGATTACTACCAGGAAAAGCAGGCGGCTGGCAGCAGCAAGGAGCGAGGGAAGCAACCTACCTGCTTAAAGCAGGGTCGAAAGTCGCTGTCCTTGCCGCGCTGTGGCTGGCATAAGAGGGGAGGAGGGAGGGTGTGTCAGCTGGCAGGAGGGTGGCGGTGAACCAATGGTAGGGTGGGGGGGCGGACCAGAAGAGGAGCTAGGGTGGGAAGGCCGGAATACGTGGAGGGAGGGGGGCGGGGCAGCAGGGACGAAGCGGCTATGGAAAAAACAAAGACTGAAAGTACCGGTTTTGGAGAAAACCAATGAAGGAGATTACTACCAGGAAAAGCAGGCAGCAGCGAGGAGCGAGGGAAGCGACCTACCTGCTTAAAACTGGGTCGAAGTACCCACAAATACACACACATAAAACACACTGGAATGTTAGCACCAGGACCTGGGTAAGAGCATAAAAGCAGAATTTTACACAAATGGGCCAGTAGGCCTCCATTCCTGTGACTCACATAAAAAGGTATGTTCACCAGTACGATTTCACAAACCACAGTATGCTGCTACCACAGCTCTACATGCTAAACCTACAATGGACATCTACTGTCCAACACATGACAGCATGCTTGAGTTGCCCCTCCAGATATGAGGCAGGTCCTGGACCTCACTCGTGAATGAATAGGGTTAGGCCTTCCATCACACACTGGATTCGTGTGAAACTGGGGCAAAATCTAAACCCAGGATGCAAGATACCTGAGAATAGGCAATCAGGGCAGAGATACATGACCGTCAGGGCAGGGATACATGACTGCACTCCATGCTGGGACATTCCCAACACAATACTAATGCTAACCCTATTAACCCTATTAAGCACCCTACAAAGTATCAGATTCTTAAACAGAGGGAGCATAAACTCCATCATGACACTGCACAGATTTCCAAGGAAGAGCCTGCAGCCAGTCTCCCCATTGAGGGTCATGTATGAAGGCCTGGCAACAATCACTATAATCAGCTGCTACCAACCACTGGTAGTGTCAAGATTTAGGCCCTCATAACGAGGCTGGCCGTAATCAGACCACCAGCCTCGCTGTGGCGGTCTTACCGCTGCAGACCCGGCGGTAAAGACCGCCGCTTTACAAGTTGTAGGATTTGGCAGAAGCCAAACCTCCACAACACTACCTGGCCCAACTGGTGCGGTTGCACAGACGCAGATGGCGATGAGCACCTCCAGCCCGGCGGCAGACCTCAGCCTGCCGGCTGGATTACGGGGCTGCAGACCACCAGGCTTTCCGTGGCGGTCACCCCACCACGAAAACCCTGGTGATAATGCACCCGGGACAGGAATACTCATTCCTGTCGCTGGCACACACATGCACACATGTCCCCACACATCCATGCACCCCCCCACCCATCCACACACTCACAAACACCCCCCACCCGTCCACACACTTACAACACCCTCCCAACCATATACATCCATCCAAACACCCCTACCCGCTCTGACACTGACATGCACACATGCCCACTCACACATACGCACTCCCCGCTGCAAACATTCACACCCCTTCCCCCCTGCATTGCATACATGCACTCACCTGCTCTCCCCATTCACTCACACAAACTCATGCACACGCTCCCACAAACACCCCCCACCTTCCCCATCCACACTCACTCACCCCATCCACAATCGCTCACACATGCAGCTCCATCCACATTCATTCACACCCCCACCCCCTCTATGCACGCAAACATTCACACACTCCCCCTCTGCATACACACACTTGCACACATGCACCCCAGTCGCTCCCAGACTTGCACACATGCACCCCCATTTGCACACATACACGCACTTAGACACCCCCATTCACACACATACAGGCACATACCACACACATTTGCACCCAAAACTCTCCACCCCCCCTTTTGCACCGCCATCACCATCACGCCAGCAAGACTCCGCCAAGCCTTATTACGGCTCGTAATATTGTGGGCGGAGTTTTGTTGGTATGGTGGTGATGGCGATGCGCCTGCCTCTTCAACTCTTTCGGTCTTGCTGATGGAGTTGGACTTCCGCCTATGAATGGGCAAAAGTCCTTGCACAACTCCAAATATGACAGTCAGCAGCACTGGCGGTCTGTTGGCTGCAGTGGCTTCAGCGGTCTTTGAAAATGACCGCCAAAGCCGTAATGAGGACCTTAGTCTTTGGGGCAATAGTCACCCATGTATAAAGAAGTACCATATAGATATCCCTATACTCACCAGAATATAGCACACTTGTGATGAGACTCGTGAGGCAGGTCTCCTGTACAAGAAAACATACTAGTTGTACCAGTGTGCTAAAATGAAGAACAGGCTATCACATGGACACTGTGCCAGGGACTATCCACTAATCCTACAGACAGTGTCTGCTGTTCACCCACCAGACGTTTTGTCGTATGTACTACTGTTTTCTAAGAACTAGAATCCTTTCTTGGGTCGGGCCATATCTGAACTGCACAGGTTGCTAGGACTGGGTTTTGTGGCTTTCCTGATTCTACCTGCTCCACCTATATGTAAATGTCTCCTTTTAAAAGTAACATTCCTATGAAAATTAACATCTTTTTAAAAGTAACATCTCTAACGGGAGATGAAGTAATTTGTGTGAAATTACTCTGTCGTACTTAGGATGAGCCATGTTCCAAGGATGCCACTTTTCCAAACCTTCACTTTGCTGTTACATATCATTGTTATCAGATGTGTTGGTCCAATATGCTTTATTAAAATGAACTAAGACTAAAAATCCCAGAGTATACCGCGAAGTTAAGTCAAATCCCAGATCTGGAAAACGTGTCTCCCAGTGACATGGATTCATCTTGTCGCCTGAGTCATTCCTTATGTTGAGTTCCAAACCTATAACCTCCTGACGTAAACCTTCACTTCCCAGAAAAGCGACCCAAATATTTCTAAGAAAATCTTGCATGTTGGAAAAATGAATGCTGATCCCGCTAAAGGACAGCCTGGTAATGACTGACCAAAAGATCCAATAGAAACCAAGATTTTTGAAGTTTGGTGGGTTTCCCAGGATCAGCTCTAACTGCAAGGGTCTAGGGAAAATTACTCTTGCACCTTCAAGAGTCTGACACTAGCTGGTGTACTAGTTATCTGTAGATTATCAATAAATTACTTAGTGGGGGCCTAGTCGCTGTGGGTCTTAAGCACTCCCTGGCCAAGTCCTTCCAGAACAAAGTTCGCCCATTTCCTGTGCACACCAAGTATTTCTGGACAGAAACCAATGACGTTTTACCCACACATGAGACCAATCTAGCCCTAGCAGATCTCTAGGTCAAGCCACTCTGTGCTTGTCTCCTACAGGTGCTGCAGGGGAATGTGTAAAAGAGGTTGGTTTATTAGAGAGTGCCTCATGGTCACCCAGCAGTCTCCTACTGATGGGGAGGTTGTAGAATAGGGTGTGTCTGGCTGAAAGAGTGTCTAGTGTTCGCCTACTGGTCTTATACAGGTGCTGCTGGAAAGGGGATCAATTAGGGTGGGTTTGACGGAGAGAGATGCAGAAATTTAAGGTGCATCTAGCCTATTTCATAAAATGGCACTGCCAGGGTATAAATGTTTGCACTCCTGTTTGCAGTACTTGATTACGGGGGGCACACAGGAAGTGGTGTTGCCCCCTCTCCTTTTTAATGCTTACATGATCCTCTTGCCTTTATTCTTCACATCATGAAATCCTGATTTTTCAATGTATGCTGAACTCACCCAGCTAGCCGTCCATCTGGACAAGGGAGGAGGTTGCCAGATCAAGTCACTTACTTCAGTCAGTTAGGATGAGTAAGTAATGATAAACAGGTCTGAGACTGAAATCCTCTGGGTGTGAGTCTCTGTGCCACCACTTTAAGCTTTGACGGACCAACAGTGTTAGATCGGGCCCCTCACACCTCCCTGATGAAGAAGACCCTAGACATACATTTCAAGCACTCTCTGTCCATAAATAAGAAAATCACAGAAGAGTTGACAGAATGTGAGTGAATGACTGAATTAACATTTATTTTAGAATTAATTTATATTCCATTAAATTGACACATTAGAATATTATAGGACAGCATTTCCCAAACTGTGGGCCACAACCCATTGGTGGCTGCCAGCCAATTTCTAGTGGATCACGAAAGAGTAATAAATAACGGTGCCTTTACATTTTGTAGTTATCTTGTCACATTTGCTGTGCTTTAAAGCCTGAGGTCTAATGTTAGGATATGTCTACTGACAAATTCCTGTTTATTCTGTTAACATGGGAATTGGTGTTTACTTACTCTGGCTGCAAAGCAAGAGGAGTTTTTAAACTGAACTATGTGGCAATCTCACTGGTGCACATGCAGTGTCAAAGGAAGGCTGTAGGTCATATTTGTAACACACAACAACATTTAAATACCTGTAACTTTCTCAACTGCAGATATATTTCAGAATATATCAACAGTAAGGAAAGCAAAAATGAAACCAGTTTTTTTGTAATTCTAAATTGTGATGGAAACAAAGATTTCGAAAGGATCAAAACAAATCAGGACAGTTTTACTGGGTGATGCACAAAGGATATTCACTGAAACCTGATTTCCATACATTATCATTTCCATGTTATATAACTTTATCAGTAAAGCTGTATGTATGCAAATGTAGTAAATTACAGTGCATCACTGTATGATGGGTTAATAATTTATTAGCGACTCATGCCCTGCCATGCATCGTTCTGTTATCAATGTTGTCCTTTCAAATGTTGCAGTGATAGTATCAATGATGCTATAGAACATGTAATGAGTGATTTAATATGTGCAGTAATTGGCTGTGCATGGTGAGATTGTGAGTTGTAGTTACTTTAGAGCATGAGGTATGGTTACTAGAGATAATTATAACTGGTGGATTTCAGTGATTTTTTTAATGTAAAACATTTTGTTGTCACTGAAATTTTTACCTAACTATAACACAGCTTTAAATTCTTTTTTTCAGTGAATTTCTAAGGTGTTTTTTCAAGTAAAACAAGATATAATAACTCATAACTATAACCTCACTTTAACCTTGTTTATTTCAGAGAATTTCTAGTTTTTTTTTAACATAAAGGCTTATAATTTATTACCATACGTAAAGCCAACCCCTGCTGCACTAAGCCTTTGTCCGTGCGCAGCATGGAGTTACCCACAGGGCTAGCCTGCTGCCAGGGCCTGCCTCCAACTACCAGAAGGAAGCCAACCCCTGTCATGCCGGTCATCAGCGTCATTATGTTAAAGGTTTTGCGGCCAGGCCCTGCATCCAACATCTCGCACAAAAGCAACTCCAAGCCACACATGAACGCTGGCCGTGTACATCATGAGGTTGGCTGCAGGTCTGGCCTGTGGACAGGCCCTGCATCCAACACCTTGCGAGCAGCCAATCCCATGCAACACATGGCCTTCTGGCATGCGCAGGGTGCAGTTGGTCTTGCAGGTCGTGGTCGCAGTCAGGAAGACTATATATATATATATATATATATATATATATATATATATATATATATATATATATATATATATATATATATATGTAATATTATCTTTCTTGAAAAATGAAATGTATTTTTCAGTAATTCACACAATGCAATGTTTAATAATAGCAATTATTAGAAAAATGGTAAATAACGTTTTCATTAAAAGAATCATCATGTCTGTGGGTCTTTTGTTTAACACAGTTTATTATCAAACCAGTTTGTGGTCTGCAAAATGTTAAAAAGACCTGAAGACATTTTTTATTTTATAAAACCAACATGTATCTGATTCTCTCTTTTGACATTTTTTCAGCTCACAAAAGGGAATCAGAAAAAAAACACAAAAGGGCTTTACACTCCAGACCATAGAGCTCCTGCTAGGATTGTTTTTGAAAAATATGGTCTGTTCTCCTAGAGTCATCGATTCAAAGACCCCAGGAGTTTACTGTTTTTTTTAAAAATGTTGCTGGAAAGCTGCTGCACTCCATGCAGCTTCCCCACAACATGAAGAAAAATGCTTGATATCCCCTGTGCCTCCTAGGAGCACCACCAAGCTGTAATAAGTATGCTTCAAAAGCCCTTACAGGGCATTATGGGGCATTCTTTCAAGGAGCAGTGAATAACCAGTCTGTGGCTCCTGTCTCTCATTCATTATTCTTTTCCTTTTTATTATGGGTGTTGTTTTGCTTTACTTTGAGTGAGCCAAAATATACACACTGGAAGGAGTCGAAAAGATTCTCTGGAATGCACTTCTTAATCTGAAGAAGACATTTATTATAGCTTTTTGCAAGGTTCGTAAAAGAAGGCTTGAATAGTAAAAAAATTACTTTTAAAATGTGCAAAAATGAAGTAAGAACATGTATGAAGACTCTTCAATCTATAAACAGCAAATATATACATGCAAGGATACAAACACTTATATTGATGTATGGATATATATTCATACACAATGCAAACCAAATAATTAATAAAAATGCATCACTGTAGGGCCTGCCAGAGGCTTCATCTTTCTCATGCTAGCAAGACAATGACCCTGTTTGACTGTGACAAAGAGATCTCCACCCTCATGGGAAATGTATCAGGCATTCAACGTCTAAAATCCTGACTGAGGTCTAGGAATCTGCAACTGCTGATCAGGGTCATCTTTTATATCTTAAAGAACAGGAGAAGGGGCTTTCTGGAAAAACCTCTCCCATCAAGAAGAAATATTAAAAAATGCTGGCTAGTTTAGGTAAGCTGTGAAAGAAACACGTTGGGAATTGGACAAAATCCCAAGGCGTCCCTCCCAAAGTCAAACCGTTCCCTGCTGTACCATAAAAATCAGTCTGGTACATCCTTATCATGCTGACTGACTAACTCCTTCATATTATGTACTAGCTCTTTTGTGATAATATGTCCTAGCTCTTCAGTGAGAAATAGAACACGCAGAAATAGAAAACACGTTGCATAACATGTTTGTAAGGAAAACTACTCACACCTCTAACATGGCAGTGAGGCTAAGCTGAACACAAAATGGAGTCTGAGCTGAATACAAAATGGAGTCTATAACTAGTGACCACTTAAGTGACAGTAGGCAGCTAAGCCAAGTGCAAAGTGGTGCGACACGAAGTCAGTGGTCAACACACAAATATCACTACATGTGTTTCATGCAGCTCCACTCCACGAGCCTTTACAGGCACCAGGGACTCCATCCCCAGGGCCAAACTCATTTATTTAGGGAAGGGAGCATGCACCTCTGCGGTACCCCATCCCCGGAGCTGTTTTCTACTTTAATGGGGGGGGCAGTGTACTCCCTCCCGAGCCTCTGAAGATTCACTTAAACTACTTCCACATTCATTGCAGTGGTATGGTTTTTCCCCAGTGTGTGTTCATTGATGTCTTTTTAGGTTTGATAATTGACTAAAGCTCTTCACAGATTCACTACACCTATATGGTTTTTCCCCTGTGTGTGTTCGCAGATGTACTTTTGGATGTGCGGATTCACTAAAGCTTTTGCCACATTGATTGCACCTGAGTGTTTTTTCTCCTGTGTGTTTGTTGATGTCTTTGTAGGACTGACAAATGATTAAAGCTCTTCCCACATTCACTGCATTTGAATGGCTTCTCCTCAGTGTGAGTTCGCTGATGAAGTCTTAACGCTGAGGGTCACTAAAACTACTATTTTCAGTGCTCAAATAAGTAGAGAAAACCAGAACAGAACAGAGCAAAACTTAAACCATTATTAGTGATCCGGCATCAGACACACAGGCTCAGAAAGACAGATGTGAGATTCTTTTAAGATCTGTACCAGGACGACAGTGAGGTAGAGATGATACAGAGGAAGGCAGAGTGTCAGACAATCTAGTTTCCAAAGAGATATCAGCTCAGACGCCAAAACATGAGATTCTCTTAAGAGCTGTACCAAGAGGGCTCTGAGACAGACAAGGGAGAGAGGGCGGCACAACTTCAGACACTCAAGTTTCCAGACTGAGCTAAAGTAAGTGAATCATGTGTCATAAAGATGATTTTATTCTTCTTGACAGGTTACAGGACTCTAGTTCTAACCATCGAGCTCAATATGCTTTTCAGATTTAAAAAACTAACCAATAACTGCACACCCTGGCTAGCAATTCTAACAAGGTCCAAATGATCCTCATTTTATGTCACAATCAGCAGTTGAACTTGTCCTTCCATCCACCTCTCACTGGTAGTAAACCCTGCAAGCGGGTCTTTGTGGCTCATCAATGGACATCTCAATCCGAGTAAATACTAAAGATACAGGAAAAGGTACAACAAATTATACTACCATATGGATGCATTTGAGCCATGTGTGCCACCCTGTGCATGCGTCCATGGCCACCACTTTAAGTATCATTGTGTTTGCAGATGCTGTGAGCATCATTCAAGGGCCCATGGCTCTAACCTGAGCACAGAATAAGTTAAGGCTTTGTTGACCTGAATAAGGGGCACATATATACTCCATATTTTTTTCTTTTTCTCCACACAGAATGAGCATTTATCCTTGGAATTATTTATGTACCTCCATTTACATAGAAGTGTGCAGGGGTCTGAGAAGGTCAAAATACACTTCTCTTCCCTTGAGTGTTTTGACCCCCAGGAACAGATTCACTAAATTACAATTGCATCCTTTCCTCTTCCACCTGTTTTCGATCAGAGCCCAGTAGTTGTGCTGAATCCCCCTTCTTTGCTCCCAGCCGCTCCTCCCTCCCACCTCCCCTTCATAATGGCGCCTGCTGCGCTGCGCCTAGTGTGACCCCCTGACCTGCTTTGGGCCAGGAGTACACTCGGCTCCACCAGCCTGCCTCCGTGCCCCTGACCCCGCCGTTGCTGCAAAGAGAAGTCCCTGGTGCCTAGTGGTAAGCGTATCTGCTTTGTACCGTGTATTTCTTTCTTTGTATATTGTATTTTGTTTCTTGCAATTTTTTTTTCATATTACACACTGTTCTGAACTTTACCTGTGCCCATTTTCTGCTTCGCTTCGTATTGCTTTGATTGTGCCCGTGTTTTCATTTTCCGGCTCTTGCCGGTTTGTTCTGACCCTGCTGCGGCGTCCCCTGCAGCCCCGCCCCCCTCGGCCGCTCCCTCCCACCTCCCAGCTGCTCCTCCCTCCCACCTCCCCTTCTTAATGGCGGCCACTGTGCGCTGTGGCGCTGACACGCCGGTGGCACACCAGAGGCAAGCCCGTCTGCGCCCGTCTGCACCCGTCCGCACCTGGACCGCGCCCAGCGCCCGTCCCCCTAGTCAACACTCCTTCAGCCCCCCCAAATGCCACTACTCCTCCACAGAGCCCCTTGCTCACAACCCTGGCCGGCACACCGCCTGCACCCAGGCCAATCCAAACACACTCACGGACCTTTCACATGCCACGCATGCCACTTCTCTTGCACTCATACCAACACCAACAAGCACCACAACAACAGCAAACCCCCAATCACTTCAACTGCATCCCCCTTAACACCCACTCCGTCCACAAGCACGCCATCGAGCTTTGGGATCTACTCACCACAAACTCTCCCGACATCGCCTTCCTCACTGAAACACAGATGAACTCCTCATCAGAACCCGACATCGCCATAGCCACTCCAGAAGGATACAAAATCACCCGTAGAGACTGCACCAACAAACTAGGAGGAGGAATCGCCATAATACACAGAAACTCCATCAAGATTTCCACCAACACCAACAACATCCTAGACAATGCAGAGCACCTACACCAACACCACCCTAAGAGGAACCCTCATCTACAGACCACCAGGACCCCGCCCCCCATTCTGTGACACCATCACCGACACTATCAGCTCCCACGCGCTCACCTCCACAGACTACCTACTCCTTGGTGACCTTAACTTTCACCTGGAAAGCAGCCCACGACTGCAACTCCATGGCCCTGCTGGACAACCTCGCACACCTCGGCCTCAAGCAACTGGTCACGTCACCCACCCACTCAGCCGGGCACACGCTAGATGCCATCTTCACCAGCAGCCACATCACCTTCACTCACACCACCGAACTCCACTGGACTGACCAGCACTGCGTCCATTTCTCCTTCCTGAAACCCCCCCACCCACCACCAACATCCTAGTCCCTACCACAAGTGGAACAAAATCTCCAAAGAACAACTAATCTCCAACCTTGCACAAGCTCCACCTCCCAACACCAACGACCCTAACGCCGCTGCCCTCAACTTCACTCGATGGCTGGAAACATGCGCAGACTCCCTCGCCCCATTCAAAATAAACAACAACACCCGCACCATCAAGACCGCCCCCTGGTTCACCACAGAACTTTAGTCTTCCAAACGAGAATGCCGAAAAATTGAGAAAGCCTGGCGCCAAGAACCCTCAATGAGCAACTTCTCCGCCCTCAAATCAGCCATGCGCAAACATCACCAGCTCATCCGGACCTCCAAACGATCCTTCTACAAAGAACGCATAGGCAACAACACACACAACAGCAAGCAACTTTTTGCCATCATCAAAGAACTCACAAAACCCAAATCCTGCACCATCGACCCTCCACACTCCCAAGACCTCTGCAACTCCCTCTCCAACTACTTCCACAGCAAGATAGCAGACATAAATGATAGCTTCACATCGTCATCACCCACCATCACCACCACCGACACAACCAATACCACAACACCATGCCGCACCATCCTACTGAACACCTGGACCCCCACCAACGACGAAGAAATCGGCAAAACCATGAGCTCCATCCACTCAGGCTCCCCAACAGACCCTTGCCCCCACCACATCTTCAACAAGGCCAGCCAAATCATCGCTTCCCAGCTCCGGGCCGTCATCAACAGTTCCTTCGAGACCGCAACCTTCCCAAACATTTGGAAACATGCAGAAGTCAACGCTCTTCTAAAAAAAAACAAAGCAGACCCTGAAGACCTCACAAACTACCAACCCATCTCTCTACTCCCCTTCCCGCAAAGGTCATAGAGAAGATAGTAAACATACAACTGTCTTGCTTCCTAGAAGACAACAACATACTCAACGTCTCCCAGTCTGGATTCTGCGAAAACCACAGCACCGAGACCGCCCTCATTGCCTGCACAGACGACATCAGGACCAGATTGGACAAGGGCGAGACCGTCGCCCTCATCCTCCTAGAACTTTCTGCAGCTTTTGACACCGTATGCCACCAAACCCTCCGCACACGCCTCTTCGATGCCGGAATTCACCACAAAGCCCTGGACTGGCTCACCTCCTTCCTCTCCGAAAGAACCCAGAGAGTTTGCCTCCCTCCTTTCTGGTCTACAGCCACCAAGACCATCTGTGGGGTCCCCTAAGGATCCTCCCTCAGCCCTACCCTTTTCAATATCTACATGGTTCCTCTCGCCAATATCAGCCTCCCCCACAGCCTCACCATCATTTCATACGCTGACGACATTCAGGTCATCATCTCCCTCACGAGGAACACATCTACCGTCAAGAATAACCTACACGCCGGTCTCCTCGCCATCGCTAACTTGATGACAACAAGCCACCTCAAATTGAACAGACCCAGATCATCATCTTCGGCCCCAACAAGACAGCATGGAACGACTCTTGGTGGCCCACCACCCTTGGACCACCCCCAACACCCACCACCCACGCACGCAATCTTGGCATCATACTGGACTCATCCCTCTCCATGACTCTGCAAATCAATGCCATATCATTCTCCTACTTCAACACCCTTCGCATGCTACACAAGACTTTCAAATGGATTCCTTTAGAAACAAGAAGAACGGTCACTCACGCCTTCATAAGCAGCAGACTGGACTAAGGCAACGCCCTCTACGGAGGGACCACAGCCAAGCTTCAGAGAAAATTCCAGTGAATCCAGAACGCAGCCGCACATCTCACCCTCAACCTCCCCCGCCACTAACACATGGCTGCCCATCAACAAAAGGATCATCTTTAAAATCCTTGTCCACGCTCACAAAGCCCTCCACGACACCGGACCAGCCTACCTCAACGAATGAATCAACTTCCACAAACCAACTCGACAGCTCCGCTCCGCCGTCCTCGCTACAGTCCCCCGCATCCAACGCACCACCTCCGGCGGCAGATCCTTCTCCCACCTTGCCGCCAAAACCTGGAACTCCCTCACCACCAAGCTACACAAGACCCAGGACCTCCTAACCTTCAGAAAGCACCTAAAAACATGGCTTATCGAGCAGTAACCACCCCCCCCATGCCTTGAGACCCTACCAGGTGAGTAGTGTGCTTAAGAAATGTGTTTGATTGATTAATTGATTTGCTCTGGGTACAATAACTCAGGAGTTTTCTAATAATTAATCAATACAAGATCATTTTATAAACTCTGCAACTAGGAGTCTTCTAATATCGAAAGAGCTTCTTTGTAGGAAGAAAGACTATCATGTTATTAGACACATCTCTAAGGGGAATTTCCCCTGCATAGTAAGAGGGCCCTGCCCTGAGTGCCCAACTACATATGAAAATGGTATTCTTACATTCAATTTGTCCCTGACATCATGCTCATCTAGTGTGTGCAGAAGCATAGGTCACCCCTGACAATGTAAGGTCAAGAGTCCGCCCTGTGACCGGGAGGGGTACATCAAGTACGAGGCATTGGAATAAAGTCCTTGGGGGTGATTCCTACCCTGGCGGTCGGTGATAAATCGGCGTCCAACCGGCCAACAGGCAGGCGGTCAAAAAAATGGTATTCTGACCCTGGCGGGAACCCCCAACACAGCCCGCCACTTTAACACACCGACCGCCACGGCGGGACACACAAACCGCGCAGCGGTCACCGCCAACAGGCAGGCGGCAGACAATGTACCGCCCACCCTATCACAACTCACCAATCCGCCACCTTTTCCGGGGCGGGAGCCCCGCCGATAAAAACACGGCGGAAACAGACTACGAACGGGAAAACGCTCACCTCTATATACTCCACGAGGAAGGAGGACAGCATGGAACCCGAATTAAACATCCTACCAGCTATTGTCTACCTGCTCGTCTACCACGAGTACGAACGCCGGCGCAGACGACAACGGTGAGTACCGCACCTACGACACAGGGGAGGGGGTAGGATGAAAGGTTACGGGCACACACATATGCGACACACCCACCCCCACCCCCCCCAACTATCTACACACCAATGCAGAGCAACAAGTCACAGTGACACCACCCAAACCCCCCGGAAAAATGCAAAGACATAATTAAATTGAGATGCAAAATTTATGTATAAAATAGGTTCTTTGAAGTCATGGTAAAATAGCAATATGAAATTTAAAAAATAAAGAAAGAATATTGCGAAACCTATAAACATAGGCAATAAGTCCTGCACAGTCACTTAAATTTCCACTGTCCGTGGGCCAAAGTGTACTAACACATGGGCAAAGCCCACACAGGAGACCGGATACCATCGGAGAGAACACTGCAGGGGCATCAGATGACAAAACTACAGGCACCTCAGTGGGAAGGGAAGGGGGGGCACCTCAGCCACAGGAGTCCACGACCCCAGATCCACGAGGGGCCTCCATGCCCACGGTACCATCATGGGGAGTGCAAAGCCACAGTCTCTCAAGTCTCTACAGTGAGTGGTTTGCCCACTGTGCCATCCTGGGGACTGCAAAGCCACAGTCTCTCAAGTCTCTACAGTGAGTGGTTTGCCCACTGTGCCATCCTGGGGAGTGCAAAGCCACAGTCTCACAAGTCTCTACAGTGAGTGGTTTGCCCACTGTGCCACCCTGGGGAGTGCAAAGCCACAGTCTTACAAGTCTCTACAGTGAGTGGTTTGCCCACTGTGCCATCCTGGGGAGTGCAAAGCCACAGTCTCTCAAGTCTCTACAGTGAGTGGTTTGCCCACTGTGCCATCCTGGGGAGTGCAAAGCCACAGTCTCTCAAGTCTCTACAGTGAGTGGGTTGCCCACTGTGCCACCCTGGGGAGTGCAAAGCCACAGTCTCACAAGTCTCTACAGTGAGTGGTTTGCCCACTGTGCCATCCTGGGGAGTGCAAAGCCACAGTCCATCAGATGTATAACCGACTCCACTGGTATTGGAGGAGGCATGGTGCCCAGAGTGCTGCATGAACACCAGCTCGACACAGAACCAGCACTGTCAATGGGCCAGCGGTGCTTGAGACGGCGGGGCCCAGCGGAGCGGTGCTTGACAGGAAGGGCCCAGCGGAGCGGTGCTTGAGACGGCGGGGCCCAGCGGAGCGGTGCTTGAGACGGCGGGGCCCAGCGGAGTGGTGCTTGACAGGAAGGGCCCAGCGGAGCGGTGCTTGACAGGAAGGGCCCAGCGGAGCAGTGCTTGACAGGAAGGGCCCAGCGGAGCGGTGCTTGAGACGGCGGGGCCCAGCGGAGCGGTGCTTGACAGGAAGGGCCCAGCGGAGCGGTGCTTGAGACGGCGGGGCCCAGCGGAGCGGTGCTTGACAGGAAGGGCCCAGCGGAGCGGTGCTTGACAGGAAGGGCCCAGCGGAGCGGTGCTTGAGACGGCGGGGCCCAGCGGAGTGGTGCCTGAGACGGCGGGGCCCAGCGGAGCGGTGCTTGACAGGAAGGGCCCAGCGGAGCGGTGCTTGAGACGGCGGGGCCCAGCGGAGCGGTACTTAACAGGAAGGGCCCAGCGGACCGGTGCTTGACAGGAAGGGCCCAGTGGAGCGGTGCTTGAGACGGCGGGGCCCAGCGGAGCGGTGCTTGACAGGAAGGGCCCAGCGGAGCGGTGCTTGAGACGGCGGGGCCCAGCGGAGCGGTGCTTGAGACGGCGGGGCTCTGTTCAGCGGTGTCTTTTCACGGCTGGGCCCTGTTCAGCGGTGTCTTTTCACGGCGGGCCCTGTTCAGCGGTGTCTTTTCACGGCGGGGCCCTGTTCAGCGGTGTCTTTTCACGGCGGGGCCCTGTTCAGCGGTGTCTTTTCACGGCGGGGCCCTGTTCAGCGGTGTCTTTTCACGGCGGGCCCTGTTCAGAGGTGTCTTTTCACGGCGGACCCTGTTCAGCGGTGCTTGTCCTGTCTATCTAGGGAGCCAGACCTTACCAAGAGTCTCCACTTAGTCGCCCTCCGACCTTGCGGGTGCTGGCCCCTCCTGTGATGGAGTCTTGGGCCCGTGGCTGTCGTCCGTCACACCCGGTATGGGGCTGGTGGGGCCCTCCTGGACCGCTCGCCTGCTGGCTGACTTCTCCGCCCTGCTGCCCTTGCCCTCCTTCGATGAAGCTCTCTGGCCCTTGCCTCCCTTTGATGTTGTGTCAGGTGACGGGTCAAGGCTACGCTCCTTGGTGGCAGCCGTCTCAGCCTTCTCGCGCCGGCCCTTATTTTTTCTGGTTCTCTTCCCAGGGGGTGGGCTGGCTGTCCCCTTGCTGCTGGCCGATGTTCCTGACCCAGTAAAAGGTGGACTCCAATACCCGTGCACTATGGTCATACTTGATGCAGGGCTGGTGGTGGCTGAGGTGCTCTTAGGACTCTTACCAGATGGAGGGGTGGGTTAGTGGTTGGAAAGAGGTCAAGGTTGAGAAGGAAAAGCATTTTGGAAAGACAGGGACGGGTAGGTGTAGTGGGAATGGGAGTGGAGGAAGAGGATGTGGTTGTAGGAGAGTCAAGTGTGCTGTCTTTGGGTGCAGGTGCTTGTGACGGAGGCTGCCGTGAGGTGGATGGCTGTTGGGTGGGTGGCTGCCTGCGTTTGTGTGGTTTGGAAGAGGGGGTGACAGACAGACTGGGAGAGGACACAGGGGACGTGTAAATGGCAGTGGGGGTGGTGACTGCACGTGTGCGGACTGTACTGGAGGGTGTGCTGGTGATGGAAGTACTGGCTGATGGTGGTGTGCATGCAGGTGTGAGTGGAGACGTCACAGGGAGGGAGGAGGGAGACGAGGAGGTGGGGGACACAGAGGTGGTAGTGACTGTTGCCATGTCTGCATCTGGATGTTGTTTGGGTGAATGCTTGTGGGATCTGTGGTGCTTATGTCTGGATGAGCTGCCCTTGGGTGTTGAGGTGTGTGCAGGCTGGTCTGATGGTGTGGATGGGATAGGCAGAGGAACAGGAGACTGGGACTGGGTGGAGGCAGTTAGTAGAGGGAGGCTGGAAACAGGGACAATGGCTGCCGTCAGTGCTGAGGCCAGAGCGTTGAACGATCGCTGATGGGCAGCCTGACCCGAATGAATGCCCTCCAGGTATGCATTGCTCCGATGCACCTCCCTTTCTACACCCTGGATGGCATTCAAAAGGGTAGACTGCCCAACAATGATGGTCCTCAGGAGGTCAATGACCTCCTCACTGAGGGCAGCAGGGGTAACTGGGGCAGGGCCTGAGGTGCCTGGGGCGAAGGAGATGCCCGCCTTCCTGGGCGAGCGGGCACGGAGCGTAGGCTGAGGGGCTGCTGGGAGGGCGGGACTGGTACGCTGGGTGGCGGCTGTACCTGTTGTGGCGGTGGGCACGGATGTTGCCGCCACCGCAAGGGAGCTCCCTTCCGAGGACGTGTCGGTGTCGCTGACGTCTCCACGGGTCCCCGTTTTGGAGCTCCCCTCGCCCTCCGTCTCACTGGTTTACTCAGAGTCTGTTGCATGGCCCTCCGGGGCCATGTGAGTTGCAGCTCCCTCGTGCTCCGATGCCAAGTCTCCTCCGCCTGATGATGCTAATGCACACATGAACAGGTAGAAAAAGAAAATGGGTGGGGGGAGAAATAAAGACAGGTTGAGTGCATGCACTGGCAACACCGTTGTCGGAGAGGACAGACACAGAAGCCCCCTGCACTACGCCGCGCAATCGGGGTACACTTCTCAGTACTTGTGACTAGGCCTACAGGTCTATGGACAACATATGCACACATGGGTGATGCAGGACCATGGATAGCTGTACTTGGCACCCTACAGAGGTGGGGGTCGGGGGCACAGGGCCATGCCTAACGGAGGGGACTAGCCTACAGAAAGCGCCCTGGCCTAGAGTTACCCACAGCCCTCCTCCCCAACCCAGACACCTCCACTGCGCGCAAAGATAGCAGAATGTGCTGATACTCACCCCCTTGTGTCTGCTGTGATGTCCTCACGCTCCCATCCAAATCGGGGTAGGCCACCGCCAGGATCCGGGACATCAGGGGGGTCAAGGTACGACTGGCACCCCTCCTACGTTGGGAGGCCATCCCCAGCAGTGACTCAGCGGTCTTCCTGGTCCCGCGGCGGATCTCCTCCCACCTCTTGCGGCAGTGGGTGCCCCGTCTGTTGTGGACCCCCAGGGCCCGGACTTCCTTGGCGATGGCACGCCAAATGTCGACCTTCTGATGGGCGCTGACCTATGTGACATGTACAGGGTGGGAAAGGAAATATCATCACTTTTCTGCATGGCAGATGTGAGTGGCCCCCCTCCCCAACCTTGCCATGTGGCACATGTTCTCATCTGTCGTGCGTTGCACTCCTCATTCGCTCCCCTCCCCACCATCTTACATCCACCCCACTCAACACAGGCATAGCCCATTCAACGTACACCCAGTGTACTTACCTGTTGGTCTGGAGGACCGTAGAGTAGCGCATACTGGGGGAGGACCCCATCAACAAGTTTCTCCAACTCTTCAGAAGTGAAGGCAGGGGCCCTTTCCCCAGTCGCAGCAGCCATTGTATCTCCCAGACCGAGGTCACAGCAGCACTTGCAGTATAGGTCCTCTCCTGTGGATGATCAGGTCTTGAGTGATTAAGCAGTTAGAAAATGGCGGTCACGCCCGCGGCGGTGCATACCGCGGTGGTGCGTACCGCGACCACCGGCGCACATCGTCATTGGCTCCTGAAACCCATAGGGTTCAATGTTAACCAATGCGGCTTCGCACCGCGGTCTTCGACCGCCACGGTGTGCCACGCCAGCGCATTGACCTCACATCCCATTGTCACACTTCACAGGTCAGGCAGCCGCCATTTCAAAGGCCCACATGGCTTAATTTCTACTGCGTCACACAGGCCTAGGCCGTGCATTGCCACTCATACACGCCTTTCACTGCATTGCAATTCATTTACTGTGCAAGCTGTGGGACCGAACCTGTGGGTTGCTTGACTCTGTACTCCATGTTGTCCTTCCTAGGCACCGTCCGCTGGGACTTGCGAGGAGAAGGATGAATCCTCCCGTGTACCGACCGCTGCTGGACCTGTCGACAATGGAAGAACGACATATTATACTTCGATACAGACTTGACAGAGCCACTGTACATGAACTGTGTGCCCAGCTGGAGCCAGACCTGATGTCCCCCATCCGCCAACCCACAGGGATTCCCCCTCTGGTGCAGGTTCTGTCAGTACTCCGTTTTTTAGCAAGTGGGTCTTTTCAGACAACAGTGGCCATGTCATCTGGGATGTCTCAGCCAATGTTTTCTAAGGTTTTGTCCAGAGTGTTGTGTGCCCTGATGAAATACATGCGGAGCTACATTGTTTTCCCTGAGGAGGATGATTTGGCTACAGTGAAGGGTGATTTCTATGCCCTTGGACAGATCCCAAACATCATTGGTGCCACTGATGGGACCCATGTGGCTTTGGTTCCCCCCAAAGACAGTGAGCAGGTGTACAGAAACAGAAAAAGTTAGCATTCGATGAATGTCCAGGTGGTCTGTTTGGCTGACCAGTACATCTCCCATGTAAATGCCAAGTTCCCTGGGTCAGTGCATGACGCGTATGTTATGTGAAATAGCAGCATCCCTTATGTGATGGAACAGCTACAGAGACACCGTGTGTGGCTATTAGGTGACTCTGGGTACCCCAACCTGTCCCGGCTACTGACCCCAGTGAGGAATCCCCGGACCAGGGCAGAGGAACGGTACAATGAGGCCCATGGGCGAACTAGGAGGATCATAGAAAGGACCTTCGGCCTCCTGAAGGCCAGGTTTAGGTGCCTGCATATGACAGGTGGATCTATAATGTACTCACCAAAGAAGGTGTGCCATATCATCGTGGCCTGCTGTATGCTTCACAATCTTGCTTTGCGACGCCAGGTGCCTTTTCTGCAGGAGGATAGTCCAGATGGTGGTGTTGTAGCAGCTGTGGAGCCTGTGGAGAGTGAAGACGAGGAAGACGACGGGGACGACACGGACAACAGGGATACAGTCATACAACATTATTTTCAGTAGCACACAGGTAAGAATCACCCACGCCATTTCCCATTTACTTCAGGCCTCCTGCGTCTCTACTTTCTGTGTGTCCCCCCATTTCCTTTTAACTGAATTGTGACTTTACCTTCCCTTTTCAGAGCTGTATGACCAACTGCGTGACTTCAGCTTTGTTTGCCCATGGACTACTGCTTATTGTCATTGGTATGTTGTCATCACAATGTAACAGAACATAATTGCACCGTTATGTGTAAAACATTTTTTAAAAATACAAGCAGACTCCTGTTATTGTAAGTGCAATAAGTGATTTATTTTAAGTGCTACATATAGGTACATGATAGTAAAACGGTGATGGGTGGGGGTGGAGTAACGTCCATGGCAGAGTCCAGTTCTCAGTCTCACAGGTGCATTGTCCATATGCCTGTGGAAGGATGGAGCAGGGGCAGTTTAAGGTTGGACAGGGTGACAATGTGGGACAGTGGGATGACATCAGGGGGTATCTTATGCTGGTGGGGGTCTTGCAATCCTACTCTGTCTTCTTGTGTGATCTCAGGTTCCGCTTGCGGGGTGGTTGTTCTTCAGCAGGAGGTAGGGTTCTGGTGGCCTGTCGTTGTGTGGGGGCCTCCTGTCCACTAGCGCCGGCGGAGGTGGTAGGCTGATCGTGGTCCAGGCTAGTGACAGGGGCCCTTTGGGGTGCCACATGGTCCCGCAATGTGGTGACTATCTGGTTAAGGGCCAGGACTATGGTCCCCATTGCGGAACTGATGTTCCTGAGTTCCTCTCTGAACCCCATGTACCGTTCCTCCTGCTGTGCCTGGATCTCCTGGAACCTGGCCAGTACCGTCGCCATCGTCTCCTGGGAGTGGTGGTATGCTCCCATGATGGTGGTGAGGGCCTCTTGGAGAGTGGGTTCCCTTGGCCTGTCCCCCCCCTGTCGCACAGCAGCCCTCCCAGTTCCCCTGTTTCCCTGGGCCTCTGTCCCCTGGACGGTGTGCCCACTACCACTGCCCCCAGGTCCCTGTTGTTGTTGGGGTGGTAGGTCAACCTGGGTTCCCTGTAGTGGCGGACACACCGCTGATTGACGTGTCCTGGAGACAGAGGCATGGGCCCGCTCGGTGGGAGCTGTGCTGGTGTTCCCAGAGGGGGTTAGGTCTGCTGTAGCCTGTGGCTGTGTGTGGGGAACCGACTGTCCAGAGGTCCCCGATGGGCCGGGCTGGTCATCTGGGTCCAGGGAGACAGAGCTGCTGTCATCGCTGGGGGCCTCTTCTGGGGGTGGGATGGACATCTCTGTACCCTCCGTGGCAGTGTGGTGGCGTTCGGGTCCTGCAGGGGTATAAGGGTATGGTTATAGCTTCTGTGTGTGGGATTTCGTGTGATGGGTGGGTGTCCGTGTACCCAAGTGCAGGCATTCCCTTGTGGGGGCTTTTGTGAGGGTGGCTTGTGGGGGTGATGTGGGGGTGCGGTGGGCATGCTTTGGTGATGGGTGTCCATGCTTTGTGGTCGCATGCAGGTCTAGGTGTTGGGATGGGTGGGTTGTGATGGTGGGACATTTGCAAGGAGTTGGTGTGATGGGGTGGGGGTGAGGGTGGGGGTATGTGCTGGCATGCAGGTGGGGTGGGGGTGGGAAGTAGTAGTTAAAATTTGACTTACCAGAGTCCATTCCTCCAGATACTCCTGCGAGGCCCTCAGGATGCAGGATGTGCAAGACTTCCTCCTCCCATGCTGTGAATTCTGGGGGAGTAGGTGGGGGTCCGCCGCCAGTCTTCTGCACTGCAATGTTGTGCCTTGAAACCATGGAACGCACCTTCCCCCGTAGGTCGTTCCACCTCTTCCTGATGTCGTCCCGATTTCGTGGATGCTGTCCCACCGCGTTGACCCTGTCGACTATCCTTTGCCATAGCTCCATCTTCCTAGCAATTGTGGTGTGCTGCACCTGTGCCCCGAAGAGCTGGGGCTCTACACAAACTATTTCCTCCACCATGACCCTGAGTTCTGCGTCAGAGAACCTGGGGTGTCTTTGGGGTGCCATGGGGTGGTGTGGATGAGGTGAGGGAAGTTGTATGTGTTGTAGAGTGTGATGTGTGTGGTGGTGTATGGTGTTTTGTGCGTGGTAATTGTGTGGGTGATGTTGTGATTGGCCTCTGTGTGATGGTCTACTCTAAGCAGTGCTGTCTCTCTCTGTCCTTGATTCGCAATTGTGGTCGTAGGGGTTTGTGGGTGATATGGGTGTGTGTTTTATATTGTATTTGGGTGTGTGGGAGTGATGTGTGTATGTGTATCAGGTGTGTGTATTTCAAATTGTCCAATGTGGTTGTGTTTTGTACGGGTATGTGTATTTTGAGCGCGGCGGTGTGTACCGCCAATGGAATACCGTGGTTGTAAGACCGCCGCGTGGATTCGTGGGTGTAGGAGGCTGGACTGGCTTGTAGTGAGTACCAAGGGGTACTTGCACCTTGCACCAGGCCCAGTTATCCCTTATTAGTGTATAGGGTGTCTAGCAGCTTAGGCTGATAGATAATGGTAGCTTAGCAGAGCAGCTTAGGCTGAACTAGGAGACGTGTGAAGCTACTACAGTACCACTTAGTGTCATATGCACAATATCATAAGAAAACACAATACACAGTTATACTAAAAATAAAGGTACTTTATTTTTATGACAATATGCCAAAGTATCTTAGAGTGTACCCTCAGAGAGAGGATAGGAAATATACACAAGATATATATACACAATAGCAAAAATATGCAGTATAGTCTTCGAAAACAGTGCAAACAATGTATAGTTACAATAGGATGCAATGGGGAAACATAGGGATAGGGGCAACACAAACCATATACTCCAAAAGTGGAATGCGAACCACGAATGGACCCCAAACCTATGTGACCTTGTAGAGGGTCGCTGGGACTATTAGAAAATAGTGAGAGTTAGAAAAATAACGCTCCCCAAGACCCTGAAAAGTGAGTGCAAAGTGCACTAAAGTTCCCCTAAGGACAAAGAAGTCGTGTTAGAGGAATAATGCAGGAAAGACACAAACCAGCAATGCAACAACTGTGGATTTCCAATCTAGGGTACCTGTGGAACAAGGGGACCAAGTCCAAAAGTCACAAGCAAGTCGGAGATGGGCAGATGCCCAGGAAATGCCAGCTGCGGGTGCAAAGAAGCTTCTACTGGACAGAAGAAGCTGAGGTTTCTGCAGGAACGAAAAGGGCTAGAGACTTCCCCTTTGGTGGACGGATCCCTCTCGCCTTGGAGAGTCGTGCAGAAGTAATTTCCCGCCGGAAGAACGCCAACAAGCCTTGCTAGCTACAAATCGTGCGTTTGGCGTTTTTGGACGCTGCTGGGGCCCAGGAGGGACCAAGAGGTCGCAAATTGGACCTGAAGAGAGAAGGGACGTCGAGCAAGACAAAGAGCCCTCACTGAAGCAGGTAGCACCCGGAGAAGTGCCAGAAACAGGCACTACGAGGATGCGTGAAATGGTGCTCGCCGAAGTTGCACAAAGGAGTCCCACGTCGCCGGAGACCAACTTAGAAAGTCGTGCAATGCAGGTTAGAGTGCCGTGGACCCAGGCTTGGCTGTGCACAAAGGATTTCCGCCGGAAGTGCACAGGGGCCGGAGTAGCTGCAAAGTCGCGGTTCCCAGCAATGCAGCCCAGCGAGGTGAGGCAAGGACTTACCTCCACCAAACTTGGACTGAAGAGTCACTGGACTATGGGGGTCACTTGGACAGAGTCGCTGGATTCGAGGGACCTCGCTCGTCGTGCTGAGAGGAGACCCAAGGGACCGGTAATGCAGCTTTTTGGTGCCTGCGGTTGCAGGGGGAAGATTCCGTCGACCCACGGGAGATTTCTTCAGAGCTTCTGGTGCAGAGAGGAGGCAGACTACCCCCACAGCATGCACAAGCAGGAAAACAGTCGAGAAGGCGGCAGGATCAGCGTTACAGAGTTGCAGTAGTCGTCTTTGCTACTATGTTGCAGGTTTGCAGGCTTCCAGCGCGGTCAGCAGTCGATTCCTTATCAGAAGGTGAAGAGAGAGATGCAGAGGAACTCGGATGAGCTCTTGCATTCGTTATCTCAAGTTTCCCCAGAGACAGAGACCCTAAATAGCCAGAAAAGAGGGTTTGGCTACCTAGGAGAGAGGATAGGCTACTAACACCTGAAGGAGCCTATCAGCAGGAGTCTCTGACGTCACCTGGTGGCACTGGCCACTCAGAGCAGTCCAGTGTGCCAGCAGCACCTCTGTTTCCAAGATGGCAGAGGTCTGGAGCACACTGGAGGAGCTCTGGACACCTCCCAGGGGAGGTGCAGGTCAGGGGAGTGGTCACTCCCCTTTCCTTTGTCCAGTTTCGCGCCAGAGCAGGGGCTAAGGGGTCCCTGAACCGGTGTAGACTGGCTTATGCAGAATTGGGCACATCTGTGCCCAAGAAAGCATTTCCAGAGGCTGGGGGAGGCTACTCCTCCCCTGCCTTCACACCATTTTCCAAAGGGAGAGGGTGTCACACCCTCTCTCAGAGGAAGTTCTTTGTTCTGCCATCCTGGGCCAGGCCTGGCTGGACCCCAGGAGGGCAGATGCCTGTCTGAGGGGTTGGCAGCAGCAGCAGCTGCAGTGAAACCCCAGGAAGGGCAGTTTGGCAGTACCAGGGTCTGTGCTATAGACCACTGGGATCATGGGATTGTGCCAACTATGCCAGGATGGCATAGAGGGGGCAATTCCATGATCATAGACATGTTACATGGCCATATTCGGAGTTACCATTGTGAAGCCACATATAGGTAGTGACCTATATGTAGTGCACGCGTGTAATGGTGTCCCCGCACTCACAAAGTTCAGGGAATTGGCTCTGAACAATGTGGGGGCACCTTGGCTAGTGCCAGGGTGCCCTCACACTAAGTAACTTTGCACCTAACCTTTACCAGGTAAAGGTTAGACATATAGGTGACTTATAAGTTACTTAAGTGCAGTGTAAAATGGCTGTGAAATAACGTGGACGTTATTTCACTCAGGCTGCAGTGGCAGGCCTGTGTAAGGATTGTCAGAGCTCCCTATGGGTGGCAAAAGAAATGCTGCAGCCCATAGGGATCTCCTGGAACCCCAATACCCTGGGTACCTCAGTACCATATACTAGGGAATTATAAGGGTGTTCCAGTAAGCCAATGTAAATTGGTAAAAATGGTCACTAGCCTGTTAGTGACAATTTGGAAAGAAATGAGAGAGCATAACCACTGAGGTTCTGATTAGCAGAGCCTCAGTGAGACAGTTAGTCACTACACAGGTAACACATTCAGGCACACTTATGAGCACTGGGGCCCTGGGTTACCAGGGTCCCAGTGACACATACAACTAAAACAACATATATACAGTGAAAAATGGGGGTAACATGCCAGGCAAGATGGTACTTTCCTACAGTGGGTCGTAATGGCATGGGTGTATTTCTGTTGGCGTGGCGGTGGAGGTTTGGTCATCGCCATTTTTTCGCTGACCTTTGCTGTGGCGGACTTTTGTGGTTGTCGGGTTTTTGGAGGTTTTGAGGGAGCGGGTCAGAATGACCGTGGCGGTTTACCGCGGCCGCGGCGGTGTAATGGCGGTCTTCTGACCGGCAGTAAGCGCCTTTTACCGCCGAGGTCAGAATGACCCCCCTTGTCCTGGTTCTCACATAAAATAGTGGCAGCACACCATGACCTGTGAACTTGTAGGGCATGTCACATAAAATAGTGCCAGCACACAATGACTTGTGAACTTGTAGGGCATGTCACATAAAAAATAGTGTCAGCACACCATGACGTGTGCACTTATAGCGTGACCAGACCTTTTTCTCTGAAAAAAACCCTGAAGGACTGGACCTGCTCCAAGAGTCAGTTTGTTGACCTCCTGTGTAGCTCAAGCGCCACAATGAGGCCTTTTCCCTGAGGTGCCTACCTGACCAGTAAGGACCCTGCTGGTGGCCTCTGCTGGTTTGAGTCTTGACCCCCAAGTGTTGTTTCTGAGGTTCTGGAACCCTGGGCTCTGTCTACCCAGACTTCCCTGACCACATCTAAAAAGCCTGGGACTTAGAACTTTTTTGGACTTCCAGACCAGGACAAATTACCCCAGTTTATCAGCCCATGGAAAGACTCCTCTGGGCTGAGGGAACAGGTTTCTGCCACTCAGAGCTTTTCCACAGCAGCCAAGCACATTCAGCAGACCTTTGTCAATAAGGTTTCCAGCCTTATTGGTGGATACAGACTGCAGCCTTGACCCACAGGAGGATTCTAATCTCTGAAAAAGAGAGGCCATAGGTATCTTGAGCGGGCTAAGGCACCAGAAGTATCCGAACAGGCAGTGGACTTTTCTGGATGCAAAGTTTCAACTTTTCCTGCTCTGAGCTTTTCCTGTCAAAACCATCAGCTTCAGTGGATTTTTGTTGATTTGGTTTATTTTCCTAATTTGATTTGGGATCCAACAATAGATGGTGTATTTCTGTGCAGCCTTTGCCTTCTTCACTCTGACATATCCCATGAAGACTTGGTTAACCACAGAAAACTCTTTCATGAGGTCAAAGTTGAAGAACAACATTCTTTTTCGGTCCAGAGGGTGAATTCACTTCTCTTCCTTGGTGGGATGTGGCAGAGTGTATAGTAGGCAAGGTGATGGGTTGGCCTACATGAAAAGTGGTGACAACTTTCAGCAGAAAAGAAGCCCTATTACGCAAAATCAGGTAGTCCAGATGGATGCTCATGTATGGAGGATTTGAAGATAAGGCCCAAAGCTAACTGAACCTCAAGGCTCATGCTATTGTCAAAAGGAAGGTCATCTTGATAAGAAGCCTGAAGGGAAAATTATGTAGAGGCTCAAAGGTACAGCTCGGCTTGAGCAGAGGATCAATGGTCATGCTCAGAAGCTTGGGATACCAGACTCTCCATGCTCAGTGCAAAGCCACAAGGATAACTTGGGCCCCGGTCATTCCCGACCTTCATGAGAACCCTAGGAAGGAGCAGTATGGCAGAAAACTGTACAGGATGTCTCAGCTACACTCGAGACAAAAGGTGTCTTCTATGAAGAACGATCTTAGAAACTACAGAGAGCAAAACTGCTGACTTTGCACGTTCTCGGCAGAGGCAAACAGATCTAACCAAGTCTCTGTCCAATGCTGAAAGAGACTTTGCACCACTTCTGGGTGAGACGCCATTTGTGATATGCTAGGCCTCGACAGCTGAGTTTGTCCACCCTGGTGTTCAGGGAACTGGCCAGGTGCTGAACCACCAGGGATATGCCCTGTTGTTTCAGCCATGTCTAGAGATGCAATGCCTCTTGACAAGGGGTCCACAACCCCACCCGCTCTGTGGGTTTCAATACCATATGAGAGTGGTGTTGCCCGCAAATCTTCCCTTGATGGAGGGTAGAAATTCTTTCAATGCCAGCCAGATCCCATGGAGCTCCAGCATGTTGATGTGGAGTCCAGATTCCGCCGGAGACCAGAGTAATCTTATCTCCACCTCTCCCAGATGCCCACCCCGTCCCAGGAGTGATGCATCTGTCACTACTGTGAGATCTGGCAGGGGAAGGGAGAGGTGTCTGCCTCTGACACTATTGTGGTTCGTAAAACATCACTGCAGGTATTTTGCGGTTCCCTCTGAGATATGGACCATGTCGGAGAGATTCCTTGGATGCCGCGCCCCCTGGAACGTCCGGTCCACTGCAGAGCTAGCATACGCCATCTGGCATAAGTCACCAACAGGATGTGGGAGCCCAAAAGGCCCAGGAGTCTCAGAGTCAGACTCACCAAAACTCAGGATAGAGGCTGAAACATGAGTATCATAGCCTGAGCATCCTGCACTCACAGCTAGGGAGTATACGCCTGAGACTGCACTGTGTGCAGAACAGCTCAGATTAAAAGGGAGCATCTGAGAGGGAATCAGGTGTGACTTCAGCATGTTGATAGTGTACCCCAGTGACTGCAGGAGGGTTGCGTAGTCTGGAGGTGGGAGACACCAGCCTGAGGTGAGCCCACCTTCAGCAGCTAGTCATCGAGATAGGGGAAGACTGTGTAGGAGGCTGGTCTGGCTTGTAGTGGGTACCAGAGGTACTTACACCTTGTTCCAGGTCCAGTTAACCCCTATTAATGTAGAAGAGGTGTTTCTAGCAGCTTAGGCTGATAGAAGGTAGCTATGGCAAAGCAGCTTAGGCTGAACTAGGAGACATGTAAAGCTCCTACTATACCACTGGTGTCATATGCACAATATCATAAGAAAACACAATACACAGAAGTACTAAAAATAAAGGTACTTTATTTTTCTGATAATTTGCGAAAAGTATCTCAGTGAGTACCCTCAGTATGAGGATAAGATATATACACAAGATATATGTACACAAACCAAAAATATGCAGGTAATAGCAAGACAAGTAATGCAAGCAGTGTAAAGTTACAATAGATTGCAATAGGAGCACATACGTATAGGGGCAACACAAACCATATACTCCAAAAGTGGAATGCGAACCACGAATGGACCCCAAACCTATGTGAGCTTGTAGAGGGTCACTGGGACTGTAAGAAAACAGTGAGGGTTAGTAAAATAGCCCACCCAAGACCCTGAAAGGTAGGAGTAAAGTGCACCTACTACCCCCAGAGAGCACAGAACTCGTGATAGGGGGATTTTGCAGGAAGAAAAAACACCAGCAATGCAACAACAGTGGATTTCCGGACCTGAGTACCTCTGTTTCCAAGATGGCAGAGGTCTGCGACACACTGGAGGAGCTCTGGGCACCTCCCCTGGGAGGTGCAGGTCAGGGGAGTGGTCACTCCCCTTTCCTTTGTCCAGTTTCGTGCCAGAGCAGGGCTGGGGGATCCCTGAACTGGTGTAGACTGGCTTATGCAGAGATGGGCACCATCTGTGCCCATCAAAGCATTTCCAGAGGCTGGGGAGGCTACTCCTCCCCAGCCCTCACACCTATTTCCAAAGGTAGAGGGTGTTACACCCTCTCTCAGAGGAAATCCTTTGTTCTGCCTTCCTGGGCCAGGGCTGTCTGGACCCCAGGAGGGTAGAAACCTGTCTGAGGGGTTGGCAGCAGCAGCTGCAGTGGAGACCCCGGAAAGGCAGTTTGGCAGTAACCGGGTTCTGTGGTAGAGACCCGGGGGATCATGGAATTGTCCCCCCAATGCCAGAATGGCATTGGGGTGACAATTCCATGATCTTAGACATGTTACATGGCCATGTTCGGAGTTACCTTTATGACGCTGTACATAGGTAGTGACCTATGTACAGTGCACGCGTGTAATGGTGTCCCCGCACTCACAAAGTTCGGGGAATTTTCCCTGAACAATGTGGGGGCACCTTGGCTAGTGCCAGGGTGTCAACACACTAAGTAACTTTGCACCCAACCTTCACCAGGTGAAGGTTAGACATATAGGTGACTTATAAGTTACTTAAGTGCAGTGGTAAATGGCTGTGAAATAACGTGGACGTTATTTCACTCAGGCTGCACTGGCAGGCCTGTGTAAGAATTGTCAGAGCTCCCTATGGGTGGCAAAAGAAATGCTGCAGCCCATAGGGATCTCCTGGAACCCCAATACCCTGGGTATCTCAGTACCATATACTAGGGAATTATATGGGTGTACCAGTATGCCAATGTGAATTGGTAAATTTAGTCACTAGCCTGTTAGTGACAAATTTGGAAAGCAGAGAGAGCATAACCACGGAGGTTCTGGTTAGCAGAGTGTTAGAAATTGGGTTTTTGGTTGGCAGTCAGGTTACCCTCTGTCCAAGCAAGAGCCCTCACTCTAGTCAGGGTAAGTCACACACAATCCAAATTATCCTGTGCCCACCCTCTGGTAGCTTGGCACTGAGCAGTCAGGCTTAACTTAGAAGGCAATGTTTAAAGTATTTGTGCAATAAATCATACAATAACATAATATAGCACCACAAAAATACACCACACAGTGTTTAGAAAAATATATAATATTTATCTGGGTATTTGCAGGTCAAAACGATCAAAGATGCAATATGAATGAATAACTAAAAAAACTGATTTGAAGTGTATTAAGTCTTTAAAAAGCAAACAAAGGGCCTGATTACAACTTTGGAAGAGGTGTAAATCCGTCCCAACAGTGACGGTAAAGTGACGGATATACCACCAGCCGTATTACGAGTCCATTATATCCTATGGAACTCGTAATACGGCTGGTGGTATATCTGTCACATTTGGGACGGATTAACACCTCCTCCAAAGTTGTAATCAGGCCCAAAGTCTCTTTCAAGCACAAAGTACCCGGTTTGGAGTGGAAAATCTCCGCAGAGGGCCACAGAAGAGGAGGACATGCGTGGAAAAATGGTGTGTGCGTCAGCTACGCCCCTTCACACACTGACTTGCGTCGTTATTTATCACGCGGGGAGACGTGCGTCGTTCTACGGGAGGAAAAATGGTGTGTGCGTCGGTTGCGCCCCTTCACACACGGACTTGCGTCATTATTTTTCACTCGGGGAAGACGTGCGTTGTTTTCCGGCACGTGGACCGTTTCCTTCTATGGATCGCGTGATTACCAGATGTCCCAGGGATTGTGCGTGGATTCTTCGGCGTGTTTTCAGGCTGTGCGTCGTTCCGCGAGGCTGTGCTTGGAATTTTCTTTCTCACTGCAGGCGTCGCGTCGATTTCCCCTCTGGAAGTCGGGCTGCGTTGTCCATGCGAGGCCGTGCGTCAAAGTTCCGGCCGCCCCGTAGGCGTTGCGTCGAGCAGCGTCGGTGTGCAGCAATTTTCCTGCTGCGGAGCAAGCTGTGCATCAAAATTTTCAGCGCACGAAGAGTCCAAATGAAAAAGAGAAGACTTTTTGGTCCTGAGACTTCAGGGAACAGGAGGCAAGCTCTATCCAAGCCCTTGGAGAGCACTTTTACAGCCAGACAGGAGTTCAGCAAGGCAGAAGGCCAACAGCAAGGCAACAGTCCTTTGTAGAAAGCAGACAGGTGAGTCCTTTGAGCAGCCAGGCAGTTCTTCTTGGCAGGATGTAGTTTCTGGTTCAGGTTTCTTCTTCAGCAAGTGTCTGATGAGGTAGGGCAGAGGCCCTGTTTTATACTAAATTGTGCCTTTGAAGTGGGAGTGACTTTAAAGAGTGGCTAAGAAATGCACCAGGTCCCCTTTCAGTTCAGTCCTGTCTGCCAGGGTCCCAGTAGGGGGTGTGGCAGTCCTTTGTGTGAGGGCAGGCCCTCCACCCTCCCAGCCCAGGAAGACCCATTCAAAATGCAGATGTATGCAAGTGAGGCTGAGTACCCTGTGTTTGGGGTGTGTCTGAGTGAATGCACAAGGAGCTGTCAACTAAACCTAGCCAGACGTGGATTGAAAGGCACTGAAAGATTTAAATGCAAAGAAATGCTCACTTTCTAAAAGTGGCATTTCTAGAATAGTAATATTAAATCCGACTTCACCAGTCAGCAGGATTTTGTATTACCATTCTGGCCATACTAAATATGACCTTCCTGCTCCTTTCAGATCAGCAGCTGCCACTTCAACAATGTATGAGGGCAGCCCCAATATTAGCCTATGAAGGGAGCAGGCCTCACAGAAGTGTAAAAACAAATGTAGGAGTTTTACACTACCAGGACATATAAACTACATAGGTACATGTCCTTCCTTTTACCCACACAGCACCCTGCTCTAGGGGTTACCTGGTGACTTATATGTAGAAAAAGGGGAGTTCTAGGTTTGGCAAGTACTTTTAAATGCCAAGTCGAAGTGGCAGTGAAACTGCACACAGAGGCCGTGCAATGGCAGGCCTGAGACAAGGTGAAGTGGCTACTTGAGTGGGTGGTACAACCAGTGCTGCAGGCCCACTAGTAGCATTTAATCTACAGGCCCTAGGCACTTATAGTGCACTCTACTAGGGTCTTACAAGTAAATCAAATAGCCAATCATGGATAAACCAATCAACAGTACAATTTACAAAGAGAGCATATGCACTTTAGCACTGGTTAGCAGTGGTAAAGTTCCCAGAGGTCAAAAGCCAATAACAACAGGTCACAAAAAATAGGAGGAAGGAGGCAAAAAGTTTGGGGATGACCCTGTCAAAAAGCCAGGTCCAACACAGAGCCTCAGTGAGACAGTTAGGCATCACACAGGGAACACATACAGGGCATATACTTATAAGCACTGGGGCCCTGCCTGGCAGGGTCCCAGTGACACATAGACTAAAACAAAATATATACAGTGAAATATGGGGTAACATGCCAGGCAAGATGGTACTTTCCTACACAACCCCCCCCCCCCCCCCCAAACAAAGGACAATAAGACTAGCAATGACCTGACGAGTCTTCATTGTCTAAGTGGAAATATCTGGAGAGTCCATCTGCATTGGAGTGGGTACTCCCAGGTCTATGTTCCACTGTATAGTTCATTCCCTGTAGAGATATGGACCACCTCAACAATTTAGGATTTTCACCTTTCATTTGTTTTAACCAAAGTAGAGGTTTGTGATCTGTCTGAACAATAAAGTGAGTACCAAACAGGTATGGCCTCAACGTTTTCAGTGCCCAGACCACAGCAAAGGCCTCCCTCTCTATGGCAGACCAACGCTTTTCTCTAGGGGTCAACCTTCTGCTGATAAAAGAAACTGGTTGATCCTGGCCCTCAGAATTCAGTTGTGATAAGACTGCCCCTACCCCTGATTCAGATGCATCAGTTTGAACAATGAATTTCTTGGAGTAACATGGGCTTTTTAGGACAGGTGCAGAGCACATGGCCTGTTTGAGCTCCTCAAAAGCTTTCTGACAGCTAGCTGTCCACAATACCTTTTTAGGCATCTTGTTACTGGTGAGATCATTAAGAGGGGCTGCTATGGAGCCATAGTTTTTAATGAATCTCCTGTAATACCCAGTGAGGCCTAAGAAGGCTCTCACCTGGGTCTGTGTTGTAGGGGGAACCCAATCCATGATTGTTTGGATTTTCCCCTGCAGTGGTGCAATCTGTTCTCCACCTACCAGGTGTCCCAGATAAACCACCTTTCCCTGCCCTATCTGGCACTTTGAGGCCTTGATATTGAGGCCTGCCTTTTGCAGGGCCTCCAAAACTTTCCAAAGCTGGACCAGGTGCTCATCCCAGGTGGAGCTAAAGACAGCTATATCATCTAGATATGCTGCACTAAAAGCCTCCAACCCTTGCAGGACTGTGTTCACCAACCTCTGAAAAGTGGCAGGTGCATTCTTCAAACCAAAGGGCATCACTGTAAACTGGTAGTGCCCTCCTATAGTTGAAAATGCAGTTTTAGGTTTAGCATCCTCAGCCAATTTGATCCGCCAATACCCTGCAGTCAAATCAAAGGTGCTTAGATACTTGGCAGATGCCAGTGTATCTATGAGCTCATCTGCCCTGGGTATAGGGTGAGCATCAGTTTTTGTTACCTGATTGAGACCTCTGTAGTCTACACAAAACCTTATCTCCCTTTTTCCATCTTTTGAGTGAGGCTTTGGTACAAGCACCACAGGACTCGCCCATGTGCTTTCAGAAGGTTCAACCACTCCTAGATCAAGCATTTTCTGAACCTGTTGTTTTATGCAGTCCCTGACATGGTCAGGGTGCCTATAGATTTTACCTTTGACAGGCAAGCTGTCTCCAGTATCAATTGTGTGTTCACACCAAGATGTGGTGCCTGACACAGTTGAAAAGAGTTCAGAAAATTGTCCAAGGAGATTCATGCAGTTGTCTTTCTGTACTGCAGTCAGACAATCTGCTAAAACTACTCCCTCCATTAAAGCATCCTCTTCAGTGGAGGAGAAGAGATCAGGGAGAGGGTCACTCTCTTCTTCCTGTCCTTCATCTGTTGCCATGAGCAGGGTGAGATCAGCCCTGTCATAGTAGGGTTTTAGGTGGTTGACATGAATCACCCTAAGGGGACTCCTGGAAGTGCCCAGGTCAACCAGATCGGTAACCTCACCCTTTTTCTCAACAATTAGATGGGGTCCACTCCATTTGTCTTGGAGTGCTCTTGGGGACACAGGCTCCAATACCCACACCTTCTGTCCTGGTTGGTACTGGATCAGAACAGCCTTCTGGTCATGCATTGCTTCTGGAGCTCTTGGCTGGCCTGAAGATATTTTTACTGGCCTTTTTCATGTACTCAGCCATTCTGGATCTTAGTGTCAAAGCCCAGCTCACCTGAGTTCTTGTTCAGTTCTGACGGAGGTTGAAGACAATCCGACCCCACCCTGAAACTGCTTGTTCCAGCACACTAGTTTTTTAAAACAGTGCACTAAGAACAGAAGCTCAAGGGAAGGGGGGAAGTGGATAAAATAAACAAGAGAGACAACACCGTTCTTGCGTTTCCACTGTTGAAGTGCTGCCCAAATCTGCGGCCCTTTCTGACTTTTGTAGAAACTGGTGCCTAATGAAACATAAACAAAGAACAGATAAGTGCAACCTATTCCTAAATGGGTTCCTGACTATCCCTTTATTTATTAGAAATTCTCTTCTAAAAGTACCTCTTGGATCCTGGTCTCTAGTTTCCAGGTTTGGAATGTGTTACTGCTCTGGGATGTGTTTTCTATTACTGTAAAGCTTCTAAAACATTAAACAAATACCGTTATCAGAATTACCAATATCAAACATTCATCATAATATAACTAAAGCCTAAATTCCCAATAGCAGACTCACTTTTCCCATATTTCCAGAATCTTTTATAAAACAAACACTGTACTTTTACATCAAAATACAGCATGTAATTTGTGCAAGTCCTTGATTTACTGTTTGCCTTGCTGTTAATGGTTTCCACTGTTCGATTCTTAAAAGTTCCATAAAAAAAAACAATGTTCGTGGAAGGTATCTTGTTTCAAATTGTCTATACACGAATCCAGAAATTGTTGTCAAAGTTCTTTCAGGTAATAAAAGGTTTTGCACTTACTTGTTGCTGGCAAGAGATACTGATCAGTCTAACCTTGTCTTCTTTCTCTTTTGCAGGTTACTCGTAGGAGAGAGGCTGAGGCAAGGAGGAACCGGAAACCGGAAGAAGGAAGAGCCAGCAGCTGCGCCCATTGAAGCCAATGAAAGTCTGTAAAGAGCAGGAGTGACAGCGCCGAGGGATCGGTTCTCAGGTAAGCAGGAGGTAGACGAGCACAAGCACTGGGTGAGGCTCGGGGGCTGCCTTTTATAGACAGGGCTGGGTGTGGTTCGAAGAGCTGGGTGTGGTTTGAAGGGCTGGGTGTGGTCCTCACATGCTGCACATGTTCTTGGAAGGTGTGCAGAGCTGGGTGTGGTTTGAAGAGCTGGGTGTGGTCCTCACATGCTGCACATGTTCTTGAAAGGTGTGCAGAGTTTCAGTTATTATGCAAATGAGTTGGATTAACACATGGCCTAGGGAGGAGTGTTTTAAAGAAGCCTTGGTAAAAGCAAGGCCCAATGTGTAAACAAAACAGCACATTAAACAACATACACAGAAGACTAGGGGGGGTGGAAGGTGAGATAACAAGAAAGGCTTTCAATAGTAAGTTTAAAAGGGAGCTATTACAGAACCCACTAGTGCAGTGAGAGGGGACATGCTCTTTGCTGTGTACAAACCCTAACAGTTGCCCCCCTCAAAGGCCCTCCTACAGGACGGGGTTTTCCTGGATTTTTTAAATAAAACCGTCTAATCAGCTGTGGGGCATGTACATATGATGCTGGTTCCCATGAATTCTCAGATTCATCATATCCTTTCCATTCTACTAAATAAAACAGACGTCCACTAATTCTTTTTGAGTCTTTTATGCTTTTCACTTCATATTCTAGATTTCCCTTAATTGGTATGGGTGGAGGTGGTGGTTCAGGTCGGGTTTTTGGGTTGTACGGCTTAAGCAAGGACACATGGAATGTAGTATGTACTGGATATTCTTTTGGTAAATCTAATTTTACTGTTACCGGGTTTACTATGGCAGTTATACTAAAGGGTCCAATGAAACGTGGTTGCAGCTTTCGGGATCCCTCTATGTTTAGGTTCTTTGTGGAGAGCCATACCTTGTCACCAATTTTATACATTGGGGCCTCAGATCTGTGTTTGTCTGCTTGTCTTTTCATGCTTTCCTTGTAGTTTAATAAATGTTTCCTGGCTTTGTCTTGTATGTCACCTAACCTCGTTAGTCTATCCGTTACTGTAGGCAACAGGGAATCTTCTAACAAAATGGGTATAGCTCTTGGATGATACCCCTGCAAGAAATAGAATGGTGAGCAAAGTAGAGCTGAATGCTCAGTATTATTATAAACAAACTCCGCTACAGGGAGAGCTTCCAACCATTCACTAGAATAATCAGCCAATAAACAACGTAGCGTTTGAAGTAAGGTTTGGTTCAGTCGTTCAGTCTGTTCAGTCTGTCCATCTGTCTCTGGGTGGACAGCAGTGGATAATGCCACATCTATTTTCAGTTTTTCACATAATTTTTTCCAAAATCTAGAGTTGAACTGGCTCCCTCGGTCTGACACCACTTTGCTTGGCAAACCATGTAAACGCACAATTTCCCTTATAAAAATATCGGCAAATTCTGCCGCCGTGGGTAATTTCCGTAATGGTACAAAATGTGCCATTTTAGATAAAAAATCCACTATAACCAACACTGTTGTGAAGGATTTTACAGGTGGTAAACCTACAATAAAGTCTACGCTCACAGTGTGCCAAGGTTGTTTGGGTGTTGGCATTGGTATTAACAAGCCGTCAGGGGCCTTATGAGAAGATTGATGTCTTGCACAAATTGGACAGGTAGTGACAAATTGCTTAATGTCCTTTTTTATAGTGTCCCACCAAAAGTGTTTTCGCACATTTTCCAGGGTTTTTACCCAACCAGGATGACCTGCCAACGGTGAGGCGTGATGCCAAATTATCACCTGTGTTTGTAATTCAGAGGTGGGCACTAACAGCATGTTGTCGTGATACAATAAACCTCGTTGTATTGTGTTATGGGAATCCTTTAACCAATCCTGAGGTGCTATTTGCATGTGTGCATTATATAGATCTGTGATGAAATCCTTCTGTTGTACTGGTGCCAAAAACTTTTGGGGAGGAATAATGGGTTCTCCTATTTTATCTTGTTTCATGTCTGAGGTATGTCCGTATCTAGATAACACATCAGATTGAATTTGTTGTGCACCTGGTCTATAGGTTATAACAAAGTCAAATGTGCTAAAACAATTTAACCAGCGCATCTGGTGTTAGTGCTTTAAGTGATCCAAAAAACTGTAGGTTCTTATGGTCAGAAAAGATTGTAACTGGGTACTTGGCTCCCATTAAATGGTGCCTCCATTCTGAAAAGGCTACTTTGATAGCTAGTAGTTCCCTTTCAGCCACAGTGTAATTTTGTTCAGCTGGTAATAACTTTTTGGAATAGAAGGCTATAGGATGTAACTGGCCATCTACTGCATCTCGTTGAGAGAGAACTCCTCCTAAAGCTACTTGTGAAGCATCCGCTTCAACAAAAAAGGGCAAGTCAGGATCAGGATGTTTCAGAATTGGGGCTGAAGTGAACTTTTGTTTTAGGAGTTGAAAGGCGTGTGCCGCCTCATCAGTCCAAAGAAATCGTTGCCCTTTCCGCAACAAGGTAGTTATTGGGGCCGCAATGTCTGCAAAATGTGCAATAAACCTCCTATAAAAATTGGCGAAACCCAGAAATTTCTGAATATCTTTTACAGAGGATGGTTCTGGCCAATCAGCAATAGCACTGATTTTCTTTACATCCATAGTTACTCCTTGAGGTGACAGGCAGTATCCTAAAAAGTCCACCTTGCTGACATTAAAAGTACACTCTTCTAACTTAGCAAAAAGATGATTTTCTTTTAACTTTGATAATACTGCACGAACATGTTGGGTATGTTCTTCTGAGTTCTTAGAGTAAATGAGGATGTCGTCTATGTATACTATGACACAAACGTCCAGGAATTTGTGTAGGACCTCATTTATAAAGAACTGAAAGGCCGCAGGGGCATTACATAACCCAAAGGGCATTACTGTGTACTCAAATAAACCAAACTTTGTCTTGAAAGCTGTCTTCCACTCAAGCCCCCTCTTTTACTCGGACCAGGTGGTAAGCTCCCCGCAGATCTAGTTTAGTGTATACAGTAGAATGTCTTAATTGATCCAACAACACAGGAATTAGAGGAAGAGGATATTTATTCTTTATTGTAGCCTTATTTAGTCCTCTATAATCGATACACGCGCGCAGGGATTTATCCAGCTTCGGGATAAAAAAGAGTGGAGATGACACCGGAGATGTGGAATGACGGATGAACCCAGACTGTAGTAGGTCATCTAGGTAGGTTCTTAAGTATTTGGTTTCTTCGTCAGTCAAAGCATATACTCTGTTATTAGGTAAAGGGGCCCCTGGGATAAGATCTATACGGCAGTCATAAGACCGATGTGGGGGCAGCACACTAGCCTTTACTGGATCAAAGACGTCTTTAAAGTCAGAATATTCAGGAGGGAGACTTGGTTCATCTTGTGTAACACTAGCACAGTGTAATACTGTGCTCTGTTCTGTACCTGCTTCTTGATAGCAATTGGTTCTACAGAAAGAGGAATCCAAAGTAACAGTTCTATTCACCCAATCAATTTTTGGGTTATGAGTTGTTAACCAGGGTACCCCGAGAATCAAACCAAAATTAGGAGTATCTATCAGATCAAAGCTAATCACCTCTGTGTGCCCGTTCTGACAGACCATAACAAGTGGACTTGTTTGTTTTGTGATTAATCCAGAGGTCAATTCTGACCCATCCACTGCACATACTGCTTCTGGACAAGGCTTTAGGCACATAGGAAGTCCTAAGATTTCAGCTAACTTATTATCCACAAAATTTCCTGTCGCGCCTGAGTCCAGTAGGACAGGGAGAGAATGCCTCACTTGGGTAGTAACAATTAAAACGACCTGAATTATGAAATGTCTAGGTATGTGCGATACCCTGAAGGCTGCAGCATTAGAGGTTTGATTAAGATGTTTTCTCGAACAAGTAACCTCTCCCCTTGTCGAGCTTAATCGTTTCCCGATTCAGTTGAGGAGGTGGAGGAAACAGCACCCTTTCGTGGAGTTTTAGGCTTTACTGGACATTCTCTGGCAAAGGGACCTGCCCTGCCACAATATAAACATAATTGAAGTTTTCTCCTTCTTTCTTTTTCCTCTGATGTGAGTGGACCTCTGAGTGTCCCTATTTGCATAGGCTCTGGTTCAGGGAGTTTATTATCTGTGTCTTTCTTCTCGTGTCTAATAAAAGTTAACCGTGATTCCAGTTTGTATTTATCTCCCTTTCTTTCTCCTAGTCTATGTTCTAATTTCACAACTAAATCTACAAAGTCCGAATAGTCTTTTGGCAAATCAACGATATGAGCCAGCGCGTCTTTTAACTCGTCTCTCAAACCTTTATAAAAAAGGGAGACACGCTTTTCTTCTGGCCACTGTGTCTCGGTGAGTAAACGATTAAAACTAGTGAGATAGGTCAATAAATCCTTGTTACCTTGTTTAAGATTTAAAAGCTCATTATCACTTGCCTGCATGAAAGTGTGTTTTGCAAAAAGGCTGGTCATGGTACGTTTAAATTGATTCCAATTATGGAGGATGGGATCATCTCTATCCACGAAAGGAATTGACCAATTGGCTGCTGTGCCACCCAAATAAGACAAGACGAATGCCACTTTCGTATCATCAGTAGGGAACTGTTGTGGCTTACAAATGAAGTGTAATTGACATTGATTGATAAAAACATGGAATTTGTTACTATCTCCATGAAAACGTTCAGGTGCTGCTAAGGGCACAACATTAGGAACATTAACAGTAACCTCAACTGGGGAAGGCAAAGTTGTATGTTTTGATGGCGCCCTTGTCTCTGAGGAGGTTTTAAACAAAGGCGTAGAAGCTGTGTTCCACTGAGATCCCCTAAATTTATACCTGCTTAAATCCTGTTTTAAAGAGGTATTCTCCATCTTTAATCTCTCTATTTCCTCTTGCATATGTTGCAAGATGCCAGACACTGATTCATTATGAGCCAAGTCCTCATTTAGGGCCTGCGCCATATTCGTGACGTCAATGCCCTCTATTTCTTCCCCGGTGTTCATCGTCCACCAGAACTGAAATTTTTTGAGGGCTTGTGCTTCTGTCAAAGCCCAGCTCACCTGAGTTCTTGTTCAGTTCTGACGGAGGTTGAAGACAATCCGACCCCACCCTGAAACTGCTTGTTCCAGCACACTAGTTTTTTAAAACAGTGCACTAAGAACAGAAGCTCAAGGGAAGGGGGGAAGTGGATAAAATAAACAAGAGAGACAACACCGTTCTTGCGTTTCCACTGTTGAAGTGCTGCACAAATCTGCTGCCCTTTCTGACTTTTGTAGAAACTGGTGCCTAATGAAACATAAACAAAGAACAGATAAGTGCAACCTATTCCTAAATGGGTTCCTGACTATCCCTTTATTTATTAGAAATTCTCTTCTAAAAGTACCTCTTGGATCCTGGTCTCTAGTTTCCAGGTTTAGAATGTGTTACTGCTCTGGAATGTGTTTTCTATTACTGTAAAGCTTCTAAAACATTAAACAAATACCGTTATCAGAATTACCAATATCAAACATTCATCATAATATAACTAAAGCCTAAATTCCCAATAGCAGACTCACTTTTCCCATATTTCCAGAATCTTTTATAAAACAAATACTGTACTTTTACATCAAAATACAGCATGTAATTTGTGCAAGTCCTTGATTTACTGTTTGCCTTGCTGTTAATGGTTTCCACTGTTCGATTCTTAAAAGTTCCATAAAAAAAAAACAATGTTCGTGGAAGGTATCTTGTTTCAAATTGTCTATACATGAATGCAGAAATTGTTGTCAAAGTTCTTTCAGGTAATAAAAGGTTTTGCACTTACTTGTTGCTGGCAAGAGATACTGATCAGTCTAACCTTGTCTTCTTTCTCTTTTGCAGGTTACTCGTAGGAGAGAGGCTGAGGCAAGGAGGAACCGGAAACCGGAAGAAGGAAGAGCCAGCAGCTGCGCCCATTGAAGCCAATGAAAGTCTGTAAAGAGCAGGAGTGACAGCGCCGAGGGATCTGTTCTCAGGTAAGCGGGAGGTAGACGAGCACAAGCACTGGGTGAGGCTCGGGGGCTGCCTTTTATAGACAGGGCTGGGTGTGGTTCGAAGAGCTGGGTGTGGTTTGAAGGGCTGGGTGTGGTCCTCACATGCTGCACATGTTATTGGAAGGTGTGCAGAGCTGGGTGTGGTTTGAAGAGCTGGGTGTGGTCCTCACATGCTGCACATGTTCTTGAAAGGTGTGCAGAGTTTCAGTTATTATGCAAATGAGTTGGATTAACACATGGCCTAGGGAGGAGTGTTTTAAAGAAGCCTTGGTAAAAGCAAGGCCCAATGTGTAAACAAAACAGCACATTAAACAACATACACAGAAGCCTAGGGGGGGGGGAAGGTGAGATAACAAGAAAGGCTTTCAATAGTAAGTTTAAAAGGGAGCTATTACAGAACCCACTAGTGCAGTGAGAGGGGACATGCTCTTTGCTGTGTACAAACCCTAACACTTAGGCCAAGTACATAGTCCACTATGTCCTGTTTGGGAGCTTTTAAAGGTTGTTCCCAACCCTCCTTCACAAGTGTTAGTGGACCTCCTACAGGGTGTCCAAAGAGGAGTTCAAAGGGGCTGAAGCCCACTCCTTTCTGGGGTACCTCCCTGTAAGCAAAAAGGAGGCAAGGTAACAGGACATCCCATCTCCTCCTGAGTTTTTCAGGGAGTCCCATTATCATACCTTTTTAGAGTTTTATTAAATCTCTCTACCAGTCCATTAGTTTGTGGATGATAAGGAGTGGTGAATTTGTATGTTACACCACATTTCTTCCACATAGCTTTCAAGTATGCAGGCATAAAGTTGCTACCCCTGTCTGATACAACCTCTTTTGGGAAACCCACCCTGGAAAAGATTCCCAGGAGGGCTTTTGCCACTGCAGGTGCTGTAGTGGTGCTTAGAGGAATTGCTTCAGTATATCTTGTGGCATGGTCCACAACCACCAAGATAAACCTATTGCCTGAAGCAGTATGTCAGGATACTTCTATTCGATTTCCTCAGAAGCAGAAGACAACTCCTCAGTCCCGACCCGAGCTACTCACAACAAATATTAATCCTTCGTGCTGAGTACCCCGGAGGGGGAAAGGGGAATGGGATGGTAGAGAGACTGCCACAGAGATGATGAACGCCAGTACTCAGTCTGCCTCTTCACATCTAAGATTGGATACAGCACCTGCAAGAGTCACAGTCGCAATTACTAGGGACATACAACATCAGTTTTTTCACTTTCTACTCTCAACACTTAATTCTCTTTAATTCTATTATTTCTTCACTCACCCTGAGTTCTCTGTAGCCTTGCTTCTCTCTATAGATGATAGCTCTTCTTAAAAAAATGCTTATTACTGATTCTGGAAGAACTTCTCAACCTTTGTTAGAGATTGATTTTAAGTTGCTATATATATATATAGTTGGTGATAATGCGTTCTTCAAATCAGCTGATGTTATTTAATTTCTCCTGTCTTATTGTGACTTCTGTCAATACTTGTATTTGTAAATGCTTGTTTATTAAAGTTCGTTTCTCCTTCCTTACTTCGACATCTGTCGATAACTTGTAGTTGTAAATGCTTGTTTATTTAAGTTCTTTTCTCTTTTAAACTCTGTTTTGGTTTATTACCATTGAATTTGTAAATGCTTATTTGTTAACAGTTCGTTTCTCCTTTAAACTTGGCCTTTGTTTATAACCTTGACATTTGTAGATACTTGCTCTTTTAAAGTTAGTTTTTTCTTTGACTTTAATATCTTAAACAAGAACCTTGTAAACATAAGGTTAATTCATACATTAACTCTGTAGCCTTGCCGACTTCCACAGGAACGGTCTACTATCAAACTCTTTGAATAAACCTTCACAATATTTATATTTTTTCTGTAATATAATCTTCAAATGTAATTTTACCTCACAGGAGTTTCTGTTCTGAAGCACGCTCTCTCTCCACACAGCTGATTCCTGTCAGACCTCAGTTGAAGTGCAAGGCTTCCAGCTGGAGAGCTCGTAACCTAGCAACCAACCGATTGCAAGACTAGAACTGTAACTAACCTTCAGGACTCACAGCGGCCATCTTGGATCTTCTCTTCTTGATTCTTCTTTTGAAATAAGCGCAAGATTACTCTGCAAACCTTCTTCCAGTTTGGGCATTGCTGTCTCCACTGAGGATATCTCTTTGCTTTTCTCATGCACTTCTTTGTTTTCACTTGGCATGTTTGTGTGGTCATGACAGTACTCCCCCTCAAGGAACAGTTCTCCAATTTAGGTTTGCTTGGGTAGGTTCTATGAAAGTTTCTCACTAATCTTGAAGCATGTACATACTCGTGCGGCTCCCAGGATCGTTCCTCTGGACCATAACCTTTCCAATCAATTAGATAATAAAGCTGGCCATTACGAATTTTGGAATCTAAGATTTGATTGACCTCATACTCTTCTGCAGAGCTAATCTGGATAGGAATTGGAGGGGAGTTTTGACGTAAATTTGGAGGACTGTTCTTTAACAAGGAGACATGGAAAACAGGATGTATCTTTAGATGAGCTGGCAACTGCAATTTAACTGCCACTGGATTGATCATCTTGTCAACTTTGAATGGACCTATAAATCGTGGCTGAAATTTGTGATTTCCTTTGAGACGTAAATGACGAGTGGATAACCAGACTTTGGCCCTCATTCTGACCTTGGCGGGCGGCGGAGGCCGACCGCCAAAGTCCCGCCGTCAAGTTACCGTTCCGCGGTCGAAAGACCGCGGCGGTAATTCTGACTTTCCCGCTGGGCTGGCTGGCGGTCGCCTTCAGACCGCCAGCCAGCCCAGCGGGAAAGAGGCTTCCACGATGAAGCCGGCTCGGAATCGAGCCGGCGGAGTGGAAGCTGTGCGACGGGTGCAGTTGCACCCGTCGCGTATTTCACTGTCTGCGCAGCAGACAGTGAAATACATGTAGGGGCCCTCTTACGGGGGCCCCTGCAATGCCCATGCCAGTGGCATGGGCACTGCAGGGGCCCCCAGGGGCCCCGCGACCCCCCCTACCGCCATCCGGATCTCGGCGGTCCGACCGCCGGGATCTGGATGGCGGTAGGGGGGGTCGGAATCCCCGCGGCGGTGCAGCAAGCTGCGCCGCCGCGGAGGATTCAATGGGGCCGCGGTACACTGGCGGGACCCCGCCAGTGGTGCCGGTCCGACCGCGGCTTTACCGCCGCGGTCGGAATCCCCATTGGAGCACCGCCGGCTTGTCGGCGGTGCTCCCGCGGTCCTCCGCCCTGGCGGTCAAAGACCGCCAGGGTCAGAATGAGGGCCTTTGTCTCCTTTCGAATAAATGGGGCTCTCTCTTCTTTTTCTATCAGCCTGAGTCTTATATGAGTCTTTTGCTTGAATGATGTTTTTTCTAGCCCTAACTAACGTGGTCTGCAAATCCCTCACCATCTCTTCTACTGCAGGCACTGAATCATCTTCTTTACCCAACATTACATTAGGATGTCTACCATGGTTCAGATAAAAGGGGGTGAACCCAGTGGTGGAATGAACAGCATTATTGTAAGCAAATTCAGCTGCCCACATCAACTCGGGCCATTCCTTCTCTTTATCGAATAAATTGAGTCTTAAATACTGTTCTAACTCTTGATTCACTCTCTCTGTTTGCCCATCGGTTTCAGGATGGTAACTGGTAGAGTAACGAGAATCAATTCCTAATCTTTTACTAAAGGCCTTCCAAAAGCGAGAAACAAATTGGGACCCCCTGTCTGAAACTAGAATTTTTGGGATACCATGGGCGCGTACTATGTGTTGTGTAAACAATTGTGCAACCTGTGGGGCTCAAGGGATTTCTTTCAAAGGAATGAAATGCGCCATTTTAGTGAAAGTGTCTACAAAAACTAGGATAGTGTTAAAACCTTGGCTACTAGGGAGGTCCACTATAAGATCCATAGTAACAGTATGCCAGGCATGGGGTGCAGTGGGCAAAGGTCTTAACAGACCTTGTGAAGCTGTTCTATTTGATTTCCCTCTTTGACATTTGTCACAAGTTGACACATATTGTCTTATCTGAGTTTTCATTTTTGGCCACCAAAATTCTCGTTGTATTAGATTTTGAGTCTTTTGAATTCCTTTGTGTCCAGCCAATTGATCGTCATGATAAGCCTGAAGAATTTTTTCTTGCAGCTCCACAGTCGGAACATACAGTGCACCTTTAAAGTATGGCAAACCTTTTTTGATTTCTCTTCCTTGGCCTTCTTTGGACCACTTCAGCATTCCTTTGAATGTTAAGTTTTCTTGAATTTCTTTGGTTAAATTTTCATACAATATGGCAGATATGAACTTCTCTTGTGGAATAATCAATTCTTTTTCTGGAGGCTCTTTAACTGCACCGGTATCGATTCGAGATAGAGCATCTGCCTTCCCATTTACTTTTCCTGGTCTGAAAGTGATAACAAAATCAAAGTCTGCAAAATATAGGGACCAACGCAGTTGTCTAGCTGTTAGAGTTCGAGCTGATTTTAAAAACTGTAAATTTCGGTGGTCCGTGTAAACGGTCACTTTATGCTTAGCTCCCAAAATGTAATGCCTCCACTCACGAAAAGTTTCTTTGACTGCCAATAGCTCCTTATCCGCAATTGAATAATTTATCTCTGGTGGTGTTAATTTTCGAGAGAAATAGGCCACTGGATGTAATTGACCTGTATCTTTATGACGCTGGGAAAGGATACCTCCTATGGCAACATCTGAAGCATCTGCCTCCACATAATATGGCTCATCTGGATTGGGGTGAAGCAAGATTGGAGCTGAGACGAAGGAATTCTTCAAAAAATTAAAAGCATTTTCAGCTTCTTTTGTCCACTCAAACTTCACTCCTTTCTTCAACAATCGAGTAATGGGTGTAACTGTTTGAGAAAAATTGGATATGAATCTTCGATAAAAATTAGCGAACCCCAAGAAACTCTGGATCTCTTTGACATTGCAAGGAGAAGGCCAATGTTGACTGTCTTTATCTTGGCAGGATCCATACTAACGCCTTCTGGTGACAAAATGAATCTTAAGAACTCAACTCGTTCCACATGAAATGCACACTTCTCCAATTTTACATAGAGATGGTTTTCTTGCAACCTTGTGAGGATGGATCGAACATGGGAAATGTGCTCCTGTAGATTGTCGGAAAAGATTAAAATGTCATCTATATAAACCACGGCAATCCGATCGAGGAATTCTCGTAATATATCATTAACGAAATGCTGGAAGGCAGCGGGAGCATTGCATAACCCATAAGGCATCACTTGATATTCAAATAATCCGTATCGAGTCCGAAAAGCGGTTTTCCATTCACCCCCTGAAGCCACTCGAATCAAATGATATTTGATGCTCCTCGCAGGTCCAATTTGGTGTAGATTCTAGCATTCTTTACTTGATCTAATAAAACTGACACTAAAGGCAGTGGGTATCGATTCTTGATGGTAACCTGATTGAGGGCTCGATAATCAATGCAAGTTCGAAGACTCCCATCCTTCTTTGGTATGAAAAATAGTGGGGATGACACTGGAGATTCAGAAGGACGAATAAAACCATTAGCAAGATATTGATCCAAATACGCCTTTAAATGTTGATTCTCTGCTTCGGTCAATGCGTATATTCTGCTACATGGCAATATCGCACCTGGCTCCAGTTCAATTTTGCAGTCGTAGGGTCGATGTGGTGGCAATTTCTCAGCCTCCTTTTCATCAAAAACGGCGACTAAATCCTCATATTCTTTTGGGATTTCTGCTGTCTTTAGTGCACAGATCATTGAAGAGTGTGATGATAAACAGGCCGCTTGGGACTTGGTGGACACTTCCACTCCATCATGAAAGCAATTCTCTTTGCAGTAAGAGGAATTCATCTTGATCGTTCTTTTGCTCCAATCAATTTGTGGATTATGTTCTGTAAGCCAGGGCAGACCCAAAATGAGTTGAAATTGTGGAGCATCTATCAAATTAAAGATTATCTGCTCCTGATGTCCACCAAAACCTTGCATCTGAATTGGTTTGGTCTCATGGGAAATGGGTCCTGAAGAAAGATTGGTTCCATCCACAGCTCTTACTACTTCCAAAGTAGATTTCTTGATAAATCGAATACCCATTTTACGAGCGTATTTGATATCACAGAAGTTGCCCGTAGCTCCAGAGTCTATCATAACTGAGATCCCTTGAATTTCCTTCTCAAGGGTCTTAACTGATACTGTTTGTACCAAATGTGGCGCGGCGGTTTGTAAGGTATTTGCCACTCGTTGATCTAAAGGAGTTGTCTTGGGTTCTGCTTTCATCAGGGCAACTCCCTCTACTGATGAAGCTGGCCTTTTCCCGACTGAAGAGCTTTGGGTTTCTTGGGACAGTTTTTAACAAAATGCCCAGATGCACCGCAATATAAACATAGTTGATTCACTCTTCTTTTCTCTTTTTCTTCCTTAGATAAAGGACCTCGGATGGAACCAATTTGCATTGGTTCTTCTATCGTTATCCCTTCTCCGGCTCTCGTATGATCATTTCTTACACGACCAATTCTCAGGGGAAATGGTCGATACTCTCTTCTCTTTTCTGCTCTTCGTTCAGTTAACCGGTGGTCAATCTGTAACACAAGATCAATTAACTCCGAAATTTCGGTGGGTCTATTTGGAACTTGTGCTAAGGCATCTTTCAATTCATCTCTCAGTCCACGATAAAATATGGCGGCTCTTTTTGACTCCGGCCAGGCAGTCTCTACAATGAGTTTATTGAAATGAGCCAGATAGGCTACTAGATCTTTATTACCTTGCCTGATTTCCAGTAGTTCATTGTCAGTGGCTTGAGCTGCAGTTCGCCGATCAAATATTCTTAAGAACTCTTCCTTGAAATTTTGGAAATTATATAAAACAGGATCATTTCTGGAAATTATTGGCATGGACCATGCGGCCGCATCTCCTGTCAGATAAGACAATATAAATGCCACTTTGGACTGGTCTTCGGAAAAAAATGACTGGTCTACATAAAAAATGCAATGAGCATTGGGTCAAAAAAATCTGCGCCTTATTTGGATCCCCACCGAAGCGCTCCGGTTGAGCCAAAGGAATAATAGGGGAAACCGCATGAATTACTTGAGTGGATATACCTGCAGACTGTGAAGGGCTAGGGATTTGTGAACACACAGATTCATTTGATTTAGCAGTGTTCCCTAACTCATTTATTCGCTGTTTTATTTGGACTGTTTCTTCTATGGTGTTATTTAATTGTTTCTGTAACCCTTCCAAAACGGTGGCTAATGCTTTTATATCAATTCCTTCTGCCATTCTTCTCAGGAGGAAATCTGTGTTTTTCCCCAAAATTAGGGTGACGGCACTTCAATCTGTCAGGATACTTCTATTCGATTTCCTCAGAAGCAGAAGACAACTCCTCAGTCCCGACCCGAGCTACTCACAACAAATATTAATCCTTCGTGCTGAGTACCCCGGAGGGGGAAAGGGGAATGGGATGGTAGAGAGACTGCCACAGAGATGATGAACGCCAGTACTCAGTCTGCCTCTTCACATCTAAGATTGGATACAGCACCTGCAAGAGTCACAGTCGCAATTACTAGGGACATACAACATCAGTTTTTTCACTTTCTACTCTCAACACTTAATTCTCTTTAATTCTATTATTTCTTCACTCACCCTGAGTTCTCTGTAGCCTTGCTTCTCTCTATAGATGATAGCTCTTCCTAAAAAAATGCTTATTACTGATTCTGGAAGAACTTCTCAACCTTTGTTAGAGATTGGTTTTAAGTTGCTATATATATAGATATAGTTGGTGATAATGCGTTCTTCAAATCAGCTGATGTTATTTAATTTCTCCTGTCTTATTGTGACTTCTGTCAATACTTGTATTTGTAAATGCTTGTTTATTAAAGTTCGTTTCTCCTTTCTTACTTCGACATTTGTTGATAACTTGTATTTGTAAATGCTTGTTTATTACAGTTAGTTTCTCCTTCCTTACTTCGACATCTGTCGATAACTTGTAGTTGTAAATGCTTGTTTATTTAAGTTCTTTTCTCTTTTAAACTCTGTTTTGGTTTATTACCATTGAATTTGTAAAAGCTTATTTGTTAACAGTTCGTTTCTCCTTTAAACTTGGCCTTTGTTTATAACCTTGACATTTGTAGATACTTGCTCTTTTAAAGTTCGTTTTTTCTTTGACTTTAATATCTTAAACAAGAACCTTGTAAACATAAGGTTAATTCAAACATTAAGTCTGTAGCCTTGCCGACTTCCACGGGAACGGTCTACTATCAAACTCTTTGAATAAACCTTAACAATATTTATATTTTTTCTGTAATATAATCTTCAAATGTAATTTTACCTCACAGGAGTTTCTGTTCTGAAGCACGCTCTCTCTCCACACAGCTGATTCCTGTCAGACCTCAGTTGAAGTGCAAGGCTTCCAGCTGGAGAGCTCGTAACCTAGCAACCAACCGATTGCAAGACTAGAACTGTAACTAACCTTCAGGACTCACAGCGGCCATCTTGGATCTTCTCTTCTTGATTCTTCTTTTGAAATAAGCGCAAGATTACTCTGCAAACCTTCTTCCAGTTTGGGCTTTGCTGTCTCCACTGAGGATATCTCTTTGCTTTTCTCATGCACTTCTTTGTTTTGACTTGGCATGTTTGTGTGGTCATGACACAGTAGGAGGGTCAAGGGGGCCAACTGTTTCAACCCCTACCCTTTCAAAGGGGACCCCAACCACAGGTAGTGGAATAAGAGGAGCCCTTGGTGTGCCACCAGTCTTGCCACTGGCTTGGCAGGTCACACAAGACTTGCAAAAATCTTTAGTGTCCTCTGACATCCTAGGCCAGTGAAACAGGGGAACAAGCCTTTCCCATGTTTTGATCTGGCCCAAATGCCCAGCCACAGGAATCTCATGTGCCAGAGTTAGGAGGAACTCTCTGTACTACAGGGGAATGACCAATCTCCTGGCTGCTCCAGGTTTTGGGTCCCTTGCCTCTGTGTACAAGAGGTTGTTCTCCCAGTAAACTCTATGTGTGTCACTGACACCCCCATTTTGCTGCTTGACAGCTTGCTGTCTGAGACCCTCTAATGTGGGACAGGACTGCTGTGCCACACTCAGCTCTTCCCTGGCAGGTCCCCCTCCACCCAAAAGCTCAGCAGTGTCTGCTGCCAGCTCATCTGGTGAAGGTTCTGCAAAGGGAGGAAATGTTTCTTCCTCAGAAGGAGAATCATCTGTAGAGGGAGGGATAGTGGGTAGGGATTTACCCTTGCTACCCCTAGCTTTAGGAAGCACTTGGTCCATTGTTCCAGGATCCAAGTTACCCTGCCCTTTTTGCTTTTTGGCCTGAGCCCTTGTCAAAGCAAAAATATGCCCAGGAATGCCCAGCATTGCTGCATGAGCCTCCAGCTCCACTTCTGCCCAAGCTGATTTCTCTAAATCATTTCCTAGTAGACAGTCTACAGGTACATTTGAAGCAACCACAACTTTCTTTGGACCAGTAACCCCCCCCCAGTTGAGATTCACAACAGCCATGGGGTGGCTAAGAGTGTTCTTATGAGCGTCTGTCACTTGGTACTGGTGACCAAGTAGGTGTTGTTCAGGGTGTACCAGTTTCTCTATTACCATGGTAACATTGGATCCGGTGTCCATGTAGGCCTGAACCTCAACACCATTTATTAGGGGAAGTTGCTTGTACTTATCCATATTAAGGGGACAAGTAACCAAGGTGGCCAAATCAATGGCACCTTCAGAGACTAACACAGCCTCTGTGGTCTCCGTAACAAGACCAACCCTAACTAAATTACCAAAAGTGAGCCCAGCTACTCCCTTGGATTGGCTATTAGTAGGTTTGCTCCCACCACCACTGCTATTACTAGAGGCACTAGAATTTGCAGTAGGGGTTGTGGTAGTGGGAGGTTTGGTGTTTTTCTTTGGACAACTGGCATCAGTTGTCCAATGGCCTTTGAGTTTACACAAATAACACCAAGGCCTTTTAACTTGATTATTGGAAGAGGATTTGGACCCACCAGAGGATTTTTGTGGGCCTGATTAAAACTCTGTTTTACTTTTGTCCCCACCCTTGTCAGAAGACTTACCATCCTTCTTCTTGCCATCCTTGTCACCCCCTGTATGAACTTTTCTGTTCACTTTTGTTCTGACCCATTTGTCTTCCTTCTTTCCCAATTCTTGGGGAGAGGTCAGATCTGAGTCCACTAGATATTGGTGTAACAAGTCAGACACACAGTTATTCAGAATATGCTCTCTCAGAATAAGATTATACAGGCTTTCATAGTCAGAAACTTTACTGCCATGTAACCACCCCTCCAAGGCCTTCACTGAACAGTCAACAAAGTCTATCCAGTCTTGTGAGGACTCTTTTCTGGTTTCTCTGAACTTAATCCTGTATTGTTGAGTGGTTAAGCCAAATCCATCCAAGAGTGCATCCTTCAAAACTGCAAAATTGTTAGCATCACTTTCTCTAACAGTAAGGAGCCTATCCCCACCTTTTCCATTGAAAGATAGCCACAATATAGCAGCCCACTACCTTTGAGGGACCCCCCTGTACCATACAGGCCCTCTAACGTGCAGCAAACCACTTGTTGATGTCACCCCACTCCTTGTAAGGGGGGACTATCTTGTGCAGATTCCTGGAATCATGCTCTCTAACAGGATTACCACCATGAATACTGCTGCTGCCACCATGGGGTCCAAACCCCAATCTCTGTCTCTCCTTCTCCAGGTCTAGGGATTCCCTATCTAAGGCCAGCTGTTGCTGTTTAAGCTTCAGTCTGGTCTCTTCCACTCTCAACTTTTTGAGTTCCCTTTCTAACATGTTGTCTTCAGGGTGGGTGGGTTGGGAATGCTTGGACACAGAAGATAAATTGGAAACAACAGAAGGAGATCTGTCCCTAACTGACTGAACCCTAATAACCTGGCCTGCAGGAATAAAGACACCCCTACTATGATGGGAGCCTCCATTACTACCAGCATTACTAGGTGGCCTGCTAAGGGGCAGATTTGGAACAGAACCCTCCCCCCCTCCCTCAAGGAGATCCCCTGAGTCAGAATGGGAGCCTTATATTAACCTCTAATTTGAAGTGCCTGCTTGGAACTCATCATTCACAATAAGCATGTTATATAGAAACTCTTTTGTAGGGTTCTTTCCTATCACTAAACCTCTATCTAAGCAGAGACTCCTTAGGCTCTTGTAATGCAAATTGTCATAGGTAGTACTGACCATTTTAAGAGCAGACTCTACATCAGACATGATAGAAGAAGGTTTAGAGACAGTGAGAAGGAATAAAAAGTTTCAGACCTTTGTAAAGAACAGGGGAAAAAAACGTTTTCTAACTTTTAGAAACTTTTAGAAATTTTAAAGTACTTTTCAGAACTTAGTAAAAAGTTTAAGAGGAGAAAAGCAAAACTTTTTGGTTAGGTGTACATACACTGAACTTGTTTTGTATATTATTCTCTTATGAAAAGTACACAATGACAAAGTGGTAAGTAGTTACAAGTACTTATCCCATCGCTGCACAACCAATATAGGAGGCTGGCCTGGCTTGTAGTGGGTACCAGAGGTACTTACACCTTGTGCCAGGTCCAGTTATCCCTTATTAGTGTAGAAGAGGTGCTTCTAGCAGCTTAGGCTGATAGAAGGTAGCTATGGCAAAGCAGCTGAGGCTGAACTAGGAGACATGTAAAGCTCCTACTAAACCACTGGTGTCATATGCACAATATCATAAGAAAACACAATACACAGAAGTACTAAAAATAAAGGTACTTTATTTTTATGACAATATGCCAAAAGTATCTCAGTGAGTACCCTCAGTATGAGGGTAAGATATATACACAAGATATATGTAAACAAACCAAAATTATGCAGGTAATAGCAAGGAAAGTAATGCAAGCAGTGTAAAGTTAAAATAGATTGCACATAGGTATAGGGGCAACACAAACCATATACTCCAAAAGTGGAATGCGAACCACGAATGGACCCCAAACCTATGTGAGCTTGTAGAGGGTCGCTGGGACTGTAAGAAAACAGTGAGGGTTAGAAAAATAGCCCACCCCAAGACCCTGAAAGGTAGGTGTAAAGTGCACCTACTACCCCCAGAGAGCACAGAAGTCGTGATAGGGGGATTCTGCAAGGAAGACCAACACCAGCAAAGCAACAACAGTGGATTTCCTGACCTGAGTACCTGTAAGACAAGGGGACCAAGTCCAATAGTCGCGACAGTGTCGAGAGTGGGCAGGAGCCCAGGAAATGCCAGCTGAGGGTGCAAGGAAGCTGCCACCTGTTGGAAGAAGCTTGGAGTTCTGCAAGAAAGAAGAGGACTAGGAACTTCCCCTTTGGAGGATGGATGTCCCACATGGAGATGAAGGTTTGCAGAGGTGTTCCCACGCAGAAAGACCGCAAACAAGCCTGCTAGCTGCAAGGGTCACGGTTAGGGTTTTCGGGTGCTGCTGTGGCCCAGGAGGGACCAGGATGTCGCCACTTGGAAGAGGAGACAGAGGGGGCGCCCAGCAACGTAGGGAGCCCTCACAGAAGCAGGCAGCACCCGCAGAAGTACCTGAACAGGCACTTGGAAGAAGAGTGAACCGGAGTCCACGCAAAGTCACAAAAGGGAGTCCCACAACGCCGGAGGACAACTCAGAAGGTTGTGCACTGCAGGTTAGAGTGTCGGGGACCCAGGCTTGGCTGTGCACAAAGGAAATCCTGGAAGAGTGCACAGGAGCCGGAGCAGCTGCAAATCACGCAGTACCCAGCAATGCAGTCTAGCGTGGGGAGACAAGGACTTACCTCCACCAAACTTGGACTGAAGAGTCACTGGACTGTGGGAGTCACTTGGACAGAGTTGCTGAGTTCCAGGGACCACTCTCGTTGTGCTGAGAGAGGACCAGTGATGCAGTCTTTTGGTGCCTGCAGTTGCAGGGGGAAGATTCCGTCGATCCACGGGAGATTTCTTCAGAGCTCCTGGTGCAGAGAGGAGGCAGGGTACCCCCAGAGCATGCACCACCTGGAAACAGTCGAGAAAGCCGACAGGATGAAGCGATACAAGGTTGCTAGTAGTCGTCTTGCTACTTTGTTGCGGTTTTGCAGGCGTCCTGAGCAGTCAGCGGTCGATCCTTTGGTAGAAGGTGAACTCTGATGAGCTCTTGCATTCGTTATCTGGTGAGTTCCCCAAAGCAGAGACCCTAAATAGCCAGAAAAGGAGGTTTGGACACCTAGGAAGGAGGATTGTCTACCAAGAGAGGTAAAAGCCTATCAGAAGGAGCTTCTGACGTCACCTGCTGGCACTGGCCACTCAGAGCAGTCCAGTGTGCCACAAACACCTCTGTTTCCAAGAAGGCAGAGGTCTGGAACACACTGGAGGAGCTCTGGGCACCTCCTCTGGGAGGTGCAGGTCAGGGGAGTGGTCACTCCCCTTTCCTTTGTCCAGTTTCGCGCCAGAGCAGGGCTGGAGGATCCCTGAACTGGTGCAGACTGGCGTATGCAGAGATGGGCACCATCTGTGCCCATCAAAGCATTTCCAGAGCATTTCCAGAGGCTGGGGGAGGCTACTCCTCCCCAGCCCTCAAACCTATTTCCAAAGGGAGAGGGTGTTACACCCTCTCTCAGAGGAAGTCCTTTGTCCTGCCTTCCTGGGCCAATTGGGGGGACAATTCCATGATCTTAGACATGTGACATGGCCATGTTCGGAGTTACCATTGTGACGCTGTACATAGGTAGTGACCTATGTACGGTGCACGCATGTAATGGTGTCCCCACACTCACAAAGTCCGGGGAATTTGCCCTGAACAATGTGGGGGCACCTTGGCTAGTACCAGGGTGCCCACACACTAAGTAACTTTGCACCCAACCTTCACCAGGTGAAAGTTAGACATATAGGTGACTTATAAGTTACTTAAGTGCAGTGGTAAATGGCTGTGAAATAACGTGGACGTTATTTCACTCAGGCTGCACTGGCAGGCCTGTGTAAGAATTGTCAGCGCTCCCTATGGGTGGCAAAAGAAATGCTGCAGCCCATAGGGATCTCCTGGAACCCCAATACCCTGGGTACCTCAGTACCATATACTAGGGAATTATATGGGTGTACCAGTATGCCAATGTGAATTGGTAAATTTAGTCACTAGCCTGTTAGTGACAAATTTGGAAAGCAGAGAGAGCATAACCACTGAGGTTCTGGTTAGCAGAGCCTCAGTGAGACAGTTAGGCATCACACAGGGAACACATATAGGACACATACTTATGAGCACTGGGGCCCTGCCTGGCAGGGTCCCAGTGACACCTAGACTAAAACAACATATATACAGTGAAATATGGGGGTAACATGCCAGGCAAGATGGTAGTTTCCTATAGACTGGAACCCCAGATTTGCACAGATGAGCTGTGACCACCGCAATCACCTTGGTGAACACACAAGGGGCGCTGGTAATGCCAAAAGGGATCACCGTAAACTGAAAGTGCTTGTGGCCTGCCATAAACCACAGATAACGCCTGTGGGAGACTGGCTCAGTATATGGTGCACACCTATAAGAGATGCAGCCTGCAATGAGTCCAGGCAACCCTTAGTGATAGTGTTAGAGGTTCCTAATAACTAAAGCTCTCAATGGGTAGCTGTGGAGAGCAGCTAAGGTGTATCAGAGAGGGTGTGAAGCAATTGCAATAACCACAAAGTCAATCAATGATTTACACACAAGAAAGAACCACAGCAAGTGTTAAAAAAAAGGTATTATTTATAAACACACAGGCTCTAAACTAATTTTGGTGTATCTCCTAACTGGAGATATGATCACACATAAATATACTTAAAAACAGGTAGTTACAGGCATATAATAACATGGGCCCCTAAGGGGAGACCAAACCATAAACTACAATGGTTAATAAAGACACAACTAACCAAGACTAACACTCAAGAATCCTAAGGACTGGGGAAGTACTAGAACACCAGAGTAAGTAGTAGGTATTCCCCAGGAGCCCGTGTGTAGAAGTGTTACCTAGTGTTGGGTGTCCCACAGGATAATAGTGGGTAAGTAGCGGTTAGTGTTTGTGTGTTTCAGGACACTTCCCGGAAGAGAGTTTGAATGATGACCTACGAGTGACCACCCTCAGGACCCGTGGACCGGTATCCAGGAACCTGTGTGCATAGGGCCTAAAGTGCGTTAGAACCCTCATAGGAAACAATGGAGGAGGTTGCGGTCAGGAAAAGGTTTGAAACTGACCCTTCGCAGAGAACCTCAAGAAAATCTGTTAGGCAAAGGAAGGTTCAAGAGTGCCCCCCCCCGTGGACACCCAGAGAAGCACAGTACCTACACAAGGAGCCCAGGTGCATAGGGGTGAAGTTATGTAGGAACCTCCTGTTGAAGTCAATGGGGACCACTGTGAGAAAGTAGCCTCTTTCTAGCCTTGTTATCCCCACTTTTGGCCTGTTTGTGAGTGTATGTCAGGGTGTTTTCACTGTCTCACTGGGATCCTGCTAGCCAGGGCCCGGTGTTCATAGTGAAAACCCTATGTTTTCAGTATGTTTGTTATGTGTCACTGGGACCCTGCTAGTCAGGACCCCAGTGCTCATAAGGTTGTGGCCTATATGTATGTGTTCCCTGTGTAGTGCCTAACTGTCTCACTGAGGCTCTGCTAACCAGAACCTCAGTGGTTATGCTCTCTCATTTCTTTTAAATTGTCACTAACAGGCTAGTGACCAATTTTACCAATTTACATTGGCTTACTGGAACACCCTTATAATTCCCTAGTATATGGTACTGAGGTACCCAGGGTATTGGGATTCCAGGAGATCCCTATGGGCTGCAGCATTTCTTTTGCCACCCATAGGGAGCTCTGACAATTCTTACACAGGCCTGCCACTGCAGCCTGAGTGAAATAACGTCCATGTTATTTCACAGCCATTTTACACTGCACTTAAGTAACTTATAAGTCACCTATATGTCTAACCTTTACCTGGTAAAGGTTAGGTGCAAAGTTACTTAGTGTGAGGGCACCCTGGCACTAGCCAAGGTGCCCCCACATTGTTCAGGCCCAATTCCCCGGACTTTGTGAGTGCGGGGACACCATTACACGCGTGCACTACATATAGGTCACTACCTATATGTAGCTTCACAATGGTAACTCCGAATATGGCCATGTAACATGTCTATGATCATGGAATTGCCCCCTCTATGCCATCCTGGCATAGTTGGCACAATCCCATGATCCCAGTGGTCTGTAGCACAGACCCTGGTACTGCCAAACTGCCTTTCCTGGGGTTTCACTGCAGCTGCTGCTGCTGCCAACCCCTCAGACAGGTTTCTGCCCTCCTGGGGTCAAGCCAGGCTTGTCCCAGGATGGCAGAACAAAGGACTTCCTCTGAGAGAGGGTGTTACACCCTCTCCCTTTGGAAAATGGTGTGAAGGCAGGGGAGGAGTAGCCTCCCCCAGCCTCTGGAAATGCTTTCTTGGGCACAGATGTGCCCAATTCTGCATAAGCCAGTCTACACCGGTTCAGGGACCCCTTAGCCCTGCTCTGGCTCGAAACTGGACAAAGGAAAGGGGAGTGACCACTCCCCTGACCTGCACCTCCCCTGGGAGGTGTCCAGAGCTCCTCCAGTGTGCTCCAGACCTCTGCCATCTTGGAAACAGAGGTGCTGCTGGTACACTGGACTGCTCTGAGTGGCCAGTGCCACCAGGTGACGTCAGAGACTCCTTCTGATAAGCTCCTTCAGGTGTTGCTAGCCTATCCTCTCTCCTAGGCAGCCAAACCCTCTTTTCTGGCTATTTAGGGTCTCTGTCTCTGGGGAAACTTTAGATAACAAATGCAAGAGCTCATCAGAGTTCCTCTGCATCTCTCTCTTCACCTTCTGCCAAGGAATCGACTGCTGCCCGCGCTGGAAGCCTGCAAAACTGCAACATAGTAGCAAAGACGACTACTGCAACTCTGTAACGCTGATCCTGCCGCCTTCTCAACTGTTTTCCTGGTGGTGCATGCTGTCGGGGTAGTCTGCCTCCTCTCTGCACTAGAAGCTCCGAAGAAATCTCCCGTGGGTCGACGGAATCTTCCCCCTGCAACTGCAGGCACCAAAAAGCAGCATTACCGGTCCCTTGGGTCTCCTCTCAGCACGACGAGCGAGGTCCCTTGAATCCAGCAACTCTGTCCAAGTGACTCCCACAGTCCAGTGACTCTTCAGTCCAAGTTTGGTGGAGGTAAGTCCTTGCCTCCCCAAGCCAGACTGCATTGTTGGTAACCGCGACTTTTGCAACTTCTCCGGCCCCTGTACACTTCCGGAAGAAATCCTTTGTGCACAGCCAAGCCTGGGCCCACGGCACGCTAACCTGCATTGCACGACTTTCTAAGTTGGTCTCCGGCGACGTGGGACTCCTTTGTGTAACTTCGGGTGAGCACCGTTTCACGCATCCTCGTAGTGCCTGTTTCTGGCACTTCTCCGGGTGCTACCTGCTGCTGAGAGGGCTCCTTGTCTTGCTCGACGTCCCCTCTACCTCCTGGTCCAATTTGAGACCTCCTGGTCCCTCCTGGGCCACAGCAGCGTCCAAAAACGCTAACTGAACGATTTGCAGCTAGCAAGGCTTGTTGGCGTTCTTTTGGCGGGAAAACACTTCTGCACGACTCTCCACGGCGAGAGGGATCCGTCCACCAAAGGGGAAGTCTCTAGCCCTTTTCGTTCCTGCAGAAACCTCAGCTTCTTCTGTCCAGTAGAAGCTTCTTTGCACCCACAGCTGGCATTTCCTGGGCATCTGCCCATCTCCGACTTGCTTGTGACTTTTGGACTTGGTCCCCTTGTTCCACAGATTGGAAATCCATCATTGTTGCATTGTTGGTTTGTGTCTTTCCTGCATTATTCCTCTATCACGACTTCTTTGTCTTTGGGGGAACTTTAGTGCACTTTGCACTCACTTTTCAGGGACTTGGGGTGGGTTATTTTTCTAACCCTCACTATTTTCTAATAGTCCCAGCGACCCTCTACAAGGTCACATAGGTTTGGGGTCCATTCGTGGTTCGCATTCCACTTTTGGAGTATATGGTTTGTGTTGCCCCTATCCCTATGTGTCTCCATTGCATCCTATTGTAACTATACATTGTTTGCACTGTTTTCTAAGACTATACTGCATATTTTTAGTACTGTGTACATATATCTTGTGTATATTTCCTATCCTCACACTGAGGGTACACTCTAAGATACTTTGGCATATTGTCATAAAAATAAAGTACCTTTATTTTTAGTATAACTGTGTATTGTGTTTTCTTATGATATTGTGCAAGTGACACTTGTGGTACTGTAGTAGCTTCACACGTCTCCTAGTTCAGCCTATGCTGCTCTGCTAAGCTACCATTATCTATCAGCCTAAGCTGCTAGACACCCTATACACTAATAAGGGATAACTGGGCCTGGTGCAAGGTGCAAGTACCCCTTGGTACTCACTACAAGCCAGTCCAGCCTCTTACAACCACTCACCTTAATCAAAGAAGTGTGGAAAGGAACCTCAGAGGCCCCTCGGAAGCATGCAGGGGTCTAACAGTATTTTACAGTATAATTTATCGTTTCATCTTAAAAAAGCCTTATAATAAAAACACTAAACACGTTTAAAATACAAAATAAAATGACATCACATGATTAACTTCATCTAAAATGATTTAAAAAAATGAAATGAATGCCTCAACTCGCAGGTTGATAGTGCAGTCATTAACCCTTTGGGCTCTGACTTATCGATCTCCAAGCACGTGGGCCGGCTGCCATAGGCAAAGAAATAACTTTTAAGTCTGATTGAAAACAAAGCGTCAGGGCCTCCCTACAAGGCCTAGTATTGTGATTTATAAACAATGGCCCCGTGAGATTGTTTCAGCTCCTGCAACGGTTCAATCACACCGGTCAGTAGCATCCGAGTCCTTGTGCCGGGCTTTAGGATTGGAAAGGACAGGGAGAGTTCCTCTTTTAAATTTCAGGTATACTGACAGATTTTCCTCCGGAATGATGTAATCGAGATATGGTTTGTAGATGATTCCACCTTTTGTCATCAAAAACTGCAACAGTAATTTGCTTCTATTATTTGGATCCCCCTCCAGTTAAAGGCTTGTTACTGATTCTTGATGAGACAGGAATACAAGAACAAATACTGACAGAGAAAACCGCATCTGCACCTCCCGTGCTTTCATCCTATGAACCGTTGTCCTACTGCTGCTGTTTCAACAGTGATGCTTTGATGTTTGCAGTTTTGCGTCAAAAAAATTAGCGCCGGCTAACGCCATTCTGAAGCGCCATGCGGGCGCCGTATTTAATCAATGACGTTAGCCGGCGTTAGCCGCCGGCGCTGCCTGGTGTGCGTGGAAAAAAAACGACGTACACCAGGCGGCGCCGGCGTAGGGGAAAATGGAGTTTGGGCGTGAAAAAATGGGGCAAGTCAGGCTGAGGCAAATTTTTCGCTTCAACCCGATTTGCGTCATTTTTTTTCACTCCCAACCCCCATTGAAATGACTCCTGTCTTAGCAAAGACAGGAGTCGTGCCCCCTTGCCCAATGGCCATGCCCAGGGGACTTATGTCCCCTGGGCATGGTCATTGGGCATAGTGGCCTGTAGGGGGGCACAAATCAGGCTTACCTGAACTTACCTTAATGTCCCTGGGATGGGTCCCTCCAGCTTTGGGTGTCCTCCTGGGGTGGGCAAGGGTGACAGGGGGTGTCCCTGGGGGCATGGGAGGGCACCTCTGGGCTCCTTCCGAGCCCACAGGTCCCTTAACGCCTGCCCTGACCCAGGCGTTAAAAAATGACGCTAACGAGGGTAGACGTCATTTTTTTTGACCCGCCCACTCCCGGGCGTCATTTTTGCCCGGGAGTATAAATACCACGCACATGCCTCAGAGTCATTTTTTAGTAGGGAACGCCTCCCTTGCATATCATTAACGCAAGGAAGGTGTCCACGCTAAAAAATTACGCAAACTCCAAAATCTTTGGCCCTCCATGCGTCTAACGTCGAAGTATAAATATGGAGTTAGTTTTGCGTCGGATTTGCGTAAAAAAAAACGACGCAAATCCGGTGCAAAAAGAGTATAAATATGCCCCCTAATGTACACAATGCAATAACACAGGCCAGGCGCTAGGAGAATCTAATGCAAACAATGCAATAACACAGGCCAGGCTCTAGAAGAATCTGATGCAAACAATGCAATAACTGAGGCCCGGTACGAGGAGAATCTGATGCAAACAATGCAATAACACAGACCAGGCACTAGGAGAATAAGATCCAAACAATGCAATAACACAGCACAGGCGCTAGGAGAATCTGATGCACACAATGCAATAACACAAGCCCGGTACTAGGAGAATCTGATGGAAACAATCCAATAACACAGGCCCGCTACTGGGAGAATCTAATGCAAACAATGCAATAACACAGCACAGGCGCTAGGAGAATCTGTTGCAAACAATGCAATAACATAGACCAGGCACTAGGAGAATCTGATGCAAACAATCCAATAACACAGACCAGGTACTATAAGGATCTGATGCAAACAATGCAATAACACAGACCAGACACTAGGAGAATAAGATGCAAATAATCCAATAATACAGACAGGCACTAGAAGAATCTGATGCAAACAATGCAATAACACAGGCCAGGCACTAGGAGAATCTGATGCAAACAATGCCATAACACAGGCCAGGTGCTATGAGGATCTGATGCAAACAATGCAATAACACAGCACAGGTGCTAGGAGAATCTGATGCACACAATGCAATAACACAGGCCCGGTACTAGGAGAATCTGATGGAAACAATGCAATTACACAGGACCGGTACTGGGAGAATCTGATGCAAACAATCCAATAACACAGGCCAGGTACTAGGAAAGTCTGATGCAAACAATGCAATAACACAGGCCAGGCACTAGTAGAATCTGATGCACACAATGCAATAACACAGGCCCAGTACTAGGAGAATCTGATGCAAACAATGTGATAACACAGACCAGGCACTAGGAGAATCTGATGCAAACAATGTGATAACACAGTCCAGTCACTAGAAGAATCTGATGCAAACAATGCAATAACACAGGCCAGTACTATGAGAATCTGACACAAACAATGCAATAACACAGACCAGGCACTAGGAGAATCTGATGCAAACAATGCAACAACACAGGCCAGGCACTAGAAGAATCTGATAGAAACAATGCAACAACACAGGCCAAGCACTAGAAGAATCTGATGCAAACAATGTAACAACCCAGACCAGGCACTAGGAGAATCTGATGCAAACAATGCAACAACACAGGCCAGGTACTGGGAGAATCTGATGCAAACAATGCAGTAATCCAGACCAGGCAATAGGAAAATCTGATGCACACAATGCAATAACGCAGGCCAAGCAGTAGGAGAATCTGATGGAAACAATGCACAAATACAGGCCCGGTACGAGGAGAATCTGATGCAAACAAAGCAATAACACAGCACAGGCACTAGGAGAATCTGATGCATACAATGCAATAACACAGCACAGGCACTAGGAGAATCTGATGCAAACAATCCAATAACACAGGCCTGGTACGAGGAGAATCTGATGCAAACAATCCAATAACACAGGCCTGGTACGAGGAGAATCTGATGCAAACAATGTGATAACACAGGCCAAGTACTAGGAGAATCTGATGCAAACAATGCAACAACACAGGCCAGGCACTAGGAGAATCTCATGCAAACAATGCAACAACACAGGCCAGGCACTAGGAAAATCTGATGCACACAATGCAACAACACAGGCCAGGCACTAGAAGAACCTGTTGCACATAATGCAATAATACAGCACAGGCACTAGGAGCATCTCATGCAAACAACGCAGTAACACAGGCCAGTACTATGAGAATCTGATGCAAACAATGCAATAACACAGGCCAGGCACTAGGAAAATCTGATTCAAACAATGCAATAACACGGGCCAGGCACTAGGAGCATCTCATGCAAACAACGCAATAAAACAGGCCAGGCACTAGAAGAATCTGATGCAAACAACGCAGTAACACAGTCCAGGCACTAGGAAAATCTGATGCACACAATGCAATAACACAGCACAGGCACTAGAAGAATCTGAAGGAAACAATGCACAAATACAGGCCATGTACTAGGAGAATCTGATGCACACAACGGAATAACACAGCCCAGGCACTAGGAGCATCTCATGCAAACAACGCAATAACACAGGCCAGGCACTAGAAGAATCTGATGCAAACAACGCAATAACACAGTCCAGGCACTAGGAAAATCTAATGCACACAATGCCATAACACAGGCCAGGCGCTAGGAGAATCTAATGCAAACAATGCAATAACACAGGCCAGGCACTAAAAGAATCTGATGCAAACAATGCAATAACACAGGCCCGGTACGAGGAGAATCTTATGCAAACAATGCAATAACACAGACCAGGCACTAGGAGAATAAGATGCAAACAATGCAATAACACAGCACATGCGCCAGGAGAATCTGATGCACACAATCCAATAACACAGGCCCGGTACGAATAGAATCTGATGCAAACAATGCAAGAACACAGGCCAGGTACTAGGAGAATCTGATGCAAACAATGCAACAACACAGGCCAGGAACTAGGAGAATAAGATGCAAACAATGCAATAACACAGGCCAGGCAGCACAGGCCAGGCACTAGGAGAATCTGATGCACACAATGCAATAACACAGGCCAGTACTATGAGAATCCGATGCAAACAATGCAATAACACAGGCCAGGCACTAGGAAAATCTGATTCAAACAATGCAATAACACGGGCCAGGCACTAGGAGCATCTCATGCAAACAACGCAATAACACAGGCCAGGCACTGGGAAAATCTGATGCACACAATGCAATAACACAGCACAGGCACTAGAAGAATCTGAAGGAAACAATGCACAAATATAGGCCATGTACTAGGAGAATCTGATGCACACAACGCAATAACACAGCCCAGGCACTAGGAGCATCTCATGCAAACAACGCAATAACACAGGCCAGGTACTAGAAGAATCTGATGCAAACAACGCAATAACTCAGTCCAGGCACTAGGAAAATCTGATGCACACTATGCAATAACACAGGCCAAGTACTAGGAGAATCTGAAGGAAACAATGCACAAATACAGGCCATGTACTAGGAGAATCTGATGCAAACAATGCAATAACACAGGCCCGGTACTAGGAGAATCTGATGCACACAATGCAATAACACAGACCAGGCACTAGGAGAACCTGATGCATACAATGCAATAACACAGACCAGGCACTAGGAGAATCTGATGCAAACAATGCAATAACACAGGCCAGTACTATGAGAATCTGATGCACACAATTCAATAACACAGGCCCGCTACTAGGAGAATCTAATGAAAACAATGCAATAACACAGCACAGGCCCTAGGAGAATCTGATGCAAACAATGCAATAACACAGACCAGGCACTAGGAGAATAAGATGCAAATAATGCAATAACACAGACAGGCACTAGAAGAATCTGATGCAAACAATGCCATAACACAGGCCAGGTGCTATGAGGATCTGATGCAAACAATGCAATAACACAGATCAGACACTAGAAGAATAAGATGCAAACAATGCAATAACACAGCACAGGCGCTAGGAGAATCTGATGCACACAATGCAATAACACAGGCCCGGTACTAGGAGAATCTGATGGAAACAATGCAATAACACAGGACCGGTACTAGGAGAATCTGATGCAAACAATCCAATAACACAGGCCAGGTACTAGGAAAGTCTGATGCAAACAATGCAATAACACAGGCCAGGCACTAGTAGAATCTGATGCACACAATGCAATAACACAGGCCCAGTACTAGGAGAATCTGATGCAAACAATGTGATAACACAGGCCAGGCACTAGGAGAATCTGATGCAAACAATGTGATAACACAGACCGGTCACTAGAAGAATCTGATGCAAACAATGCAATAACACAGGCCAGTACTATGAGAATCTGACACAAACAATGCAATAACACAGACCATGCACTAGGAGAATCTGATGCAAACAATGCAACAACACAGGCCAGGTACTGGGAGAATCTGATGCAAACAATGCAACAACACAGGCCAAGCACTAGAAGAATCTGATGCAAACAATGCAACAACCCAGACCAGGCACTAGGAGAAAATGATGCAAACAATGCAACAACACAGGCCAGGTACTGGGAGAATCTGATGCAAACAATGCAGTAATCCAGACCAGGCAATAGGAACATCTGATGCACACAATGCAATAACACAGGCCAAGCAGTAGGAGAATCTGATGGAAACAATGCACAAATTCAGGCCCGGTACGAGGAGAATCTGATGCAAACAATGCAATAACACAGCACAGGCTCTAGGAGAATCTGATGCATACAATGCAATAACACAGCACAGGCACTAGGAGAATCTGATGCAAACAATCCAATAACACAGGCCTGGTACGAGGAGAATCTGATGCAAACAATCCAATAACACAGGCCTGGTACGAGGAGAATCTTATGCAAACAATGTGATAACACAGGCCAGGCACTAGGAGAATCTGATGCACACAATGCAACAACACAGGCCAAGTACTAGGAGAATCTGATGCAAACAATGCAACAACACAGGCCAGGCACTAGAAGAACCTGTTGCACACAATGCAATAATACAGCACAGGCACTAGGAGCATCTCATGCAAACAACGCAGTAACACAGGCCAGTACTATGAGAATCTGATGCAAACAATGCAATAACACAGACCAGGCACTAGGAAAATCTGATTCAAACAATGCAATAACACGGGCCAGGCACTAGGAGCATCTCATGCAAACAACGCAATAAAACAGGCCAGGCACTAGAAGAATCTGATGCAAACAACGCAGTAACACAGTCCAGGCACTAGGAAAATCTGATGCACACAATGCAATAACACAGCACAGGCACTAGAAGAATCTGAAGGAAACAATGCACAAATACAGGCCATGTACTAGGAGAATCTGATGCACACAACGGAATAACACAGCCCAGGCACTAGGAGCATCTCATGCAAACAACGCAATAACACAGGCCAGGAACTAGGAAAATCTAATGCACACAATGGCATAACACAGGCCAGGCGCTAGGAGAATCTGATGCAAACAATGCAATAATACAGGCCAGGCACTAGAAGAATCTCATGCAAACAATGCAATAACACAGACCAGGCACTAGGAGAATAAGATGCAAACAATGCAATAACACAGCACAGGCGCCAGAAGAATCTGATGTACACAATGCAATAACACAGGCCTGGTGCTAGGAGAGTCTGATGGAAACAATGCAATAACACAGGCCAGGTACTAGGAGAATCTGATGCAAACAATGCAACAACACAGGCCAGGTACTAGGAGAATCTGATGCACACAATCCAATAACACAGGCCCGGTATGAGTAGAATCTGATGCAAACAATGCATCAACACAGGCCAGGTACTAGGAGAATAAGATGCAAACAATGCAATAACACAGCACAGGCGCTAGGAGAATCTGATGCACACAATGCAATAACACAGGCCAGTACTATGAGAATCTGATGCAAACAATGCAATAACACAGGCCAGGCACTAGGAAAATCTGATTCAAACAATGCAATAACACGGGTCAGGCACTAGGAGTATCTCATGCAAACAACGCAATAACACAGGCCAGGCACTAGGAAAATCTGATGCACACAATGCAATAACCCAGCACAGGCACTAGAAGAATCTGAAGGAAACAATGCACAAATATAGGCCATGTACTAGGAGAATCTGATGCACACAATGCAATAACACAGGCCAGGCGCTAGGGGAATCTGATGCACACAATGCAATAACACAGGCCAGGCACTAGAAGAATCTGATGCAAACAATGCAATAACACAGGCCAGTACTATGAGAATCTGACACAAACAATGCAATAACACAGACCATGCACTAGGAGAATCTGATGCAAACAATGCAACAACACAGGCCAGGTACTGGGAGAATCTGATGCAAACAATGCAACAACACAGGCCAAGCACTAGAAGAATCTGATGCAAACAATGCAACAACCCAGACCAGGCACTAGGAGAAAATGATGCAAACAATGCAACAACACAGGCCAGGTACTGGGAGAATCTGATGCAAACAATGCAGTAATCCAGACCAGGCAATAGGAACATCTGATGCACACAATGCAATAACACAGGACAAGCAGTAGGAGAATCTGATGGAAACAATGCACAAATTCAGGCCCGGTACGAGGAGAATCTGATGCAAACAATGCAATAACACAGCACAGGCACTAGGAGAATCTGATGCATACAATGCAATAACACAGCACAGGCACTAGGAGAATCTGATGCAAACAATCCAATAACACAGGCCTGGTACGAGGAGAATCTGATGCAAACAATCCAATAACACAGGCCTGGTACGAGGAGAATCTTATGCAAACAATGTGATAACACAGGCCAGGCACTAGGAGAATCTGATGCACACAATGCAACAACACAGGCCAAGTACTAGGAGAATCTGATGCAAACAATGCAACAACACAGGCCAGGCACTAGAAGAACCTGTTGCACACAATGCAATAATACAGCACAGGCACTAGGAGCATCTCATGCAAACAACGCAGTAACACAGGCCAGTACTATGAGAATCTGATGCAAACAATGCAATAACACAGACCAGGCACTAGGAAAATCTGATTCAAACAATGCAATAACACGGGCCAGGCACTAGGAGCATCTCATGCAAACAACGCAATAAAACAGGCCAGGCACTAGAAGAATCTGATGCAAACAACGCAGTAACACAGTCCAGGCACTAGGAAAATCTGATGCACACAATGCAATAACACAGCACAGGCACTAGAAGAATCTGAAGGAAACAATGCACAAATACAGGCCATGTACTAGGAGAATCTGATGCACACAACGGAATAACACAGCCCAGGCACTAGGAGCATCTCATGCAAACAACGCAATAACACAGGCCAGGAACTAGGAAAATCTAATGCACACAATGGCATAACACAGGCCAGGCGCTAGGAGAATCTGATGCAAACAATGCAATAATACAGGCCAGGCACTAGAAGAATCTCATGCAAACAATGCAATAACACAGACCAGGCACTAGGAGAATAAGATGCAAACAATGCAATAACACAGCACAGGCGCCAGAAGAATCTGATGTACACAATGCAATAACACAGGCCTGGTGCTAGGAGAGTCTGATGGAAACAATGCAATAACACAGGCCAGGTACTAGGAGAATCTGATGCAAACAATGCAACAACACAGGCCAGGTACTAGGAGAATCTGATGCACACAATCCAATAACACAGGCCCGGTACGAGTAGAATCTGATGCAAACAATGCATCAACACAGGCCAGGTACTAGGAGAATAAGATGCAAACAATGCAATAACACAGCACAGGCGCTAGGAGAATCTGATGCACACAATGCAATAACACAGGCCAGTACTATGAGAATCTGATGCAAACAATGCAATAACACAGGCCAGGCACTAGGAAAATCTGATTCAAACAATGCAATAACACGGGCCAGGCACTAGGAGTATCTCATGCAAACAACGCAATAACACAGGCCAGGCACTAGGAAAATCTGATGCACACAATGCAATAACCCAGCACAGGCACTAGAAGAATCTGAAGGAAACAATGCACAAATATAGGCCATGTACTAGAAGAATCTGATGCACACAATGCAATAACACAGCCCAGGCACTAGGAGCATCTCATGCAAACAACGCAATAACACAGGCCAGGTACTAGAAGAATCTGATGCAAACAACGCAATAACTCAGTACAGGCACTAGGAAAATCTGATGCACACAATGCAATAACACAGGCCAAGTACTAGGAGAATCTGAAGGAAACAATGCACAAATACAGGCCATGTACTAGGAGAATCTGATGCACACAATGCAATAACACAGACCAGGCACTAGGAGAACTTGATGCATACAATGCAATAACACAGACCAGGCACTAGGAGAATCTGATGCAAACAATGCAATAACACAGGCCAGTACTATGAGAATCTGATGCACACAATTCAATAACACAGGCCAGGCACTAGTATAATCTGTTGCATACAATGCAATAACACAGGCCAGTACTATGAGAATCTGATGCAAACAATGCAATAACACAGGCCAGGCACTAGTATAATCTGATGCATACAATGCAATAACACAGGCCAGTCCTATAAGAATCTGATTCAAACAATGCAATAACACGGGCCAGGCACTAGGAACATCTCATGCAAACAACGCAATAACACAGGCCAGGCACTAGGAGAATATGATGAAACAATGCAACAACACAGGCCAGGCACTAGGAGAATATGATGCACACAATGCAATAATACAGACCAGGCACTAGGAGAATCTGATGCATACAATACAATAACACAGGCCATGCACTAGGAGAACCTGTTGCACACAATGCAATAATACAGCACAGGCACTAGGAGCATCTCATGCAAACAACGCAGTAACACAGGCCAGTACTATGAGAATCTGATGCAAACAATGCAATAACACAGGCCAGGCACTAGGAAAATCTGATGCAAACAACGCAATAACACAATCCAGGCACTAGGAAAATCTGATGCACACAATGCAATAACACAGCACAGGCACTAGAAGAATCTGAATGAAACAATGCACAAATACAGGCCATGTACTAGGAGAATCTGATGCACAATGCAATAACACAGCCCAGGCACTAGGAGCATCTGATGCAAACAACGCAATAACAGAGGCCAGGCACTAGAAGAATCTGATGCAAACAATGCAATAACACAGTCCAGGCACTAGGAAAATCTGATATACACAATGCAATAACACATGCCAAGTACTAGGAGAATCTGAAGGAAACAATGCACAAATACAGGCCATGTACTAGGAGAATCTGATGCAAACAATGCAATAACACAGGCCAGGCGCTAGGAGAATGAGATGCAAACAATGCAATAACACAGCACAGGCGCTAGGAGAATCTGATGCACACAATGCAATAACACAGGCCCAGTACTAGGAGAATCTGATGGAAACAATGCAATAACACAGGCCAGGTACTAGGAGAATCTGATGCAAACAATGTAATAACACAGGCCCGGTAAGAGGAGAATCTGATGCAAACAATGCAACAACACAGGCCAGGCAACACAGGCCAGGCACTATGAGAATCTGATGCACACAATGCAATAACACAGACCAGGCACTAGGAGAATCTGATGCACACAATACAATAACACAGGTCATGCACTAGGAGAACCTGTTGCACACAATGCAATAATACAGCACAGGCACTAGAAGCATCTCATGCAAACAACTCAGTAACACAGGCCAGTCCTATGAGAATCTGATGCAAACAATGCAATAACACAGGCCAGGCACTAGGAACATCTCATGCAAACAACGCAATAACACAGGCCAGGCACTAGGAGAATATGATGAAACAATGCAACAACACAGGCCAGGCACTAGGAGAATCTGATGCACACAATGCAATAATACAGACCAGGCACTAGGAGAATCTGATGCATACAATACAATAACACAGGCTATGCACTAGGAGAACCTGTTGCACACAATGCAATAATACAGCACAGGCACTAGGAGCATCTCATGCAAACAACGCAGTAACACAGGCCAGTACTATGAGAATCTGATGCAAACAATGCAATAACACAGGCCAGGCACTAGAAAAATCTGATTCAAACAATGCAATAACACGGGCCAGGCACTAGGAGCATCTCATGCAAACAACGCAATAACACAGGCCAGGCACTAGAAGAATCTGATGCAAACAACGCAATAACACAATCCAGGCACTAGGAAAATCTGATGCACACAATGCAATAACACAGCACAGGCACTAGAAGAATCTGAATGAAACAATGCACAAATACAGGCCATGTACTAGGAGAATCTGTTGCACAATGCAATAACACAGCCCAGGCACTAGGAGCATCTCATGCAAACAACGCAATAACAGAGGCCAGGCACTAGAAGAATTTGATGCAAACAACGCAATAACACAGTCCAGGCACTAGGAAAATCTGATACACACAATGCAATAACACATGCCAAGGACTAGGAGAATCTGAAGGAAACAATGCACAAATACAGGCCATGTACTAGGAGAATCTGATGCAAACAATGCAATAACACAGGCCAGGCGCTAGGGGAATCTGATGCACACAATGCAATAACACAGGCCAGGCACTAGAAGAATCTGATGCAAACAATGCAATAACACAGGCCCGGTACGAGGAGAATCTGATGCACACAATGCAATAACACAGACCAGGCACTAGGAGAACTTGATGCATACAATGCAATAACACAGACCAGGCACTAGGAGAATCTGATGCAAACAATGCAATAACACAGGCCAGTACTATGAGAATCTGATGCACACAATTCAATAACACAGGCCAGGCACTAGTATAATCTGTTGCATACAATGCAATAACACAGGCCAGTACTATGAGAATCTGATGCAAACAATGCAATAACACAGGCCAGGCACTAGTATAATCTGATGCATACAATGCAATAACACAGGCCAGTCCTATAAGAATCTGATTCAAACAATGCAATAACACGGGCCAGGCACTAGGAACATCTCATGCAAACAACGCAATAACACAGGCCAGGCACTAGGAGAATATGATGAAACAATGCAACAACACAGGCCAGGCACTAGGAGAATATGATGCACACAATGCAATAATACAGACCAGGCACTAGGAGAATCTGATGCATACAATACAATAACACAGGCCATGCACTAGGAGAACCTGTTGCACACAATGCAATAATACAGCACAGGCACTAGGAGCATCTCATGCAAACAACGCAGTAACACAGGCCAGTACTATGAGAATCTGATGCAAACAATGCAATAACACAGGCCAGGCACTAGGAAAATCTGATGCAAACAACGCAATAACACAATCCAGGCACTAGGAAAATCTGATGCACACAATGCAATAACACAGCACAGGCACTAGAAGAATCTGAATGAAACAATGCACAAATACAGGCCATGTACTAGGAGAATCTGATGCACAATGCAATAACACAGCCCAGGCACTAGGAGCATCTGATGCAAACAACGCAATAACAGAGGCCAGGCACTAGAAGAATCTGATGCAAACAATGCAATAACACAGTCCAGGCACTAGGAAAATCTGATATACACAATGCAATAACACATGCCAAGTACTAGGAGAATCTGAAGGAAACAATGCACAAATACAGGCCATGTACTAGGAGAATCTGATGCAAACAATGCAATAACACAGGCCAGGCGCTAGGAGAATGAGATGCAAACAATGCAATAACACAGCACAGGCGCTAGGAGAATCTGATGCACACAATGCAATAACACAGGCCCAGTACTAGGAGAATCTGATGGAAACAATGCAATAACACAGGCCAGGTACTAGGAGAATCTGATGCAAACAATGTAATAACACAGGCCCGGTAAGAGGAGAATCTGATGCAAACAATGCAACAACACAGGCCAGGCAACACAGGCCAGGCACTATGAGAATCTGATGCACACAATGCAATAACACAGACCAGGCACTAGGAGAATCTGATGCACACAATACAATAACACAGGTCATGCACTAGGAGAACCTGTTGCACACAATGCAATAATACAGCACAGGCACTAGAAGCATCTCATGCAAACAACTCAGTAACACAGGCCAGTCCTATGAGAATCTGATGCAAACAATGCAATAACACAGGCCAGGCACTAGGAACATCTCATGCAAACAACGCAATAACACAGGCCAGGCACTAGGAGAATATGATGAAACAATGCAACAACACAGGCCAGGCACTAGGAGAATCTGATGCACACAATGCAATAATACAGACCAGGCACTAGGAGAATCTGATGCATACAATACAATAACACAGGCTATGCACTAGGAGAACCTGTTGCACACAATGCAATAATACAGCACAGGCACTAGGAGCATCTCATGCAAACAACGCAGTAACACAGGCCAGTACTATGAGAATCTGATGCAAACAATGCAATAACACAGGCCAGGCACTAGAAAAATCTGATTCAAACAATGCAATAACACGGGCCAGGCACTAGGAGCATCTCATGCAAACAACGCAATAACACAGGCCAGGCACTAGAAGAATCTGATGCAAACAACGCAATAACACAATCCAGGCACTAGGAAAATCTGATGCACACAATGCAATAACACAGCACAGGCACTAGAAGAATCTGAATGAAACAATGCACAAATACAGGCCATGTACTAGGAGAATCTGTTGCACAATGCAATAACACAGCCCAGGCACTAGGAGCATCTCATGCAAACAACGCAATAACAGAGGCCAGGCACTAGAAGAATTTGATGCAAACAACGCAATAACACAGTCCAGGCACTAGGAAAATCTGATACACACAATGCAATAACACATGCCAAGGACTAGGAGAATCTGAAGGAAACAATGCACAAATACAGGCCATGTACTAGGAGAATCTGATGCAAACAATGCAATAACACAGGCCAGGCGCTAGGGGAATCTGATGCACACAATGCAATAACACAGGCCAGGCACTAGAAGAATCTGATGCAAACAATGCAATAACACAGGCCCGGTACGAGGAGAATCTGATGCAAACAATGCAATAACACAGACCAGGCACTAGTTGAATAAGATGCAAACAATGCAATAACACAGAACAGGCGCTAGGAGAATCTGATGCACACAATGCAATAACACAGGCCCAGTACTAGGAAAATCTGATTGAAACAATGCAATAACACAGGCCAGGCACTAGGAGAATATGATGCAAACAATGCAATAACACAGGCCAGGTCCTAGGAGAATCTGATGCAAACAATGTAATAACACAGACCCGGTAAGAGGAGAATCTGATGCAAACAATGAAACAACACAGGCCAGGCAACACAGGCCAGGCACTATGAGAATCTGATGCACACAATGCAATAACACAGACCAGGCACTAGGAGAATCTGATGCACACAATACAATAACACAGGTCATGCACTAGGAGAACCTGTTGCACACAATGCAATAATACAGCACAGGCACTAGAAGCATCTCATGCAAACAACTCAGTAACACAGGCCAGTGCTATGAGAATCTGATGCAAACAATGCAATAACACAGGCCAGGCACTATGAAAATCTGATTCAAACAATGCAATAACACGGGCCAGGCACTAGGAAAATCTGATGCACACAATGCAATAACACAGCACAGGCACTAGAAGAATCTGAAGGAAACAATGCACAAATATAGGCCATGTACTAGGAGGATCTGATGCACACAACGCAATAACACAGCCCAGGCACTAGGAGCATCTCATGCAAACAACACAATAACACAGGCCAGGCACTAGAAGAATCTGATGCAAACAACGCAATAACAGTCCAGGCACTAGGAAAATCTGATGCACACAATGCACTAACACAGGCCAAGTACTAGGAGAATCTGAAGGAAACAATGCACAAATACAGGCCATGCATTATGAGAATCTGATGCACACCATCCAATAGCACAGGCCCGGTACGAGGAGAATCAGATGCACACAATGCAATAACACAGGACAGGCACTAGGAGAATCTGATGGAAACAATGCAATAACACAGGCCAGGCACTAGGAGAATCTGATGCACACAATGCAATAACACAGGCCCGGTACTAGGAGAATCTGATGCAAACAAGCCAATAACACAGGCACGGTACTAGGAGAATCTCATGCACACAATGCAATAACTCAGGCCATGCACTAGGAGCATCCGACACAAACACTGCAATAACACAGACCAGGCACTAGTAGAATCTGATGCAAACAATCCAATAACACAGGCCCGGTACTAGGAGAATCTCATGCACACAATGCAATAACACAGGCCATGCACTAAGAGAATCTGATGCAAACAATGCAATAACACAGACAAGGCACTAGGATAACCTGATGCACACAATGCAATAACACAGGCCCGGTACTGGGAGAATCTAATGCAAACAATGCAATAACACAGGCCAGGCACTAGAAGAATCTGATGCAAACAATGCAATAACACCGGCCAGGGACTAGGAGAATCTGATGCAAACACTGCAATAACACAGGCCCAGTACGAGGATAATCTGATGCACACAATGCCATAACACAGACCAGGCAGTAGGAGAATCTGATGCACACAATACAATAACACAGACCAGGCACTATGAGAATCTGATGCAAACAATGAGACATCAGGTGCCGAGGGTAGCTCTGTATATTACATGTACAGGCTCACACCAAGTCATGGTATCTTTACATAGTTTAAGCCCCCAAGTTTGCTGCTCCACTAGATTGTGACAGGCGTTAGGTGGGGCATGGCACTAGTTCTCTGGGCCTATATATCATAAACAGGTCAAAAAAGGATGCTTCTGCTCAGGGCCCAAATGGGTTCTTCAGATCCCAAGCCCTGGAGTTTCCGATCTGAGCTCTTCTGTTTATGTCTGCAACATCCTCTTCCATCGTCACCCCAGTGCAAGGGAATTTCCAGAAGCTAGCAGTGTGGTAATAGAGAGCTGTAGGTCTGTGTAACACGAAGACTGCATACCAGAACTAATCAATATCTAACTGAGATTATTCATGTCCTAACTTCTCTTTCACTGTCACAGTAAAAAGCAGCTCCAGGCGGAAAGATGACTTCTCCTGCAAATGCCTCAAAGTGAAGTAAAGTACAAGGTGCAGAGTGGAAATGTCTTCTTCTGTTTGCACTCCTTAGAGCAGGAGTAAAATGTAGTGCAATATGCACATACAGATTACCTGGTTTAATTAAAACCCCTCAGTGTCAGTAATAATTGATGCAGTTTATAAACATTTCCACATTAAATGGCCTTGTAGCGTGAGGAAAAATCAGTGTACAGATATTTACTACCCTAAACACGCTGCTTAGTGCGAGTAAACATCAGTGCACCTTATAGATCTATAAGTACCCCTTATAATGTAGTACAGTGGTTCCCAACCTTTTGACTTCTGTGGACCCCCATTTTATCATTACTGGAACCCAGGTAACCCCACTGAATCATGATTGGAATTAGGGGACGCCCACTAAGCCATTACTGAAAGCTAGGGACCTAATCTGTTAATATTACTAAGTTTTCTAAGCAGTTGCAGACCCCCTGAGGAGGCTTTACGAACTCCCAGGGGTCCCCGGACTACAGGTTGGGAACCACTGATGTAGTAAAAAGCAGGGCATTGTGCACAGACATCCTCTTTTGTAAACCTCCCCTCACTGTGTTGTAAAAAGACAGAGCAGAGTGCACAGTTTTCCTCTGTAATTGCCCCTCATAGTGTAATAAAGAACAATGCACTGTACACATTCCTTCCTGTTACTGTCCCTCAAGGTATAGGTAATAGCAGTGCATTGGTTACAGATTCTCTCTGTAAAGGCACCTCACAGTGTCAGTAATCAGCAGTGCAGAGTGTACACACTTACCCTTTTGTATACACCACTCATACTCTTGTAAAACAGATTTCCTCCTGTAGCTGTAAGCACCCCTTCTAGTGCAGTTAAAAAATAGTGCACTGTACATGGATCACTTCTCTACCACAAATGATGAGCCCAGCTCAGTCCGGCCCCTGGCAAAGATTTCTCACAGTGCAGTAAGATGCAGTGGAGTGCACAGACTCCTCATAGTGCAGTAAGTTGCAGTGCAGTGCAAAGGTTCCTCACAGTGCAGTAAGATGCAGTGCACTGCACAGATTCCTCTTAGTGCAGTAAGATGCAGTGCATTGCACAGACTCCTCACAGTGCAGTAAGATGCAGGGCAGTGTGTACAGATTTCTCACAGTGCAGTAAGGTGCAGTGCAGTGCACAGCTCCCTCAGTGCAGTAAAATGCAGTGCAGTGCACAGATCCCTCAATGCAGTAAGATGCAGTGCAGTTTCCTCACTGTGCAGTAGGATGCAGTGCACAGATCCCTCAGTGCAGTAAGTTGCAGTGCAGTGCACAGACCCCCTCTTTAACACAAATGATGACCACAAACACCCCCCAGGGCTGGAAGGAAAGCCCCCCAGAGGTCCCCGGATAGAAGAGCCCACCTCAGCCTGGCTCCTGGCAGAGATTTCCCAATAGTGTAGTAAGATGCAATGCACAGATTACTCATAGTGCAGTAAGATGCAGTGCAGCGCACTGATTCCTTGCAGTGCAGTAAGATGCATTGCAGTGCACAGATCCCCTCTTTAACACAAATGATGACCACAAACACTCCCAGGGCTGGAAAGAAAGCCCCCCAGACATCCCCGGATTGAAGAGGCCAGCTCAGCCTGGCTCCTGGCAGCGATTTCTCATAGTGCAGTAAAATTCAGTGCACAGATCCCTCACAGTGTAGTAAGATGCAGTGCACAGATTCCTCACAGTGCAGTAAGGTGCACTGCACAGATTCCTCATATTGCAGTAAGATACAGTGCAGTGCTGTAGGAAGGTAGCCTCTTTCTAGCCTTGTGTCCCCCACTTTTGGCCTGTTTGTGAGTATATGTCAGGGTGTTTTTACTGTCTCACTAGGATCCTGCTAGCCAGGACCCAGTGCTCATAGTGAAAACCCTATGCTGTCAGTATGTTTGATATGTGTCACTGGGATCCTGCTAGCCAGGACCCCAGTGCTCATACGTTTGTGGCCTATATGCGCTCCCTGTGTGGTGCCTAACTATATCACTGAGGCTCTGCTAACCAGAACCTCAGTGCTTATGCTCTCTGTGCTTTTAAAATTGTCACTGCAGGCTAGTGACTAATTTTACCAATTCTGATTGGCACACTGGAACACCCTTATAATTCCCTAGAATATGGTACCTAGGTACCCAGGGTATTGGGGTTCCGGGAGATCCCTATGGGCTGCAGCATTTCTTTTGCCACCCATAGGGAGCTCAGACAATACTTACACAGGACTGCCACTGCAGCCTGAGTGAAATAACGTCCACGTTATTTCACAGCCATTTTACACTGCACTTAGTAACTTATAAGTCACCTATATGTCTAACCCTCACTTAGTGAAGGTTAGGTGCAAAGTTACTTAGTGTGAGGGCACCCTGGCACTAGCCAAGGTGCCCCCACATCGTTCAGGGCAATTTCCCCAAACTTTGTGAGTGCGGGGACACCATTACACGCGTGCACTACATATAGGTCAATACCTATATGTAGCGTCACAATGGTAACTCCGAACATGGCCATGTAACATGTCTAGGATCATGGAATTGTCACCCCAATACTATTCTGGTATTGGGGTGACAATTCCATGCATCCCCGGGTCTCTAGCACAGAACCATTCATTCTATGTTGGTTCATTCTATGGCCGGACCAGAGGCCCAGATTATGCTAGTTCAAAGCTGTCTGAAACACTCTAGATGCAAAATCACCAACTGGCTTGTAATAAAACTGTTTGAAAGTGGAATCCAAGGACCAATCAGCTGATTTCATAATATCAAGCACCGACACACCCAAACCTACAGATTTGGAAAACATCGCGCCCCGAACAGAGTGCGCTCCAAATAAATGCGTATCAATACCAGCTTCAACCATTACAAAACGCAACCATCTGGCAATGGTAGCCGCAGAGACAGGTTTAAAAGGTTTAGAAAGTGAAATCAACAATTGGCCCGTCAGATTCTGCCTAAGAGATCTAGTACACTGCTCATACTCCTTCAAGCAAGCAATGACACACACCTTTTTAGAAAATGGAAAAGCAAAGTATTCTATACCAGTATACATTGTTTTAGTTCTTCTAGATATCGAAAAAGAAACACCTTTGTGTGTATAAACTCTACCTTCAAGATCCAAGACCATCACATCAGAAGATCATTGACAAGCCGCTAGGCATAGAAGCATTGCTAACTTTGCTGATAATTGCTAGATCAGAGTTATCAGGCCATCTCTCAAACAAATGGAGAACTAAGTTTACATCCCAAAGGGACGTATACCTGGAAGAAGGAGGGTTGGAAACTCTCTCACCCTTTAAAAGCTTAGCCACCACCGGATGCATACCTACCGGAACTCCATCCACCTTGACATGGCCTGCAGAAATGGCTGAACGAAAATTATTTACCGACCTGTACGACAATCCTTCATCAGCGTTCTGCGACAAAAAATGTACAATTTGGACAAGCCCGGCTGCCACGGGATCCAAATGCCATTCCAGGTACCAACTCCTCCAGATTCTCCAAGCGGAGAGATACCTCTTCCTAGTGGAGGGCGCCCAGGCCCCACTGATAAACCTCTGAGCCGATCATGAAATGCCTGGCAAGTGCCACTGCTGCCTGAAAGCCTCCAAGCCATCAGCTGCAACTGTCTCTCCAGCACCAGAGAATGCTTCTCGCCTTGCGGACCCAGAAGCATGTCCGGAGACCAAGGAAGAAGTAGAGGAGAGTTGCACGCCAGCTCCAACAGCAACGGGAACCAAGGCTGCACTCTCCAAAGAGGGGTGATCAATATCACCACTGCTTTCTGCCATTTGATCTGAATCTCCACCCTTGGGATCATGGCGAATGGAGGAAAAGCGTAATTGAGGGACCCCGCCCAATCCTGAAGGAAAGCGTCAGTGGCCCTCGCCAACAGATCCGGTCTCCAACTGAAAAACTCTTGTAACTGCTTCTTCAGACGATAGGCAAACAGATCTATCCTGCATTGGCCCCACAGTTGCTGAGTCAAAAGAAATAACTGAGGCAGAAGCCTCCAGTCACTGTAATCCCTGAGATACCAGGATTTCCAATCCGCTACCACATTGATCTGACCCAGAAGGTACTCCGCCGTCACCCGCAGACGGTGCTCCAAACAGTAATGCCAAAAATCCTTGGCTATCTCGGCTAGGACAGGCGACCGAGTGTCCCCCAGCTTGTTGATATACCTGACTGCCGCAACATTGTCCATCCGAAGAAGAATGGAACACAAAACTCTCTAGGGCGACAGACTCCTTATTTCAAAAGAACCCACTAATAACTCCAGGCAATTGATGTGCAACTGAAGTTCCTGAGAAGACCATCTCCCCCCGATCGAGATGTCCCTGCATCTCACCCCCCAGCCCCAAAGACTGGCATCCAACTCTATCACCGTCTCGGGCTGGGAGCTGAAGATGGCTCTGCCATTCCACGCATCGACCTGGGTCAACCACCAGCTGAGCTCTGAACGAACCTCCTCCGTCAGAGGAACCAAATCAGAATAGGTCATGCCCCTCTGGAGATGACGGATTTTGAATCTCTGTCACGCTCTGTAATGGAGGGGACCTGGAAAAATCACTTGGACTGAGGAGGCCAGAAGCCCCACAATCCGAGCGATTTTTCTCAGGGACAATGAGGGTCTGGCTAAGGCCACCTGAAGCTCCTTCTTGATGGCCCGAAGCTTGGAATTGGGAAGGACCAGAAGCGATCTGTCGCAATCTATCAGAAAACCTAAGAATTCTACAGTCTTGGAAGGCACCAGGATCGACTTCTTGTCGTTTATGACAAAACCCAGGTCCTGAAGAAGGGCTATGGTTGTGAACCCCTGCTGCTTGAGCAACTCTTGGGATTGTGCCATGATCAGAATATCGTCTATATAAACGATCAAGCGAATCCCTTTCTCCCTCAGAAAAGCCACTACCGGATTGAGCAACTTGGTAAAACACCAAGGCCCCGAGGAGAGCCCGAAGGGAAGGACCGAATACTCCATCCAAGAGTCCCTCCACCTGAACTGCAGGAAACGCCTGTGAGGATGCCAGATGGGACTCGTCAAATATACATCTTTGAGGTCCAGGTGCATCAGCCAGTCTCCCGACTGAAGGATGTCTGGTAAAAGATGGTAAACAATGAAAGTGTTGAATTCTCGAAGATTTAAGACCAAACGATGATCTCCTCCCCTTTTCTGTACTAGAAAAACTTTGCTGCAGAACCCTGAAGGATGGGGTTTGCATAAGACAATTGCTCTCTTTTGGAGCAAATCCTGAATCTCAGAATCTATGACGCTGGTGTCTTGTAGGGAAAAATGGAGAGTAGGAGGAATACTCTCCTGCAGCGGAGTCTGATAGAACTCCAGACGAAAACCTTGGACAGTCTGCAACACCCATGCATCCTGAGTCACGCAAGACCAATTGTGGAGGAAAAACTGTACACGACCCCACCCAACTGAATGAAAGAACCATCTCACCTGCAGACAAACTTGACTGGGTGTTAGATTTTGAGCCTCCTCGTTGGTCACGCCGACGAATGAATCGGGAGCGGGAGAAGAAGAAAGCACCTCCTCTGCCGTAGTCCTTACACCTGAAAGAGCATCGCTGGGAGCCTTGGAAGGTTGGATGGCCTAATGAGCGGCCCCTGCCTCGCCCAGCCTGGCCAAAAAGACCTGAGTGGAAAAACTTTTTGAGATCCACTTGCGCCTTATCCAGGGTCGTGAAAGTTGTCACATACGTGGCTATGTCTTTGATGAATTTGTCGCCAAAAAGACGACCTTCCGCCATGGGACCTGCATCAGCCGCTGCCAACTCAGTCAAGGTAGAATCAATCCTCATGAGAAGGGACATTTATGCCGCTCCGTTGAAATGGCGCAGTTAGCATTTCCTAATAAATATATCGCCCTCTGCGTCCACTCAGCCAGGGTGTGAGGGTCAATTTGCTCACCAGACTCTTTAGCCCTTAAGGCCATTTCCAATATCTTGGCCAAAGGGCCCGAAAGGTCCAAAAGCTTGTCCTGACATGAGCACCAGGCCCTGTCAATACCTTTTTTGGGGTCTTTGGCAAATTTCTTGAGGAAAGTAAGCATGCTGGGATCAATGTCTGGCATCTCTGCCACCTTCTCCGGAATTTCCGGCCTATTTCACTCAGCCCACAACCTATTCCGTATCTAACTGTGAAAACCTTTCCTTAATTTATCATGGAGGTAATCCGCCACGGTCTCCGCCGGGGCCCAATCCGCTGAACAAGGATGAATCATGTCCTCCGGATTGAACTGAAAGGGGTTAGAGGGCAACATAGGCCTTTCCTTGGCATGGGATAAACTGGACTTCCGCGCTCTCTTATGCTTGCGCAGGGGACTGCTAGAATAAGAGTCAGATGTGACTGAATCAGAGACAGACGAAACTGCAGCCTCTAGGGAAGATCCCTTGGAAGCAGAGGGAAGGGAACAATACACGTGGTCAGAAGAAGCCTGTGTCAACGCCGACAAGGGGCCATCATGCGGCCATGAAGAAGTCTGGGGAATTGGATTAGCCGCAGCCGAATGGCCTTCCTCCATCAACTTATCCTCTGGCAAGGGAGCCAAGACTTGCTTCTTCACAAAACATTCAAATTGCTGAGTGATGGGCTTGAGAGCTGCTAAAACAGCTTGGTTCATCCTTTGCGGTACGGACACCGCCAACGCCCTGCTCAGAGACTGCTGCACTGAGGCATTAATCACCTCAGATAAACCTGCTTCCAACTGAGGACCGAGGGCCTCCTCAAAACCATGCCCAATCTCCTCCTCCTCCAAGGGCAGCCACTCGGTCATTGTAGCGCAATGAACTGCCGTCGGCAAGCCACCGAAATCCAGTCACAACACTGGGGTCAAAGGAAGGGGGAGCCACCCCAGGTGCACAGGAAGACTTCCAGCAAAGCTCCTCAGCCACAGCCGTATAAAAATTATTTCAGCCCCACCAATATTTAAGGGGCGTAAATGAGAGCCCAAAACAACCTTTCACAACCGCTACTTAGGTAGGGCAAAACTCAATTATTGCAGCCAGAGCAAGGCGTGGAATGCCGATGACAAACACGTCAGGAATGCGAATAACGCGTGATTCCTACGTGATGACGGAATGCGCATAGCCCAACTAGTAGATCTAGTAGGATTTGGGCTATGTGCTCCGTCGAGCTTTCAGGCGACAAGGGACAGGCACTGGTCACGCGCAGACGCGCTAAAATCACATCAAAGGGGGAAATGCCTGAATAGAAACTCACGTAGCTGATCAGATAGCGGAACGTCCCGAAAACGGGACTCCGCTCGGATCGGAAGAACAGCAAGGCTACTGACGGTGAAAAATACAAGAACAATGCAGGCGCCACGGTAAGCAAGCACTGTATCTTACTGCACTTAGGGGTTGTGCACTGCATCTTACTGCACTGTGACCAATCTGTGCACTTCACTGCATCTTACTGTACTGTGAGGAACCTGTGCACTGCATCTTACTTGCCTGAGAAATGTGTGCACTGCACTGCATCTTACTGCACTATGAGGAATCTCTGGATGGAGCCGGGCTGAGCTGGGCTCTTCTATCCGGGGACCTCTGGGGGGCTTTCCTTCCAGGCCTGGGGTGTTTGTGGTCATCATTTGTGTTAAAGAGGGGGTCTGTGCACTGCACTGCATCTTACTGCACTGTGAGGAATCTGTGCACTGCACCTTACTGCACTGTGAGAAATCTCTGCCAGGAGCCGGGCTGAGCTGGGCTCTTGTATCCGGGGACCTCTGGGGGGCTTTGCTTCCGGCCCTGGGGGTGTTTGTGTCATCATTTGTGTTAAAGAGGGGATCTGTGCACTGCACTGCACCTTACTGCACTGTGAAGATTCTTTACACTGCATCTAACTGCACTGTGAAGAATCTGTGCACACTGCACTGCATCTTACTGCACAGTGAGAAATCTCTGCCAGGAGCCGGGCTGAGCTGGGGTCTTCTATCCGGGGACCTCTGGGGGGCTTTCCTTCCCGCCCTGGGGGTGTTTGTGTCATCATTTGTGTTAAAGAGGAGATCTGTGCACTGCACTGCATCTTCCTATACTGTGTGGAATCTGTGCACTGCACTGTATCTTAGTGCCCTGTGAGGAATCATTGCACACTACACTGCATCTTACTGCACTGTGAGGAATCTGTGCATGCTGTACTGCATATTATTGCATTGTGAGAAATCTGTGCACTGCATCATACTGCACTATGAGGAATCTGTACACTGCACTGCATTTTGCTGCACTGTGAAGGATCCTGTGCACAATTAACTACATCTTACTGCACTGTGAAGAGTCTGTGCATTGCACTGCATCTTGGTGCACTATGAAGATTCTGTACACACTGCACTGCATCTTACTGCACTGTGAGGAATCTGTGTTTGACGCTGCATCTTACTGCATTGAGGGATCTGTGCACACTGCACTGCATCTTACTGCACTGTGACGAGTCTGTGCACTTCATTTTACTGCACTGTGAGGGATTTGTCCACTGCACTGCATCTTACTGCACTATGAGGAATCTGTGAACTGCACTGCATCTTCACTATGAGGAATCTGTGCAGTGCATGTTACTGCTCTATGAGGAATCTGTGCACTGCACTGCCTTTTACTGCACTGAGGAATTTGTGCACTGCTCCTTACTGCACTGTGAGGAATCTGTGCAGAGTGCACTGCATCTTTCTGTACGATGAGGAATCCATACATACTGTACTGTATCTTACTGCACTGTGAGAAATCTGTGCACTGCAATGCATCTTACTGCATTGTGAGGGATCTGTGCATTGAGCTGTATCTTATTGTACTGTGAGAAATCTGCGTACACTGCACTGCATCTTACTGCACTGACAGAAATCTGTGCACTGTACTGCATCTTACTGCACTGAGGAATCTGCACTGCACCTTACTGCGAGGAATCTATGTCACTACACTGCATGTTACTGTAGTTTGAGGAATCTGTGCACCCTGTACTGCATCGTACTGTACTATTAGGAATATGTATATTGTGCACTGCATTTTACTGCACTATAAGGAATATGTGCACTGCACTGCATCTTAGTGCACTGTGAGGAATCTGTGCACACTGCACTGCATCTTGCTGCACTCTGAGGAATCTGTACAGGAGGAAATACGTGTTACCACAAAATGAAGGGTGGTTACAAAAGTGCATCTGTACATACTGAACTTTGCACTGCTTTTTACTCAGCAAGAGAGGTGTTTATAGCATGTAGGAAGTCTGCACTACACTACAAGGGGTGTTTAAGAAAGAGAAAATCTGTGCACACTGCATGACCTTTGCTCACACTATGAGCAATCTGTACTTATTGCACTGCTTTGTTATTCAGACAAAATATTGATTTAAAAATATTGAGTTGCAGGAATATTAAGTTTTTAATACTGTGACACAGAAATATCCTGTGAAAATATCGGTTACAAGAATATTTATATTTTAAGGTAAGAAATATAGTTGTTTACATTTCTTTATGTGTTTTAATTGTTCTTTATGTGTTTAAATAATGATTAATAATGTTTTATATTTGTGTAATTGCTGTTTTTAGATAACATTTGTAATTTTAGATTACTTATATTATTGATTTAATTGTAAAACAGTAATTTATTGTGTCATAGCGGGTTGTGAGGTTTGAAGCAGTACAGAGTGGGAAGGTAATTAAGTATAATTAATATATATACTTTTTTAGTTAATTATTTATTTTGATTATTAAGTATGTAAATAATATTTTTTTAAGTTATAATTTAGGTGCAGGTTATTGGGTTTGTAGGCGTATCGGGTGGGTTGTTAATTAGATAATAATGTATTAATTATTAATCATAGATAAATTATTAATTAATTCATTGTTTATGTAAATTGTGTAATTATAATGTTTTAACCCCTTAGCTGCTGGGCCTTTCCCCCCCCCAGTGCTGAGCCCTTTTTTGGCTATTTGGGGTAGTTGGCGCTTAGGGCTTCATAACTTTTTGTCCACATAAGCTAACCACGCCAAATTTGCGTCCTTTTTTTCCAACATCCTAGGGATTCTAATGGTACCCAGAGTTGGTGGTTTCCCCTGGAGGAGACCAAGAAAATAGCCAAAATACAGTGAAAATTTTGTTTTTTCCAAAAAAATGGGAAAAAAGGGCTGCCGAAGAAGGCTTGTGGTTTTTTCCCTGAAAATGCCATCAACCAAGGGTTTCTGGTGCTGAAATCACTATCTTCCCACCTTTCAGGAACGGGCAGACTTGAATCAGAAAACCGAATTTTTCAACACAAATTTGGCATTTTACTGGGACATACCCCATTTCTACTATATTTGGTGCTTTCAGCCTCCTTCCAGTTAGTGACAGGAATGGGTGTGAAACCAATGCTGGATCCCGGAATGCTAAACATTTCTGAAAACTAGACAAAATTCTGAATTCAGCAAGGGGTCATTTGTGTAGATCCTACAAGGTTTTCCTACAGAAAATAACAGCTGAAATAAAAAAATATTGAAATTGAGCTGAAAACAACAGCCATTTTTCTTTATGTTTTACTCTGTAACTTTTTCCTGCGATGTCAGATTTCTGAAAGCAATATACCGTTTTGTCTGCTGGACTCTTCTGGTTGCGGGGATATAAAGGGCTTGTAGGTTCATCAAGAACCCTAGGTACCCAGAGCCAATAAATAAGCTGCACCCTGCAGTTGGTTTTCATTCTATACTGGGTATACAGCAATTCATTTGCTGAAATATGAAGAGTGAAAAAGAGGTATCAAGAAAACCTTTGCATTTCCAAAATGGGATCAAGATAAGGTTTTGAGGAGCAGTGGTTATTTGCACATCGCTGAATTCCGAGGTGCCCATACTAGCATGTGAATTGCAGGGCATTTCTCAAATAGACGTCTTTTTTACACACTCTCTTATATTTGGAAGGAAAAAATGTAGAGAAAGATAAGGGGCAATAACACTTGTTTTGCTATTCTGTGTTCCCCCAAGTCTCCCGATAAAAATGATACCTCACTTGTGTGGGTAGGCCTAGTGCCCGCGACAGGAAATGCCCCAAAACACAACATGGACACATCCTATTTTTTTTATAGAAAACACAGCTGTTTTTTCCAAAGTGCCTACCTGTAGATTTTGGCCTCTAGCTCAGCCGGCACATAGGGAAACCTACCAAACCTGTGCATTTCTGAAAACTAGAGACCTAGGGGAATCCAAGGAGGGGTGACTTGCGGGGCTCGGACCAGGTTCTGTTACCCAGAATCCTTTGCAAACCTCAAAAAGTGGCTAAAAAAACAAGTTTTCCTCACATTTCGGTGACAGAAAGTTCTGGAATCTGAGAGGAGCCACAAATTTCCTTCCACCCGGCGTTCCCCCAAGTCTCCCGATAAAAATGATACCTCACTTGTGTGGGTAGGCCTAGCGCCCGCGACAGGAAACGCCCCAAAGCGCAACGTGGACACATCAAAATTTTTGGAAGAAAACAGAGGTGTTTTTTGAGAAGTGCCTACCTGTAGATTTTGGCCTCTAGCTCAGCCGGCACCTAGGGAAACCTACCAAACCTGTGCATTTCTGAAAACTAGAGACCTAGGGCAATCCAAGGAGGGGTGACTCGCGGGGCTCGGACCAGGTTCTGTTACCCAGAATCCTTTGCAAACCTCAAAAAGTGGCTAAAAAAACAAGTTTTCCTCAGATTTCGGTGACAGAAAGTTCTGGAATCTGAGAGGAGCCACAAATTTCCTTCCACCCGGCGTTCCCCCAAGTCTCCCGATAAAAATGATACCTCACTTGTGTGGGTAGGCCTAGCGCCCGCGACAGGAAACGCCCCAAAGCGCAACGTGGACACATCAAAATTTTTGGAAGAAAACAGAGGTGTTTTTTGAGAAGTGCCTACCTGTAGATTTTGGCCTCTAGCTCAGCCGGCACCTAGGGAAACCTACCAAACCTGTGCATTTCTGAAAACTAGAGACCTAGGGCAATCCAAGGAGGGGTGACTCGCGGGGCTCGGACCAGGTTCTGTTACCCAGAATCCTTTGCAAACCTCAAAAAGTGGCTAAAAAAACAAGTTTTCCTCAGATTTCGGTGACAGAAAGTTCTGGAATCTGAGAGGAGCCACAAATTTCCTTCCACCCGGCGTTCCCCCAAGTCTCCCGATAAAAATGATACCTCACTTGTGTGGGTAGGCCTAGCGCCCGCGACAGGAAACGCCCCAAAGCGCAACGTGGACACATCAAAATTTTTGGAAGAAAACAGAGGTGTTTTTTGAGAAGTGCCTACCTGTAGATTTTGGCCTCTAGCTCAGCCGGCACCTAGGGAAACCTACCAAACCTGTGCATTTCTGAAAACTAGAGACCTAGGGCAATCCAAGGAGGGGTGACTCGCGGGGCTCGGACCAGGTTCTGTTACCCAGAATCCTTTGCAAACCTCAAAAAGTGGCTAAAAAAACAAGTTTTCCTCAGATTTCGGTGACAGAAAGTTCTGGAATCTGAGAGGAGCCACAAATTTCCTTCCACCCGGCGTTCCCCCAAGTCTCCCGATACAAATGATACCTCACTTGTGTGGGTAGGCCTAGCGCCCGCGACAGGAAACGCCCCAAAGCGCAACGTGGACACATCAAAATTTTTGGAAGAAAACAGAGGTGTTTTTTGAGAAGTGCCTACCTGCAGATTTTGGCCTCTAGCTCAGCCGGCACCTAGGGAAACCTACCAAACCTGTGCATTTCTGAAAACTAGAGACCTAGGGCAATACAAGGAGGGGTGACTCGCGGGGCTCGGACCAGGTTCTGTTACCCACAATCCTTTGCAAACCTCAAAAAGTGGCTAAAAAAACAAGTTTTCCTCACATTTCGGTGACAGAAAGTTCTGGAATCTGAGAGGAGCCACAAATTTTCTTCCACCCGGCGTTCCCCCAAGTCTCCCGATAAAAATGATACCTCACTTGTGTGGGTAGGCCTAGCGCCCGCGACAGGAAACGCCCCAAAGCGCAACGTGGACACATCCAAATTTTTGGAAGAAAACAGAGGTGTTTTTTGAGAAGTGCCTACCTGTAGATTTTGGCCTCTAGCTCAGCCGGCACATAGGGAAACCTACCAAACCTGTGCATTTCTGAAAACTAGAGACCTAGGGCAATCCAAGGAGGGGTGACTCGCGGGGCTCGGACCAGGTTCTGTTACCCAGAATCCTTTGCAAACCTCAAAAAGTGGCTAAAAAAACAAGTTTTCCTCAGATTTCGGTGACAGAAAGTTCTGGAATCTGAGAGGAGCCACAAATTTCCTTCCACCCGGCGTTCCCCCAAGTCTCCCGATAAAAATGATACCTCACTTGTGTGGGTAGGCCTAGCGCCCGCGACAGGAAACGCCCCAAAGCGCAACGTGGACACATCAAAATTTTGGGAAGAAAACAGAGGTGTTTTTTGAGAAGTGCCTACCTGTAGATTTTGGCCTCTAGCTCAGCCGGCACCTAGGGAAACCTACCAAACCTGTGCATTTCTGAAAACTAGAGACCTAGGGCAATCCAAGGAGGGGTGACTCGCGGGGCTCGGACCAGGTTCTGTTACCCAGAATCCTTTGCAAACCTCAAAAAGTGGCTAAAAAAACAAGTTTTCCTCAGATTTCGGTGACAGAAAGTTCTGGAATCTGAGAGGAGCCACAAATTTCCTTCCACCCGGCGTTCCCCCAAGTCTCCCGATAAAAATGATACCTCACTTGTGTGGGTAGGCCTAGCGCCCGCGACAGGAAACGCCCCAAAGCGCAACGTGGACACATCAAAATTTTTGGAAGAAAACAGAGGTGTTTTTTGAGAAGTGCCTACCTGTAGATTTTGGCCTCTAGCTCAGCCGGCACCTAGGGAAACCTACCAAACCTGTGCATTTCTGAAAACTAGAGACCTAGGGCAATACAAGGAGGGGTGACTCGCGGGGCTCGGACCAGGTTCTGTTACCCACAATCCTTTGCAAACCTCAAAAAGTGGCTAAAAAAACAAGTTTTCCTCACATTTCGGTGACAGAAAGTTCTGGAATCTGAGAGGAGCCACAAATTTTCTTCCACCCGGCGTTCCCCCAAGTCTCCCGATAAAAATGATACCTCACTTGTGTGGGTAGGCCTAGCGCCCGCGACAGGAAACGCCCCAAAGCGCAACGTGGACACATCAAAATTTTTGGAAGAAAACAGAGGTGTTTTTTGAGAAGTGCCTACCTGTAGATTTTGGCCTCTAGCTCAGCCGGCACATAGGGAAACCTACCAAACCTGTGCATTTCTGAAAACTAGAGACCTAGGGCAATCCAAGGAGGGGTGACTCGCGGGGCTCGGACCAGGTTCTGTTACCCAGAATCCTTTGCAAACCTCAAAAAGTGGCCAAAAAAACTAGTTTTCCTCACATTTCGGTGACAGAAAGTTCTGGAATCTGAGAGGAGCCACAAATTTCCTTCCACCCGGCGTTCCCCTAAGTCTCCCAATAAAAATGATACCTCACTTGTGTGGGTAGGCCTAGCGCCCGCGACAGGAAATGCCCCAAAACAGAACGTGGACACATCACATTTTTTCATAGAAAACAGTGCCTACCTGTGGATTTTGGCCTCTAGCTCAGCCGGCACCTGGGGAAACCTAGCAAACCAGCACATTTTTGTAAACTAGAAACCCAGGGGAATCCAAGATGAGGTGACTTGTGGGGCTCGGACCAGGTTCTGTTACCCAGAATCCTTTGCAAACCTCAAAATGTGGCTAAAATACCACGTTTTCCACACATTTCGGTGACAGAAAGTTCTGGAATCTGAGGGGAGCCACAAATTTCCTTCCACCCAGCGTTCCCCCAAGTCTCCCGATAAATATGATACCTCACTTGTGTGGTTAGGCCTGGTGCCTGCGACAGGAATAGATCACACAACGGTCAATGTTGGTCCTTACGTGAGGCAGCTGTTGACCCTGGGGTGATCCATTCCTGACACAGGCACTAGGTGTAGGCACTCAAGTGGGGTAGTGTTTTTATCAGGACAGGTGAGGAGTCACTGGGTGGTAGGAATGTTGTGGATCCCAGCATATTCCTGTAGTTTGTGTGACAGAAATGCGAGAAAAATAGAGTTTTTTCTCAACATTTCAGCTTTGCAGGGTATTCTGGGTAAGAAAACTTTGGGGAATTCACACAAGTCACACCTCTGTGGACTCCCCCGAATGTCTAGTTTCCAGAAATGTTTGGGTTTAGTGTGTTTCTCTATATGGCCGCCGAATCCAGGACCAAAAACACAGGTGCCTGCCTTACAAAACCAGTTTGTTTTGCCATAGACAATTTTGATGTCTCCACAATATGATTTGGGTGGTGGAATTTGGGGCTGAACTAAATTGGTGAGCTCCCAAGAGAGCACTCTCTCTCTGCTTGCCGCCGCATTCACCTGCTCTCTGGGTTGGCCTAACCCACTATTACCCAGTTGCACGAACAGCTTGCGAAGGGACAGCAGGACTGTCCTCATCACCTCCCTCATAATGTACTGGAAGAGGAGTTTTCGAATGGGACTCCTCTGACTGAAAAATCACTCCCAGAGTCTGCACCATTGTCCTATCCCTCAGATGCTGTCTCAGTATCTGATGTCTCAGTCTCTGATCCTATGTCAGAGCGGTCCTCTATAACCCGAGTGCAGGCAGCAGTCATCCATCAAGATGCCATCTCTGCTATTGGCTAAACTGTTGCTCTAAAACACTAGCCTACGTAGACAGTCACAAAATCGATGGTGTGTGTGAGATACGTGCAACAGTAGAGGCCACCTTACCTGCGCTTCTTCCCTCAATCAGCACGTACTTTCAAGACACTCAAAAAACACCTTGTCACATACCATTCGTCACAGTCTTTAGCACCTCCTGCGCCCAGTCCAACAATCATTATTGGTGCTCCCACTCCCTCCTCCTCGGATTCCCTCATTACCACCCAGCAAAAGTGCCCTTCATCTCTCCATAGACTTTACTAATGTACTCAGCTATTTACATAAAATACAGATGTGCTCTTTGCAGTAGGCATATAAACCTTCTGCGCTTCTTTATGGCACTAAAACTGCCACTAGACAAGTCGGACCCTTTTCCCCCCAGGGAAACCACACACATATTGACAAAAGTGATGTATATATGACAGCCAACCACCTGAAACTCAACTCAAGCAAAACCGAAATAATCCTCTTTGGCCCTCACCAAAAAAACCTGGGACCCCCCATGGTGGCCCACCACGCTAGGCCCTGCACCCACCCCCGCCAACTACGCACGCAACCTCAGCATCATCCTAGACTCCTCCCTCTCTATGACCCAACAAATCAACGCTCTTACCTCCTCATGCTTCAAGAAACTCCGTATACTGAAAAACATTAAAATGGATCCCCACAGAGACCAGAAAAACTGTCACTCACGCACTCATCAGCAGCAGGCTTGATTACAGAAACGCCCTCTACGCCGGCACCACTCTAAAACTCAAGTGCAAACTACACGCATCCAGAACTCAGCAGCACGACTCATCCTCGACCTCCACCGACACGAACACATCTCTCCACACCTCAAATCCCTCCACTGGCTCCCCATTGACAAAAGGATCACCTTCAAGATCCTCATCCTCACACACAAATCACTCCACAACACAGGCCCTGCCTACCTCAACGAGAGTCACCTTCCACACCCCCACACGAAACATCCGTTCAGCTGACCTCTCTCTCGCCTCTGACCCCCGCATCAAACACACCACCACCGGGGGCAGATCCTTCTCCTACATTGCACCCAAAACATGGAACGCACTCACAACCCACATTCGCAAGACCCAAAACCTACTTCTTTTCAGGAAGGGCCTCAAAACCTGGCTTTTTGAACAGTGAACCTCCTAGCCCCTTTCCCTCCCCCCCGTCCCCCCCCCCCAGCGCCTTGAGACCCTCACAGGTGAGTAGCGCGCTTTATAAATCTCTTTGATACAGATCTACCTATATATATATATATATAAATATATATCTACATAGATATATCTATAGATATATCCATGTACCTAGATATATCTATCTACATAGATATATATATATAGATATATACATATATTTTTTTTTAGTTGTTGTATGGTTTCCTTGGGGGCCAAAACATCTAAAAAAAAAATTGCCCCCACAGGGGGTCACCCTGCCCACGGGCGACCCCCTGTCATTTCATGTTTTTTTTGAATTTTTTTTTTTTTTGAAAAAAAAAAAAATCCCCTGGGGGGGGGGCGCGATCGCGCCCCCCCCCCTCCCCAGGGGGCACCTACCTTTTTATTTTTTTAGGAAAATTATGCCGGGGGGGGGCGGCCCGTTTTCCGGGGGGGGGCTGCCCCCCAAAAGTGAAATCCCTGGTGTCTAGTGGGGTTTCCTGGCCCCCGATCGCAGCTGTGCTGCGATCGGGGGACAGGAAACCGTTTCAGAAGGCCTCATAAGAAAGGGGAGACTCTCCCCTTTCTTACGAGGCCTTCTGAAACTGTTTCTGGCCCCCGATCGCAGCACAGCTGCGATCGGGGGCCAGAAACAGTTTCAGAAGGCCTCGTAAGAAAGGGGAGAGTCTCCCCTTTCTTACGAGGCCTTTTCAAAATGTTTCCTGACCCCCCCGATCGCAGCTGTGCTGCGATCGGGGGCCAGGAAACACTTTCAGGAAGGCCTCGTAAGAAAGGGGAGACTCTCCCCTTTCTTACGAGGCCTTCCCGAACGTGAAAAAGGCCGTTTTCCCCATGAAAGCAGGAAGCGGCCGCAAGGCTGCTTCCTGCTTTCATGGGGAAAACACCTTTGCAACGTCAGCGCGCCTCGCGGCGCGCTGACGTCACAAAGGGGCGGGTGGGGGGCGGGGGGAGACACGGTAGCTTCCGTGTCTCCCGGGGGAAAAAAAAAAAAAAATAATAAATCCTCGGGTGCGACGCACCCGAGGATTTATTAATGCCCTTCCTGGTGTCGGCCACTGGTCGTGACCCGCACCAGGGAGGGTGTGTGGGCGTCGGCCAGTGGCCGACGCCCGCATTTAAGAGGTTAATTTATGTTTTAGGCGCAGGTTGTTTGTTTATAGGGATATAGGGTGGGAAGTTCATAAAAAAATAATTGATTTATTATAAATGATTTACTTATTAATTAATTAGTTGTTAATTATGTAAATTGTTTAATTATTATAATGTTTTAGATATATGTTAAATGTGGGACTGCAGTGTGAAAATTTAATGAAATAAATGAATAACATTTTTGAATATTAATTATTTTAAAATCTTATCATTATTTTAATTGTTTTTTTTATCCATATATTTAATTTTATGTTATGTAGTTTTTATCATTTTATGACATTAATACTTGTTTTATCATAAGGTATGTGTTTGAGGGAAAGTATTGTCCCTACTGGAATGGGAACAATACATTTCACCCCTTCTGAGTCCAGCGTATCCCCTACTGCTTCACTGAGTGGGGGGGATAGTAACTTTTACTGTACCACCGCAAAGAGAGAGATAAAGGGGGAAGCTATTACCAGAGAAACGCACTGGCCCCTTAATCTGACACATACACAAAAGAGGTGCAATCCCCGCTATACATGGTACTTTAAAAACTATTTCAGGCCCCACAAAAGGAGAGGAAATCACTCACAGTCTCTCATTGCACCTGCCTTTTAATCCATAGTCCTAAGGCAGAGGAGCATCGCCCGCTGGATTTTGAAAAAAGAAAAAAGAAAATGATAATATCGTACGCTTCATTATTATCATTTTATTTTTCCTTGTAGTAAAAGCAGGGCATGGGCTGGAAGGAGGGGGACGCAGGAGGGTTACACAGCACAATGTGTGCATGTCTGTTTTGCTGGCCATGTTGGGCCGGCCTAACACACATGCGCTCTTTGCATGTTCTCTACAAGTGGAGAACATGCACAGAATCCCACTCCCAGTCTGAGCGGCAAAGCAGGACGCTCAGACCAATCCTGGCGCTGCTGTCATGCTGGTGACAGCAGCGTTGTGATTGGCTGAGAGCCTGTATGCACCTGTGAACAGGAAGAGGACGAAGGGGAGACAAACGTGTCTCCCCTCAAAGGTGTTTTGTATTTTTACATTTTTTATTTTTTTTTAACTCCTCGATCCATCCCACCCCGCCACCCCAGCTCAGTGGCAGCCGCCACTGCCATATTCATGGGTTTGGAGAATTCCAAGAACCGGATGAAGAATGCTCACTCACAAAATGTGAAATGCTTCATCGTAACCAGGGGTGGGGGTGACCTTCCTGAGGGAGTTCTTAGATATTTACTATTCTGGACAAATTACCAGGACCCAGATAACTATTAATAAAAAAAATACCTCAGGGTAAGCCACAAGATATCTCTTTATTAAGTGGTACCCTGGGTATGATTAAAAAACCACAAAATAAAAATGGAGGACAACGTTGAGTACAATGGACCTTATGTGCCTCACTTATGCCAACATGTTTCAGCCCATTTCAAGTCCAAATCTGGGGCATTCATCAGGGCTACAGCGGATCCCACATTCAACACTAATTATAATGTGCTGAAGGAAAGGACCTACCTTCCCATACCCTCCAAAGATCAATTAACCTAATCACCTAAGGCCCTATACCTCGAACTCAGTTCACGTCGGCTGTAGAAGGGGCCTGGTTAGGATTCGTGAGGGCGGCATCATTGATGAATGTGTGACTACAGGAGGCGCCCACCCCCTACAGACCATGAGGCATAGGGCCTTAGGTGATTAGGTTAATTGACCTTTGGAGGCTTTGGGAAGGTAGGACTTGCATTATTACTCACACGAAAAGGGTGTTCGGAGTGGAGGTTGATCTGTGCACCCTGCAGTGCTTTGTGATCACACTAGTGTCGCATAGGTTCTCATTATTCTAATGAGACTACTGGATTTGAACGGTGGAATGACTTGCACTGTGGGAGACTGAGTCTGAGCCCACTACAAGTGACGCCTGTCGACCCAATCCGGGTTTTGTTCCGGCTAGCTAGCAGTGCCTCATCTTCACCCAAGGGCAGGGATGATTAGGCAACCGGGCACATGACACAAATGACTCCTCAGGGAAATCGTTGTCACTCAGATCTCATCCGTTTCTCTCAGTTACATTAGTCTCACATATGCAAGGACAATCAGAGGCAGAGGATAGTCCAATAAGATTTTATTGAAGTAACTGCATCTTAGATAATAAAGCATGCATTGCAATAGCTAGGACGATGAAGCATGACAGGATTAAAATTGTGACAAGGAGAGTAAAACATAAAAATAACACTACCATATTGTCACCAAGATCGTTAGGAATAGCTCCTACCTAGGCTATGTTAGAGCAGAGCATATTAAGCTCTAAGTCTGCCCTTTAGGTTCCCCTAGGAAGACATCATCCCTCATACCTGAGCAAGAGGCCTGTAGTCTTCATAAGCAGCTGCAGCGAAGCACTCAGCAATCAGCATACAGTCATGGTCATCTGGCTGAAATCTCCCTCTAACGTACATGGGTCAAAGTAGTGTTTTTACAATAACACAGCTGATGTTCCAAGAAAGGATCCCCACGTAAGAGTGTGTATGTTTCTGTGAACATTAGAGACAAAGCATATCACTCTTGCCGGCAACCTATCATACTGCAGCCTTGAGAAAAGCACAGACTGAAAGTAATGGCTTGTTGCTGGCCTAGGCGAAGAACAGCTAGATAGAGAAAATAAATCAAGACTGCAAATGTGGCTATTGTTAAAATAATAAAAACGAAGCTGAATAAATCTAGGTTAAAGTGCACAGCGGCAGGCTGAGTTTGCTAAAATAATGTGTATAAAACTATAGCTAAATGGCTACACAACACTAGGAGGGCATTTACTGTGGAAACTAAACCATGTCCAGGCATTTGCACTGTATAAAATAAGCTATCACAAAGCCTAACAAAAGTTGAACACTGGTCCCTCATGAGATTTCATCCTAATTGCTGGTGGTTTATGACAGAGATCCGTAGGTTGCTGTATGTGAGTCGTAGCAGCAATCCAGCTGTTCCTCTTCATGTGAGGATGCATTTCCTTGCTGCTGTAGTTATTGATTTCAAGTTTGATCCAAATTAGTGATCTGAAGCTTTAGCTTGCTTTGCAGTTGCATATGTATGACAAGGTGCGGCTGCGGGACTCTTACTTTAAGATTTTGGATGTTTACAGATATTCTCACAGGCACAGCCTAATTTAATGAGAAAAACATGAAGTATGATCTGTCTGTCCAAGCATGTGCGTATGTATCCCTGAGTAAAGTGATTGTGTTTCTTTGTCAGCTCCTCAACACTACAACATTTTCCCCATACACCATGCATCTAGGCATGTGTAAGGGGTCAGACCAGGGTCAGACCAATAAATCTTCTAGCTGTTGGGCTCGGCAAGTCCTACTGCTGGTGCTTTAAAAGGTCAGGTGGGTGCACCACACAGACTGCCCATAGCTGATCACCCTCCTGAGAAAGCTGCTCCCCAGTGTAGGCTCTCTTCCCTGGCGCCCCTCCCCGAACCTTCTTCCTAGCTCCATCTGCGTAGATAAATATCTTTGTGCAGAGATCTGATCAGCCTGGTGGCTGAAGGATACCAACCTGCCCCAGCAAAAATATGCTGGTCAAGTTGCTGAGGCCAGTGGCGTAACACAACTTGGGGGGGACAGTAAAATACATTGATGGTTCCCCTAACCAAGTCTGGAGCTATTAGGCCAGGGGCCCGCGGCCTGTACACAGTGTACGATGTCCTGGAGCATGGGGGCATGGAGCGATGGGGGGTTGCGGGGCTATTGTTACATCACTGGCCAAGACTTAAGGCTTGTAACAGACTGAATTGGTGGTTGACTTCAGGGCAAATAAAAATAAATAAGTAGACGAGAAATCCAGTAAGAGTCACAACGGGCAAATGCTGTTGAAAGGCATTTGTTTTAGTAGGTCCTCGTTAAGATAATCATTAAGAGTTTGGTGGTATCCATTGTAATAAGCAAATGTTCTGTTTTACCCACCTCTCAGTTCCCCTGCCTCATTTAGAGTTTGGAATATCATTGAATTTCCAGTGGCACAATCACCACAGGACTGCCAGCTCAAAGAGAATCGCCTAAGGATATTGTCAGGGCCTCTTGAATTACGTGTCAGGAGACTACTAAATTATGCAGCAGGGTTGTCTAAAGTGCATGGCATGTAAAGGCAAGCTATCTGTCACATTTTGTAATAGCATTACTTCATTATTTTGTAATTTTTACATATAGTAATACTGTCTAGGGAAAGATTTCACCTCATTAGTTTAACAACCAAATATAAAAATAATCAAGAAAGACGATCAGTTAACCTTTGTGCGGTCTAGCTGATGGTGGTCAGATGATGGGGACTGCAGGTGGGAATTCAATGCATTTTTCTACATATGTGTCAATGCATACATGTACATTTTGTCCAAAATGTGCACATGTGCATATATACTTGTAAAAATAAATCTGTGCATGTACCGTCCAATTGCTGAACTCTCCACATATATGCTTAGTCCAGTCAATGAGAGTATGATGCCACAGATAGTTACCTGCATTAGGGATTTTATTCCAGGGGTGAGGTGGCATCTGTAATGGGGGGACCTGGGCGAAGGGGACCATATAGGGAACTGCAGGGAAAAGAAAGAAATGGGGGAGCTAGCCCCTCCTTTCCCTCGATTCTGCCAAACCTGGCGGTCTCCAAGTCATGGTCGGCTTGGAATTCGGGCACCTCTTAATGTGCACAGTGGTAGATTTGCCTGTAACGCCCTAAGGTGATTTCTTTTCGCAGACCGCCAACATGACGGTCGCTGCTTTGCTGGTGGTGCTGGCAGTCCTGGCAGACTTCCCGGAGGCTACAGTACAGCGTCCTGCTATCTCGTAATACAGTGGTTGGACTGCCACTGCTGACATGGCGGTCCCACGACCGCCACACATGTCATGACGGTGACGGTCAGACCACTGCACTCCAGGCGGTCCAACCACCACATTACAACCCTGGGAGGCACACTCACCAGGGAACCACCATCACTGCCAGGAACATCGTTCCCAACGGGCTGCTGGCAGTCTGCAAGCCTTTCTGTGGTGGTCTCCCCACCATGGAAAGGCTGGCGGAAAGTCAGTATCAGAGGCCACAGGGGGGAAATCCAGCACCATCGGAATGCGCACTATCTGCTTAGGCCGACCGCCAAACTTGCAGGGAGGATGCCACCACCATGGCAGTGGCATCCCCCCAAACGTATTACAGTGTTCCCCCAAGAATGACTGGTGGAAACATTATATTACATCGTTCCTGCTGGGCTGCCCGTTGTAACAGTGTTACGGTGTTGCTTTCCGCTCCTTTAAGGGAGCCATGGCCAATGATGTAGCACACCAGCTATGCAGCAAAGCAGACATTTCAGTGCGCATGCGGATAGTGCTGGGCAGGGAGCCTTTGCACTGCCCATGCCATGGGCAGTGCATGGGGCCCCATGTGGCCCCCGGCACTAGCTTTCCACCAGCCTTTCAATGGCAGAGTGACCTGAATGGAAAGGCTGTTGGAAAGCTGAGTTGAAATCATCAGCGCTAAGTTCAGTGCTGCCGTGGCTGAGTACAACTCAGACCGCCGCCAGCACATTGGGAATGATGTTCCTGGCAGTGAAGGCAGTCCCATGGCGGGTCCGCCCGCCAGGGTTGTAATGTGGCGGTCTGACCGCTGCACTCCAGACCTCATTACAAATTTGGCTGTTTCGGGGTCACAATGTCAGTGTGGCACTTGGTAGCACCTCTCTGTGCGCAGGTTACAGTGCAGTACTTGGTGGCACCTATCTGCGCTTAGGGTACAGTGTGGTACTTCGTAGCACTCCTCTGCATTCAGGTTACAGTGTGGCACTTGGTGGCATCTCTCTGCAATCAGGTTACAGTGTGGCACGAATTGGCACCTCTCTGCTCTCAGGTTACAGTGTGGCACTTGGTGACACCAATCTGTGCTTAGGTTACAGTGTGGCATTTGATGGTACCTCTCTGCACTCAGGCGACAGTGTGGCACTTGGTGGCACCTCTCTGCGCTCAGGTTATAGTGTGGCACTTGGTGGCACCTCTCTGCGCGCAGGTGTTCTGCTTTCCTACATATCTCATATAGGAGCTTACAGAACCTCTCTGGAATGCACTTCTGAGTTCAAGAAGACCTTTATTGTTGTTAATACTTCCCCACCCACAAGTTCTTGAGAGACGAATTAGTAGATTTCAAGCACACGTTCAAAAGAGTAAAAGTAGTTGCAGCAATGAAAGCAAAATATATCACAGTTACTTCTCAGTTGCAATGTACACAGCAAATATAGATAATATATTCAAAGCAAAGCATAAAAGTCAAATTCATCACCGTATGAGCAAGTAGGACCTATCTTCAGCTTCATCTTTCTGGGGTCTGCAAGTTGATGACTCCGGTCAACTGCGAGAAAGAGATTATCTACCCACACGGGAGACTGGCAACTGGCGCCTAGTTCCAGCCTGAAGTCAAGCAGATTCAAATCTAAATCACTGTAGCCCAGAGTCATCCTTACAAAAGCGTGCCCCCTCCTCTCAGACTCGGGAAAACTACGCAAGCCTTTGGAGACTGGCCAGATCTCCTAGACTTCATCTATTCCCAAGGCTGAGCAGAAGGAAAACACCAAATGTACTCTCTCTTATCAGGTCTAGTCTGGTGTGAAGAAAACAGCTTGGTTCATCTTGTGGAAAAACACAGCTTGGAAGAATACAGACATCTGCGATGTTTCAACTGCAATGTCTAACTCCACGTTAAAGCCAATAGACAGCTAACCTAAATATCAAATGTAATGTCTAATATCATGTCAAAGCCAATAGGCAGCTAAGCTGAATACAGAATGTAATGTCTAATATCATGTCAAAGCCAATAGGCAGCTAAGCTGAATACATAATGTAATGGCTGATGCCATGTCAAAGCCAATAGGCGGCTAAACTGAACAAAACATATAGGGGGTCATTCCAAGTTTGGCGGGCGGCAGTCGCCGCCTGCCATACTTACCCCGCCCATTGGCCGCTCCGCAGTCAGAAGACCGCGGGGGCCATTCAGACTTTCCCGCTGGGCCGGCGGGCGCCCGCCAAGGGAGCGACCGCCGGCCCAGCGGGAAAGGCCCTGCAACACAGAAGCCGGCTCCGAATGGAGCCGGCGCTGTTGCAGGGGTGCGACGGGTGCAGTTGCACCCGTCGCGATTTTCACTGTCTGCTATGCAGATAGTGAAAATCATGCTGGGGCCCTGTTAGGGGGCCCCACGACACCCGTTCCCGCCATCCTGTTCCTGCCGGTAAAAACCGCCAGAAACAGGCTTGTGGGAAGGGGGTCGGAATCTCCATGGCGGCGCTGCAGGTTCAGCCCAGGCAGGGGAAATCCGGCGGGAAACCGCCGGATCCCCTTTTCTGACCGCGGCTTTACCGCCGCGGTCAGAGTGGGCAATGAAGCACCGCCAGCCTGTTGGCGGTGCTTCCGTTGCCGTCGGAATGAGGGCCATAATGTGCTACTGGTGAACATTGAGCAACTAATATGCGCAGTGGTGAAACACAAAGTCATTGGTCAAACACAATTAATAGCATCACAGCAGGTTACAGTGTGGCATTTGGTGGTACCTCTCTGTGCTCAGGTTACAGTGTGGCACTTGGTAGTACCTCTCTGCACTAAAGCGACAGTGTGGCACTTGGTGGCACCCCTCTGCGCTCAGGTTACAGTGTGGCCCTTGGCACCTCTCTGCACTCTGGTTACAGTGCGGCACTCTGTGGCACCTCTCAGCGTTTAGGTGACAGTGTGGTACTTGGTGACACCTCTCTGCTCTCAGGTTACAGTGTGGTACTTGGTGGCTGTAGTAAATGACATGAAGACACATAGGTAGATTTGCTGTGAAAACTTCTTTCTAGTTTATTAGAAAGTCCAAACTGCAAGGTTAACAACCGTCTCTGCCCTCCACCAGGTTACAACTGCCATTTCAATTTCAACATAAACCTTCTTAGATTGTTCATGGAGCATTCCATGGAATACTGAAGTTGTATTCCATAGAATGATGAGAGTGATAGATGCAAGGTAGTACATTACTCTTCCCTTTTAACAAAACATAAAAGCAACTTTGACCACACCCACATTAGTGTGATATACTATTATAATTACTAAAAAATGAAAACATAACACAATCAAAAAGGGAAAGACAAAAATAAAAAACACAGGCTTACAGTAAAAAGTATAGAAAAATCACTTAAATATAAGAAACACAATTTCTAGTTAAGCTTTATCTAAACCTGGCCGGAAATCTTTTTACTCGGTTGCTTCTATGAATCCCCCAATTTCTCACTAACGTCTGGAAAGACTAGTGTCCCCAACATCCTTCCCATTTCTCACAACACCCCTCTGGGGCATTTCAACTTCCTGTAGCTTATTGTCACCCTACACTTCACTACTCTACCAGCTTTCCACCAATCACAACCATTCACTCTGACTGCACTACCACACCTTGTCTATCACCATAAAATCACTGAACATATTGCCACCTTTCTTAACGTGTGCTCCTTTTCTGATTCGGATAACATCATTCACTTGCAGCTCAATTTCTTTCACTCTGGAGCAAATGTCTTAGTCTGTTTTTTGTTTAGACTTTGCCATCACAGAATTCTTCTTAACTGTTACATTGCATTCTTCCAATGGCACGTGGTAGTTTATCCATTTTTCCATCCAACTCGAACATATCCTAGGGAAGGGTTTCCTCCCTCTTAGCAATTCAAAGGGAGATATCAATGTAGAACTTTGTGGGCTGCTCCTATGGAACCGTATCATGGATCTTATAGCATTCAGAACTAAATACTTGTTAGATATTGCCCACCTGACACACTACACCACCACCCTGTTCATGCGTTCCACTTGACCATTGGAATGTGGATTGTATAGTGATGTTGTAATGTGCTTGACATGCCCGGACCTCCCAAAAAACATTTACTTCTTTATTCACAAGTTGTACCCCGTTGTCTGACAACAAAAAACGTGGGAATCCTTCCAGCATGAAACTACCATTTAAAAACTCCACCACAGTTATGGCATTGGGTCCTGATACAAACCTTATCTCAGGCCACTTAGACCACAAACCAACTAAAACTTGATATCGATGTTGGGTGGCCAGAGCGTTAAATGGGCCTATTAGGTCAATCCCGATTTTTTTCCCAAGTGCGGAGTGGACATTCAATCCATTGTAAAGGTGGCGTCCTCGAAACTAAATTTTTCTCCGAAGTGGCACAAATGATACACTTGTTAACAAATTAATCCCCCTCCTTGACCATCAAGGGTCACCAGAATGTCTGCCTCAAACGACATTTGGTGACGGTGCAACCTAAATGTCCCTTGTGTGCCATTTGAATGAAATTATACCTTAGCCATGTAGGCGGTACTACTTTTTCTATTCTGAGTTCCACAGGCAACTTTTCTGCTATTTTCCTAAAAAGATGACAAGCTACTTCAACTGATTCCTCATTAGACGAGCTTTTCGAGACATAGTTGATGGTTAGTTTTATGACTTTATCAACTACCATCCCGTCCTCCATTCATTGTCAGATATGGCACTCATCTCTTCCTAGTCAACAGCTGCAATCAGTCTTCCTCACATTCTTCAGTGTACATTTCATTGCTTTCCAATGAGGGGCAGCTAGTAAAAATAAATCAGCCCTAGCATTCTTTGCCCCTTCAATGTGAATAATATTGAAATGGAATTGTGTCAGTTTGGTTGATAACCTAGCTATGCAAGGTGTTTGGTCTTTCACTTTCTCTCCACTCAAGATTGTCACTAAGGGTTTGCAATCAGTGTTTACTGTAAATTTGGTTCCCCACACATAGGGGGTCATTCCGACCCTGGCGGTCCATGACCGCCAGGGCCGGGGACCACGGAAGCACCGCCAACAGGCTGGCGGTGCTTCCAGGGCCATTCTGACCGCGGCGGTAAAGGGGAACCGGCGGTTTCCCGCCGGTTTTCCCCTGGCCCAGGGAATCCTCCATGGCGGCGCTGCTTGCAGCGCCGCCATGGGGATTCCGACCCCCTTCCCGCCAGCCTGTTTCTGGTGGTTTTTACCACCAGAAACAGGATGGCGGGAACGGGTGTCGTGGGGCCCCTGGGGGCCCCTGCACTGCCCATGCCAATGGCATGGGCAGTGCAGGGGCCCCATAACAGGGCCCCATAAAGATTTCCACTGTATGCTTTGCAGACAGTGAAAATCGCAACAGGTGCCACTGCACCCGTCGCACCCCTGCAACTCCGCCGGCTCCATTCGGTGCCGGCTTCCTAGTTGCAGGGTCTTTCCCGCTGGGCCGGCGGGCGGCCTTTTGGCGGTCGCCCGCCGGCCCAGCGGGAAAGCCAGAATGGCCTCCGCGGTCTTCTGACCGCGGAGCGGCCATTTGGCGGTTCCCGCCAGGCGGGCGGCTCCCGCCGCCCGCCAGGGTCAGAATGACCCTCATAATGTTTAAATTTTAAAATGGCCCACCCACAATCCAGTTCTTTCTTAATGGTAGAAAAACTTGTTTCAGGTTCTTGGAGCGTCCTGGATGCATAGCCAAATGTGTTTTCTACTCTTGACTCATTTTGTGTAAGTATGGTTCCCAAACCATAAATACTGGCATCAACCGTTATACAACAAGACAGATTGGGTTTGAACAGTTTCAACACTTTGAAACTGGCCAATTGTCTTTCAATCCATTCAAATGCTTGTTGTCACTTGATGTTCCAAACAAAAGAGACATGTTTTTAATACTTCTGTCAAGGGTTTAACATTGGAGGCATAATCAGGGATGAATCTGCTATAAAAATTGCACATTCCCAAAAATGACTTGAGTGTTATTTTATCTTTAGGTGTTATGACATTTATGATAGCATCAACTGAACCTGGTCTTGGTTCGATACCCTCACCCGATATCACATGCCCCAAATACTCCACGTTGTCCCTAAGTAATTCACATTTTGCTTTTTTTAGCACAACTCCTTTTTCTTGCAATATATGCAACACTTTGTTAAGAATCTTATTGTTTTCTTCATTTGATGCTGCGAATATCAACAATGTCATCTTGAAAAGCACCTTTTAATCTCTCTTGAACAGGTGATACATTATCCTCTGAAACACTGACTCAGCTGAAGCCAACCCAAATGGCATGCAGCAATACTGAAATGTGCCAAACAGTGAAACAAAAGCTTTATAGTGTCTAGATTCCAGCTCTAAGACCACCCATTGGTATGGTGATGCTAAGTCCAATTTGCTGAACCATTTTGCACCTGCAATAAGTGCTAGCAGATCAGATACAGGGCTTGAAAAATCTACTCGACCACTTGCTATGGCAAATTTTATTTTATGAGGTTGAGCTATTTTTTGATTCCACTCAACCCTTCTGGCGAGTGGACAAAGGACAGGTGTTCTGTTCAGTCATAAACTGAATTAGTAATTAAGCTGCCTTTAAATCTTATTCTTGTCACATTTGCTGTGTGTTCAGAGACAGAGGTCAAAAGTCAGTTTGTCTTCTTGCATTGCAAATACTCTTCCGTGTGACTGCAAAGTTCCAGGATTTTGTAAGGTGAACTGTCTGACCTATGTGAAATGAAAGGCTTTTGGTATCAGGTTTTTCCTACCACACAACATTTATATAACTAAGTCAGCTTTACAAACATTTCTAAATATATTTCAGTAGCTGTGAAAGATAATTTTTTCTACTTCTGTATGATGAAAAAAAATATTTTAATAGAATGAATAAAAAAGCATAACACTTTACATGGTGATGTGCAAATGATAAATGTTTTCTAAAACCCAATTTTCACAGATTATTGTTAATACACTATACAGTTTTATCAGTAAAGCTGCAAGTTAGTGGGTTTTTTGGACATTTCTTGGAAATGTACTGTCTGGAAGTGACAGTCCGTTACCACATCATGCTTTAGTAATATATTTATTAAAAGTGAGTGTTTAAACATAAACCTCAGAAGCACTCCTGCCCTGATGGCAAACCTATTAGTAAACTAAGAGGCAAGTCATGCATTGATCATGTGTACCCTATATGTGGGCTAGATTTATTATACTTGGAACAAACGTTTAGTGTTTTTAATCAACCAAAAGCGGATTTTTTTACAGCAGAAATGCTGAACTCACATATTTGAAGGTGCACTCATGTGAGAACGAAGAAAAAGTTGAATGTAAAATACAATATTTGCCTAGGGGCACACAGTTTGAGACCCGTTTCCGGGTCAAGTACTTTACAGTTAGGTCGAGTAGAATATTCAAGCTACTTGATCTGCAAGTCTAGTAATATTTTTATGATTTTTCGAGGCCGTAGTTATTTTCAGTAGAGGATGTGAATCCACCTATATTGCTTTGTTTAGGCTGTGCAGATCCACACAAACTCTAAGCACTCCATTCCGTTTGTGCGCTACCACCAGCGAAGACAACCATAGAAATGATTTAGTGGGCTCTATTATACCTTTCACACACTTCTCCTTTAATACTTATTCCTAATCCTCTCTGATGGATAAAGGAACACTGCAAAGTTTGTGCTTAATAGGGATGGGTCCTTCTTTGACTTTTATAGAATGGAAAAACCCTTTGATTGTTCCAATTTCTTCTGTGAGTAGTAAGGGATTTAGGGCCATATGTACCAACACATTTTCCCATAGACACAGAATGGGTAAAACCCTTTGATACATCTGGCCCCTAGACCTCACCTCTTCTATGTGATCTGCAGCAATGGCCGTGACTTGATCTTTGACAAAACAAATGACACAAAAATATCTCTTTTTTTTGCGCCATTTATTGCCCCCCCCCCAATGGGGGAATGCCCTCATTGCATACCTTATGCATGGCACATGTATAATGTAGTACAAAGGGTTATAAAGTGGCGCAATGCATGCATTTCGCCACTTTGTAAATTGGGCGCAAGGAAAAGGCCACCTTAGTTCCGCCTTATGGTAACAAAATGATGCTAAGGTGGTGCTAAAGTGGCGCTAGGGCTTCTTACATCTGGGCCATGGTTTCTTCAGAAAACCCAGCAAACTCAATTCTTCTGCCCTCATATGCTATAGGAGAGTGATCGAGGGGCTCCAAAATCTTTCCAGACCATTTCTCCCGTAATATTTCGTCCATAATTATTGTTATTCTAGCTCCTGAGCCATCTAGTATTCTGATAGTTTTGTTTCCTATTAATACATCAATGTAAGGATCAACACATTCAGCTGGATCTCCTGTCTTAGGGCCCGAATACGAGTCTGGTGGTCCTAAGACTGCCAAACGCAGGGTGGCGGTCAGACTGCCGTGGCTGTGGTGCTGATGGCGGTCTTGGTTGTAATCAGCCAAGTTAGCGCTGAACTCAGCACCACCCTGCTGATTACAACCTTGTTCTCTGCCAGCCTTTTTCATGGCAGTTCCACCACCATGAAAAGACTGGTGGAGAGCAATTATGGCCAATCGCTAGTCCATCTTCGAGATTAGGAAAGTACTGAAGGATTAGTTGGCAATTTGTTTTGCAAAATATCCTCTCAGATTCATTTGAGGATTTGGAAAGAGGTCTGCAAATATAATACGAAAGTCTTAAGAGGAGTACAAGATGGCAGGATGAGGCTCTTTGCTGCATGCATGATATTTTAAGGAGAAAATAAAAAGCACATCTAATAAAGGCATTTCTGTAGAGCACTAGAATATTACGCATCAGCTTAGTACACTTGGGCAGTCTCACATGAAGGCACAATTAGTCTCTTCTCCTTAAGGGGGGGCTTATAAGTATTTCATCTCTCGAAGTAACAATTCCTCTGGGAAGCCCCCTCATCATTTGGCCCCTCTATGATTATATCATGGGACATGCCTCTGTTACGCCCTCATGTCCAAAGAAGGCCTTCATAGCTTTTAAATTACCTGGGACATCCCTTACCTGTAGACCCCATTCTGCCAACTTCCTTGCATTGATCCTTTCAGGTCAACCATCTTGTCCTAGGCATCAGCTTGTTCCCCATATGTTTGTAATGACCATTTTTGTGTCTATCAAGCCTTGTTTCCCATGTTGTTTTTTGCCTCTGTGGATCAAATGCTTTCATCTATCCCACAAGGACATGGTGAGGTATCATGAGGCATGTAGCATCTTATACCCCAGAGAGCACACCCTCCACCTCGGTGCAAAACTCCTGTATTACATGCCAGACCCAAAGGGAGTGCACCAGGTCCCTTGCGCAGTTCTCCATTTGAGACTCATCTTTTCCTGTGACAGTCACATGCTCCAGCCTGTTCCTCATGTAGTTGACCTTTTGAGGATTTGTCGTCTTATTCATCTGAAGTTACCACAAATTGAAACCTCCACAGGGTGTTGCAGTGCCTCCTCTCAGTCCGCCTCTTCTAGTGCTCCTAAATCCTGCCTCATTTTTCCTAAAATGCTGCAGATCCTTCAGGTCATTATTTATTAATGTTCCACAGATTTGGGATATTACCCCTTTATCTAGTTCACAGAGAGGAGCCTGTTCTGCAGTGGTCGTGCATCCGACACCTCCTGCAGTCCCTATACTGCACAACTTAATCTGAATATATCCAGACAGTGCCCAGGGTGCAGAGGAATGGGTGACTGGATGCTCATGAGATGGGCATGTCCTGCTTTGGTGAGATATTGGGGATCTCATGTTGGTGACTGTATTGGAATTAAAATAAACCTGTGTCCCTGATCTTCAATCTTGGATAGCTCTGGATATTATAGATTTCTTTCCGGAGTAAGTATTTGTTTGTATCAGTAATGGGTGGTTCATGGGTGGTTCATGGAAAGCCAAAGAGCCACTAGAATCTGAATATCAACATGAAAAATAAAATATACAACAAAACAATATTTGAAAACCAAAATGATTCACAACACAAGTAGGAAAACATTTAGGGATTGTTTGCAAATGTTAGTCATTTGAGATGTCATCATTGATGTAAATGACCTTGTCATGAGTGAAGTAAGGAGGGAGGTCATGAGCAGTGCATTGCTGTGGGATAGGTTTTATTGTTAGCTCAGGTAACTATAACTGCTGAATTTCACTGGTTTTGTACGAGTGAAATGTGAGCCTAGCTATAACATCCCTGTAAACTTAGATTTTTTTAAGTGAATTTCTAGTTTTTTAAATTTTATTTCCTAACTATAATATCCCTTTCACCTTTGGTTTTTTTAAGTGAATTTTTAATTTTTTTTGATCAGATTTCCTAACTGTAACCACTAATCTCTGACAGTGAGTGTGTGAGTGAGTGCATAAGTGTCTGTGTAGGTCTGGGAGTGGGTGTGAGAGTGTCTGAGTAGGTCTGTGAGTGGGTACATGAGTCTCTGAGTGGGTTTGTGAGTGAGTACATGAGTTTCTGAATGGGTATGTGGCTAAGTGCCTGAGTCTCTGAGTGTATTTATGAGTGAGTGCATGAGTGTAGGAGGCTGGCCTGGCTTGTAGTGGGTACCAAGGGGTACTTACACTCTGTACCAGGTCCAGTTATCCCTTATTAGTGTAGAAGAGGTGTTTCTAGCAGCTTAGGCTGATAGAAGGTAGCTATAGCAGAGCAGCTTAGGCTGAACTAGGAGACATGCAAAGCTCCTACTATACCACTGGTGTCATATGCACAATATCATAAGAAAACCCAATACACAGATATACTAAAATAAAGGTACTTTATTTTTATGACAATATGCGAAAAGTATCTCAGTGAGTAACCTCAGTATGAGGATGCCAAATATACACAAGATATATGTACACAATATCAAAAATATGCAGTAATAGCAAAAGGAAGTAATGCAAGCAGTGTAAAGTTACAGTAGATTGCAATAGGAGCACATAGGTATAAGGGCAACACAAACCATATACTCCAAAAGTGGAATGCGAACGACGAAGGACCCCAAACCTATGTGAGCTTGTAGAGGGTCGCTGGGGCTGTAAGAAAACAGTGAGGGTTAGAAAAATAGCCCACCCCAAGACCCTGAAAAGTAGGTGTAAAGTGCACCTATAACCCCCAGCGAGCACAGAAGTCGTGATAGCGGGGTTCTGCAAGGAAGACCAACACCAGCAAAGCAAACAAAGTGGATTTCCGGACCTGAGTACCTGTGGTACAAGGGGACCAAGTCCAAGAGTCTCGACGATGTCGAGAGTGGGCAGATTCCCAGGAAATGCCAGCTGAGGTTACAAAGAAGCTGCCAACGCATGGTAGAAGCTGTGGATTCTGCAAGAACGAAGAGGGTTAGAAACTTCCCCTTTAGAGGATGGATGTCCCACGTCGTGAAGAAGCTTGCAGAGGTGTTCCCACGCAGAAAGACCGCAAACAAGCCTTGATAGCTGCAAGGGTTGTGGTTAGGGTTTTTGGGTGTTCCTGTGGCCCAGGAGGGACCAGGATGTCACCACTTGGATGAGGAGACAGAGGGGGTGCCCAGCAAGTCAGGGAGCCCTCACAGAAGCAGGCAGCACCCGCAGAAGTACCAGAACAGGCACTTGGAAGAGGAGTGAACCGGAGTCCACCCGAAGACACAAAAGGGAGTCCCACGACGCCGGAGGACAACTCAGAAGGTTGTGCACTGCAGGTTAGAGTGTCGGGGACCCAGGCTTGGCTGTGCACGAAGGAAATCCTGGAAGAGTGCACAGGAGCCGGAGCAGCTGCAAATCACGCAGTACCCAGCAATGCAGTCTAGCGTGGGGAGGCAAGGACTTACCTCCACCAAACTTGGACTGAAGAGTCACTGGACTGTGGGAGTCACTTGGACAGAGTTGCTGAGTTCCAGGGACCAGGCTCGTCGTGCTGAGAGGGGACCCAGAGGACCGGTGATGCAGTCTTTTGTTGCCTGCGGTTGCAGGGGGAAGATTCCGTCATCCCACAGGAGATTTCTTCAGAGCTCCTAGTGCAGAGAGGAGGCAGGCTACCCCCAGAGCATGCACCACCAGGAAACAGTCGAGAAGGCGGCAGGATCAGCGATACAAGGTTGCAGTAGTCGTCTTTGCTACTTTGTTGCGGTTTTGCAGGCGTCTTGAGCAGTCAGCGGTCGATCCTTTAGCAGAAGGTGAAGAGAGAGATGCAGAGGAACTCGTATGAGCACTTGCATTCGTTATCTAAAGAATTCCCCAAAGCAGAGACCCTAAATAGCCAGAAAAGAGGTTTGGCTACCTAGGAAGGAGGATAGGCTAGTAACACATGTAAGAGCCTATCAGAAGGAGTCTCTGACGTCACCTGCTGGCACTGGCCACTCAGAACAGTCCAGTGTGCCAGCAACACCTCTGTTTCCAAGATGGCAGAGGTCTGGAGCACCCTGGAGGAGCTCTGGGCACCTCCCCTGGGAGGTGCAGGTCAGGGGAGTTGTCACTCCCCTTTCCTTTGTCCAGTTTCGCGCCAGAGCAGGGCTGGGGGATCCCTGAACCGGTTTAGACGGGCTTATGCAGAGATGGGCACCATCTGTGCCCATCAAAGCATTTTCAGAGGCTGGGGGAGGCTACTCCTCCCCAGCCCTGACACCTTTTTCCAAAGGGAGAGGGTGTAACACCCTCTCTCTGAGGAAGTCCTTTGTTCTGCCTTCCTGGGCCAAGCGTGGATGGACCCCACGAGGGCAGAAACCTGCCTGAGGGGTTGGCAGCAGCTGCAGTGAAACCCCAGGAAAAGCAGTTTGGCAGTACCCGGGTCTGTGCTAGAGCCTCGGGGGACCATGGAATTGTCTCCCCAATGCAAGAATGGCATTGGGGTGACAATTCCATGATCTTAGACATGTTACATGGCCATGTTCGGAGTTACCATTGTGACGCTATACATAGGTAGTGACCTATGTATAGTGCACACGTGAAATGGTGTCCCCGCACTCACAAAGTCCGGGGAATTTGCCCTGAATGATGTGGGGGCACCTTGGCTAGTGCCAGGGTGCCCACACACTAAGTAACTTAGCACCCAACCTTCACCAGGTGAAGGTTAGACATATAGGTGACTTATAAGTTACTTAAGTGCAGTGGTAAATGGCTGTGAAATAACGTGGACGTTATTTCACTCAGGCTGCAGTGGCAGGCCTGTGTAAGAATTGTCAGAGCTCCCTATGGGTGGCAAAAGAAATGCTGCAGCCCATAGGGATCTCCTGGAACCCCAATACCCTGGGTACCTCAGTACCATATACTAGGGAATTATAAGGGTGCTCCAGTATGCCAATGTGAATTGGTGAAATTGGTCACTAGCCTGTTAGTTACAATTTGGAAAGCAGAGAGAGCATAACCACTGAGGTTCTGATTAGCAGAGCCTCAGTGAGACAGTTAGTCATCACACAGGGAACACATACAGGGTACACTTATGAGCACTGGGGCCCTGGCTGGCAGGGTCCCAGTGACACATACACTAAAACAACATATACAGTGAAATATGGGGGTAACATGCCAGGCAAGATGGTACTTTCCTTCACACACACCCCCCTCAAACGAAGGACAATAAGACTAGCCATGACCTGATGAGTCTTCATTGTTTAAGTGGAAATATCTGGAGAGTCCATCTGCATTGGAGTGGGTACTCGCAGGTCTATGTTCCACTGTATAGTCCATTCCCTGTAGAGATATGGACCACCTCAACAATTTAGGGTTTTCACCTTTCATTTGTTTTAGCCAAAGTAGAGGTTTGTGGTCTGTCTGAACAATAAAGTGAGTGCCAAACAGGTATGGCCTCAACTTCTTCAGTGCCCAGACCACAGCAAAGGCCTCCCTCTCTATGGCAGACCAACGCTTTTCTCTAGGGGTCAACCTCCTGCTGATAAAAGCAACAGGTTGATCCTGGCCCTCAGAATTGAGTTGTGATAAGACTGCCCCTACCCGTAATTCAGATGCATCAGTTTGAACAATGAATTTCTTAGAGTAATATGGGCTTTTTAGGACAGGTGCAGTGCACATGGCCTGTTTCAGCTCCTCAAAAGCTTTCTGACAGCTAGCTGTCCACAATACCTTTTTAGGCATTTTCTTGGAACTGAGGTCATTAATTGGGGCTGCAGTGGAGCCATAGTTCTTAATGAACCTCCTGTAATACCAAGTGAGGCCTAAGAAGGCTCTCACCTGGGTCTGAGTTGTAGGGGGAACCCAATCCATGATAGTTTGGATTTTCCCCTGAAGTGGTGCAATCTGTTCTCCACCTACCAGGTGTCCCAGATAAACCACTTTCCCCTGCCCTATCTGGCACTTTGAAGCCATGATAGTGAGGCCTGCCTTTTGCAGGGCCTCCAAAACTTTTCATAGGTGGACCAGGTGATCATCCCAGGTGGAGCTAAAGACAGCTATATCGTCCAGATATGCTGCACTAAAAGACTCCAACCTCTGCAGGACTGTATTCACCAACCTCTGAAAAGTGGCAGGTGCATTTTTCAAACCAAAGAGCATTACTGTGAATTGGTAGTGCCTCCAATAGTCGAAAATGCAGTTTTTGCTTTAGCATCCTCTGATAACTTGATCTGCCAATACCCTGCAGTCAAATCAAAGGTCCTTAGATACTTGGCAGATGCCAGTGTATCTATGAGCTCATCTGCCCTGGGTAAAGGGTGAGCATCAGTTTTTGTTACCTGGTTGAGACCTCTGTAATCTACACAAAACCTCATCTCTCTTTTCCCATCTTTTGAGTGAGGCTTTGGTACAAGCACCACAGGAGAGGTCCATGGGCTTTCAGAATGTTCAACCACTCCCAGTTCAAGCATTTTCTGAACTTCTTGTTTTATGCAGTCTCTGACATGGTCAGGATGCCTATAGATCTTACTTTTGACAGGCATGCTGTCTCCAGTATCTATAATGTGCTCACACCAAGAAGTGGTGCCTGGCACAGTAGAAAAGAGTTCAGAAAATTGACCTAGGAGATTTATGCAGTTGTCTTTTTGCTCAGCGGTAAGACAGTCTGCCAAAACTACACCTTCCACTAGAGCATCTTGTTCTGTGGAAGAGAAGAGATCAGGGAGAGGGTCACTCTCTTCTTCCTGTCCTTCATCTGTTGCCATGAGTAGGGTGAGATCAGCCCTGTCATAGTAGGGTTTAAGGCGATTGACATGGAGCACCCTAAGGGGACTCCTGGCAGTACCCAAGTCAACCAAGTAGGTGACTTCTCCCTTCTTTTCAACAATGATGTGGGGTCCACTCCATTTGTCTTGGAGTGCTCTTGGGGCCACAGGCTCCAATACCCACACCTTCTGTCCTGGTTGGTACTGAATCAGAACAGCCTTCTGGTCATGCCATTGCTTTTGGAGCTCTTGGCTGGCCTGAAGGTTTTTACTGGCCTTTTTCATGTACTCAACCATTTTGGATCTTAGGCCGAGTACATAATCCACTATGTCTTGTTTAGGAGCTTTTAAAGGTTGTTACCAACCCTCCTTCACAAGTGTTAGAGGACCTCTTACAGGGTGTCCAAATAGGAGTTCAAAGGGGCTGAAGCCCACTCCTTTCTGGGGTACCTCCTTGTAAGCAAAAAGGAGGCAAGGTAACAGGACATCCCATCTCCTCCTGAGTTTTTCAGGGAGTCCCATTATCATACCTTTTTAGAGTTGTATTAAATCTCTCTACCAGTCCATTAGTTTGTGGATGATAAGGAGTGGTGAATTTGTATGTTACAACACATTCCTTCCACATAGCTTTCAAGCATGCAGATATAAAGTTGCTACCCCTGTCTGATACCACCTCTTTTGGGAAACCCACTCTGGAAAAGATTCCCAGGAGGGCTTTTGCCACTGCAGGTGCTGTAGTGGTCCTTAGAGGAATTGCTTCAGGATATCTTGTGGCATGGTCCCCTACCACCAAGATAAACCTATTGCCTGAAGCAGTAGGAGGGTCAAGGGGGCCAACTATGTCAACCCCTACCCTTTAAAAGGAAACCCCAACCACAGGCAGTGGAATAAGGGGAGCCTTTGGGGTGCCACCAGTCTTGCCACTGGCTTGGCAGGTCACGCAGGAATTACAAAAATCCTTTGTGTCCTCGGACATCCTAGGCCAGTGAAACAGGGGGACAAGCTTTTACCATGTTTTAATCTGACCCAAATGTCCAGCCAAGGGAATGTCGTGTGCCAGAGTTAGGAGGAACTCTCTGTATTGCAGGGGAATGACCAATCTCCTGGCTGCTCCAGGTTTTGGGTCCCTTGCCTCTGTATACAAGAGGTTGTCCTCCCAGTAAACTCTATGTGAGTCACTGACATCCCCATTTTGCTGTTCAACAGCTTGCTGTCTTAGACCCTCTAATGTGGGACAGGATTGTTGTGCCACACACAGCTCCTCCCTGGAAGGCCCCCCTCCACCCAAAAGCTCAGCAGTGTCTGCTGCCAGCTCCTCTGGTGAAGGTTCTGCACAGGGGGGAAATTCTTCTTCCTCAGAAGTAGAATCATCTGTAGAGGGATGGATAGTGGGTAGGGATTTACCCTTACTAACCCTAGCTTTAGGGAGCACTTGGTCCATTGTTCCAGGATCCAAGCACCCTGTCCTTTTTGCTTTTTGGCCTGAGCCCTGGTTAAAGCAAAAATATGCCCAGGAATGCCCAGCATTGCTGCATGAGCCTCCAACTCCACTTCTGCCCAAGCTGATGTCTCTAAATCGTTCCCTAGTAGACAGTCTACAGGTAAATCTGAGGCAACCACAACTTTATTTGGACCAGTAACCCCCCCCCCCAGTTGAGATTCACAACAGCCATGTGGTGGCTAAGAGTGTTGTTATGAGCATCTGTCACTTGGTACTGGTGACCAAGTAGGTGTTGTTCAGGGTGTACCAGTTTCTCTATCACCATGGTAACACTGGCACCTGTGTCCCTGTAGGCCTGAACCTCAACACCATTGATTAGGGGAAGTTGCTTGTACTTATCCATATTAAGGGGACAAGCAACCAAGGTGGCCAAATCAATGGCACCTTCAGAGACTAACACAGCCTCTGTGGTCTCCCTAACAAGACCAACCCCAACTAAATTACCAAATGTGAGCCCAGCTACTCCCTTGGATTGGCTATTAGTAGGTTTGCTCCCACCACCACTGCTATTACAAGGGGCAGTAGAGGTTTCAGTAGGGGTTGTGGTAGTGGGAGGCTTGGTGCTTTTCTTTGGACAACTTGCATCAGTTGTCCAATGGCCTTTTACTTTACATAAATAGCACCATTGTTTCTTTACTTGATTAGAAGTGGATTTGGACCCACCACCCCCACCAGAGTGTTTTTGTGGGCCTGATGAAGACTCATTTTTAGATTTGTCCCCACCCTTGTCTGAAGACTTACCATCCTTCTTCTTGCCATCCTTGTCACCCCCTGTATGAACTTTTCTGTTCACTCTTGTTCTGACCCATTTGTCTGCCTTCTTTCCCAATTCTTGGGGAGAGGTCAGATCTTAGTCCACTAGATATTGGTGTAACAAATCAGACACACAGTTATTCAGAATATGCTCTCTCAAGATTAGACTGTACAGGCTTTCATAGCCAGAAATGTTACTGCCATGTAACCACCCCTCCAAGGCCTTCACTGAATAGTCAACAAAGTCTACCCAGTCTTGTGAGGACTCTTTTCTGGTTTCTCTGAACTTAATCCTGTATTGTTCAGTGGTTAAGCCAAATCCATCCAAGAGTGCATTCTTCAAAACTGTAAAATTATTGGCATCACTTTCCTTCACAGTAAGTAGCCTATCCCTACCCTTTCCACTGAAAGATAGCCATAGGATTGCAGCCCACTGCTTTTGAGGGACCCCCTGTACCATACAGGCCCTCTCAAGTGCAGCAAACCACTTGTTAATGTCATCCCCCTCCTTGTAAGGGGGAACTATCTTATGCAGATGTGAGAAAGTAGCCTCTTTCTAGCCTTGTTACCCCAACTTTTGGCCTGTTTGTGAGTATATGTCAGGTGCTTTCACTGTCTCACTGGGATCCTGCTTGCCAGGGCCCAGTGCTCATAGTGAAAACCCTATGTTTCCAGTATGTTTGTTATGTGTCACTGGGACCCTGCTAGCTAGGACCCCAGTGCTCATATGTATGTGTTCCCTGTGTGATGCCTATCTGTCTCACTGAGGCTCTGCTAACCAGAACCTCAGTGGTTATGCTCTCTCTTTACAAATTGTCACTAACAGGTTAGTGACCAATTTCACCAATTCACATTGGCATACTGGAACACCCTTATAATTCCCTAGTATATTGTACGGAGGTCTTCAGGGTATTGGGGTTCCAGGAGATCCCTATGGGCTGCAGCATTTCTTTTGCCACCCATAGGGAGCTCTGACAATTCTTACACCCGCCTGCCACTACAGCCTAAGTGAAATAAGGTCCACGTTATTTCACAGCCATTTACCACTGCACTTAAGTAACTTATAAGTCACCTATATGTCTAACCTTTACCTGGTAAAGGTTGGGTGCTAAGTTACTTAGTGTGTGGGTACCCTGGCACTAGCCAAGGTGCCCCCACATCGTTCAGGGCAAATTCTCCGGACTTTGTGAGTGCGGGGACACCATTACACGCGTGCACTGTACATAGGTCACTACCTATGTACAGCGTCACAATGGTAACTCCGAACATGGCCATGTATCATGTCTGGCATGTTCTGGCATTGGGGAGACAATTCCATGATCCCCCGAGTCTCTAGCACAGACCCGGGTACTGCCAAACTACCTTTCCCGGGGTTTCACTGCAGCTGCTGCTGCTGCCAACCCCTCAGACAGGTTTCTGCCCTCCGGGGGTCCAGCCAGGCTTGGCCCAGGAAGGCAGAACAAAGGACTTCCTCAGAGAGAGGGTGTTACACTTAGGAAAAAGGTGTCAGGGCTGGTGAGGAGTAGCCTCCCCCAGCCTCTGGAAATGCTTTGATGGGCACAGATGGTGTCCATATCTGCATAAGCCAGTCTACACCGGTTCAGGGATCCCCCAGCCCTGCTCTGGCGCGAAACTGGACAAAGGAAAGGGGAGTGAGCACTCCCCTGACCTGCACCTCCCAGGGGAAGTGCCCAGAGCTCCTCCAGTGTGCTCCAGACCTCTGCCATCTTGGAAACAGAGGTGTTTGTGGCACACTGGACTGTTCTGAGTGGCCAGTGCCAGCAGGTGACGTCAGAGACTCCTTCTGATAGGCTCTTATCTGTGTTACTAGCCTATCCTCCTTCCTAGGTAGCCAAACCTCCTTTTCTGGCTATTTAGGGTCTCTGCTTTGGGGAATTCTTTAGATAACGAATGCAAGTGCTCATCCGAGTTCCTCTGCATCTCTCTCTTCACCTTCTGCCAAAGGATCGACCGCTGACTGGAATGGAATTTGTTTCTATCTCCATGAAAACGTTCAGGTGCTGCTAAGGGCACAGCATTAGGAACATTAGGAACATTAACAGTAACCTCAACTGGGGGAGGCAAAGTTGTATGTTTTGATGGCGCCCCTGTCTCTGAGGAGGTTTTAAACAAAGGCGTAAAAGCTGTGTTCCACTGAGATCCCCTAAATTTATACCTGCTTAAATCCTGTTTTAAAGAGGTATTCTCTATCTTTAATCTCTCTATTTCCTCTTGCATATGTTGCAAGATGCCAGACACTGATTCATTATGAGCCAAGTCCTCATTTAGGGCCTGCGCCATATCCGTGACGTCAATGCCCTCTATTTCTTCCCCGGTATTCATCGTCCACCAGAACTGAAATTTTTTAAGGCTTGTGCTTCTGTCAAAGCCCAGCTCACCTGAGTTCTTGTTCAGTTCTGATGGAGGTTGAAGACAATCCGACCCCACCCTGAAACTGCTTGTTCCAGCACACTAGTTTTTAACACAGTGCACTAAGAACAGAAGCTCAAGGGAAGGGGGAAGTGGATAAAATAAAATAGAGAGAGAACACCGTTCTTGCGTTTCCACTGTTGAAGTGCTGCACAAATCTGCGGCCCTTTCTGACGTCTGCAGAAACTGGTGCCTAATGAAACATAAACAAAGAACAGATAAGTGCAACCTATTCCTAAATGGGTTCCTGACTATCCCTTTATGTATTAGAAAATTCTCTTCTAAAAGTACCTCTTAGATCCTGGTCTCTAGTTTCCAGGTTTGGAATGTGTTACTGCTCTGGAATGTGCTTTCTATTACTGTAAAGCTTCTAAAACATTAAACAAATACCGTTATCAGAATTACCAATATCAAACATTCATCTTAATATAACTAAAGCCTAAATTCCCAATAGCAGACTCACTTTTTCCATATTTCCAGAATCTTTTATAAAACAAATACTGTACTTTTACATCAAAACACAGCATGTAATTTGCGCAAGTCCTTGATTTACTGTTTGCCTTGCTGTTAATGGTTCTTAAAAGTTCCATAAAAAAAATTTTGCTTCACAAAGTTCCGCAAAGTTTTCTTGTAACAAAGAATTTGAATCACAATGTTCGTGGAAGGTATCTTGTTTCAAATTGTCTATACACGAATCCAGAAATTGTTGTCAAAGTTCTTTCAGGTAATAAAAGGTTTTGCACTTACTTGTTGCTGGCAAGAGATACTGATCAGTCTAACCTTGTCTTCTTTCTCTTTTGCAGGTTGCTTGTAGGAGAGAGGCTGAGGCAAGGAGGAACCCGGAAACCGGCAGAAGGAAGAGTCAGCAGCTGCGCCCATTGAAGCCAATGAAAGTCTGTAGAGAGCAGGAGTGCCAGCGCCGAGGGATCTGTTCTCAGGTAAGCGGGAGGTAGACGAGCACAAGCACTGGGTGAGGCTCGGGGGATGCCTTTTATAGACAGGGCTGGGTGTGGTTCGAAGAGCTGGGTGTGGTTTGAAGGGCTGGGTGTGGTCCGCACATGCTGCACATGTTCTTGAAAGGTGAGCAGAGCTGGGTGTGGTTTGAAGAGCTGGGTGTGGTCCTCACATGCTGCACATGTTCTTGAAAGGTGTGCAGAGTTTCAGTTATTATGCAAATGAGTTGAATTAACACATGGCCTAGGGAGGAGTGTTTTTAAAGAAGCCTTGGTAAAAGCAAGGCCCAATGTGTAAACAAAACAGCACATTACAGAACCCACTAGTGCAGTGAGAGGGGACATGCTCTTTGCTGTGCACAAACCCTAACAAAACCGCAACAAAGTAGCAAAGTCGACTACTGCAACCTTGTATCGCTGATCCTGCCGCCTTCTCGACTGTTTCCTGGTGGTGCATGCTCTGGGGGTAGCCTGCCTCCTCTCTGCACCAGGAGCTCTGAAGAAATCTCCAGTGGGATTACGGAATCTTCCCCCTGCAACCACAGGCAACAAAAGACTGCATCACCGGTCCTCTGGGTCCCCTCTCAGCACGACGAGCGTGGTCCCTGGAACTCAGCAACTCTGTCCAAGTGACTCCCACAGTCCAGTGACTCTTCAGTCCAAGTTTGGTGGAGGTAAGTCCTTGCCTCCCCACGCTAGACTGCATTGCTGGGTACCGCGTGATTTGCAGCTGCTCCGGCTCCTGTGCACTCTTCCAGGATTTCCTTCATGCACAGCCAAGCCTGGGTTCCCGACACTCTAACCTGCAGTGCACAACCTTCTGAGTTGTCCTCCAGCGTTGTGGGACTCCCTTTTGCGTCTTCGGGTGGACTCCGGTTCACTCCTCTTCCAAGTGCCTGTTACAGTACTTCTGCGGGTGCTGCCTGCTTCTGTGAGGGCTCCCTGACTTGCTGGGCGCCCCCTCTGTCTCCTCATCCAAGTGGTGACATCCTGGTCCCTCCTGGGCCACAGCAACACCCAAAAACCCTAACTGCAACCCTAATAATAGGCCGATCTGCCCCCGGGGGGGCAGAAAAGGCCTTAAAAAATGCCCCCCCAGTAGCGACCCTTGCCCAAGGGGTCGCTCCCTCATGCCAATTTCCTAAAAAAAAAAAATACCTGGTGTCTAGTGGGCGTTTTAGCAGCCAGATTGCTTGCAATCCAGCTGCTAAAACGCTTAGAGAGACTTCAAAGGGAAGGAAATTCCTTTCCTTCCCTTTGAAGCCTCTCCGGCCTCCTCCACGTTATCGGAAGAGAAATGCTTTGCATTTCCCTTCCGATCGTGCTGGAAGCTGAGCTTTCAGCGCAATGGGAGGAGGCCTCTGTGATAGTCATGGGGAGGTGGGGGATCAGGGGTGGAAGGGTAAGGGCTTCCCCTTCCATCCCTGCCTAGGGGGGATGGGGGGACCCCGGCTCTGTGCCCAGGACATAATGGTTACGTCCTGGGCACATGAGCACTGTGCCTCAGGAAGTAACCATTACGTCCTGGGCACAGAAGGGGTTAAGGTGACAAGCAACAAGGGTGGCAAGGTCAATGCCACCATCTTTGACTAAAACAGCCTCATTGGTTTCCTTAACTAAACTAACCCCCACTACATTACCCAGGGTAAGCCCTGCTACAACCTTGGGCTGGTTATTTGTAGTGTTTTCCCACCACCATTATTACTAGGGGCACTAGTGGACGCAGTGGGGGTTGTGGTGGTGTGAGGTTTGGTGTTCCTCTTGGGACAAGTGGGGTCACTTGCCCAATGGCCTTTGTTTTTACACAGGTAACAACAAGGATTTGTATTCTGTTGGTTGGAAGAGGATTTAGACCCACCCCCAGAGGATTTTTGTGAGCCTGATGAACACTTACTTTTTATCTTTGTCCCCACCTTTGGCATTAGACTTACCATCCTTCTTCTTGTCCTTGTGGCACCCTGTATGAGTTTTTCTGCTCACCCTTGTTCTGACCCATTTGTCTGCCTTCTTTACCAATTCTTGGGGAGAGGTCAGATCTGAGTCTACCAAGTATTGGTGCAACACATCAAACACACAGTTATTCAGAATATGCTCTCTCAGAATTAGAGTATAAAAACCCTCATAGTCAGACACTTTGCTGCCATGCAACCAACCTTCTAAAGCCTTCACAGAACAGTCCACAAGGTATTTCCAATCTTGTGAAGACTCTTTTCTGGTCTCCCTGAACTTTATTCTATATTATTCAGGGGTTAAGCCAAATCAAACCAAGAATGATGTCTTCAGAATACTATAATTGTCTGAATCTTCTTCTCTGACAGTGAGAAGTATAACCGTCCCCTTGCCAGAAAAGGACAACCAGAAAATAGCAGCCTACTGCCCTTGAGGGACCATCTGAACTTTACAGGCCCTCTCAAGTGCAGCAAACCACTTATAGATGTCATCCCCCTCTTTGTAAGGGGGAACAATTTTCTGCAGATTTCTGGAATCAAAAGTATTCTTCCTAACACTATAATTCATGAAACTGCTGCTACCATGGGGAACTAACCCTAACCCCTGCCTCTCTCTCTCCACAGCCAAGGCCTCCCTATCTAGGGCTAGCTGTTGCTGCTGCAGCCTCAGTCTGGCCTCCTCCAGTCTTGGTTTCCTGAGCTCCCTATCTATGGAGTCATCACCTCGAGTTGAACCATGGGATCCCTCAGAGACTGAGATGATATGAGAATGTGCAGAGGTAGATCTTACCCTAGCCTTTGTAACCCTGGTAACCTGACCTCTAGGTGTGAAGGGAGGCCTCCCAAAGTGACTATCCCTCCCACTACCAGCTACACTAGATGCCCTCATAGGGAGCACCCGTGACTTCAGAGCTCGGCCCAGCAGTAGACATAGTGTAGTGAGTGTTAGAGTAGTGAGAGTGAAAAGAGAAACCTACTCTACCTAACCCCTAGTCTCCTAGAAAGGAACGCAAGAGACTAGGGGTCAGATGTAGCAAACGTTTGCGAGTCGCAAATGGTCGCAGCGCTTTTTGCGACCTCGTAAAACGTGAAATGGGATGTACAAATCCCATTTCAGAGTACCAAATAGCAATGCCACCCATTACCGACATGCAAAATTTGCCACCTGATTTTGCGACTCGCAATTAGGAAGTCGCAAATTGCGAGTCGCAAACCGTATGCAAAAGCCAGTCGCAAATTGCGACTAGTCGCAAAAAGCCTGTTTTGCACACCCAGATTACCACTGATTCAGAACAGGTGGTAACCAGAACCAAAGTATAAAAGGAGACCCAGATGGCATCTGGGTTACTCAAAATGGCTGCACTATACATGATTGCATGGAGGAGGAGAGTCCAGGCTGCCCAGCAGAGTAGGCAGAGACAGGAGAGGATATACCGAACCAGGCAGACACTATTTCAACAAACTGAGGATGAGATTTATGATAAATACAGACTGAGCAGCGCAGTTATCCTAATGATCATTGAACTGCTGAAACCTCAGCTAGAACACCAGACAATGCGCGGCAGCGCCATCCCCACACATGTGCAAGTGCTATGCTCACTGCACCTCTTGGCCTCGGGTAGCTATCAGGGGGTCATTGCTGTGGCAGGTGGGGTATCTCAAAGTGCCCTCTCAAGATTCTTCAGGCGTTTCCTAGATGCCATACTCGCACACATGTCCAGATATATGTACCTTCCCAGGAATGAGGCAGAAATGTACAGCACCAAGTTGGACTTCTACAGAACCGCCAACTTCCCACATGTAATAGGGTGTGTGGACGGGACACATATACCAATTTGCCCACCAGCAAATCTGGAATATGTGTTCCGCAATAGGAAATGTACCCACTCACTAAACATCCAGGTGGTATGTGATGCCAATAATGTCATTACTGACATTGTGGCTAAATATCCAGGGAGTACACAGGATGCCTACATATTCAGGCACAGTGGGATACACCAACGCCTAGAACATGGGGAGTTTGGAGAAGGATATTTATTAGGTACTGGCGTGTACACTCTGAAGCCTTACATACATGTTACTGCGTAACTCTGTGATGCCCTGCTAAATTTGCCTCTTTTGTCAAACAGGTGACAGTGCATATGCCCTGAGACCATGGATACTCGCCCCATACCTAACACCTGGCAATCAGAATGAGAGACGATACAACATTGGACACAGCGAACCAGAGCTGTAATTGAGAGGACGTTCGGCTTGTTGAAGTCACGATTCAAATGCCTGCACAAAAGTGGAGGAGCACTTCAGTATGATCCAGAAACAGCATGCAAGATAGTTGCCACCTGTGCCATCCTACACAACATTGCCACCAGACGTGGGCTATATCACGCCCCTGACAACACAGATTCGGAGGATAAGGAGCAACAGCTACCACACCGACAGCCTGGGGATGGAAGCATTGCAATGGAGGGCAGACAGAGACAGAACCACATAGCAACCCACTACTTTGGCAGGTACGTAGCAACCATGACAACACTCACTAATGTAACACACATTGCCCAGTTGTGTAGTTCAACAAATTAACCCTTTTATTGCAGCACTATAATGAGGAAACAATAGTTGACTATACTACAGAATGCAAACAGAAGTGTAGTCTGACACATTACGTGCATGTGCCTCTGTAACACCACATATCAGTAGCTCACAGCCTCCTGCGACTGCGGCCACCATGGCTCACTCCAGGTTGGTCCCCTGATCCCTGGCGTGCACTGCTACTCCACAACACACGTGCATCAGTAGCAGACATACTACTCACACTGGAGACCTCCTTACTGTCCACCGGGGTATCCCCAATGCCCCTTGCTGGCTGTCTGGTCTCTAGCAGGTCCACCGCATGGCTATTGCGGCCAAGTCCTCGAGCCACATCTCCTGCAAAATGGCCTAGTTCCACTTGCAGGCTGACAGTGCGCCTTGACAGGCAGGTTGTAGTGGTAGCCAGGAGCCCTATAGACACACCTAGCCTGTCTAAATGGGCAGCAGTGTTGCGCTCCCTGCGCCATGCTTGTACCCTGTCGCCCACCATTTCCCTGACCAAGTTGTCTATGGAGGTAGTCAGGTTACCCAAGTGAGCGTTCATTGTGGTGAACTGGTTGTCCTCATTTGCCAGCCCATGCGTGAGTGTATTCTGCAGTCTTGAAAGGGAACCGCATTTGTCTATTTTGCAGCTGGTGACTCTGCAGTAAGGATGCCTCCAGTCCCAATAAATCCTCATCAGTAACATCCTCCCTACGCACAGACTGCATTGTACATCGTCGTCTATGCACCGAGCCAGCTGATCCCCGTGGTTGACTCTCCCTAGGCATTGGCTCCGGTGTCACAGTGGCTGCCTCCATACCCAGCGCAGGATCATCCATTGTCTCCTGTGTTGATTGGACGGGTGGTGTTGTCCTGCACTCCCCTGCGGTGTCTGTGGCAGCCTCCTCCTGTGTGTCAGTGCCTTAATCCTCTCCCTGCACAGTGGCACTGATGGGGGAGCCTTGTGGGGGACCTGTGGGAGATAGGGGATACACTGTCAGTGTCTCGCATATGTTAGATGCCTAAGAATAAACATTTCCCTCTATTTGGACTACTGTACTACATTTCCCATAATGCACTGTTCTATAGGTTGCAAAACTGGGAATGGAGCTAATCTGGAGGGGCATGCTGATGTGTACTGTGATTGTGTGCATGGTGCATAGGCTGGTGTAAATACGTTAATTTTGGTACTTACTTTTTGATGTTCCTGGTGCTGAACTGTCTAGGTCTCCGATGCCTAGTACAGCCTCCGGCTCCAGAGTTGTCTCCACCATGGTTTCGATGGCTGTAGGGGGTGGTACAGTAGATGGCACTCTTCCAGTGACATGCATCTCCCTCATGCACTCTGCCACCCTTTCCTTGGTCCTGGAGCGAAGGTCATACCACCTTTTGCGGACCTCATCCAGGGTGCTGTGGCTGACACTGATGGCATTTATTTTGTTGAGGATGTCCTGCCAGATCTTCTTTTTGTGGCTGTCAGGGACACTCATTTCTGCCTCCACTGGGTGTCTCCTTCTTCTGTGTAGTCATTGTTGCTGCAGCTCCTCTCACCTGTTCCATGGGGTTACTTCCTGGTTCTGATGTCATCACTCAGAACCAGGAAGTGGGTTTTTCAACAGTATAATTTGCACCTGCGTGCAATTTGCGAGCCAGTCGCAATTTGTGACACCGGACCACACCCTTGTGCAATTTGCGACGTCACAAATTGTGAGGTCGCAAATAGCGACCTCGCACAATGTGAGGTCGCAAATTGCGGTGCGACTCCGCACCGAATCGCTATTTGGTATAGCAATTTTTCCTAGCATATCGTTTTGCAAGTCAGAAATAGCGATTCGCATGGAGTCGCTATTTCCGAGTCGCTATTTTTTGCGTTCCTACATCTGGCCCTAGATCCTGTACTAGGTATATGTATGTAAAGCTCTAGGTATAGAGTACACTTTCCTGTGGAAAGCACCAGTGACAGAGTGATAAAGCAATTGCAAGTATTTATCCCACTGCTGCACCACCAATGCAGGAGGCTGGTCTGGTTCGTAGTGGGTAGCAAAGGTACTTACACCTTATACCAGGTCCAGTTATCCTTTATTAGTGAAATGTAGTCAGTGTCTAGAAGCTAGGCTCTCTAGGTGTAGTGTGGGCGAGCAGCCAAGACCTAACTAGGAGTCATGCAAAGCTCATCCAATACCACTGTAGTCACACAGTACTCACATGAAAGAAAATACTCAGGCCCATATTTATACTTTTTTAACTCTGCATTTGCGCCTCTTTTTGATGCAAAAGTTGCGCAAAATTACAAAATACGATTGTATTTTGTAAGTTTGCGCCGCTTTTGCGTAAAAAAGCAGCGCAAATGCAGCACAAAAAAGTATAAATATGGGCCTCAGTGTTACAAAAATAAAGGTACTTTATTTTGGTGACACAAATGCCAAAAATACCTTACAGACTATACTCCCTTAGTAGGAAAGTAATATACACAGTGTAAGGAAATGGCTCCCTGTTGCAGTTACCCCCCACTTTTTGCCTGATACTGATGCTGACTTGACTGAGAAGTGTGCTGGGACCCTGCTAACCAGGCCCCAGCACCAGTGTTCTTTCACCTAAAATGTACCATTGTCTCCACAATTGGCACAACCCTGGCACCCAGGTAAGTCCCTTGTGACTGGTACCCCTGGTACCAAGGGCCCTGATGCCAGGGAAGGTCTCTAAGGGCTGCAGCATGTCTTATGCCACCCTAGGGACCCCTCACTCAGCACAGACACACTGCTTGCCAGATTGTGTGTGCTGGTGGGGAGAAAATGACTAAGTCGACATGGCACTCCCCTCAGGGTGCCATGCCAACCTCACAGTACCTGTGGCATAGGTAAGTCACCCCTCTACCAGGCCTTACAGCCCTAAAGCAGGGTGCACTATACCACAGGTGAGGGCATAGGTGCATGAGCACTATGCCCCTACAGTGTCTAAGCAAAACCTTAGACATTGTAAGTGCAGGGTAGCCATAAGACTATATGGTCTGGGAGTCTGTCAAAAACGAACTCCACAGCTCCATAATGGCTACACTGAATACTGGGAAATTTGGTACCAAACTTCTCAGAATGATAAACCCACACTGATGCCAGTGTTGGATTTATTAAAAAATACACACAGAGGGCATCTTAGAGATGCCCCCTGTATTTTACCCAATTGTTCAGTGCAGGACTGACTGGTCTGTGCCAGCCTGCTGCCGATAGACGAGTTTCTGACTGCATGTGGTGAGGGCCTTTGTGCTCTCTGGGGACAGACCTCCCTCCTGCAGGAACTGTAACACCTAGCAGTGAGCCTCAAAGGCTCAGGCTTCGTGTTACAATGCCCCAGGGCACTCCAGCTAGTGGAGATGCCTGCCCCCTGGACACAGCCCCCACTTTTGGCGGCAAGTCCAGGAGAGATAATGAGAAAAACAAGGAGGAGTCACTAGCCAGTCAGGACAACCCCTAAGGTGTCCTGAGCTGAGGTGACTCTGACTTTTAGAAATCCTCCATCTTGCAGATGGAGGATTCCCCCAATAGGATTAGGGATGTGCCCCCCTCCCCTCAGGGAGGAGGCACAAAGAGGGTGTAGCCACCCTCAAGGACAGTAGCCATTGGCTACTGCCCTCCCAGACCTAAACACACCCCTACATTGAGTATTTAGGGGCTCCCAGAACACAGCAAGATAGATTCCTGCAACCTAAGACGAAGAAGGACTGCTGAGCTGAAAAACCCTGCAGAGAAGACGGAGACACCAACTGCTTTGGCCCCAGCTCTACCGGCCTGTCTCCCCACTTCTAAAGACACTGCTCCAGCGACGCGTTCCACAGGGTCCAGTGACCTCTGAAGCCTCAGAGGACTACCCTGCATCTAGAAGGACCAAGAACTCCTGAGGACAGCGGCTCTGTTCCCCAAAGACTGCAACTTTGCAACAAAGAAGCAACTTTGAAACAACACACTTTTCCCGCCGGAAGTGTGAGAATTTGCACTCTGCACCCGACGCCCCCCGCTTGACACCACAGGGAGGACTCCCCATTGACTACGAGACCGTAAGTAGCCAGAGTTGACCCCCCTGAGCCCTCACAGCGACGCCTGCAGAGGGAATCCCGAGGCTCCCCCTGACCGCGACTGCCTGCTTCAAAGACCCGACGCCTGGTACAGACTCTGCACCCGCAGCCCCCAGGACCTGAAGGATCCGACCTCCAGAGCAGGAGCGACCCCCAGGTGGCCCTCTCCCTTGCCCAGGTGGTGGCTACCCTGAGGAGCCCGCCCCTTGCCTGCCTGAATCGCTGAAGAGACCCCTTGGTCTCCCATTGATTTCTATTGCGAACCCGAAGCTTGTTTGCACACTGCACCCGGCCGCCCCGTGCCGCTGAGGGTGTACTTTCTGTGCTGACTTGTGTCCCCCCGGTGCCCTACAAAACCCCCCTGGTCTGCCCTCCGAAGACGCGGGTACTTACCTGCTGACAGACTGGAACCGGGGCACCCCCTTCTCCATTGAAGCCTATGAGTTTTAGGCACCACTTTGACCTCTGCACTTGACCGGCCCTGAGCTGCTGGTGTGGTAACTTTGGGGTTGCTCTGAACCCCCAACGGTGGGCTACCTTGGACCCAAACTTGAACCCCGTAGGTGGTTTACATACCTGCAAAAACTAACAAACACTTACCTCCCCCAGGAACTGTTAAAAATTGCACTGTCTAGTTTTAAAATAGCTATATGTCATTTATGTGAAAACTGTATATGCTATTTTGCTAATTCAAAGTTCCTAAAGTACCTACCTGAAATACCTTTAATTTGAAGTATTACTTGTAAATCTTGAACCTGTGGTTCTTAAAATAAACTAAGAAAAGTTATTTTTCTATACAAAAACCTATTGGCCTGGAATTGTTTCTGAGTGTGTGTGCCTCATTTATTGCCTGTGTGTGTACAACAAATACTTAACACTACTCCTTTGATAAGCCTACTGCACGACCACACTACCACAAAATAGTGCATTAGAATTATCTCTTTTTGCCACTATTTTACCTCTAAGGAGAACCCTTGGACTCTGTGCATACTATTCCTTACTTTGAAATAGTGCATACAGAGCCAACTTCCTACACACAGTATATACGTTAGAATGCAGTAATACCTGTTAAAACAGTGCAAATAGTGAAGATCACAATAGATAGCTATGGGCCTAGGGGGAACACAAACCATATACTAAAATAGTGGAATGCGAAAGTCGGTTTCCCACCTAGGCAAGTGTAGTGTGTAGAGGGGCGCTGGGAGTGTAAGAAAAAACCAAAGGTAAGTAATAGAACCCACCACAGAACCCAGGAAAGCAGGAGTAAATCACAGTAAGTTTCCTAGAACACACAATAATTCATGATAGAAGATTTTGCAAGAACCAGACTGCAAGACACCAATAATGGATTCCCGGACCTGAAGACCTGTGGAAGAAGAGGACCAAGTCCAAGAAGCACTTAAGAGTCCAGGAAGAACAGGAGCCCCTGCTAACTTGGATGAAGGTGTAAAAGAAGAACCACAGGTGAAGAAGAACAGTCAGTACTGCACCCAAGAAGAGGGATGTGGATTCCTGGTTGGTGCAGATGATTTCCCATGCTGGATGGATGATTGCAGTCTGGTTTGTGTCGCTGGCTTATGCCAACAAGCCTTGGCACACGCAATGCACGCGGTTAGCGGAAAATGGCACTGCCCGGGACAAGGAGGGACCTTGTGGCCTTTACCCAGGAGGGGGAGGCAGAGGAGGCTTTCAGCAACTCAGAAAGCCCTCAGAAGACCAGGCAGCACACACAGGAATCCCACAGCACGGGGACATGGAAGGTGCAAAAGGAGGCCCACTTCATGGACGGATGCCAACAACCCTTGGTAACTGCAAAACACGCTGTGCACGGGGGTACTGTCTTGCGTGGGGAGGCAAGTTCTTACCTCAACCAAAGTTGGACAGCTGGATGTCAGGACCATCGGGACCACTTCAGTCCACCACTTGTGTTGCTGGATCAACGCACTTCTACAGGAGAGGGGACCCAAGCCACTGGTCGTCGCTGCAGAGGGGTGCCTGCTGAAGCAGGGAAGTGACTCCTGCACTTCAAGGGAGAATCCTTTGTTCTTCTGGTGCAGGCTGAAGACTGGCTGTCCTCTGAATATGCACGACCTGGAATCAGTTGCAGTTGCTGCAGGAGCTGAAGATACAATGCTGCAGAAGTCATCTTTGCTTCTTTATTGCAGTTTGTAGAGTTCCTGGAGGGTCCAGATGCAGTTTCAGCCATAAAAGGTAAAGTAAAGGATGCAAAGGATTCCTGATGGAGTCTTGCAATCTGAAACTGAGAGGAAACACCCAGAGGAGAGGCCCTAAATAGCCCTGAAAGGGGGATTGGTCAACTACACAGATAATCACCTATCAGGGCAGGGCTCTGACGTCACCTGCTAGCACTGGCCACTCAGGGGCTCCCAGAGTGCCCCACCACCTTGGAATCCAAGATGGCAAAACCCAGGAACATTCTGGAGGAGCTCTGGGCACCACCCCTGGGGTGGTGATGGGCAGGTGTAGGAAAGTACCATCTTGCCTGACATGTTACCCCCATTTTTACTTGTGTGTATGTTTGTTTTTGCCTTTGTCACTGGGATCCTGCTAGCCAGTACCCCAGTGCTCACAAAGTATGCCACTGCAGCCTGAGTGAAATAACGTCCACGTTATTTCACAGCCATTTTACACTGCACTTAAGTAACTTATAAGTCACCTATATGTCTAACCCTCACTTAGTGAAGGTTAGGTGCCAAGTTACTTAGTGTGAGGGCACCCTGGCACTAGCCAAGGTGCCCCCACATCGTTCAGGGCAAATTCCCCGGACTTTGTGAGTGTGGGGACACCATTACACGCGTGCACTATACATAGGTCACTATCTATGTATAGCGTCACAATGGTAACCCCGAACATGGCCATGTAACATGTCTAGGATTGTGGAATTTTCACATCAATACAATTCTGGTATTGGGGGGACAATTCCATGATCCCCCAGGTCTCTAGCACAGAACCCGGGTACTGCCAAACTGCCTTTGCGGGGTTTCCACTGCAGCTGCTGCTGCTGCCAACCTCTCAGACAGGTTTCTGCCCTCCTGGGGTCCAGGCAGTCCTGGCCCAGGAAGGCAGAACAAAGGATTTCCTCTGATAGAGGGTGTTAAACCCTCTCCCTTTGGAAATAGGTGTGAAGGGCTGGGGAGGAGTAGCCTCCCCCACCCTCTGGAAATGCTTTGATGGGCACAGATGGTGCCCATCTCTGCAATAGGCAGTCTACACCAGTTCAGGGATCCCCCAGCCCTGCTCTGGCACGAAACTGGACAAAGGAAAAGGGAGTGACCACTCCCCTGACAAGTACCTCCCAGGGGAGGTGCCCAGAGCTCCTCCAGTGTGTCCCAGACCTCTGCCATTCTGGAAACAGAGGTGTTGGGGGCAAACTGGACTGCTCTGAGTAGCAAGTGCCAGCAGGTGACGTCAGAGACCCCTTCTGATAGGCTCTTACCTTTCTTGGTAGCCAAACCTCCTTTTCTGGCTATTTAGGGTCTCTCCTCTGGGGAATTCTTCAGATAGCGAATGCAAGAGCTCACCAGAGTTCCTCTGCACTTCCCTCTTCGACTTCTGCCAAGGATTGACCGCTGACTGCTCCAGGACGCCAGCAAAACTGCAACAAAGTAGCAAGACGACTACCAGCAACATTGTAGCACCTCATCCTGCCAGTTTTCTCGACTGTTTCCTGGTGGTGCATACTCTGGGGGTCACCGGCCTTCACCCTGCACTGGAAGCCAAGAAGAAATCTCTCGTAGGTCGACGGAATCTTCCCCCTGCTAACACAGGCACCAAAAGACCGGTCCTCTGGGTCCCCTCTCATCCTGACGAGCGTGGTCCCTGGAACACAGGAACTCTATCCAAGTGACTCCCACAGTCCAGTGATCCTTCAGTCCAAGTTTGGTGGAGGTAAGTCCTTGCCTTCCCACTCTAGACTGTAAACCTGTGTACTGCATGCTTTGCAGCTGCTCCGGCTCCTGTGCACTCTTCCAGGATTTCCTTCATGCACAGCCTAGCCTGGGTCCCCAGCACTCCGTCCTGCAGTGCTCAACCCTCTGAGTTGGCCTCTGGCATCGTGGGACCCACCTTTGTGATTCTGAGCCAGCTCCGGTTCAAAAATCTTCTAAGTGCCTGTTTGGGTACTTCTGCGGGTGCTGTCTGCTTCTGTGGGGGCTCTCTGAGTTGCTGGGCACCCCCTCTGTCTCCTCCTCCAAGGGGCGACATCCTGGTCCTCCCTGGTCCCCAGCAGCACCCAAAAACCTCTACCATGACCCTTGCAGCTAGCAAGGCTTGTTTGCTGTATTTCTGCATGGGAACACTTCTGCAACCTTCATTGCGACGTGGGACATCCTCCATCCAAAGGAGAAGCTCCTAGTCCTTCTCGTTGTTGCAGAACTCCAAGCTTCTTCCACCCAGAGGAAGCTTCCTTGCACCTTCATCTGGGGTTTTCTGGGCTCCTGCCCCCCCGGACAATATTGCGACTCTTGGACTTGGTCCCCTTGCCTTGCAGGTCCTCAGGTCCAGGAATCCACCTTCAGTGCCCTGCTGGTGTTTGTTGTTCTTACAGAATCCCCCTATCACGACTATTGTGCTCTGTTGGGGTAGTAGGTGTACTTTACTCCTACTTTTCAGGGTCTTGGGGTGGGGTATCTTGGACACCCTGACTGTTTTCTTACAGTCCCAGTGACCCTCTACAAGCTCCCATAGGTCTGGGGTCCATTCGTGATTCGCATTTCACTTTTGGAGTATATGGTTTGTGTTGCCCCTAGACCTATAGTTCACCTATTGCAACCTATTGTAATTCTACACTGCATTACTTTTCTAACTACCTGTTTTGGGTTTGTGTACATATAACTTGTGTATATTACTTACCTTCTTACTGAGGGTACTCAAGTAGATATTTGTGGCATATTGTCATAAAAATAAAGTACCTTTAGTATTGTGTTTTCTTATGATATTGTGCATATGATATAAGAGGTATGTCTCCTAGTTCAGCCTAAGCTGCTTTGCCATAGCTACCTTCTACTTTCTATCAGCTTAAGCTGCTAGAAACACCTCTATTCTACTAATAAGGGATAACTGGCAGGGTGTAAGTACCACAGGGTACCCACTATAAGCCAGGCCAGCCTCCTACAACTCTGGTAAGTCAACTCTTAACTATTACATCCCCCACCCTACCTGCATAATATCACATACCCCCAACCTCGCCCTCACCCCCATCATTCCAACTCCTCACATATGTCCCAATATCACAAACCACACATCCCAAACCCAAGCCCTGCATGTAACACCAAAGCATGGACACCCATCACCAAAGCATGTCCACTGCACAAACCCATACACCCCCAAACCATTATCACACAAGGTCCCACTCAAGAATGCAAGCACTGGGCTACAGTGTCACACATCCATTGCACACCATGGCACACACAGATGCAATAATCATGCTTTTACACCCCTGCAGGACCCCTACCCAACGTCACCGGACAGGAGGATCCAGACATGTCCACTCCACCCACAGAAGAGGCCTACAGTGATGACAGCAGCTCTGTCCAACTGGATCTAGATGACCAGCCCGGCCCCTATGGGACCTCGGGACAGTCGGTTTCCCTCACAATGGCACAGGCCACTACAGAGCTTCCCCCCTCGGAAACACCAGCACAGCACCCACCCAGCGGGCCCATACCTCTGTCCCCAGGACACGTCAAGCAGCAGTGTGTCCACCACTACAGGGAACCCAGGCTAACCCACCACCCCAACAACACCAGGGACCTAGGGGCAGTGGTAGTGGGCACACAGTTCAGGGGACAGAGGCCCAGGTAAACAGGGGAACTGGGAGGGCTGCTGTGCGACAGGGGGAAGAACCCACTCTCCATGAGGCCCTCTCCAGCATCATGGAAGCATACCACCATTCCCGGGAGACGATGGCAACGGTACTGGCCAAGTTTCAGGAGACCCAGTGGCTACAGGAGGAACAGTATTTGGGGTTCAGGGAGGAACTCAAATCCATCAATTCCACCCTGGGCACCATTGTAGGGGTGATGAAGGAACTCGTCAACACCAGGAGGAACACTGTGACACCACAAGGGGCCCCTGACACTAGCCTGGACGATGAACTGCCCACCACCTCCGCCGGCGCTAGTGGACAGGAGGCACCGTCACAGGACCACAACACCAGCACCCCACCCCCTGCAGATGGAGAACCACCCCGCAAACGGTCCCTGAGATCCAGGACAAAGGCAGAGAACAATGCCTAGACCCCCGCCAAGAAATGAGACCACCCTGATTGTCATCCTTTTGTCCCACTTTGTCACTCTGCCCATACTTAAACTGCCCCAGCTCTACTTCCTATGCCCCTTTGGAAAATGCACCTGTGAGACTAATAGACTGGACTCTGCCATGGACATTCCTCCACCATCACCCCTGACCATTTTACAACCCCCTCCAATATTTAGCACTTAAATAAACACCCTTGAATCACAAAACAATCTGGAGTCAGTCTGTGCTTTCACAAATGTGTATTTGCTATAACTGAGGAAAATAGCAATGTCCATTCTATTGTCAACATACCTATGTCACACAGCTCTAGTCCATGAGGTAACATAGCAGAGGTCATACAGTGGGACCCACATCTGTGAAATCGTAAGGGAAAGTGAAAACTCAGGGTCCATGCACTGGGTGAAAGTGACAGACAGATGAGAGTTAGAACAATTAGATCAGATGTAGCAGGCAGTGTTGTCCTCTTACCTGTGTCTCACTGGAAGTATTGCTGGATCACTGTGTTCCTGTTGTCTATGTCCTTGTCTTCTGCTTCCTCGTCTTCAATGTCCACAGCCTCCACAGCTGCCACAACAACTCCATCTGGACCATCCTCCTGCAGAAAAGGCACCTGTTGTCGCAAAGCCAAGTTGTGAAGCATACAGCAGGCCACGATAATCTGGCACACCTTTTTGGTGAGTAGAATAGGGAACCACCTGTCATATGGAGGCACCTGAACCTGGCCTTCAGGAGGCCGAAGGTCCTCTCTATAACCCTCCTAGTTCACCCATGGGCCTCATTGTAGCGTTCCTCTGTCCTTGTCCTGGGATTCCTCACTACAGTCAGTAGCCATGACAGGTTGGGGTAACCAGAGTCACCTGCAAATGGCGAGGGACAACTGTTAGACACACACTAACTCTTAGTGACATCCCCAGACCCAGACACCTAGTCACTCTGTATTGGGTCCATGTCCTCACCTAATAGCCACACACGCTGCCTCTGGAGTTGCCCCATCACATAAGGGATGCTGCTATTCCTCAGAATGTAAGCGTCATGTGCTGAGCCAGGAAATTTGGCATTCACATGGGAGATGTACTGGTCTGCCAAACACACCATCTGCACATTCATCGAATGGTAACTCTTCCGGTTTCTGTACACCTGTTCACTACTGCCGGGGGGACCAAGGCCACATGTGGCCCATCAATGGCACCTATGATGTTGGGGATATGTACCAGGGCATATAAGTCACCTTTCACTGTAGGCAAATCCTCCACCTGAGGGAAAACAATGTAGCTCCGCATGTGTTTCAGCAGGGCAGACAACATTCTGGACAACACGTTGGAAAACATAGGCTAGGACATCCCTGATGCTATGGCCACTGTTGTTTGAAAAGACCCACTTGCTAGGAAATGGAGTACTGATAGCACCTGCACTTGAGGGGGGATTCCTGTGGGATGGCGGATAGCTGACATCAGGTCTGGCTCCAACTGGGCACACAGTTCCAGGATTGTGGTACGATCAAGTCTGTAGGTGATGATTACATCCACCATTGTCGACAGGTCCACCAGCGGTCTGTACACCGGAGGATGCCGCTATCTCCTCACCTGCTCCAGCGGTCGTGCTCTGTGGAGGAGAACAGCGAGCAGAGTCTCAACCAACTCTGAGGTACGTAAACACAACTTAATCGTAAAATGTTTTCAAATCGACATATGGCTGGATTAGTGTTTAAGCAAGGCCTAGACATGTGTGACCCAGTCAAAATTAATGCCATGTGGCCCCCTGAAATGGCGTCTGCCTGACCTGTAATGTGGGACAAGGGGATATGAGGTAACTGCGCTGGCATTGTACACCGTCGCGGTAGGCGGTCGAAGACCGCGGCGCAATCCTGCATTGGTTAACATTGGACCCTATGGGTCCCAGGAGCCAATGACGATGTACGCGGGCGGTGACGATACGCACCGCCGCGGACGTCACCGCCATTTTCTCTCTGGGGAAAGGGCCCCTGCCTTCAGCACAGAGGAGTTGGAGAAACTAGTGGATGGGGTCCTCCCCCAGTACACGCTACTCTACGGTCCTGCAGACAAACAGGTGAGTACACTGTGAGCATGCTGTATGGGCAATGGCTGCTTGGAGTGGTGTGGATGACAGACGGGGGGAGAATGAGGCGTGCATGAAACGACGATGAGTGCATGTGCGTCATGGCAAGGGTAGGGATGCGGGCCAGTGACTGTGACGGTGCGGACAGTTGTATCTTCTCCTTTTCCCCTGTACTATTCCTGTAGGTCAGCGCCCACCAGAAGAAAGATATTTGTCGTGCCATTGCCAAGGAAGTCCTGACCCTGGGGGTCTACCAAAGATGGAGCACCCCCTGCTGGAAAAAATGGGAGGACATTCATCGCTGGAACAAGAAGACGGCAGAGGACCAGCTGGGGATGGCCTCCCAACGTGGGAAGGGTGCCCGTCGCACCATGAACCCCCTGATGTTCCGGATCCTGGTGATGGCGTACCCGGAGTTGGATGGGCGCTTGAGGGTATCACAGCAGCCACAAGGGGGTGAGTAGACTCTCATTCAGCTGATTCAGCGTGCATTGTAGGTGTCTGGGTGGGGAAGGTGGGCTGTGGGTTCCACTAGGCCAGGGCGAGTTTAGTAGGCAAGGTCCCTTCTTAAGGCAGGCCCTGTGGCACCCCACCCCACCTGTGTACAGAGCCAACTACACCTATTCAGGCTCCTGTGACTTCCATGTGTGCAGCAATCGGCCATAGCCTTGTAACCCATGTCCCTGTGATTGATTAGGGAACTCCAAGTGCACGGCGTAGTGCATGGGGCTTCTGTGTCTGTAGTGTCTCCCAACTGTAGCGGTATTGCATGCACTCAACATGTCTTTCTTCTGTCTCCCTCCTTTTTATGGTCTCCCTGTGCTTGTGTGCATTAGCATCATCAGGCGGAGGAGCAGTGGCACCGGAGCAGGAGGGAGCAGCATCCCACATGGCCCTGGAGGGCGACACAATGGAGTTTGAAGCCACCAGTGGGACGGAGGGCGAGGGGAGCTCTACGGCGGGGACAGGAGCAGACACCAGCGAAACAACTCCTCCTCTGATGGGAGCTCCCTTGCGGTGGTGGGCCCCTCTGTGCCCACCGCATCTACAGGTACAGCCGCCACCCCCCCTACCAGCACCGCCCTCCCAGCAGCCCCTCAGCGTTTGCCCTGTGGCTGCTCACCCAGGACGGTGGGCATCTCCTTCGCCCCAGGCACCTCAGCCCCTGCCCCTGTCACCCCTGCTGCCCTCAGTGAGGAGGCCATTGACCTCCTCAGGTCCCTCTCTGTTGGGCAGTCTACCATTTTGAATGCCATCCAGGGTGTAGAGAGGCAGTTTCAACAGACCAATGCATACCTGGAGGGCATTCATTCTGGTCAGGCAGCCCATCAGCAAGCTTTTCAGACTCTGGCCTCAGCACTGATGGCAGCCATTGTCCCTGTCTCTAGCCTCCCCCCTCCACCTTCCTCCACCCAGACCCAAACCCCTTTACCTCAGCCTATACCAAGTACACCATCGAACCAGCATGCACACACGTCAACACACAAGGGAAGCTCAAGCAAACATAAGCACCACACATCCCACAGGCACTCACGCAAGCATCATACACATGCAGACATACCAACAGCCAATGCCTCCACTGTGTCCTCCTCCTCCTCGTCTCCCTCCTCCCTCCCAGTCTCGTCTCCACTCACACCTGCATGCACTACATCGTCAGCCACCACCTCCATCACCAGCACACCCACCACCACACCCCGCTCACTTGCACTCACCACCCCCACTACCATTCACACATCCCCTGTGTCCTCTCCCAGTGGGTCTGTGAGCCCACCTCTTAAGGTACACAAACGCAGCCACACACCCACCCAACAGCCATTTACCTCACGACAGCCTCCAGCCCATGCACCTTCACCCAAAGTCAGCAAACGTACACCTCCTACAACCACTGCCTCTTCCTCCACTCCCAAACCCCCTCCATCTACCCGTCCCAGTGTGTCCAAAAAACTTTTCCTGTCCAACCTTGACTTCTTCCCCTCACCTCCCCCACCCATTCAGTCTCCTAGGGCCCGCCTCTCCAGGTCCCAACCCAGCGCCTCAGCCACAACATCAGCGTGAACAGTGGTGCCAGTAGTAACCGGCTTCTGGAGTGCGCCAGGCAGCAGGGCAGCCAGTGTGCCAAGGAGCCACAGCACAGACAGTCCTCCACCTCAAAAGCACAGAAAGTTGGCCAGTGCCCGGCGGGAGAGAGGAAAAGAATCTTCCACCAAAGCTGCTCCCAGGGGTACAGTTGGGAGTGTGGAGCCAGCTGCGCCAACATCCAAGGTGGGGAAGGGGCACAGTAAAACAGTCAAGTCTGGGGAAACCTGCACGGCGGACAAGACCGCAAAAGCACCACTGCCAAGGACACCGCCGCCACAAGCACCGCTGCCAAGGACACCGCCGCCACCAGCACCGTTGAACAGGACACCACCGCCACCAGCATTGCTGCCAAGGACACCGCTGCCACCAGCACCGCTGAACAGGACACCGCTGCCACAAACACCGCTGCCAAGGACACAGCCACAACAAGCACCACAGGCCAGTGAGCGCCAAAGATTCCGAGGCTACTGAGGCCGGCACAAGCAGGATGAAGCACTCTGGGCACAAAGCCCCCTCCAGAACCAGTGGATATTCACATCCACTACCTCAGTCCTTGGCAGGATGAAGCACTCTGGGCACAAAGCCCCCTCCAGAACCAGTGGAGATTCACATCCACTACTTCAGTCCTTGGCAGGATGAAGCCCTCTGGGCACAAAGCCCCTTCCAGAACCAGTGGAGAAAGGCGTCCACTACCTCAGTCCTTGGCAGGATGAAGCACTCTGAGCACAAAGCCCCCTCCAGAACCAGTGGAGAAAGGCATCCACTACCTCAGACCTTGGCAGGATGAAGCACTCTTGGCACAAAGCCCCCTCCAGAACCAGTGGAGATTCACATCCACTACCTCAGTCCTTGGCAGAATGAAGCACTCTGGGCACAAAGCCCCCTCCAGAACCAGTGGAGACTGTTATCCACTTGAGAGACTGTGGCTTTGCACTCCCCAGGATAAAGCAGTGGGCAACCCACCCACTGGAGAGACTTGAGAGACCGTGGTTTTGCACTCCCCATGATAATGCAGTGGCAAAACAACCCACTGGAGAGACTTGAGAGACTGTGGCTTTGCACTCCCCAGGATACATCAATGGGCATGGAGCCCCCTCGTGGATCTGGCATTGTGCACTCATCCGGCTGAGGTGCGCCCCCTACCCTTCCCCCTGAGGTGCCTGTTTTATTTCTATCTGATGCCCCAGCAGTGTTCTCTCCGTCTTGTTCGGGTATTGAGTGTGGGCCTCGCCCATGCATTTTGGGCCCAGTGGTCCACAGGCTATGATGATGGAATACCTTGGACTTGTATTCTTGGTGTATATATTAGTTTAGAGTGTGAATATCTTTATATATGTATATATTTTTGATTAATGTATTTGAAAATATTACAATCGTTCAACTCATTTCCTTTTGTCCTTGCATTCTTCCAGGGGGGGTTGGGAGTGGTTACTGTTATGTATCAACATGTACTTGTGTGTGTGTGTTGTATTGGGTGAGGGTGGGGGTGTTGCTTCTTGCGTGTTGCATGTGTGTGTCACTGTTTTTTCCATCCCCTCCCCGTGTCGTAGGTGCAGTACTAACTGTGGTCTTCGCCGCCGTCTTTGTTGTTCCTGGTAGAGGAGCAGGAAGATAAAGGCTGGAAGAATCTGTAGCTCGGGTTCCATGGCGTCCTGGTTCCTCGTGGGATGTGCAGAGGTGAGCATTTTCCCTTCCAAGTCCTGTTTCCACAGGGTTTTTGTTTGCGGTGAATCCGCCCCGGAAAAGGTGGCGGATTGGTGGCTTGTAATAATGTGGGCGGTACATTGTCTTCTGCCTGTCTGTTGGCGGTTACCGCCGCGGTGTTTGTTTGTACCGCCTTGGCAGTCAGAGTGTTAAAGTGGCTGTCTATGTTGGCGGTTTCCGCCACGGTCGTGATTCCATTTTTTTTACTGCCGGCCTGTTGGATGTTTTACGGCCGCTTTAACACCGACCGCCAGGGTTGTAATGACCACCATAGTCTCATATATAAATGACAAACAGAGCCAGTATGTGTTTCAATAATGATTTTAAGAAAACGACTGCATCTTAGATAACAAAGAGTGAGCTGCAATAACCAGGACGACACATCATGACAGTATTAAAATTGTGATGAGAAGAGAGAAGCATAGAAATAATGCTATCATATTGTCACCATGGTCAATAGACTAATTCCCACCTAGACTATGATAGATCACAGCATGTTAAGCTCTAATTCTTCCCTTCAGGTTCCCCTGGGAAGACATCTTCCTCCATACCTGAGCAAAGGCCTGTGGTCTGCAAAACAGCTGCAGCAAAACATTCTACAATCGGCATACAGACGTGGTTCTCTGCCTGGAATCTCCCTCTAATGTGTAAGGGACAAGGAAGTGTTTTTATAACAACACAGCTGATGTTCTGAGAAAATGTCCCCATGTAAAGATGTGTGTTTTCTACGAAGGTTGGAGACTAAACTTCTACCATGTTCACTGGCAATGTACCATGCTGTAGCCTTGGAAGAAGCACAGAGTGAGCAAGACTGTCTTCTTTGAGAACAGAGTGCTGGCCTAGGCAAAAACAGTTAGATAAACAGAAAATAAAACAAGACCATAAGAGTAGCTATTGTAACAATAATAAAATGAAGCTGGATAAAATATATCTAGGTTAAGGTGCACAGCGGCTTGGCCTAGTGTGTTAAAATAACATGTATGGAGCTATAGCTAAAATGGCTACACAACACGAGCACAAGCAGCCCCTCCCGGTGCCCTCAGGGCCTCTGACACATCTGCTTTCCAGGCTGTATTGTACACTGAGGCTGTGTGGTGGCAGCTCTCTCCCAGCTAGGGCACACTATATTGAGGGCTGCGTGATGTCAGCTCTTCTCTCAGCCAGGGGCGGCTCCACCGCTATGGCGGAGGAGCGTCGCTCCCCGCCAGCAGCAGGAGCTGCAAACCTTTAAAAATAAAACCATAATAAACTATGTTTAAACTAATGTTTATTATGGTTTTATTTTTAAAGGGGTGGGGCATTGGGGGTGATGAGCAGTGAGGGGAGTGCACAGTGCACTCCCCTCATTACACATGTATGTTTGGCTGACTGCCTCGGGCCGGCCCACACAAATGCGCACAAGGGCTCTCTCCAACCTGGCACTGTGTTGCCGGGTTGGAGAGAGCAAGCCTAGACTCCCAGTCTGCCTTGGCGCACCCAGCCAGGGTGCTCCAGCCAATCACAATGCTGCTCTAAGCAGCGTCATGATTGGCCGCTGGGCAGGATGGGAGCCTGTGCCTGCAGTGCTACAGAGAGTGGAGGTGCGGCCGTGCGGAGAAGGTAAGTTAAAAAAAATATATATATATATATATTTCATTTTTGTTCCCCCAGCCCATGCCCACCACTTTTCCCAGTTGCTAGCCGCGACTGCTCTAAGCTAGAGCACACTACATTGAGGGCTGCATAGTGTCACCTCTTCTCACAGCTAGCGCACACTACATCGAGGGCTGCTTAGTGTCACCTCTTCTCACAGGTAGCGCACTCTACACCGAGGGCTACACACTGGCAGGTCTCATCTCAGCTAGCATACACTACATCAAGGGCTGCGTAGTGTCACCTCTTCTCACAGCTAGCGCACACTACATCGAGGGCTGCGTGGTGGCAGCTCTTCTCTCAGCCAGAGCACACTACATTGAGGGCTGCGTGGTGGCAGCTCTTCTCTTAGCCAGAGCACACTACATTGAGGGCTGCATGGTGGCAGCTCTTCTCCCAGCCAGAGCACACTACATCGAGGGCTGCTTAGTGTCACCTCTTCTCTCAGATAGCGCACACTACATCGAGGGCTGCTTAGTGTCACCTCTTCTCACAGGTAGCGCACACTACACCGAGGGCTACACACTGGCAGGTCTCATCTCAGCTAGCATACACTACATCAAGGGCTGTGTAGTGTCACCTCTTCTCACAGCTAGCATACACTACATCGAGGGCTGCTTAGTGTCACCTCTTCTCACAGGTAGCGCACACTACACCGAGGGCTACACACTGGCAGGTCTCATCTCAGCTAGCGCACACTACATCGAGGGCTGCGTAGTGTCACCTCTTCTCACAGCTAGCGCACACTACATCAAGGGCTGCGTAGTGTCACCTCTTCTCCCAGCTAGCGCACACTACATCAAGGGCTGCATGGTGTCAGGTCTTCTCCCAGCTAGTGCACACTACATCGAGGGCTGCGTAGTGTCACCTCTTCTCTCAGCCAGAGCACACTACATCGAGGGCTGCGTAGTGTCACCTCTTCTCTCAGCCAGAGCACACTACATTGAGGGCTGCGTGGTGTCACCTCTTCTCTCAGCTAGCATACACTACATCGAGGGCTGCGTAGTGTCACCTCTTCTCACAGCTAGCGCACACTACATCGAGGGCTGCGTGGTGTCAGCTCTTCTCTCAGATAGTGCACACTACATCGAGGGCTGCGTAGTGTCACCTCTTCTCACAGCCAGAGCACACTACATCGAGGGCTGCGTGGTGTCAGCTCTTCTCTCAGATAGCACAGACTACATCTAGGGCTGCGTAGTGTCACCTCTTCTCACAGCTAGCATACACTACATCAAGGGCTGCGTAGTGTCACCTCTTCTCCCAGATAGCACAGACTACATCGAGGGCTGCGTAGTGTCAGCTCTTCTCCCAGCTAGCGCACACTACATCAAGGGCTGTGTAGTGTCACCTCTTCTCCCAGCTAGTGCACACTACATCGAGGGCTGCGTGGTGTCAGCTCTTCTCTCAGATAGCACAGACTACATCGAGGGCTGCGTGGTGTCAGCTCTTCTCCCAGCTAGCGCACACTACATCAAGGGCTGTGTAGTGTCAGCTCTTCTCTCAGCTAGCGCACACTACATCGAGGGCTGCGTAGTGTCACCTCTTCTCCCAGCTAGTGCACACTACATCGAGGGCTGCGTAGTGTCACCTCTTCTCCCAGCTAGTGCACACTACATCTAGGGCTGCGTGGTGTCACCTCTTCTCACAGCTAGCACAGACTACATCGAGGGCTGCATGGTGTCAGCTCTTCTCTCAGATAGCACAGACTACATCGAGGGCTGCGTAGTGTCAGCTCTTCTCCCAGCTAGCGCACACTACATCAAGGGCTGCGTAGTGTCACCTCTTCTCCCAGCTAGTGCACACTACATCGAGGGCTGCGTAGTGTCACCTCTTCTCCCAGCTAGTGCACACTACATCGAGGGCTGCGTGGTGGCAGCTCTTCTCCCAGCCAGTGCACACTACATCAAGGGCTGCGTAGTGTCAGCTCTTCTCCCAGCTAGCACAGACTACATCAAGGGCTGCGTAGTGTCACCTCTTCTCCCAGCCAGAGCACACTACATCGAGGGCTGCGTAGTGTCACCTCTTCTCTCAGATAGCACAGACTACATCAAGGGCTGCGTAGTGTCACCTCTTCTCACAGCTAGTGCACACTACATCGAGGGCTGCGTGGTGTCAGCTCTTCTCCCAGCCAGAGCACACTACATCGAGGGCTGCGTAGTGTCAGCTCTACTCTCAGATAGCACACTACATCGAGGGCTGCGTGGTGTCAGCTCTTCTCTCAGCTAGCGCACACTACATCAAGGGCTGCGTAGTGTCAGCTCTTCTCTCAGATAGCACACACTACATTGAGGGCTGCGTGGTGTCAGCTCTTCTCACAGCTAGCGCACACTACATTGAGGGCTGCGTAGTGTCAGCTCTTCTCTCAGATAGCGCACACTACATCGAGGGCTGCTTAGTGTCACCTCTTCTCACAGGTAGCGCACACTACACCGAGGGCTACACACTGGCAGGTCTCATCTCAGCTAGCGCACACTACATCGAGGGCTGCGTAGTGTCACCTCTTCTCACAGCTAGCGCACACTACATCAAGGGCTGCGTAGTGTCACCTCTTCTCCCAGCTAGCGCACACTACATCAAGGGCTGCATGGTGTCAGGTCTTCTCCCAGCTAGTGCACACTACATCGAGGGCTGCGTAGTGTCACCTCTTCTCTCAGCCAGAGCACACTACATCGAGGGCTGCGTAGTGTCACCTCTTCTCTCAGCCAGAGCACACTACATCGAGGGCTGCGTGGTGTCACCTCTTCTCTCAGCTAGCATACACTACATCGAGGGCTGCGTAGTGTCACCTCTTCTCACAGCTAGCGCACACTACATCGAGGGCTGCGTGGTGTCAGCTCTTCTCTCAGATAGTGCACACTACATCGAGGGCTGCGTAGTGTCACCTCTTCTCACAGCCAGAGCACACTACATCGAGGGCTGCGTGGTGTCAGCTCTTCTCTCAGATAGCACAGACTACATCTAGGGCTGCGTAGTGTCACCTCTTCTCACAGCTAGCATACACTACATCAAGGGCTGCGTAGTGTCACCTCTTCTCCCAGATAGCACAGACTACATCGAGGGCTGCGTAGTGTCAGCTCTTCTCCCAGCTAGCGCACACTACATCAAGGGCTGTGTAGTGTCACCTCTTCTCCCAGCTAGTGCACACTACATCGAGGGCTGCGTGGTGTCAGCTCTTCTCTCAGATAGCACAGACTACATCGAGGGCTGCGTGGTGTCAGCTCTTCTCCCAGCTAGCGCACACTACATCAAGGGCTGTGTAGTGTCAGCTCTTCTCTCAGCTAGCGCACACTACATCGAGGGCTGCGTAGTGTCACCTCTTCTCCCAGCTAGTGCACACTACATCGAGGGCTGCGTAGTGTCACCTCTTCTCCCAGCTAGTGCACACTACATCTAGGGCTGCGTGGTGTCACCTCTTCTCACAGCTAGCACAGACTACATCGAGGGCTGCATGGTGTCAGCTCTTCTCTCAGATAGCACAGACTACATCGAGGGCTGCGTAGTGTCAGCTCTTCTCCCAGCTAGCGCACACTACATCAAGGGCTGCGTAGTGTCACCTCTTCTCCCAGCTAGTGCACACTACATCGAGGGCTGCGTAGTGTCACCTCTTCTCCCAGCTAGTGCACACTACATCGAGGGCTGCGTGGTGGCAGCTCTTCTCCCAGCCAGTGCACACTACATCAAGGGCTGCGTAGTGTCAGCTCTTCTCCCAGCTAGCACAGACTACATCAAGGGCTGCGTAGTGTCACCTCTTCTCCCAGCCAGAGCACACTACATCGAGGGCTGCGTAGTGTCACCTCTTCTCTCAGATAGCACAGACTACATCAAGGGCTGCGTAGTGTCACCTCTTCTCACAGCTAGTGCACACTACATCGAGGGCTGCGTGGTGGCAGCTCTTCTCCCAGCTAGCACAGACTACATCAAGGGCTGCGTAGTGTCACCTCTTCTCACAGCTAGTGCACACTACATCGAGGGCTGCGTGGTGTCAGCTCTTCTCCCAGCCAGAGCACACTACATCGAGGGCTGCGTAGTGTCAGCTCTACTCTCAGATAGCACACTACATCGAGGGCTGCGTGGTGTCAGCTCTTCTCTCAGCTAGCGCACACTACATCAAGGGCTGCGTAGTGTCACCTCTTCTCTCAGATAGCACACACTACATTGAGGGCTGCGTGGTGTCAGCTCTTCTCACAGCTAGCGCACACTACATTGAGGGCTGCGTAGTGTCAGCTCTTCTCTCAGATAGCACACACTACATCAAGGGCTGCGTAGTGTCAGCTCTTCTCTCAGATAGCACACACTACATTGAGGGCTGCGTGGTGTCAGCTCTTCTCACAGCTAGCGCACACTACATCAAGGGCTGCGTAGTGTCAGCTCTTCTCTCAGATAGCACACACTACATCAAGGGCTGCGTAGTGTCAGCTCTTCTCTCAGATAGCACACACTACATTGAGGGCTGCGTAGTGTCAGCTCTTCTCTCAGCTAGCATACACTACATCGAGGGCTGCGTAGTGTCACCTCTTCTCTCAGCCAGAGCACACTACATCGAGGGCTGCGTGGTGTCACCTCTTCTCTCAGCTAGCGCACACTACATCGAGGGCTGCGTAGTGTCACCTCTTCTCACAGCTAGCATACACTACATCGAGGGCTGCGTAGTGTCACCTCTTCTCACAGCTAGCGCACACTACATCAAGGGCTGCGTAGTGTCACCTCTTCTCACAGCTAGCATACACTACATCAAGGGCTGCGTAGTGTCACCTCTTCTCACAGCTAGCATACACTACATCGAGGGCTGCGTGGTGGCAGCTCTTCTCACAGCTAGCGCACACTACATCGAGGGCTGCGTAGTGGCAGCTCTTCTCCCAGCTAGTGCACACTACATCAAGGGCTGCGTAGTGGCAGCTCTTCTCACAGCTAGTGCACACTACATCGAGGGCTGCGTGGTGTCAGCTCTTCTCACAGCTAGCATACACTACATCGAGGGCTGCGTGGTGTCACCTCTTCTCACAGCTAGCGCACACTACATCAAGGGCTGCGTGGTGTCAGCTCTTCTCTCAGATAGCACAGACTACATCGAGGGCTGCGTAGTGTCAGCTCTTCTCTCAGATAGCACAGACTACATCGAGGGCTGCGTGGTGTCACCTCTTCTCACAGCCAGAGCACACTACATCAAGGGCTGCGTGGTGTCAGCTCTTCTCACAGCTAGCATACACTACATCGAGGGCTGCGTAGTGTCACCTCTTCTCACAGCTAGCGCACACTACATCGAGGGCTGCGTAGTGTCACCTCTTCTCACAGCTAGCGCACACTACATCGAGGGCTGCGTGGTGTCAGCTCTTCTCTCAGATAGCACAGACTACATCGAGGGCTGCGTAGTGTCAGCTCTTCTCTCAGATAGCACAGACTACATCGAGGGCTGCGTAGTGTCACCTCTTCTCACAGCTAGCGCACACTACATCAAGGGCTGCGTGGTGTCAGCTCTTCTCCCAGCTAGCGCACACTACATCGAGGGCTGCGTGGTGTCACCTCTTCTCTCAGCCAGAGCACACTACATCGAGGGCTGCGTGCTGTCCCCTCTTCTCACAGCTAGCATACACTACATCGAGGGCTGCGTGGTGTCAGCTCTTCTCACAGCTAGCGCACACTACATCAAGGGCTGCGTAGTGTCAGCTCTTCTCTCAGATAGCACAGACTACATCGAGGGCTGCGTGGTGTCAGCTCTTCTCCCAGCTAGCGCACACTACATCGAGGGCTGCGTAGTGTCACCTCTTCTCACAGCCAGAGCACACTACATCAAGGGCTGCGTGGTGTCAGCTCTTCTCCCAGATAGCACAGACTACATCTAGGGCTGCGTGGTGGCAGCTCTTCTCCCAGCTAGTGCACACTACATCAAGGGCTGCGTAGTGTCAGCTCTTCTCTCAGCTAGCATAAACTACATCGAGGGCTGCATGGTGTCAGCTCTTCTCCCAGATAGCACAGACTACATCTAGGGCTGCGTAGTGTCACCTCTTCTCACAGCTAGCGCACACTACATCAAGGGCTGCGTAGTGTCACCTCTTCTCACAGCTAGCGCACACTACATCAAGGGCTGCGTAGTGTCACCTCTTCTCACAGCTAGCATAAACTACATCGAGGGCTGCGTGGTGGCAGCTCTTCTCACAGCTAGCGCACACTACATCGAGGGCTGCGTAGTGGCAGCTCTTCTCCCAGCTAGTGCACACTACATCGAGGGCTGCGTAGTGGCAGCTCTTCTCCCAGCTAGTGCACACTACATCAAGGGCTGCGTAGTGTCACCTCTTCTCACAGCTAGCATACACTACATCGAGGGCTGCGTAGTGTCACCTCTTCTCTCAGCTAGCATAAACTACATCGAGGGCTGCGTGGTGGCAGCTCTTCTCTCAGATAGCACAGACTACATCTAGGGCTGCGTGGTGTCACCTCTTCTCACAGCTAGCGCACACTACATCGAGGGCTGCGTAGTGTCACCTCTTCTCCCAGCTAGTGCACACTACATCAAGGGCTGCGTAGTGTCACCTCTTCTCACAGCTAGCATACACTACATCGAGGGCTGCATGGTGTCAGCTCTTCTCACAGCTAGCATACACTACATCGAGGGCTGCGTGCTGTCACCTCTTCTCACAGCTAGCGCACACTACATCGAGGGCTGCGTGGTGTCAGGTCTTCTCTCAGCCAGAGCACACTACATCGAGGGCTGCGTAGTGTCACCTCTTCTCACAGCTAGCGCACACTACATCGAGGGCTGCGTAGTGTCAGCTCTTCTCTCAGCTAGCACAGACTACATCTAGGGCTGTGTGGTGTCAGCTCTTCTCTCAGCTAGCATAAACTACATCAAGGGCTGCGTAGTGTCAGCTCTTCTCCCAGCTAGCGCACACTACATCAAGGGCTGCGTAGTGTCACCTCTTCTCACAGCTAGCATACACTACATCGAGGGCTGCATGGTGTCAGCTCTTCTCACAGCTAGCGCACACTACATCGAGGGCTGCGTTGTGTCAGCTCTTCTCTCAGCTAGTGCACACTACATCGAGGGCTGCGTAGTGGCAGCTCTTCTCCCAGCTAGTGCACACTACATTGAGGGCTGCGTGGTGTCAGCTCTTCTCCCAGCTAGTGCACACTACATTGAGGGCTGCGTAGTGTCACCTCTTCTCACAGATAGCACAGACTACATCGAGGGCTGCGTAGTGTCAGCTCTTCTCCCAGCTAGCGCACACTACATCGAGGGCTGCGTAGTGTCACCTCTTCTCACAGCTAGCGCACACTACATCGAGGGCTGCGTAGTGTCAGCTCTTCTCTCAGCTAGCACAGACTACATCTAGGGCTGTGTGGTGTCAGCTCTTCTCTCAGCTAGCATAAACTACATCAAGGGCTGCGTAGTGTCAGCTCTTCTCCCAGCTAGCGCACACTACATCAAGGGCTGCGTAGTGTCACCTCTTCTCACAGCTAGCATACACTACATCGAGGGCTGCATGGTGTCAGCTCTTCTCACAGCTAGCGCACACTACATCGAGGGCTGCGTGGTGTCAGCTCTTCTCTCAGCTAGTGCACACTACATCGAGGGCTGCGTAGTGGCAGCTCTTCTCCCAGCTAGTGCACACTACATTGAGGGCTGCGTGGTGTCAGCTCTTCTCCCAGCTAGTGCACACTACATTGAGGGCTGCGTAGTGTCACCTCTTCTCACAGCTAGCACAGACTACATCGAGGGCTGCGTGGTGTCACCTCTTCTCCCAGCTAGTGCACACTACATCGAGGGCTGCGTGGTGGTGGCTTGTCTCTCAGCTAGCGTACACTACATCAAGGGCTGCGTAGTTTCACCTCTTCTCTCAGCCAGAGCACACTACATCGAGGGCTGCGTGGTGGTGGCTTGTCTCTCAGCTAGCATACACTACATCAAGGGCTGCGTAGTGTCACCTCTTCTCACAGCCAGAGCACACTACATCAAGGGCTGCGTAGTGTCACCTCTTCTCTCAGCCAGAGCACACTACATCTAGGGCTGCGTGGTGTCAGCTCTTCTCTCAGATAGCACAGACTACATCAAGGGCTGCGTGGTGTCAGCTCTTCTCACAGCTAGCGCACACTACATCAAGGGCTGCGTAGTGTCTCCTCTTCTCTCAGATAGCACACACTACATCGAGGGCTGCGTGGTGTCACCTCTTCTCACAGCTAGCGCACACTACATCGAGGGCTGCGTGGTGGCAGCTCTTCTCACAGCTAGCATACACTACATCGAGGGCTGCGTGGTGTCACCTCTTCTCACAGCTAGCATACACTACATCGAGGGCTGCGTGGTGGCAGCTCTTCTCACAGCTAGCATACACTACATCGAGGGCTGCGTGGTGTCACCTCTTCTCACAGCTAGCGCACACTACATCGAGGGCTGCGTAGTGTCACCTCTTCTCACAGCTAGCATACACTACATCGAGGGCTGCGTGGTGTCAGCTCTTCTCACAGCTAGCACAGACTACATCTAGGGCTGCGTGGTGTCAGCTCTTCTCACAGCTAGCATACACTACATCGAGGGCTGCGTGGTGTCAGCTCTTCTCTCAGCTAGTGCACACTACATCGAGGGCTGCGTGGTGTCACCTCTTCTCACAGCTAGCGCACACTACATCGAGGGCTGCGTGCTGTCACCTCTTCTCACAGCTAGCACAGACTACATCGAGGGCTGCGTGGTGTCACCTCTTCTCACAGCTAGCGCACACTACATCGAGGGCTGCGTGGTGTCAGCTCTTCTCACAGCTAGCATACACTACATCGAGGGCTGCGTAGTGTCAGCTCTTCTCTCAGATAGCACAGACTACATCTAGGGCTGCGTAGTGGCAGCTCTTCTCCCAGCTAGTGCACACTACATCAAGGGCTGCGTAGTGTCAGCTCTTCTCTCAGCTAGCATAAACTACATCGAGGGCTGCGTGGTGTCAGCTCTTCTCTCAGATAGCACAGACTACATCGAGGGCTGCGTAGTGGCAGCTCTTCTCCCAGCTAGTGCACACTACATCAAGGGCTGCGTAGTGTCAGCTCTTCTCTCAGCTAGCATAAACTACATCGAGGGCTGCGTGGTGGCAGCTCTTCTCACAGCTAGCGCACACTACATCAAGGGCTGCGTAGTGTCACCTCTTCTCACAGCTAGCATACACTACATCAAGGGCTGCGTAGTGTCACCTCTTCTCACAGCTAGCATAAACTACATCGAGGGCTGCGTGGTGGCAGCTCTTCTCACAGCTAGCGCACACTACATCGAGGGCTGCGTAGTGGCAGCTCTTCTCCCAGCTAGTGCACACTACATCGAGGGCTGCGTAGTGGCAGCTCTTCTCCCAGCTAGTGCACACTACATTGAGGGCTGCGTAGTGTCACCTCTTCTCCCAGCTAGTGCACACTACATCAAGGGCTGCGTAGTGTCACCTCTTCTCACAGCTAGCATACACTACATCAAGGGCTGCGTAGTGTCAGCTCTTCTCTCAGCTAGCATAAACTACATCGAGGGCTGCGTGGTGTCAGCTCTTCTCTCAGATAGCACAGACTACATCTAGGGCTGCGTAGTGGCAGCTCTTCTCCCAGCTAGTGCACACTACATCGAGGGCTGCGTGGTGTCAGCTCTTCTCTCAGATAGCACAGACTACATCGAGGGCTGCGTAGTGTCACCTCTTCTCACAGCCAGAGCACACTACATCAAGGGCTGCGTAGTGTCACCTCTTCTCACAGCTAGCGCACACTACATCGAGGGCTGCGTGGTGTCAGCTCTTCTCTCAGATAGCACAGACTACATCTAGGGCTGCGTGGTGTCAGCTCTTCTCTCAGCTAGCATAAACTACATCAAGGGCTGCGTAGTGTCAGGTCTTCTCTCAGCTAGCACAGACTACATCGAGGGCTGCGTGGTGTCAGGTCTTCTCTCAGCTAGCATACACTACATTGAGGGCTGCGTGGTGTCAGCTCTTCTCCCAGCTAGTGCACACTACATCAAGGGCTGCATAGTGTCACCTCTTCTCCCAGCTAGTGCACACTACATCAAGGGCTGCATGGTGGCAGCTCTTCTCCCAGCTAGTGCACACTACATCAAGGGCTGCGTAGTGGCAGCTCTTCTCTCAGATAGCACAGACTACATCAAGGGCTGCATGGTGTCAGGTCTTCTCTCAGCTAGCATACACTACATCGAGGGCTGCGTGGTGTCAATAAACATTAAGGGCAGATTTATGAAAAGTAGTGCTGCACCTAGTGCAGCGCCACATTTCCTGCGCCCCTTAGCGCCCACCTAACACCACCATGGTAGCACTGTATTTAAAATATGGCGCACAATGGCGGTAGGCAGTGTGACAAGCGTCATCATTTTTTATGCTAGTCGGGCGCTTTGCCGGATTAGCATAAAAAATGATGACGCTAATCCTGCAAATCACCCATAAGCCCATTGTAATCAATGTGAGTCTCTGTTTAACGGCTGCACTTAACAGGCATTAAAAAATGCCGGTAAAAATGGTGCAAAGGAATCTCACAGATTCCTTTGCATCATTTTTACACCCTCCCCCCTAGCACTGGAATGCCCACCTTGCAAATATTATGCATGGTGCAGTGATAATGTGGTGCAAGGGGTTACAAAGTGGTGTAATGCAAGCATTGTGCCACTTTGTAAATATGGCACTGCATCTTCTCCCTTCCAATGCCACACTAGCATCAAAAAAATTACACTAAAGTAGCATTGGAACAGCACAAGGCCAGCATAAATCTGGCCATAAATGTGTTACAAACTCTTTTAAATCCATGGGTTTCCTTACAGCCATGTGGCTCTTCCTCACCTAATGTGTATGACAGGGAGGGTTGATGTTATCTTCTGTGGCATTTCCTCACTTAATGCGTATGACAGGGAGAGCTGATGTTATCTGCTATGGCTCTTTCTCCCTTCATGCGTATGATATGGAGGGTTTATATTATGTTCTGTGGTTCTTCCTCCCTTCTTGCGTATGACAGGGAGGGTTCATGTTATCTGCTGCCCCATTTCCACCCACGCCAGTTCCATCTTTTTGTTCCCTCGTCTTATGAATCAACATAGATTTCCACCCTAGAAGTGCAACCCTGCTGTTTTTCAAAATCCTGTCATCGTGTATTTTGACAGCATTTTAAAAATGTTTAACAGCTTTCAAGTCCCTGGTAAACTTCAACCAATCAGCACACCCTAAGGGGCTTTTACTCTTACTCAATCAACTTTCATTACAACATGCTTCACTGTTTCACATTTGTTATACTCCTCCTTCCTTCTTCTTTGCTAAACAAATTCTCTCCACTCACCATGAAAATTGTTTGCTTATCTTTTGCTCCCATCAACCAACCCGGATAAGTTTTTGTTCAAGGAATCTTCCTCTTTACCTATTGTAAAATGGGGAGCCATGCAATACCCTATGATCCTTTGGGACAACTCAGCCTTCCAATTCAACTTATTCACTCTTGTCAACTGTATACCTTCCTTTAATGTCTTATTCACTTTTTCAATAGCGCCATTTGTTTGGGGATGATACAGAGCTGACCTCATGTGTACTATACCATGCTCTCTTAGAACTGCACTCATTATCTGTAAGAAGATATCTAGGAAAACTCTACCTCTTGGGGATATCTTCAAGAAATGTAATCACTGTTGCTTTTATATAAGAAACCTATATCCATCTTGAATACAAATCTATTAGAACAAATACATAAGGAGTGGCATGTTCTCCTCATATCAACTGCTAACTCATGTCCTTACAGCCACCAGAATTTACAACATTTTTTTTTTCTCTTTTATTTAAACTTCCTGCAGAAAGCAATTTAATACCTTCTTTCAAGACATCATTCTGCTCTATTTCTTGTCTCCATTATTTCATGCCCCCTTTTCGTGACTTCACACACACTGTTTTCTTCTTCATCTACTTCTTCATTCACATCAATTGTACTGCATGTGTCCACCAATCTAGACATTTGCTGAAAACGTTCCAGCACCTGATATGTATTGTACATTACAGAAGTATTCTTGTACACTAATCAACCACCTAAGTATTCGAGAAGGAATACAGTTGAGAACTTTTTCCTGAAAAACTTCAACTAGAGGCTTGTGATCAGTTTGCAGCCTGAAATCCGATCCTCACACAGTGTTTGAATCTGTTAAGTTCCCAGCACACTGTCAGCGACTCTTGTTCACTGACCAAGTAGTTACACTTAGAGCCTTTCTATGCCCTTGAAACAGACGTAATGTGGTTCTCTTCTTCTTCACACCTTTGTACCAGCAGTGCCCCTCCTTCACACCGTTGTGCCAGCAAGTGCCCCCAAACCCTTTGCACTGGCATCAAAGACCCCTTTGGTGACACTTCCTGCAATAAAGGCTCGCAGACGTGGTGCATGACCGAGTTCTTCCTTAACTTTAACAAACTCTTTTCCACGTTCAGTCCCCCATGCAAACTCTACTTTTTTATGCAACTGTTTCCTCATGTTGTAAGTTTTGTTGGCAAAGTCCTTCACAAATTTACTATAATATTCGATCATGCCCAGAAAGGATGACAGTTCTTTTTTATTAATACGCTCCTTTAATGATGTGACCGCGCTTGCCAATCCTTTCTTTAGATGTATCCATCACCTGATATTTTGTAACCCAAATAATTCACTTAATTTTCTCCAAACACACACTTCTCTGCCTTCAAAGTTAAACCTGATACTTGCAATCTACTAAGCACCTCACATTTCCCTTTGTCATGTTCTTTCACAGTTGCACCAGTCGTAAGAACATATTCCTGATAGCGCTTACCTTCAGGAATACCCTTCAATATAACCATCACAGCTCTTTGAAATGCTACAGCAGCAGCAATTAAGCCAAAGAGCATCAATTGAACCTCTACACTATCATGAGGGTAACACCCACTGTGTGGTCTTGGATTTCCTTATCTAATGCCACCTGATGATAAAGTGAAACTAAGTTCAAGGTTGGGAACAATTTTGCTTCAGAGAAAGTAGAAATCACCACTGGCTGCCTAAATTTCAACCCGTCCAAGGGAGAATTCCTGGCAAGAAGTAGCAGAAACATGGCTCAATGACATGAACCTTAACAGCTTCAAACCTGAACTTACAATTTTTGTAGACCCATGAATGAAATGTGCTTATGTTGCTTAGAGTCTATGTATGTGGTAAACCCAACCCGGTGTAAAGCTGGTAATAAAGTGGAGGAGAATCAAAGTCTTTACCTTACACAGAAAAGTTGCACTCACTTAGACCCATAAACACACTCTGATTGCTTGGTTTACGATGTTTGCAAACCAGTTCCTGCTCAGACAAAGCAAGGTGGGTGACAAGAGGTCCACAATGACCATGGAGATTGGTATACTTTTCAAGACTTTGATAGGTTTGGAGAGAAATACCAGCACATTCTTGTCGCCTGTGTGCATGCAGCTCTGCCAAGTGTCACGTATCAGGCAAGTGAGCAGTACCGGTTCAGTGCGATTGGTGTTTCCAGTTTCTTTCCTCTGGTGATGAAGCAGCTACCACCAGCCAGATGAACAGAGTAATGGACAAAAGCAACAGGCCAGACCCAATGATGGACCCACAGAGCACAAATAAGGCAAAAGCCCAGCTACGGCAGAATCAAGGGTTGGGGGATAAGAGCTGTGGACTTTTTCTGATCCCCATGACTTTGAACCAATGCACAAAGAGCACATCTGTTTGGTTCATGACAGTACAACATAGAAAATGTATTATAACTTGGGAGCCCTGGAGGGGGCTCAGAGGTCAGTGTCTGCTTCTCTCGAAGTACATAGGAGTTGTCCACATAGACAGAGCTGTGGTTTATTATAAGTTGGGAGCCTCGTAGACGGCTGAGAGATCAGTGTCTGCTTCACTAGAAGTACATAGGAGTTGTCCACATAGACAGAGACATGGTTTATTATAACTTGGGAGCCCTGGAGGGGGCTCAGAGGTCAGTGTCTGGTCTCTAGAAGTACATAGGAGTTGTTCACATAGACAGAGCTATGGCTTATTATAAGTTGGGAGCCTCGTAGACGGCTGAGAGATCAGTGTCTGCTTCACTAGAAGTACATAGGAGTTGTCCACATAGACAGAGACATGGTTTATTATAACTTGGGAGCCCTGGAGGGGGCTCAGAGGTCAGTGTCTGCTTCTCTCGAAGTACATAGGAGTTGTCCACATAGACAGAGCTGTGGTTTATTATAAGTTGGGAGCCTCGTAGACGGCTGAGAGATCAGTGTCTGCTTCACTAGAAGTACATAGGAGTTGTCCACATAGACAGAGACATGGTTTATTATAACTTGGGAGCCCTGGAGGGGGCTCAGAGGTCAGTGTCTGGTCTCTAGAAGTACATAGGAGTTGTTCACATAGACAGAGCTATGGCTTATTATAAGTTGGGAGCCTCGTAGACGGCTGAGAGATCAGTGTCTGCTTCACTAGAAGTACATAGGAGTTGTCCACATAGACAGAGCTGTGGTTTATTATAAGTTGGGAGCCTCGTAGACGGCTGAGAGATCAGTGTCTGCTTCACTAGAAGTACATAGGAGTTGTCCACATAGACAGAGACATGGTTTATTATAACTTGGGAGCCCTGGAGGGGGCTCAGAGGTCAGTGTCTGGTCTCTAGAAGTACATAGGAGTTGTTCACATAGACAGAGCTATGGCTTATTATAAGCTGGGAGCCCTGGAGAGGGCTCAGAGGTCTGTATCTGCTTAACTTTCGCAATGCTTCCTCTGCTTCAATAGCAGTACACAGGAGTTGTTCACATAGACAGAGCTGTTGTTTATTATAAGCTGGGAGCCTCGTAGAGGGCTGAGAGATCAGTGTCTGCTTCACTAGAAGTACACAGGAGTTGTCCACATAGACAGAGACATGGTTTATTTTAAGCTGGGAGCCCTGGAGAGGGCTCAGAGGTCAGTATCTGCTTCACTAGACCACGGCTAGAGTGCAGCTGTGACCTTCTTGACATAACCATGTAAGGACTTTGCAGTAGTCTTGTTTAGTGCTGGGCCTACATGAATTTGTGTTTCAGCTCCTCTTGTTCGTTGCTAATATCGAAGGTCTCCTGAGAGGCATCTGACAAGCCCTCTTTCCTTCAGTTTGTGTTGCATGTCAGCTAAGCAGATAGTGGCAGGGGTTCCTCTTCATCTTCAGGTAGGGGGCTCTCATGATTAGGGTGCAGAGCTTGAAAACCAAACACAGGGGCAGTCTATGGGACTGAGTCCCAGATTTATACTCTGTATGCACTGAATTAGTGTCATTTTTTTACGCTAATTCAGTGCAAACTTAACTCCATATTTATATTTTGACGGTAGACTAGTCAAGCGCCAAACTATTGGAGTTAAAGTCATTTTTTGGATGCGTGAAACCACCTTGCGTCAATAAGATGCAAGGTTGGCATTCCCATCCAAAAAATGACTCTAAGGCCCTAGCACCTTATTTATCCTACTGTGCAAAAATGGTGCACTGGAGGGAAGAGGGACTAAATAATGGCGCTAAGCCTGCTTATCAACATTATTTTATGCCTGGGCAGGTGTTTGGGCAGGCGTTAGGGGACCTGTGGACCCATTTCCATGGTCAAACCCCATGAAAAGAGCCCACAGGTGCCCTCCTCAAACCCCAGCGTCACCCCCACCCAAATCAGAGGGACACCACAGAATGGTGGACCCCATCCCAGGTAAGTAGAGGTAATTATTAAAAAAAGATGTTTTAAGTGCCACTGGGGGCCCTGAAATGGGCCCCCCTACATGGCACAGGGTGCAATGGCCATGCCCAGGGGACCCTTGTCCCCTGTGCTGGCCATTGGTGTGGTGGGCATGACTCCTGTCTTTTACAATACAGGAGTTATGTGGTATGCACGGTTTTCCATCAAGAAATGACGCTAGGCTGGTTAGAGTCATCTTTTTTTTTACTTTAACCAGCCTAACGTCACTTTTTTGTGCAAAACCCCCATCTCCCATACCATCAGCCCCACCCGGCTAAAGTAATTTTCCATGACGTTAGCTCACCCTTTGCGCCGGATTGCGGCATTCCATAAATTTGGCGCCCGGCTGGCATCCTGCAATGGTGCAAGCCGGCGCTATACTTTTTGACACAAAACTGCGCAAAGGCAGTTTTGCGTCAAAAAGTATAAATCTGGGCCTAAATGTTTCATCGACCGCAGGCAATGAATGACTGACCTCAGCAAGAAAGAAAACACAGGCAATAAGCCACTGAAAGGAATAATAATTTATACGCTACTTTTTAGTTAACATCATCAATGTTTAATTAACTTTCAGATAAAGCCTCACATCCAATCTTGCCCAGGAAAACAAGTAAACATTCATTCCTCTGTGTTAGTCATCACTCTCTGAAAACCAGGATATGTTAGGATCGATTGAAAAAAAAAAAAAAAAAAAGTGACCTACTGTGGCAAACGCAGGAAGTCTGGTCACTGCACATTAACTACACTACAGTATATGTCTGATGTACACGTATGTCTTGAAAACCCAACAAAATGTTCCTTCAGGGCCTCGGGTGCCACCAGCCCATTATTTCACAGGCATAAAACATCACTGTGCCATCCGCAGGCTCCTGCCTGCGCCTCATCCCTGGAGTGTAGTGGGAGAGCTCTGCTCTTTGACTGGGCTGCCGCTTTTTGCCTTCTTTTCTCTTTTCCATGCTGTGCTTTTTCCTCTTTTTTTCTGATTATTATCACTTTCACCCTTGTTTTTCAGTTTTTTTTACTTTCCGTGCTTCCCACTTTCCCCTCCCTGCCGCTGCTGCCCCGCGGCCCGCCCCCCTTTTTCGCACCGTTTTCCCACTCCTGTCTCACAGCTGTCTTCTCCTCCCCCCTCGTTCTACATAATGGCGTCCGCTGTGCGGCCACGCAAAGGTGAGCCCATCTGCGCCCGGCCGCAACCCGGCCGCGACCAGCTCCAGGACCCTTAAACCTCCCAAGTAGTACGAAGGGATACCTTCCATCAAACTTTTGACAGGTACCACACCCCATGCTGATATAGGCAATGACGTAGGTAGTGACGTGGGTGGCCCCACCCTGTGCTGACATAGGCAGTGACGTAGGTGTAGGTGTGTCACGTGGGTTGTGACATCAGGGGGTCACGTGTTAGTTATGTGCCAGGGTCCTAGCCCCTGTGTCTAGGTCTATGGACTGTGTAAAATGAGGGCCCTGCTGGTGTGCAACCCGTTTCAGAGCCTAAAAGGACAGGCCTGGACATGTCAGACATTCAGGCCCAAGTGCCTGCTTGGGGGCCTCCTCACAGGGTGGAGCATTGGGAGTGTAAGGCCAAACCTCCACACGGCTGGCTTATCCAAAAAGAGGGGATGGGCAGATGCTGCAAAGGTCATGACATATGATTAGCGTCACATGTAACCCCAGCAACGAATCAGAGCTGTCAAGGAGAGCATGTGACCGGTAAATGTTGTAGAGGCGTACGCCCTTTTTGAACTGTAGAATACATATAAGGAGCCAGCTAGAGCTGCATGCCAAACCGTGAACCATTGCTGAGATAGGTTGTCACACCAGTATGAACAGATACAATCCGCTCACCAGAAAAGCCGCCTCCTCAGGGGGCCAGAACACTATCAACAGATATTATCGGCCCCTAACACCACTTGTGATGGATGAGAATGCACAGCAGGCTGCCCCTAAAGATGGGGATTCCGACGTTAACAGTTTTCAAGAGGAACTTTGCCAGCGGCTTGAAAAGTTCAGCCTCAAGGATTTGACGCAACTGATATCCCCTATTAAGGTTGACAGCAGGGGCAGCGAAGCCTCGACAGATGAATTAAGTGATGCAATCAACTTCATCGACACTGAAGATGATGAAGAAGGTGTGGCACCACCGAATTCGCCAGTCTATGAAGACATGGGCTTTCAGGAGGACCCCGATCCAGAGGCAGTCGTGGTACAGCCGACAAATGTAAACTCCGAAGCCACTTGTACACCAATGGACCTCTGCGACTCGCAAGATTTCAGAGTAGCCGCTGAGTGTAGCCAAAATGCTGAGGTTAGTAAAAACTCTATAGACAATTATCGTGTATACGCTGATATCATACTTTTAACTAATTTTGTCTTTTGCTTTCTGTTTGAACCGTAGAAAACCACTGCAGAAAGAAATGCTCTAGAGCAGTGGTTCTCAACCTTTTGACTTCTGTGGACCCCCACTTTATCATTACTGGAATCCAGTGACCCCTCACTGAGGGAATATTGAAAGCTGGGGACCAAATTTGTTAATATTATTTCATTTTCTAAGAAGTCACGGACCCCCTGAGGAAGCTTTGCGGATCCCCAGGGGTCCCAGGACTACAGGTTGGGAACCACTGCTCTAGAGGGGTCTACACCAAAGGTTAACAACGTACATTTTTACTGCTTATGCTGTTCCAGACACTGCTAGAACAATTCAACACATATGTAGCCGGTTAGACCAACACAAGGTATATAAGTTATTAAGGGTGGTGTACTGGTTATCAGCTGTGAAGAAAGGTTTCCATGCTGATATGATTGTCTTGGCAGCCGCGGTCAATGAGATCACATACGCTGCTGAGCCCTGCTCAAAACTCGAACCTATGCAGGGGCTGTGTACCTATTTTGACAAAAGCTTGCTAGAAAGGGTCATAGAAAGACGAATGTGTGATATTTATTATAAAAATAGAAGAATGAGGTCTTTAGCCCCACAAAAGTTGTTTAAAAAAAAATAATACAGAGGTTTTGGATAGCAGAATATAAAGGTGTTATTTAACGCTACATACTCACTTTTAGGATGAGAATCAGAGTGTCGCTGTGCAAGATGTCTATGAGTTACACCCAGGATACATCTGTATCAGGAGACTGATATATGTGCTGGTTAAAGAAAGAATAGCTGAAATACACCATGTGGTTCTGCGTTATCTGAACATTTCAGAACCTGCGGCCACGCTGCAGTGTGACAACCCTGTCTGTATCGCCAACTGGTGTATCAAAGCACAGCTATCAGCAACGGATAAATACTAGAGCGCGTACAAAGACTGTGCGCGTGAGTTAAGACTTTCACCATTGACTGGGAAACACCATGCTTTGGAACTAACAGAAGATTATTTCACAAATAAAGGTTCTATATTGTCTGATCTAGAACTGTATGAACTGTTGAATGCTGTTGAATGCAGTCAGTATCCTGAGAGTCCAGAGTTATAGGCGGGGGGAACAGGAAGTCATGTCTAGAGCTATTGAGAGTATAGCTATAAAAATATCAAAGCTTGTGATGATGAGACTTAGTAAAAGGAACTGCTCTGAGTAATATCTGTAACGTGTCGTACTATGTATACGTAGTCAAAAGGCCTTAAGGTGTCCAGCATCGTCGACAGCAATAAGCTATGTACGGTGAAATGTCAAGTACACTGTGTTTATGTTGGGCTGACCAACTTTTTTTTGTTTTTTTTTGTTTAATAAAATGACCTTACACAAAACAATCGTCTTTCATTTCATGTTTGCGGTGTGTGACAGCGTGAAGGAGGCTGCTTTAAGGAAGCTTTATTAAAATACACTAGGAGTTGGAAGCTTCGGAGGCTCTGAGGCTGTATTTAGAAGGGCTCGCGTTGAAAATGAATCTGTAAACTGATCAAGGGTGAAGACTTGGTTAGCGGGGGAAGAGGTGTATTCACTCCACAAACCAGCCAGGAGATGTTGTAAGAGGAGGGCCACAGTTGTTAGCGTGCACCTAGATTATCAGTGGCAGGCTGACATAATCAGTCTTCAAGATCTAGCAAAACATAACAACAGCATAATGTATATATTAACAGTCATAGACGTATTGTCCAAGTACGCATATGCAGAGGCATTAAACGATAAAAGTGGTACCAGCGTCACTGCCGCCTTTAAAGACATCTTCGCGAGTGGTCGAGTACCTCAAAAACTACAAACAGACACTGGAAAGGAATTTTTAAACAAACCTTTTCAGAAATTATTAAAGCAGAATGCTGTTCAGCATTTTGTAATGCACACCGAGGTAAAAGCGGCGGTTGTAGAGCGTTTTAACAGAACTTTAAAATCAAAGATGTGGCGATATTTCACAGCCAACAATACCTACAGATACGTGGTTGTGCTATAGGCTTTTATAGATGTTCATAACACCAGTTACCATAGGACCATCAAAATGTCTCCAGTGGGGGTAATGGCAGATAATTTGTTAATGGTGTGGAGAACTGTGTACGGGAGTCGTCTTGAGGTGAAGGTCAAGACACCTGCTTTAAAAGAGGGGTATCATGTCCGTTTTTCAAAGTTGAAGGGCGTCTTCACCAAGGGCTACCAACAGACATTTAGCGATGAGATATTCATAGTGGAAAGTATGGAACTTAAAGAAGGGGTATATATTTACAAGTTGAAGGACTACAATGAGGAAATGGCAACAGGTGTCTTTTACAATGAAGAGTTACAAAAGGTGCCCTATGATCCGAACAGGGTGCAGGGTTGAAAAGGTTCTGAAAAGGAAAGGCAGCGGAGCTGTGAGACAGGTGCTGGTCAAATGGCGGGGTGGCCCGAGAAAATTAACAGTTGGGTTTTGGCCAGCTCGCTGCACGGTGTGTGAGGTCGCGCTGTAAGCGGAGAGATGGAGACCTCACCTTTTTATATTACAGTACCGTCCAACGCCTCAAAGGAGATGTTCCCGACAATCAGATTTTTAGTTATGCAGTGAAACTGGCTAAACCGGTGGACCTGAAAGGGTCCTGGGAGGTGGCCCTAACGGAGATACAGTACCCTAGAACATGGAATACATTTACAAAGCACAAGGCTAAATTTCATATAAAGTGCTCTCAGGACTTCTTGAGCTTCCCCGTGAGTTTCCCACACAGGTATTACACCACCGTCGCGGCGGTAGTCGACGCCATCAACAGAGCCATAGCCGGCGTTGAAGAGTATGCGAATATACATCTGATGTCGGAGAAATGTTAGAAGAAAAGTGTTTCTTAAAGCCCCGGAGCTTGATACCAGGTTTACCTGTACCGGTAAATTACAAAGGCCCTCATTCTGACCTTGGCGGGCGGCGGAGGCCGCCCGCCAAAGTCCCGCCGTCAGGTTACCGTTCCGCGGTCGAAAGACCGCGGCGGTAATTCTGACTTTCCCGCTGGGCTGGCGGGCGGTCGCCTTCAGTCCGCCCGCCAGCCTAGCGGGAAAGAGGCTTCCACGATGAAGCCGGCTCGGAATTGAGCCGGCGGAGTGGAAGCTGTGCGACGGGTGCAGTTGCACCCGTCGCGTATTTCACTGTCTGCACAGCAGACAGTGAAATACATGTAGGGGCCCTCTTACGGGGGCCCCTGCAATGCCCATGCCAGTGGCATGGGCACTGCAGGGGCCCCCAGGGGCCCCGCGACCCCCCCTACCGCCATCCGGATCCCGGCGGTCGGACCGCCGGGATCTGGATGGCGGTAGGGGGGGTCGGAATCCCCGCGGCGGTGCAGCAAGCTGCGCCGCCGTGGAGGATTCAATGGGGCGGCGGTACACTGGCGGGAGCCCGCCAGTGGTGCCGGTCCGACCGCGGCTTTACCGCCGCAGTCGGAATCCCCATTGGAGCACCGCCGGCCTGTCGGCGGTGCTCCCGCGGTCCTCCGCCCTGGCGGTCTTTGACCGCCAGGGTCAGAATGAGGGCCAAAGTGTGTTAGGGACCGTAGAACATGTGAAAAGACAGGTGGATCCAGACCCTACGTGCCCCGATATTACCGGCGGATTTTATACACTTTACGTGTATAGCGACATTGTAGACCCGCAGAGGGTCGGGGTAGTTATTCGCCGTTGTTGAGATGGGTCCCTGTGACAGGAGAAAATAACACGATGGTTAATATGCAGCATCACAAACTCGACTATGTGGCCACCATTTTGACACTATAATCATCATGGTCCTCGACGATCAGTCAGAGCCGGTGGTGGCCTTTAAATACGGGAAAGTTAATGTTAAGCTCCATTTAAGACCGCGCCGTGACAGTGACTATTAGGCAGTTGCGATGGTCCTCATGAAAACATACGGGTATCCCTCTATGCACAGGGACTATTACAGAGTTCAGGCCGGCTACGGAGGACCCCGCCCTACTTTCAAGGGACCCCTGTTATGTACAGGGCCGGATTGGAGGGCTTTCTTCAAAGTTTGTTTAGGAGAGCCATGCCCTTTTTGAGAAGAGGGTACGAAATTGCAAAACCTCATGTTAAAGCGGCTGCTATGAACACAGCCCATGACGTCGTGGGCTCTGTAACGTCGGCTGTCACCGAACGCATGAACAAACAGCCCCAAGAAGGAGCTTGGTTGTTGTACAATGCGCGTGCGGGTGTTAAAAGAAAGTATAGGACTTTGAGACGTAGGGGTCCGCCAATGCCCTATAAAAAATGGAGTACTTCTTCAAAAGGCCCACACAAAAGAAGAGTCGTAAGTACGAAGAGATCTTCCAAGAAGAAGAAGAGAACATGTTCTAGTATGAATATTTTTTAAATCAGCTATCATGGCCTTCGTACACTGCACCTCGGGTGAATGTGCCAAATCTGAGCTAGATCTGTTTTCTCTTAAACCCACACAGATCAGCATCAAGAACAGTTTTATCACCTCTAGCCGCTCTGATGCCTCTGGTGCCGATAGAGTTTTATGTGTGGGGTCAAAGCATATGTATTTGGATCTCAACAACACTTTGCTACACCTCGTCTGCAAAATAACCAAAGCGAACGGCGTCAACATCGAGGCTGTGGCACCTATCGCCAACCCCATCGCAACCATGTTTAATCAAGTGGACATTAACCTGGGTGATCAACTCATCATGAGGAGTGATAACATGTATGCCTACAGGGCCTACATAGAGAGTATTCTAAATTACAGTCACAAAGCCCTGGACACACACCTTTTAGTGGGACTCTTCTACAAAGATACTGAAGCGCATTTTGAGGACACGGCTTTGGATGGGGGCAACGCTGGTTTTAAAAAAAGACCCAGCTTCACCGCCGGCAGTAGGTGTGTGAAAGTAGCCTCTTTCTAGCCTTGTTACCCCCACTTTTGGCCTGTTTGTGAGTGTATGTCAGGGTGTTTTCACTGTCTCACTGGGATCCTGCTAGCCAGGGCCCAGTGCTCATAGTGAAAACCCTATGTTTTCAGTATGTTTGTTATGTGTCACTGGGACCCTGCTAGTCAGGACCCCAGTGCTCATAGGTTTGTGGCCTATATGTATGTGTTCCCTGTGTGGTGCCTAACTGTCTCACTGAGGCTCTGCTAACCAGAACCTTAGTGGTTATGCTCTCTCTTTACAAATTGTCACTAACAGGCTAGTGACCAATTTTACCAATTTACATTGGCTTACTGGAACACCCTTATAATTCCCTAGTATATGGTACTGAGGTACCCAGGGTATTGGGGTTCCAGGAGATCCCTATGGGCTGCAGCATTTCTTTTGCCACCCATAGAGAGCTCTGACAATTCTTACACAGGCCTGCCACTGCAGCCTGAGTGAAATAACGTCCACGTTATTTCACAGCCATTTTACACTGCACTTAAGTAACTTATAAGTCACCTATATGTCTAACCCTTACCTGGTAAAGGTTAGGTGCAAAGTTACTTAGTGTGAGGGCACCCTGGCACTAGCCAAGGTGCCCCCACATTGTTCAGGGCCAATTCCCTGAACTTTGTGAGTGCGGGGACACCATTACACGCGTGCACTACATATAGGTCACTACCTATATGTAGCTTCACAATGGTAACTCCGAATATGGCCATGTAACATGTCTAAGATCATGGAATTGCCCCCTCTATGCCATCCTGGCATTGTTGGCACAATTCCATGATCCCAGTGGTCTGTAGCACAGACCCTGGCACTGCCAAACTGCCTTTCCTGGGGTTTCACTGCAGCTGCTGCTGCTGCCAACCCCTCAGACAGGTTTCTGCCCCCATGGGGTCAAGCCAGGCTTGTCCCAGGATGGCAGAACAAAGGACTTCCTCTGAGAGAGGGTGTTACACCCTCTCCCTTTGGAAAATGGTGTGAAGGCAGGGGAGGAGTAGCCTCCCCCAGCCTCTGGAAATGCTTTCTTGGGCACAGATGTGCCCAATTCTGCATAAGCCAGTCTACACCGGTTCAGGGGACCCCTTAGCCCTGCTCTGGCGCGAAACTGGACAAAGGAAAGGGGAGTGACCACTCCCCTGCACCTCCCCTGGGAGGTGTCCAGAGCTCCTCCAGTGTGCTCCAGACCTCTGCCATCTTGGAAACAGAGGTGCTGCCAGCACACTGGACTGCTCTGAGTGGCCAGTGCCACCAGGTGACGTCAGAGACTCCTTCTGATAGGCTCCTTCAGGTGTTAGTAGCCTATCCTCTCTCCTAGGTAGCCAAACCCTCTTTTCTGGCTATTTAGGGTCTCTGTCTCTGGGGAAACTTTAGATAACGAATGCAAGAGCTCATCAGAGTTCCTCTGCATCTCTCTCTTCACCTTCTGCCAAGGAATCGACTGCTGACCGCGCTGGAAGCCTGCAAAACTGCAACATAGTAGCAAAGACGACTACTGCAACTCTGTAACGCTGATCCTGCCGCCTTCTCGACTGTTTTCCTGGTGGTGCATACTGTGGGGGTAGTCTGCCTCCTCTCTGCACTAGATGCTCCGAAGAAATCTCCCGTGAGTTGACGGAATCTTCCCCCTGCAACCACAGGCACCAAAAAGCTGCATTACCGGTCCCTTGGGTCTCCTCTCAGCACGACGAGCGAGGTCCCTTGAATCCAGCAACTCTGTCCAAGTGACTCCCACAGTCCAGTGACTCTTCAGTCCAAGTTTGGTGGAGGTAAGTCCTTGCCTCCCCACGCCAGACTGCATTGTTGGAAACCGCGTCTTTTGCAACTACTCCGGCTTCTGTGCACTTCCGGCGGAAATCCTTTGTGCACAGCCAAGCCTGGGTCCACGGCACTCTAACCTGCATTGCACGACTTTCTAAGTTGGTCTCCGGCGACGTGGGACTCCTTTGTGCAACTTTGGTGAGCACCGTTTCACGCATCCTCATAGTGCCTGTTTCTGGCACTTCTCCGGGTGCTACCTGCTGCTGAGAGAGCTCCTTGTCTTGCTCGACGTCCCCTCTCTCTTTTGACACAATTTGCGACATCCTGGTCCCTCCTGGGCCATAGCAGCACCCAAAAATACTTACCGCATGATTTGCAGCTAGCAAGGCTTGTTGGCGGTCTTTCGGCGGGAAAACACTTCTGCACGACTCTCCATGGCAAGAAAGATCCGTCCACCAAAGGGGAAGTCTCTAGCCCTTTTGGTTCCTGCAGAAACCTCAGCTTCTTCTGTCCAGTAGAAGCTTCTTTGCACCCACAGCTGGCACTTCCTGGGCATCTGCCCATCTCCGACTTGTTTGTGACTTTTGGACTTGGTCCCCTTGTTCCACAGGTACCCTAGATGGGAAATCCATTGTTGTTGCATTGCTGGTTTGTGTCTTTCCTGCATTATTCCCCTATCACGACTTCTTTGTCCTTTGGGGAACTTCAGTGCACTTTGCACTCACTTTTCAGGGTCTTAGGGAGGGCTATTTTTCTAACTCTCACTATTTTCTAATAGTCCCAGCGACCCTCTACAAGGTCACATAGGTTTGGGGTCCATTTGTGGTTCACATTCCACTTTTGGAGTATATGGTTTGTGTTGCCCCTATCCCTATGTGTCCCCATTGCATCCTATTGTAACTATACATTGTTTGCACTGTTTTCTAAGACTATACTGCATATTTTTTGTATTGTGTACATATAACTTGTGTATAATTGCTATCCTCATACTGAGGGTACTCACTGAGATACTTTGGCATATTGTCATAAAAATAAAGTACCTTTATTTTTAGTATATCTGTGTATTGTGTTTTCTTATGATATTGTGCAAGTGACACTTGTGGTACTGTAGTAGCTTCACACGTCTCCTAGTTCAGCCTAAGCTGCTCTGCTAAGCTACCATTATCTATCAGCCTAAGCTGCTAGACACCCTATACACTAATAAGGGATAACTGGGCCTGGTGCAAGGTGCAAGTACCCCTACAGTAGGCAGTTAAGGGGCACATACATTCAGACCTTTTCTTCAAAAATAAGCTTCTAGTCAACGGTATAGATCTTAAGCTCAAACTCAACCGCAACAAGGACGCGTTCTGTCGCATTAGCGGCGATGCGGAGCAGTATAAACTGGTTATATAGTCCGCGAGCCAGTTTGTAAAGAGAGTGAAAGTGTCCCCGAGCGTCAGACTGGCCCACACAGAAGCTTTACAATTATCGAACGCCAAGTACGCCATTGAAAGAGTGGCTCTGAAGATATTCAGCATCCCCGCCGGTAGTAGATTAACGCAGCAGCAGAATCTATTTTTGGGGCAACTTCCAAAACTCATCATCATAGGGTTTGTGGACAATACAGCTTTTAGCGGACTCTACACCTCTAACCCTTTCAACGTCGAACACTATGACGTCAACTACGCCGCTTTGGTCCACGAGGGAGCTGTTATCCCTGCAAAACCGTTTACGCCGAGTTTTGTAACATTCAATTTTGTCAGGGAATATCTCTGTCTGGTCTCGATAACGGGAAAACATCTGTGGGACTCAGGAGTCGTTGTTTCAAGAGAGGGGTATGGGGCCGGCTACACTTTGTTTGCGTTCGACCTGACTCCTGACATGGAAGACGGTGACCACTACAACTTGATCAAACACGGAAATCTAAAAGCTGAAATATGCTTTACACAGATGCTGGCTACCAACGTGAATATGGTTGTGTTTTCGGTATTCAACAGCGTTATCCAGGTCAATCACGCCCAACAGCTTATGTTTGACTATCATTAAAAGAGTGTCAAAATGGACACTGCAGAGATACATGACTTCTTAAGTAGACATAAATACACTAAGAAATACTTTTTTGGTGTGTTTCCTACCAATGGGTTACCTGAAAAGATAGGCCCAGAAAGACTCCGCACCCTGCGGCCCTGTTTTTGGATGTAGACAAGGTTATAGTGTTTGACAGATTAGTGGAGTTTCCTGAGGATAGCATTTATACAAAACCGATATTCAAATATGTAAAAAACAAAAGCATCACGCATGGTTGAGTATAACAAGCTGCGTGTACAGGATTCTCTACCCATCACATGCGGGGAACATTGTATATATTTTATTAGAAAAATGTCTGAGGGTATGACGTTTAGAAAATGTTTTAATCTGTATTCAGCCGATCTTAGTATACAACAATGGTATTGTTATGAAATATGTGAATGAAAACTCAAGGACTATGTCGCGCGTTGTTAGAACAGAATACGGTGTTTTTCAAAAGTGTAAGGCCTTGTAACGCCTCTATTTGTACTGATGACTGTCTAAAATAAAAACATCTTAAACATGAATTCAGACTATGCATTTTTTTATTCACACGTCCCACATTTTCAAACCATTTTTACAAAAGATGTCGGACTACTGTTGAAAAGTTAAAAGTGTTTATTACAAACAGTTTTCAGCACAAACATTTACAAGGGTAAAGAAATAAATGAAGCAAAATATTTCGGCATGCGAAACTTTTAACAAAACTGTACAGCTGATCAAATATTGTGATAACATTAGAGAGGTAGCCAAGCGTTCATTTTGAACAGTCTTTTTTAGGGTCCATAGGTAGAGCGTCGCTGCTCCTAGACGGTGTTAGCTGTGGAAAGAAAGGCAACGTCGATACAGTGGGACTCCTTGTAAAAGCACCAGGGGTCGGATCAACTTTCAAGCCTACGCCGGTGGTCGGTGTTACCGATAATCGTGGAGGGAATGTTGAGTTCCGCTGTGGCACTTAGGAATTGGTCCCAACCTCTAGGAGCGTTTTGTGACGATAGGGTTTTACTGTGCGTGAGACCTCTGACCAGATCATACATGTGTGATCCAGCAATCTGTTGTGCCTTGTAAACTAATTCACCCCTGTCGTTCCAAGATGTCAGATCTTTAGAAGCAGTCATTTTACCAAGCAGCATTTGCACAGCCCCTCTATACCTCTGACTTATATTTTTAAAAGGTCTTCGATAACGGCGTGCGTGGGGGCCGCTGGTCCATGGTCTTGCTGAGCTACCAGGACTGCTGGCGTCTGTTCAGTATCGGGGGTATACAGAGTCAACTTTTTTTTTCAGAGGTTAGTTGCTTGTAATACTGTAAAAAGTTTTGAAGGGCTCCTGAGTAAAGCCCCGCTTTGTTGTGTGGTTTTAAATCGGTCAGGTTCAGAATGGCTTTGATTTCAGCGTCGAGACGATGCGTCTTGTTTTCGCATATGTCCCAGACATCGGTGGTAGAAGGGCCTAGCTTTTCCAGCTGCTGGCGGGGCACAAGGTACATTTTGTAGGCGTGCTCCATCAGGTCCTCGACAGAAGACCTGTAATTAGGGGTATATCTATACCCAGCAGCGCCCCTATAAAACCTCCAGACTGTTTGACCAGTTTCATTTTAGAAAGGAGCGACGTCCTCTTATTGCTGAGCTTCTTAATAATGTTGCGCTTCTTTTTCAGAACACGGAACTGGCTTGTTGATATCGGGACATTACCTTTTAGGGTGTTATGGGCTATTTCTGAAATCGCCGCAACTAAATCGTCCGAAGCAGTGCACAGGATAGCCTTTCTTTTCAAGGGGCTGGCTGTGACCAGCATTTTTAGGAGGTCTAAATTACGCCATAGCAATGCAGACATGGTAGTGACCCTATATTACAAGGTTTAGAGTGTAAATGTTATAAAAATCTTTTTATAGGCTTTGGGGGCTGTTTTAGGCATGTAAACGACTGGGAAGTCAGGTGGGATCATAGCCTGTAGTCTTCTAGAGTATTGTGTTTTATATCTACCAGTAAGTAGCTGTGGGGTTTCGCGGTAGCGTCGTTAAACGCTTCCATGAAAAACTGCATGTTTCCGGGGTACATTTGTTTAGCTATAATTGATATCTGAAGCTTGTTGCGGGATTTTTAAATAAGACCGGGTATGTGGTGTTGAGAGTTATAGAACGCCTGCTCTTACCCTTGTAAAAGAAGTTCTGCATGATGTAGCATATGCTCAGATTACGATGATGTGAATATTGAGTAAAAGCCCTCTTGATCTCGGGTTGGTCCCCGCCTTCACGCAAGAGGTCGTCCACAACAACCATGTTTACAAAGGGCCTGATTCTAACTTTGGAGGACGGTGTTAAACCGTCCCAAAAGTGGCGGATATACCACCTACCGTATTACGAGTTCCATAGGATATAATGGACTCGTAATACGGTAGGTGGTATATCCGCCACTTTTGGGACGGTTTAACACCGTCCTCCAAAGTTAGAATCAGGCCCAAAGTGTTTAGGTAACAAGTCATCATTGTTGAGGTTACTGGGGATGCCTTCTATAAAGCGGATGTGTGGGAACTTTAGGGAGAGTTCATGTAAAGATCCTGCCAGCAGGAATAAAGCCACACGATGTTGTTAGGGGTATGAGATAAAACACCAGGAGCGTTTTCTAGTAGTTTCTTTATAAAAATAACTTTTACCGCTAAAATGCAGGAGAATGGGTGTTCCAGCCTGGTGTCCATAGCAGTTGGGGTTTGGCCCTCTAATGTCTTTTAATAACCGTACGGTAGTGTTTTGTAGTCCTCGGTGAGGACCCGTTTATCAAACACTACTCTTAGGGTTTTATACAACGGTTGTGTTGTAATTTCCCACTTTCTTTGGGACATGACTTTGCTAGGGTGGTTCATGACTGTTGATTTGCTATTTTTGTGATCGCTCGATGCGTAGTACTCGTGCGCCAGACCCTTCAGACTGTCAACATTTATTTTATCAGTATTGCTGATGTTTAAAGTGATACCGTCGAATCTGTACGGAAGCACCGGGAAGTAAAGCTTCCTCGGAGGGTGAATTTGACACTTAGGGGGTCATTACAACATTGGCGGTAAAAGGCGCTTACCGCCGTGCAGAAGACCGCCAATACACCGCCACGGCCGTGGTAGACCGCCACAGCTATTATGACACACATCTTGGAATCCGCCGAAATTCAGACACCCACACAATACCGCCACACCAAAGGTCAGCAATAAACATGCGGAAACAAATCCTCCACCTCCACGCCAACAGAAACACGCCCATGCCATTACGACCCACGAATCCACGCGGTGGTCTTACAACCGCGGTATTCCATTGGCGGTACACACCGCCGCGCTCAAAATACACACACATTTACAAAACACCGCCACATTGGACAATTACAAATACACACACCTGAGACACATACAAACAACACTCCCACTCACCCAACACAATATAAAACACACACCCACATCACCCACAAACCCCTACAACCTGAAATTCTGAGAGAAGGCGAGAGAGAGAGCACAGAATAGACAACCCCATCACACAGAGGCACACAACATCATCACCCACACAACATCCAAGCACAAAACACCACATACCACTACACTCACCACACTCATCACCACATACACCACCCCACACATCACCCACACCACCCATGTCACGCCAAAGACACCCCCGCTTCTCCGAGGAGGAGCTCAGGGTCATGGTGGAGGAAATCCTCCGGGTAGAGCCACAGCTATTTGGCTCACAGGTACAGCACACATCAATAGCCAGGAAGATGGAGCTATGGCACAGAATAGTGGACAGGGTCAACGCAGTGGGACAGCACCCAAGAAATAGGGAGGACATCAGGAAGAGGTGGAACGACCTACGGGGGAAGGTGCGTTCCACGGTCTCCAGGCACCACATCGCGGTGCAGCGGACAGGCGGCGGACTCCCACCTCCTCCCCCACAACTAACAACATGGGAGGAGCAAGTCTTGACCATCTTGCATCCTGAGGGCCTCGGAGGAGTCTTTGGAGGAACGGACACAGGTAAGTCAAATCTTAACTATCACATCCCCCACCCTACCTGCATGCTATCACACACCCCCACCCTCACACCCTCCCCTAGCACCCAAACTCCTCACTAATCTACCCATGACACCAACCACCCATCCCAACCCCAAGCCCTGCATGACACAACTGAGCATGGACACCCATCACTAAAGCATGCCCACTGCACATACCCAGAACACCCCCCCAACCATCAGCACACAAGCCCCCACACAGGAATGCCTGCACTGGTGTTCACGCACACCCAACCATTGCACACCATGAAACACACACATGCAATAATCATGTTCTTATACCCCCGCAGGAATCTGATGGAACGTCATCACACCAGAGGGTCCAGACAACACCACTCCACCCCCAGAAGAGGCCCACGGTGACGATAGCAGCTCTGCCCTACTGGATCTTGATGACCAGCCCGGACCATCGTGGGCCTCAGGACAGTTGGTTCCCCTTCCCAGCCACAGCCCAACACCGAACTTCCACCCTCTGGTAACACCAGCACAGCACCCATCCAGCGGGCCCAAACCTCCCTACCCACGACAGGTCAATCAGCAGTGTGTCCACCACTACAGGGCACCCAGGGTAACCCAACAACAACAGGGACCTGGGGGCAGTGGTAGTGGGCACACGGCCCAGGGGACGAAGGCCCAGGGACATAGGTGAACTGGGAGGGCTGCTGTGCGACAGAGGGAGGACAGGCCAAGGGAACCCACTCTCCACGAGGCCCTCTCCTCCATCATGGGAGCCTACCACCACTCCCTGAGACAATGGCAACGGTCCTGGACAAGTTGCAGGAGACCCTGCGTCTGCAGGAGGAGCAGTATTTGGGGTTCAGGGAGGAGCTCAGGACCATCGGCTCCTACCTGGGCACCATCGTAGGGGTGCTGACGGACATACAAAAGACCTTGAGGGACACCGTGGCACTCCAAGGGGCCCCTGACACTATCCACAATGATGAACTGCCCACCACCTCCGCCGGCGCTAGTGGACAGGACGCTCCGCCACAGGACGACGAAACAGTCACTATTCCTCCAGGTATCTACCCACAGTTACACACAAGACTACACCAGACAATAAACCCTTCCTGTATGTGTGTTGAGTATAGGCCTAGCTATGTGTGACGCAGTAGTAAATGAAGCCATGTGGGCCCCTGAAATGGCGGCTGCCTGACCTCTAAACTGGGACAATGGGATTGTGGGGTAACTGCGCTGGCGTTGCACACCGTCGCGGTAGGCGGTCGTAGACCGCGGCGCAATGCTGCATTGGTTAACATTGGACCCTATGGGTCCCAGGAGCCAATGAACAGGTGCGCCGGCGGTGATGATGCGCACCGCCAAGGACGTCACCACTGTGGACGTCACCGCCATTTTCTATCTGTTGAATCACTAGATACCTGACCTTCGACAGGAGAGGACCTACATTGCCAGTGCTGCTGTGACCTCGGTCTGGAAGCGACGATGGCTGCTGTGTCTGGGGAAAGGGCCCCTGCCTTCACTGCACAGGAGTTGGAGAAACTTGTGGATGGGGTCCTCCCCCAGTACATGCTACTCTACGGTCCTCCAGACCAACAGGTTAGTACAGAGGGAGCACGTTGTATGGGCTAGGCCTGGGTGGAGAGGGTTGGGTGGAAGAGGGAAGGGGCCAGAGTTCATACTACATTAATGCATGGGAATGAATGGGCCACATGGTCAGAGTAGGGAGGGGGCCACTCACATTGACGGTGCAGTTGGTAATGACTGTTCCTCTTCCCTTGTGCATGTCATGTAGGTCAGCGCCCACCAGAAGAGGGACATTTGGCGTGCCATCGCCAAGGAGGTCTGGACCCTGGGGGCCCACCAGAGACGGGGCACCCACTGCCGGAAGAGATGGGAGGACATTCGCCACTGCAGCAAGAAGGCGGCGGAGGCTCAGCTGGGGATGGCCTCCCAACGTGGGAGGGGTGCCCGTCGCACCATGACCCCCCTGATATTCCGGATCCCGGTGGTGGCCTACCCGGAGTTGGATGGGCACTTGAGGGCATCACAGCAGACACAAGGGGGTGAGTACAACCTCATTCTGCAGACTTTGCGTGCAGTGGAGGGGTCTGGTTGGGGGTGGGGGCCAGTGGGTGTCCCTAGGCCAGGGCGAGTTAGGTAGGCAAGGCCCCTCTGTAATGTAGGCCATGTGGCACTGTACCCCACCTCAGCAGAGTGCCAATTTGAGGTATAGTTGCCCCTGTGGCATCCATGTGCGCAGATGTCCACCATTGCCATGTAGGCCATATCCCAGAAATTGCATGTGCAGAGGCCAGGAGCACGGCGTTATGCATGGGGCTGCTGCGTCTGTCTTGTCCGCCAACGGTAGCGGAATGCCATGCACTAAAACTCTCTTTCTTCTGTCTCCCCCCCTTTTCCTGCTCTCCCTGTCCTTTTGTACATCAGCATCATCAGGCGGAGGTACAGTGGCACCGGAGCACGAGGGAGCTGCATCCCACATGGCCATGGAGGGCCACATCACAGACTCTGAATGCATCAGTGGGACGGAGGGCGAGGGGAGCTTCACGTCGGCCACCGGATCACCAACCAGCGACACGGACTCGTCCGCGGATGGGAGCTCCCCTGTGGTGGCGGCACCATCTGTGCGCCCCACTTCTACAGGTACAGCCGTCACCTCCCCTACCAGCACCACCCTCCCAGCAGCCCCTCAGCCTTCGCCCCATGCCCGCTCACCCAGGAGGGTGGGCATCACCTTCACCCCAGGCACCTCAGGCCCTGCCCCAGTCACCCCTGCTGCCCTCAGTTAGGAGGCCATTGACCTCCTCAGGTCACTTACTGTTGGGCAGTCTACCATTGTGAATGCCATCCAGGGTGTAGAACGACAGTTGCAACATGGTAATGCATTCCAGGAGGGCATTCATTCTGGTCAGGCTGCCCTTCAGCGAACCCTGCAATCTCTGGCCTCAGCACTGATGGCAGCCATTGTCCCTGTGTGTAGCCTCCCCCCTCCAACTTCCTCCACCCAGACCCAATCCCCTGTACCCCATCCCAAGCACACCTACAGACCAGCATGCACACAAGTCAACACACAAGTAGCTCAAGCAAACATAGGCACCACACACACCACAGGCACTCACACAAGCATCACACCCATACAGACACGGCAACATCCACTGTCTCCACTGTGTCCCCCTCCTCCTCTTCTCCCTCCTCCCTCCCAGTCTCGTCTACACACACACCTGCATGTACCACATCTACAGGCACTAAGACTCACACCAGGACACCCAGCACCACAAGCCGCTCACCTGCACTCACCACCTCCACTGCCATTTACACGTCCCCTATGTCCTCTCCGAGTGTGTCTGTGACGCCCCCTCCCAAAGTACCCAAACGCCGGCAATCACTCACCCAACATCCATCCACCTCACGACAGCCTCCAGTACCTGCACCTGCACCCAAAACACCTAAAGTGACACCTCCTACAACCACCTCCTCTTCCTCCACTCCCAGACCCCTCCAGCTACCCATCCCAGTGTCCGTCAGAAACTGTCCCTATGTCAAATTGACCTTTTTGCCCCCACCCCCCTCCTCAAATTCATCAGTCCCATCGTAGCGCCTCAGCCAAAAAGCCTCCAGTACCAGTGGTGCGTGTTCCAGGTTTTTGGAGTGCACCGTCCACCAGGGCAGGCAGTAGGACCTGGAGCCAAGGCCCTGGCAGCCCACCCCCTGTAAAGGCTCTGAAATTGGAGAGTGGACGACAGGACCTTGTCAAGACTCCTGGTGGGACAACAAGTGAAATGGGATCGAAGGTGATTGGTGAGTCAGCTGTAACTCCAAAAAAGGTGGGGAAGGTCCAGAGGAAGTCTGCCCAGCCTGTTGTGAGTGACACGGCGGAGAAGTGCGCCATCATTTCTGGCGGTCCAGACACAACCGCCAGCACCGTCGTCACTGGTCCAGAGACCACCGCCAGAGTCACAGCCCAGGAGGGCCCAAGTATCGTTACTGGTCAGGAGACCACCGCCGGAGTCACAGCCCAGGAGGGCCCAAGTATCGTCACTGGTCCAGAAACCACCGCCGGAGTCACAGCCTAGGAGGGCACAAGTATCGTTACTGGTCAGGAGACCACCGCCGGAGTCACAGCCCAGGAGGGCCCAAGTATCGTCACTGGTCCAGAAACCACCGCCGGAGTCACAGCCCAGGAGGGCAGAAGTATCGTTACTGGTCAGGAGACCACCGCCTGAGTCACAGCCCAGGAGGGCCCAAGTATCGTCACTGGTCCAGAGACCACCGCCAGAGTCACAGCCCAGGAGGGCCCAAGTATCGTTACTGGTCAGGAGACCACCGCCGAAGTCACAGCCCAGGAGGGCCCAAGTATCGTCACTGGTCCAGAGACCACCGCCAGAGTCACAGCCCAGGAGGGCCCAAGTATCGTTACTGGTCAGGAGACCACCGCCGGAGTCACAGCCCAGGAGGGCCCAAGTATCGTCACTGGTCCAGAAACCACCGCCAGAGTCACAGCCCAGGAGGGCCCAAGTATTGTTACTGGTCAGGAGACCACCGCCGGAGTCACAGCCCAGGAGGGCCCAAGTATTGTCACTGGTCCAGAAACCACAGCCGGAGTCACAGCCCAGGAGGGCACAAGTATCGTTACTGGTCAGGAGACCACCGCCTGAGTCACAGCCCAGGAGGGCCCAAGTATCGTCACTGGTCCAGAGACCACCGCCAGAGTCACAGCCCAGGAGGGCCCAAGTATTGTTACTGGTCAGGAGACCACCACCGGAGTCACAGCCCAGGAGGGCCCAAGTGTAGGAAAGTACCATCTTGCCTGGCATGTTACCCCCATTTTTCACTGTATATATGTTGTTTTAGTTGTATGTGTCACTGGGACCCTGCAGGCCAGGGCCCCAGTGCTCATAAGTGTGCCTGACTGTGTTACCTGTGTATATGACTAACTGTCTCACTGAGGCTCTGCTATCCAGAACCTCAGTGGTTATGCTCTCTCATTTCTTTCCAAATTGTCACTAACAGGCTAGTGACCAATTTTACCAATTCACATTGGCATACTGGAACACCCTTATAATTCCCTAGTATATGGTACTCAGGTACCCAGGGTATTGGGGTTCCAGGAGAACCCTATGGGCTGCAGCATTTCTTTTGCCACCCATAGGGAGCTCTGACAATTCTTACACAGGCCTGCCACTGCAGCCTGAGTGAAATAACATCCACGTTATTTCACAGCCATTTTACACTGCACTTAAGTAACTTATAAGTCACCTATATGTCTAACCTTTACCTGGTAAAGGTTAGGTGCAAAGTTACTTAGTGTGAGGGCACCCTGGCACTAGCCAAGGTGCCCCCACATTGTTCAGGGCCAATTCCCTGAACTTTGTGAGTGCGGGGACACCATTACACGCGTGCACTACATATAGGTCACTACCTATATGTAGCTTCACAATGGTAACTCCGAATATGGCCATGTAACATGTCTAAGATCATGGAATTGCCCCCTCTATGCCATCCTGGCATTATTGGTACAATTCCATGATCCCAGTGGTCTGTAGCACAGACCCTGGTACTGCCAAACTGCCTTTCCTGGGGTTTCACTGCAGCTGCTGCTGCTGCCAACCCCTCAGACAGGTTTCTGCCCCCCTGGGGTCAAGCCAGGCTTGTCCCAGGATGGCAGAAGAAAGGACTTCCTCTGAGAGAGGGTGTCACACCCTCTCCCTTGGGAAAATGGTGTGAAGGCAGGGGAGGAGTAGCCTCCCCCAGCCTCTGGAAATGCTTTCATGGGCACATTTGGTGCCCATTTCTGCATAAGCCAGTCTACACCGGTTCAGGGACCCCTTAGCCCTGCTCTGGCGCGAAACTGGACAAAGGAAAGGGGAGTGACCACTCCCCTGACCTGCACCTCCCCTGGGAGGTGTCCAGAGCTCCTCCAGTGTGCTCCAGACCTCTGCCATCTTGGAAACAGAGGTGCTTCCAGCACACTGGACTGCTCTGAGTGGCCAGTGCCACCAGGTGACGTCAGAGACTCCTTCTGATAGGCTCCTTCAGGTGTTAGTAGCCTATCCTCTCTCCTAAGTAGCCAAACCCTCTTTTCTGGCTATTTAGGGTCCCTGTCTCTGGGGAAACTTTAGATAACGAATGCAAGAGCTCATCAGAGTTCCTCTGCATCTCTCTCTTCACCTTCTGATAAGGAATCGACTGCTGACCGCGCTGGAAGCCTGCAAAACTGCAACAAAGTAGCTAAGACGACTACTGCAACTCTGTAACGCTGATCCTGCCGCCTTCTCGACTGTTTTCCTGCTTGTGCATGCTGTGGGGGTAGTCTGCCTCCTCTCTGCACCAGAAGCTCCGAAGAAATCTCCAGTGGGTCGACGGAATCTTCCCCCTGCAACCGCAGGCACCAAAAAGCTGCATTACCGGTCCCTTGGGTCTCCTCTCAGCACGACGAGCGAGGTCCCTCGAATCCAGCAACTCTGTCCAAGTGACCCCCACAGTCCAGTGACTGTTCAGTCCAAGTTTGGTGGAGGTAAGTCCTTGCCTCACCTCGCTGAGCTGCATTGGTGGGAACCGCGACTTTTGCAGCTACTCCGGCCCCTGTGCACTTCCGGTGGAAATCCTTTGTGCACAGCCAAGCCTGGGTCCACGGCACTCTAACCTGCATTGCACGACTTTCTAAGTTGGTCTCCGGCGACGTGGGACTCCTTTGTGCAACTTCGGCGAGCACTGTTTCACGCATCCTCGTAGTGCCTGTTTCTGGCACTTCTCTGGGAGCTACCTGCTTTAGAGAGGGCTCTTTGTCTTGCTCGACGTCCCCTCTCTCTCCTGGTCCAATTTGCGACCTCCTGGTCCCTCCTGGGCCTCAGCAGTGTCCAAAAACGCTAACCGCAAGATTTGCAGCTAGCAAGGCTTGTTGGCGTTCTTTCGGCGGGAAAACACTTCTGCACAACTCTCCACGGCGAGAGAAATTTGTCCACCAAAGCAGAAGTCTCTAGCCCTTTTCATTTCTGCAGAAACCGCAGCTTCTTCTGTCCAGTAGAAGCTTCTTTGCACCCGCAGCTGGCATTTCCTGGGCATCTGCCCATCTCCGACTTGATTGTGACTTTTGGACTTGGTCCCCTTGTTCCACAGGTACCCTAGATTGGAAATCCACAGTTGTTGCATTGTTGGTTGGTGTCTTTCCTGCATTATTCCTCTATCACGACTCTTTGTCTTTTGGGGAACTTCAGTGCACTTTGCACTCACTTTTCAGGGTCTTGGGGAGGGCTAATTTTCTAACTCTCACTATTTTCTAATAGTCCCAGCGACCCTCTACAAGGTCACATAGGTTTGGGGTCCATTCGTGGTTCACATTCCACTTTTGGAGTATATGGTTTGTGTTGCCCCCTATCCCTATGTGTCCCCATTGCATCCTATTGTAACTATACATTGTTTGCACTGTTTTCTAAGACTAAACTGCATATTTTTGGTATTGTGTACATATAACTTGTGTATAATTGCTATCCTCATACTGAGGGTACTCACTGAGATACTTTGGCATATTGTCATAAAAATAAAGTACCTTTATTTTTAGTATATCTGTGTATTGTGTTTACTTATGATATTGTGCAAGTGACACTTGTGGTACTGTAGTAGCTTCACACGTCTCCTAGTTCAGCCTGAGCTGCTCTGCTAAGCTACCATTATCTATCAGCCTAAGCTGCTAGACACCCTATACACTAATAAGGGATAACTGGGCCTGGTGCAAGGTGCAAGTACCCCTTGGTACTCACTACAAGCCAGTCCAGCCTCCTACATTGGTTGTGCAGCGGTGGGATAAGTGCTTTGAGACTACTTACCACTCTTGTCATTGTACTTTTCATAAGAGAAAAATATACAAAACAAGTTCAGTGTGTGTACACAGTGCTAAAAAGTTTTGCATTTCCTCTTTTCACTCTTTTCTAAGTGCTGAAAAGTACATCTAATCTTTCTAAAAAGTTCTAAAAAGTTTTAAAAGTTTTTTTTCTGTCTTTCTAAAAAGTTCTGAAAACTTTTTTCTCTTTTTCTATCACTTTAACTCTCTCTAAAAATGTCTGGCACAGGCCAAAATGTTGACCTGTCTAAGATTGCATATGATCACCTTAGCTGGAAAGGAGCAAGGAGTCTCTGCAGAGAGAGAGGTTTGAGTGTAGGGAAGAATCCTTCCTTGGAATTGTTACTTAACATGCTTAGAGAACAAGATAAGGCTAAAAGTGCCCCATCTGTTGAAAAAGTAGCTAATGGTTCCCAATCTGATCTAGGGACTCCCCCAGGTAAAGGTTCAGGAAAGAAACTTCTTAGCCTTCCCATTACAAGACAGTCTAGCATAGTGGGTACTGAGGTGGAGTCACATCATACAGATGATGTGCTCTCACATTACACTGTCAGCCAAGCTGTTAGGGTGCCCTCTGTAAGGGACAGGTCTCCTTCTGTCCATTCTCACCATACTTCTGTGTCTAGGAATGTCCCTCCCACCCACCCTGATGACAGAATGTTAGAAAGGGAGCTCAATAGATTGAGAGTGGAGCAATCCAGACTGAAGCTTAAACAGCAACAGCTGGATTTAGATAGACAATCCTTAGAAGTAGAGAAGGAAAGACAGAAATTGGGTTTTGAAACCCATGGTGGCAGCAGCAGTATTCCCCATAGTCATCCTGTAAAAGAACATGATTCCAGGAATCTGCACAAGATAGTTCCCCCTTATAAGGAGGGGGATGACATTAACAAGTGGTTTGCTGCACTTGAGAGGGCCTGTGTTGTACAGGATGTCCCTCAAAGGCAGTGGGCTGCTATCCTATGGCTATCATTTAGTGGAAAAGGTAGGGATAGGCTCCTTACTGTGAAAGAAAGTGATGCCAATAATTTTACAGTTCTTAAGAATGCACTCCTGGATGGTTATGGCTTAACCACTGAACAATACAGGATAAAGTTCAGAGAGACCAAAAAGGAGTCTTCACAAGACTGGGTTGATTTCATTGACCATTCAGTGAAGGCCTTGGAGGGGTGGTTACATGGCAGTAAAGTTACTGATTATGACAGCCTGTATAACTTGATCCTGAGAGAGCATATTCTTAATAATTGTGTGTCTGATTTGTTGCACCAGTACCTGGTAGACTCTGATCTGACCTCTCCCCAAGAATTGGGAAAGAAGGCAGACAAATGGGTCAGAACAAGGGTGAACAGAAAAGTTCATACAGGGGGTGACAAAGATGGCAATAAGAAGAAAGATGGTGAAAAATCTCAAGATAAGCATGGGGATAACGGTAAAACCAAAGATCCTTCTTCAAATCTTAAACACTCTTCAGAGGGTGGGGATAAAACAAATTCTTCCTCTTCTTCTCAACCCACACACATTAAAAAGCCTTGGTGCTTTGTGTGTAAAAACAAAGGCCATAGGCCAGGGGATAAGTCCTGTCCAGGTAAACCCCCTGAGCCTACCACCACTAATACATCAAGCTCTAGTGCCCCTAGCAGTAGTGGTACTAGTGGTGGGACTGCTGGCAACAGTCAAGTTAAGGGTGTAGTTGGGTTCATTTATGGGTCCATAGTAGAAACTGGGGTAGTCAATCCCAAGACAGTTTCTGTCACACCTAGTGGCATTGGCCTTGCCACACTGGCTGCTTGACCCCTTACAATGGATAAGTACAGGCAGACAGTTTCAATAAATGGTGTTGAGGCCTTGGCCTACAGGGACACAGGTGCCAGTATCACTTTGGTGACTGAAAACCTAGTGCATCCTGAACAACACATCATTGGACAACAATATAAGATTATTGATGTCCATAACTCCACTAAGTTTCTTCCCTTAGCTATAATTCAGTTTAGTTGGGGTGGAGTTACTGGCCCTAAGCAGGTGGTGGTATCACCTAGCTTACCTGTAGACTGTCTCTTAGGTAATGACCTAGAGGCCTCAGGTTGGGCTGATGTAGAGTTTTATGCCCATGCAGCCATGTTGGGCATCCCAGAGGAATTGTTCCCTCTCATTTCAATTGAAATGAAAAAGCAAAGGAGAGAAGGCTTGAAAACTCAGGATCCCTCTCCATCAACAGGTAAAAAGGGTATCACAGTATCCCCTAACCACCCTACCATTCAGGATACCATTCCTGTGGTGGGAGAAACCTCTCCTAGGGTGGCACCTGTTCCAAGGGAATCATCAGTTGGCAAAACTGTACTCGCTGAGGTGGAAGTACCTCTCTGTGGGATAACTAACATTGGTGAGAAAAAGAGCACCATTTTAGTTAACATGGAGCATCCCTCCAACCCTCCAAGAGAAACTTTAGTGCAGAAACCCTGCACTGCCTCACAACACTTAGGACAGCATCCCTGCCCTACTGTGGAGCTCATAGGACAGCATCCCTGCCCTGCTCCAACTCAAGAGAAACAGCATCCCTGTTCTCTCGTACAGCCATATGGACAAAGTTTTTGCCCAGCTATGGCTTTACTGAGACAGCATCCCTGTCTGGCATTTCCATCACTACAAATAGGTTCAGTGGACAATTTCCACTGCTCTAAACTAAAACTTACTGATAGAAACTCTGAAAATACATCTTCACATTGTTGCTTAGCTAAAAAACTTCAAACAGGGTGGTTTACATCCCCACAGGGAAGTAACCATATAGTGGATGATAAAGGGAGTAACCAGTCTATTGCAGAGCTACTCTCTACTTATCACCACTTAGACAATAAAGTCTCAACTGGCCAAGGTTAGCCTTATTGTCCTTCGTTTGGGGGGGGGGGGGTTGTGTGAGAAAGTAGCCTCTTTCTAGCCTTGTTACCCCCACTTTTGGCCTGTTTGTGAGTGTATGTCAGGGTGTTTTCACTGTCTCACTGGGATCCTGCTAGCCAGGGCCCAGTGCTCATAGTGAAAACCCTATGTTTTCAGTATGTTTGTTATGTGTCACTGGGACCCTGCTAGTCAGGACCCCAGTGCTCATAAGTTTGTGGCCTATATGTGTGTGTTCCCTGTGTGGTGCCTAACTGTCTCACTGAGGCTCTGCTAACCAGAACCTCAGTGGTTATGCTCTCTCATTTCTTTCAAATTGTCACTAACAGGCTAGTGACCATTTTTACCAATTTACATTGGCTTACTGGAACACCCTTATAATTCCCTAGTATATGGTACTGAGGTACCCAGGGTATTGGGGTTCCAGGAGATCCCTATGGGCTGCAGCATTTCTTTTGCCACCCATAGGGAGCTCTGACAATTCTTACACAGGCCTGCCACTGCAGCCTGAGTGAAATAACGTCCACGTTATTTCACAGCCATTTTACACTGCACTTAAGTAACTTATAAGTCACCTATATGTCTAACCTTTACCTGGTAAAGGTTAGGTGCAAAGTTACTTAGTTTGAGGGCACCCTGGCACTAGCCAAGGTGCCCCCACATTGTTCAGGGCCAATTCCCTGAACTTTGTGAGTGCGGGGACACCATTACACGCGTGCACTACATATAGGTCACTACCTATATGTAGCTTCACAATGGTAACTCCGAATATGGCCATGTAACATGTCTAAGATCATGGAATTGCCCCCTCTATGCCATCCTGGCATTATTGGTACAATTCCATGATCCCAGTGGTCTGTAGCACAGACCCTGGTACTGCCAAACTGCCTTTCCTGGGGTTTCACTGCAGCTGCTGCTGCTGCCAACCCCTCAGACAGGTTTCTGCCCCCCTGGGGTCAAGCCAGGCTTGTCCCAGGATGGCAGAACAAAGGACTTCTTCTGAGAGAGGGTGTTACACTCTCTCCCTTTGGAAAATGGTGTGAAGGCAGGGGAGGAGTAGCCTCCCCCAGCCTCTGGAAATGCTTTCATGGGCACATTTGGTGCCCATTTCTGCATAAGCCAGTCTACACCAGTTCAGGGACCCCTTAGCCCTGCTCTGGCGCGAAACTGGACAAAGGAAAGGGGAGTGACCACTCCCCTGACCTGCACCTCCCCTGGGAGGTGTCCAGAGCTCCTCCAGTGTGCTCCAGACCTCTGCCATCTTGGAAACATAGGTGCTGCTGGCACACTGGACTGCTCTGAGTGGCCAGTGCCACCAGGTGACGTCAGAGACTCCTTCTGATAGGCTCCTTCAGGTGTTGCTAGCCTATCCTCTCTGCTAGGTAGCCAAACCCTCTTTTCTGGCTATTTAGGGTCTCTGTCTCTTGGGATTCCTTAGATAACGAATGCAAGAGCTCATCAGAGTTCCTCTGCATCTCTCTCTTCACCTTCTGCCAAGGAATCGACTGCTGACCGCGCTGGAAGCCTGCAAAACTGCAACAAAGTAGCAAAGACGACTACTGCAACTCTGTAACGCTGATCCTGCCGCCTTCTCAACTGTTTTCCTGGTGGTGCATGCTGTGGTGGTAGTCTGCCTCCTCTCTGCACTAGAAGCTCCGAAGAAATCTCCTGTGGGTCGACGGAATCTTCCCCCTGCAACCGCAGGCACCAAAGAACTGTATTACCGGTACTCTGGGTCTCCTCTCAGCATGACGTGCGAGGTCCCTTGTTTCCAGCAACTCTGTCCAAGTGACTCCCACAGTCCAGTGACTCTTCAGTCCAAGTTTGGTGGAGGTAAGTCCTTGCCTCCCCACGCCAGACTGCATTGCTGGGAACTGCGACTTTTGCAGCTACTCCGGCTTCCGTGCACTTCGGGTGGAAATCCTTTGTGCACAGCCAAGCCTGGGTCCTCGGCACTCTAACCTGCATTGCACAACTTTCTAAGTTGTCCTCCGGCGGCGTGGGACTCCTTTGTGCAACTTCGGGTGAGCACAGTTTCACTCTTCTTTGAAGTGCCTTGTCCAGCACTTCTGCGTGTGCTGCCTGCTTCTGAGAGGGCTCCTTGTCTTACTCGATGCCCCCTCTGTCTCCTGACACAATTGGCGACATCCTGGTCCCTCCTGGGCCACAGCAGCACGCAAAAACCCGTACCGCACGATTTGCAGCTAGCAAGGCTTGTTGGCTGTATTTCCACAGAAAAACACTTCTGCACGACTTTCCACGGTGTGGGGGATTTATCCTCCTAAGGAGAAGTTTCTAGCCCTTGTCGTTCCTGCAGAATCCTAAGCTTCTACTGTCCAGTAGCAGCTTCTTTGCACCCACCGTTGGCATTTCTTGGGCATCTGCCCATCTCCGACGTGCTTGTGACTTTTGGACTTGGTCCCCTTGTTCCACAGGTACCCTCGTTTGGAAATCCATTGTTGTTGCATTGCTGGTTTGTGTCTTTCCTGCAGAATTCCCCTATCACAACTTCTTTGTCCTTTGGGGAACTTTAGTGCACTTTGCACTCACTTTTCAGGGTCTTGGGGTGGGCTATTTTTTGAACCCTTACTATGTTCTAATAGTCCCAGCGACCCTCTACAAGGTCACATAGGTTTGGGGTCCATTCGTGGTTCGCATTCCACTTTTGGAGTATATGGTTTGTGTTGCCCCTATCCCTATGTGTCCCCATTGCATCCTATTGTAACTATACATTGTTTGCACTGTTTTCTAAGACTATACTGCATATTTTTGGTATTGTGTACATATATCTTGTGTATATTTGCTATCCTCATACTGAGGGTACACTCTGAGATACTTTGGCATATTGTCATAAAAATAAAGTACCTTTATTTTTAGTATATCTGTGTATTGTGTTTTCTTATGATATTGTGCAAGTGACACTAGTGGTACTGTAGGAGCTTCACTCGTCTCCTAGTTCAGCCTAAGCTGCTCTGCTAAGCTACCATTATCTATCAGCCTCTGCTGCTAGACACCCTATACACTAATAAGGGATAACTGGGCCTGGTGCAAGGTGCAAGTACCCCTTGGTACTCACTACAAGCCAGTCCAGCCTCCTACACCAAGTATCGTCACTGATCCAGAAACCACCGCCGGAGTCACAGCCCAGGAGGGCACAAGTATCGTTACTGGTCAGGAGACCACCGCCGGAGTCACAGCCCAGGAGGGCACAAGTATCGTTACTGATCCAGAAACCACCGCCGAAGTCACAGCCCAGGAGGGCACAAGTATCGTCACTGGTCCAGAAACCACCGCCGGAGTCACAGCCCAGGAGGGGACAGGATGCCACAGCCCCGCTGGCCAATGATGGAACGTCATGCCACACACCAATGCCCAGTGTGGAGATCGTCATGCTACACACCAATGTCCAGTGTGGAGATCGTCATGCCACACACCAATGTCCAGTGTGGAGATCGTCATGCCACACACCAATGTCCAGTGTGGAGGTCGTCATGCCACACACCAATGTCAGTATCAGAACCTCCATGGCAATGCACCGCTGAACAGAGCAAAGACCGCCATAGCAAAGCACCGCTGAACAGTCCAGAACCGCCATGGCAAAGCACCTCTGAACGGGGCAAAGACCACCATGGCAAAGCACCGCTGAACAGTCCAGAACCGCCATGGCAAAGCACCGCTGAACAGGGCAAAGACTGCCATGGCAAAGCACCGCTGAACAGTCCAGAACCGCCATGGCAAAGCACCGCTGAACAGGGCAAAGACCGCCATGGCAAAGCACCGCTGAACAGGGCAAAGACCGCCATGGCAAAGCACCGCTGAACAGTCCAGAACCGCCATGGCAAAGCACTGCTGAACAGGGCAAAGACCGCCATGGCAAAGCACTGCTGAACAGGGCAAAGACCACCATGGCAAAGCACCGCTGAACAGTCCAGAACCGCCATGGCAAAGCACCGCTGAACAGTGCAAAGACCGCCATGGCAAAGCACCACTGAACAGTCCAGAACCGCCATGGCAAAGCACCGCTGAACAGGGCAAAGACCGCCATGGCAAAGCACCGCTGAACAGGGCATGCACCGTGTAGGAATGAATGGACCGCCACATCAGGCATCCTTATCCCATGTGCAGCTGGGACAGTGACAGGACAGGAACTTTCACGGGGAGACTCATCCAGTCTGGGCACCAGTCCCCCTCCAGAACCAGTGGAGACCTGCATCTACTTGAGAGACTGTGGCTTTGCACTCCCCAGGATGGTCCAGTGGGCAAGCCACCCACTGTAGAGACTTGAGAGACTGTGGCTTTGCACTCCCCAGGATGGTACAGTGGGCAACCCACCCACTGTAGAGACTTGAGAGACTGTGGCTTTGCACTCCCCATGATGGTACAGTGGGCAAACCACCCACTGTAAAGACTTGAGAGACTGTGGCTTTGTACTCCCCAGGATGGTACAGTGGGCAAACCACCCACTGTAAAGACTTGAGCGACTGTGGCTTTGCACTACCCAGGATGGCACAGTGGGCAGACCACCCACTGTAAAGACTTCAGAGACTGTAGCTTTGCACTCCCCAGGATGGCACAGTGGGCAAACCACCCACTGAAGAGACTTGAGAGACAGTGGCTTTGCACTCCCCAAGATGGCACAGTGGGCAAACCACCCACTGAAGAGACTTGAGAGACTGTGGCTTTGCACTCCCTAGGATGGCACAGTGGGCAAACCACCCACTGAAGAGACTTGAGAGACTGTGGCTTTGCACTCCCCAGGATGGCACAGTGGGCAAACCACCCACTGTAAAGACTTGAGAGACTGTGGCTTTGCACTCCCCAGGATGGCACAGTGGGCAAACCACCCACTGAAGAGACTTGAGAGACTGTGGCTTTGCACTCCCCAGGATACATCAATGGGCATGGAGCCCCGTCGTGGATCTGGCTCCGCATTCATGTGGCTGAGGTGCCCCCCTTCCCTTCCCCCTGAGGTGCTTGTAGTGTTTCTATCTGATGCCCCGGCAGTGTTCTCTCGGATTTTGGTCAGGTATTTATTGTGGGCCTCGCCCATGCTTTTTTGGACTGTTGGTGCACGGACATTGTTGTGTACATATCTGCACCACTTCTCGGATTGTGGGCCTCATTCCGACCCTGGCGGTACAAGACCGTCGGGGGCAACGGAAGCAATGCCAACAGGCTGGCGATGCTTCATTGCCCATTCTGACGCCGCGGTCAGAAAAGGGAATCCAGCGGTTTCCCGCCGGATTTCCCCTGCTTGGGCAGAACCTCCATGGCGGCGCTGCAAGCAGCACCGCCATGGAGATTCCAACCCCCTTCCCGCCATCCTGTTCCTGGCGGTTTTTACCGCCAGGAACAGGATGGCGGGAACGGGTGTTGTGGGACCCCTGGGGGCCCCTGCACTGCCCATGCAACTGGCATGGGCAGTGCAGGGGCCCCCTAACAGGGCCCCAGAGAGATTTTCACAGTCTGCATTGCAGACAGTGAAAATTGCGACGGGTGCAACTGCACCCGTCGCACCCCTGCAACACCGCCGGCTCCATTCGGAGCCGGCTTCAATGTTGCAGGGCCTTTCCTGCTGGGCCGGCGGGCGCTCCTTTGGCGGGCGCCCGCCGGCCCAGCGGGAAAGCCAGAATGGCCTCCGCGGTCTTTTGACCGCGGAGCGGCCAAGTGGCGGTTCCCGTTTGGCTGGCGGCAACCGCCGCCAGCCAAACTCAGAATGACCCCCTGTATGTGTAAATAAGAGTGATTTAGAGATATATATCTGTATATTTTTGTATGACATGTATATTGGCACATTACAATATTTGGCCGAATTTCGCATTGTCTTTGCATTCTTCTGGGGGGATTGTGGGTTGTTAATGTGATTTTTGTGACTGCATTAGTGTGTATGTTGTCTAATGCGAGGGTGGGGGTGGGGGTGTTTGGTGGGTGTCCCCCTGACTTTTGCCTCCCCCGTGTCGTAGATGCAGTACTCACCGGTATCTTCTGCGCCTACGTAGCTGTTGGTCGTAAAGGAGCAGAAAGACAAGGGCAGGGAGTATTTGGAGTTCCGGGTCCATGGAGTCCTCGTTCCTCGTGGGATGTGTTCAGGTGAGCGTTTTCCCATTGCAGAAACTGTTTCCGCCATGTTTTAATCCACGGTGAATCCGCCCCGGAAAAGGTGGCGGATTGGCGGGTTGTAATAGTGTGGGCGGTACATTGTCTTCCGCCTGTCTGTTGGCGGTGACCGTCGCACTGCTTGTCTGTACCGCCGTGGCGGGTGGTGTGTTAAAGTGGCTGTCTTTGTTGGCGGTTTCCGCTAGGGTCATAATTCCCTTTTTTTGTACGTCGGCCTGTTTGCGGTATTACCGCACCTTTTACACCGTCCGCCAGGGTTGTAATGACCCCCTTAATGAGTCCAAAGTACTCGTCGAGGGACTTAAAGTCCCTATATATGATCCTAGGATGACCCACCAGGTACTACTTCACCTTGTTCACAAATGGATACAGACTAGTGAAGTCGTAGTAGTGTATTTTCTCAAGCTCACCAGAGACCCGGTACCGTTGTATGGTTTTTTTATGGCCGCCGAATAAGGCGTTGAGGGGTTCCAACAGTGCTGGTAACTGCCGGCTCATAATAAAAGTGCCCAGTTCTGCATCTTTTGTTAGCTCTTCTAACCACTCGAGTTCCCAGAGGGTTCTCGGAACAAAGCCACTGCTTTCAATATACTGCGCCTTCGCCAGAGTCCAATGATGCAGATGTTCAAACGTGGTGCCCTGCAGTCTATTAAACTAGTGGGGTTTGTAACAACGCATAAACCTGTGGTAAAAGCAACCGTTGAACTCAAGGCGGTTGGTACCCCGTTAATTAATGCATACCCATCTAGGTAGTAGCGGCCCAGCATGTTGAATGAAGATGTTCTCTTTCTCCGAGACGTACATGAGCCACTTAATAGACGGGGTGGAGTAACATTTCTATTTACCGTTATAGAGGTCAGGCGGTACTAGAGCTATGGTTTCAGGTTTTAAAAACATGTGCTGATAAATAGACATGCACATTGAAGCCAAAGTAATGTTCTTAAATGGGTATAGTATTCCATGTTTATTTTTCTCTTACGGGATCTGGTTTTAATAAGCCTGACCTGTTCGTCATCTCCACCACAACGTCTCTGAATCTTTTCGCAAGATCATGACATCCGCCTGGCAGTAAGCTTGTAACTCTGTTTAAAAATGAAACCAATTTTCGCGGTTTTCATCGTACCACTGTAGAAAGCTCTCTTTTTCAGATGGCATCATGTACTCGACGCCGTAACTGTCGGGCGGAAGCATAGGACCACTGTAATTCTGATTAGCCCATGTGTTAAAAAAGTAAAGGAAATAACCTTTACAGCCCTCAAAACCAAAGGCTTTTGGCAACTTGCTCAACTTCATGGGCAGAAAATTCAAGGTGTCTATGAACCTAATTTCAAAAGGCACAACCTTTAACAGCATCAATTTGGAACCCTGGGTGATGAGCTCCACAGCCAGCTTTTCACAAATCAGGTCCCGGTGAATAAAGAATGAGTCGTACACTTTTGAGTTGTGAGCCAGCATTGTATACTCGTAGTATTTTGGCTGCATGAACTTGTTGAGGAAATCATTCACACATGACCGGCCTTCAAACTCCCAGTTTTCATCGGCTGTTAGATGATGGGCGTAAATGTAGTTAGGCTGGTGCACACCCGTCTCTGGCGTACAGTCTATATCAAATACAATATAGTCTGTTTTTTTCTGGGGGAAGCCTTCGAGCATGTAACACTTGTGTGCTATTCCGGCTATAAAATATGCTTTACATGTGGGACATTGCATACCTTTACAATTGTGGTTGTCGGCCTTGTAACGCCCGCAAGCCCCACAGTCCGATTTACGGACGCACTGTGCTAGGCTGATGTGTATGTTTAAGCAGTCTTACAACCAACAAAACATCTTACATGTGGCGCAGTTCACTTTCTGAGCATCGTGATTGACGCACCCGTCCATCTGACACATTTTACAGTACATTTCACACTGGTGTTTGGTCCAGTTGTTGTATATGTGGTCGCAATGCTCACACATGTACTTGGCGCCTAGAAAACCCTTCAGGTTCAAGATATGGTAAAAGTGTGATGTAGCACCTAAACCGTCTAGTGTTTCACACATTCACTGGTAGTGAAGTACTTCCAAGAACCACTGTGGTACAGAACTTTTACCGTAACGACAAAGTGGTTCTCAAATAGGTCCAGGTCCCCAAAAACAACCAGTCTGTCGGGCAGTAGTTGAAGCGCCTTGTGGGCTGCAGCCGCCATCGACATAATGACGTTGACTGGGGTAGCGCGGTCCCCCAACAACCCCACGATGATTGCCGCCAGACACATATTGGTAGCGCCTGTGTTAAAGTCGGGTAACAATCGATATTTCTTGCCAATGATTTTACTGTACATGATGCTGTTTAAGGTTCTGGAAGCACTGCCCTCACGACTCCTAACAATGAGGGCGATGATTCTAAGGGTCCCGTACACCAGTAATTCAGCCTTGCTCTGTAAAAGCTTAGACAGGTTTTCTAGAAACGTCAAAGAGTCAAACACATCCTGAGGCGACCTTCTGGTGAACAGAGGACTGTTGAGACCCTGCCCCTGAAAACGCAGCTGAAAGAAATTGTTAGGCCCCACATCGTGTAACAATAGTTCGATGAACGTTTGCATGGCCCGGTGTATAGCTATAACACCATGATCAGAGGAGTTTAGACAGTCTAGGTTAACGAACCTAAACTCCTCATAGTGCTATGTAGCATTAAACCTCTCTACAGTACGACTGTACCTTCTTACACTTTCCAAAAACACCGGTTCTGAATCCTCAGCTTGAGGACCGGTGGAGGCTGGAGGGCTCCCGGGGGTATCATCCGATGGTAGTTGACTACGGTTAGTTGTTGGGGTATTTTTTTGCCTCTTTGTAATGCTTAGTCTCGCTTTCTTCAATTTTCTTATTAAAAGCTCACAGTTTCTAGCGCTACTAGCCCACATCTGTTTTTTACAAGCCCAGCTGGTTTTTGGCAACAGACCACAGCCTAGTTGAACAATAGTAGGGGTGTTTACAGGAGTTGCCCTTGACATTTCACCTAATATGGGCGGGGATCCTTCAGGATGTTTGGGGTTGAGCCTGCTCTGAACTTTACCCCTTGAGGCCCTGAAAATGCCTATATTCTCTCCTAACTTTAAATGTTGAGGCCTTATGAGGACTTTAAGCATAACTCATTTATTGTTACATGCATAACCAACTCATAAAATCTCGTAAAAAGGTTGTAAAAGACAAAACAAAAGTCTCTCAAGGTGTCATCTGTTAAGCCCCCATGCTCTGAAAGTAGAATACAGAAAGCCATTTGTTCACATTTTCTCAAAAACCATACACTGTTCATTTATGACGAGCAACATAAGCTCTAGGATTCTCTTTGTAAAGCATTATTTATATCATTCCAAGGGATCCATAACCTTATTTTACGCATATCACAATACCGCCTATGGTCTTTATAACGCCATATAATTACAGTAATTATTATAAAAATATATAACTCAACACAATTTAAAAACATTACAGTTCATTGAATATACTCATGTACAATGGGCTGGAAGCCAGATCCTAGGATCCACGCCATGTTTTCGCCCTAGCTCTCCAATGCTCTGAACCATGTGTGGGGGCGGAGCTAACTCTAAACTCCAACCTCCAGGGGGGAGCAAATAGGCTGAGCCAGCTCCAACACCCTAGACGCCGTCTTTTTGAAAAAGTGCTTGCTGTGGCGGCAGCATGGGTGCACCCTGCGTTATGCTCAACATTTCCCCAGGACAACAGGACTCTGACCTAAGGTGGGTGGACGGGGGTTTGTGGAGCTTGAGCCTGCTGCTCCCCCACCCTTGATAAGTTGTATGGTTGGGGCTCTGGGGCTATAGGGGAGCAGAGGACACAGAGCATCCTGTAGCCCCCCCAGTAATTGTTTGTTTAGTTTTTATTTAGTTATTTATTTTTTATTAATTTCATTTTTATTTATTTATTTATTTGCCCCTTTTATTTTATTTACCATATAAAATAAATAAATAAATATAAATGCGCCATGTGGGCCCCTGAGGGCCCCAAGCCTCGTGCTCGGGTTCCAAGGGCCTCAACCTTATTTGTACACTATAAGGGCCTGAGGGCCCAAGCGCGTGAGGCTTGCGTACCTCACACCATCTGAGGTTTCCCCATGCACCATATGGTGTCAGGAGGCCTCACACCTCGTGCTAGACCCTCTCTAATCCCCCAAGGGGGGCTGGAGGGGGCCTAATACGAGGTACGAGGCCTCCTGGCATTATCCCGGCCTGGCCTGCTCTCAGAGGCCGCTGGAGACACGCTCGGCCGTCTCTGTTATTAACCAGCCCGACTTGTTCTCAGAAGCCGAGCGGTGTGCCCGGCGGCCTCTGAGAGCAGGCCTGTTCTATTAATACCTAGAGGCCCCCGAGCGCTGTGCGGCTCTGGGAGCCTCCGTTATCAACAGAACCGACCTGCTCTCAGATGCCGCACAGCCTCTGAGAACAGATCTATTCTGCTGATAACGAAGGGCTTCGAGCCGTACAGCGCTCAGGGACCCTCATTACCAACTCATCTCTCTGCTCGTGGCCTCTGAGAGTGGAGCTGTTAAGTTAATAAGGAAGCTCTCGGAGACCCTCGTTATTAACTTAACAACTCCGCTCTCAGAGACCACTCGATGTTAAATTAATAACTGGGGTCCCCGAGCGCTGGGCGCCTTGGGGACCCCAGGGCTTAATTTGTTAATAAAAACGCGCCAGTGCCCAAAGCCCTCCTCTTAAACATCCGGCTGCTACAATTAAATGGGCTAACACTGAATATTGAGGCTGAGTAAATCTAACGCCATCTCGAGCCTCTACAAAACATTTAAAGCCTCCCCCTCCCCCCTACATCTCTCTCTTGCAGTTTTCTGCTTTCTCCCATTGTGAAGCTTTTTTGTTTTTCTCTTTCTCCGTCTTTCATATATATCTTTTGCTCGCAGTAAATGTTTGAGGCAGTAGAATAAGTGCAGCCCTTCAAAAAAAAACAAACAAAAAAAAAATAGATGCAAATGCTCAGCCACCAGAACCAGCAGGTACAAATTAAGCATGACCTCCAACCCTCCAAAATAAGTGCAGACCCTCAAAAATACGGGCATATGCTCAACACCAGAATCAACATATACAAATTAAGCATTGCCTCCACCCCTCAAAATGAGTGTAGACCCTCAAAAATAAGTGCAAATGTGCGGCACCAAAACCAGCAAGTACAAATTAAGCATGGCCACTACCCCACAAAATAAATGCAGACCCTCAAAAATAAGTGCAAATGCTCAACACCAGAACCAGCAAGTACAAATTAAGCTTTACCTCAACCCGCCAAAATAAATGCAGACCCTCAAAAATAAGTGCAAATATCAACACCAGAACCAACAAGTACAAATTAAGCATTGCCTCTACCCTCCAAAATAAATGCAGACCCTCAAAAATACGTGCCAATGCCCAACACCAGAACCAACATGCACAAATTAAACACTGTACCCCACATCTCACCACAAGCCACCTCCAACATACATTAATATCATTTTAAAAACATGTGCATTTTACTCTATAGTTAAAAAAGGTTGGGGCTAACGGCTATGTTAAACTACAATAGAACATATACAAACACCACATAGTTACAGACCTTAAATAAAAGAGGCTTAGCATCATCAGTCTGTTCTGTGCCCTTCATATTTTTCTCCTTAGGGTGCTCTGGAAGCCCAAGCTCTCTGTAAACTTCCAGTGTGTAGTTCAGAAAAAGAGGCCTGTGAATGCGGGGTGTTTTTATATGGCCCACAATGTGTTGATTATGCATAGGTTTTTTGTGGGTGGGGCTGGGCTTAGAAATAGACATCTTTTTTAGGGGAGACATTGCTTGTCTTAGGTCTATTTCAGAACTTTTTTAAACTGCCTGGTCACGTTATACATTACCATCTGCTGAACAGCTTCGACCCATGGCCTGGGAACACTTGGAGAAACATCTGTTTTAGGTTTACACTGTCTGTCTTCTGTTTATCTCAAAACTTTTTTAATTGTATGGTCACTTCAGACACTGCCATCTGCTGAACACCTCTGACCCATGGCCTGGGAACACTTGGGGATACATCTGTTTTAGGCTTGCAGTGTCTGTCTTCTGTTTATTTCAAAACTTTTTCAATGGTCGAGTTAATTTAGACTCTGACATATGCGGAGCACCTTTGAACCCATGTCTGGGAACTCTGAGGGCCATATTTATACTTTTTGACGCAAAACTGCGCTAACGCAGTTTTGCGTCAAAAAAATTAGCACCGGCTAACGCCATTCTGAAGCGCCATGCGGGCGTCGTATTTATTCAATGACGTTAGCCGGCGTTAGCCGCCGGCGCTGCCTGGTGTGCGTGAAAAAAAAACGACATACACAAGGCTGCGCCGGCGTAGGGGAATATGGAGATTGGGCGTCAAAAAATGGGGCAAGTCAGGCTGAGGCAAAATTTCCGCCTCAACCCGATTTGCGTCATTTTTTTCGACGCCCAACCCCCATTGAAATGACTCCTGTCTTAGCAAAGACAGGAGTCATGCCCCCTTGCCCAATGGACATGCCCAGGGGACTTATGTCCCCTGGGCATGGTCATTGGGCATAGTGGCATGTAGGGGGGCACAAATCAGGCCCCCCTATGCCACTTCAAAAAAAATATATATATACTTACCTGAACTTACCTTAATGTCCCTGGGGTGGGTCCCTCCATCCTTGGACGTCCTCCTGGGGTGGGCAAGGGTGGCAGGGGGTGTCCCTGGTGGCATGGGAGGGCACCTGTGGGCTCATTCTGAGCCCACAGGTCCCTTAATGCCTGCCCTGACCCAGGCGTTAAAAAACGGCGCTAACGCGGGTACACGTCATTTTTTTTGACCTGCCCACTCCCGGGCGTCATTTTTGCCCGGGAATATAAATACGACGCATATGCATCGGAGTCATTTTTTTAGACGGGAACGCCTACCTTGCATATCATTAACGCAAGGAAGGTGTTCATGCTAAAAAATGACGCAAACTCCATGAACTTTGACGCTAGACGCGTCTAACGCCAAAGTATAAATATGGAGTTCGTTTTGCGTCGAATATGCGTCGAAAAAAACGACGCAAATTCGGCGCAAACGGAGTATAAATATTCCCCTTAGTGTTGCATCTGTTTTAGGCTTGCAATGCATGTGTCCGTTTCTTTCAAAACATTTTTAATTGCATGGTCACTTTAGACTTTGACATATGCTGAGCATCTTTGAACCCATGTCTGGGAACTCTTTGGGGCATATTTATACTCTGTTTGCGCCGAATGTGCGTCAAAGAGTTGAAGAAACGACGAAGAAACCCTCAACATCATGAACAGCATCCACTCCGGCTCATCCTCCGTCCCCTGCCTCCACCACATCTTCAACAAAGCAGGCAGCACCATCACTCCCAAACTCCGGCACATCATCAACCACTCCTTTGAAACCGCCACCTTCCCAGAAATCTGGAAACACGTTGAAATCAACCCCTTACCGAAGAAACCCACTGCAGACCCAGATGACCTCAAGAACTTCCGGGCCATCTCTCTGCTCCCCTTCCCAGTGAACGTCATCGAAAAAGCTGTCAACAGACAACTCACCAAACACATCGAAGACAACATCCTGAACCCTTCACAGTCAGGCTTCCGGAACAACCACAGCACCGAGACCACCCTCCGCGCCGCCATAGATGACATTCCGAACCTCCTAGAGAGGGGTGAGACCGCGGCTCTCATCCTCCTCGACCTGTCCGCTGCCTTCGATACCATCTCCCACCACACTCTACAGTCTTGTCTATATGATGCAGGCATCCACAACAGGGCACTAGAATGGATCACCTCCTTCCTCACTGACAGGACCCAAAAAGTCTGACTCCCCCACTTCTACTCAGAGGCCACCAAGATCTAGGGCCAGATGTAGCAAATTCCCAAATTGCGACTTGCAATTTGCGAGTCCCGTCCCTGCGACTCGCAAATTGCAAGTCGCAATTTGGGATGCAGAAAGGTGTCTCAGACACCTTCTGCTAGTCGCTACGGGGTCGCAAGGACCCACCTCATTAATATTAATGAGGTGGGTCGCAATTTGCGACCCCAAAGCGATTCAGGGCACTCACGGGGATGGAGGCCTGCTGGGAACAGCAGACCTCCATGTCCGTGACTGCTTTTAAATAAAGCAGGTTTTTTTTTTCAAAGTGCAACCCGTTTTCCTTAAAGGAAAACGAGCTGCACTTTGAAAAATAAACCAAAACCTTTAGTTTCGGTATTTTTCAGGGCAGGTAGTGGTCCATTGGACCACTGCCTGCTCTGAAAAATTATTTTCTATGCCAGACACAAAGGGGAAGGGGTCCCATGGGGACCCCTTCCCGTTTGCAACTGGGTTACCATCCACTTCAAGTGGATGGTAACTGCGAGTCCATTTGCAAATGGAATTACATCACATTGTGACTCGCAAATAGGAAGGGAACACCCCTTCCTATTTACGACTCGGAAATGCATTTTGCGAGTCGGTTCCGACTCGCAAAATGCATTTCTACATCTCAAAGTGGCTTTAGCGACTCGCAAACAGCGATTTTCGCCGTTTGCGACTCGCTAAAGCTTTCCTACATCTGGCCCCTAGTGTGGTGTCCCACAAGGCTCCTCTCTGAACCCCACTCTCTTCAACCTCTACCTGGCCCAACTAGCAACCATCGCCAGACATCATGTGCTCAACATCGTCTCATACGCCGACGACACACAGCTAATCATCTCCCTCACCACGACCTGCACACAGCCAAAGCCAGCCTCCACAACGGAATGAAGGCAGTCGCCGCCTAGATGAAGACTAGCTGCCTCAAGCTAAATCCCGACAAAACAGAAGTCCTCGTCATCGGCAATAACCACTCCACCTGGGAAGACTTGTGGTGGCCCACTGCCCTCGGAAGCACTCCGGCCTACCGACCATGCCTGCAACCGTGGCTTTATCCTGGACTCAGCACTCTCGATGAACCGCCAAGTCAGCGCAATCTCCTCAACACCATGCGCATGCTCCAGAAGATCTTCAAATGGATCCCAACCAAATCCAAAAGAACATTCACCCAGGCCCTCGTCAGCAGTCGCCTAGACAACAGCAACGCACTCTACACTGGAACCACCGCCAAGGTATGGAAAAGACTGCAACGCATCTGTAACGTCTCTGCCCGTCTCATCAAGAACACCCCCACACACAGCTGCACCTCCTCCCTACTGAGAGACTTGCACAGGCTCTCAATAGACAAGAGAATAACATTCACGCTTCTCACGCACGCCTACAAAGCCCTCCACAACACGGGAGCAGAATACCTCAACCGCAGACTCCACTTCCACACGCCCGCCATACAGCTCCGCTGACCTCAACCTCGCTGCCATCCCACTCATCCAGAAGACTACAGCCGGAGGAAGATGCTTCTCATACCGCCAAGACCTGGAACTCCCTCCCCGTCCACCTCAGAAGATCTCCCACTCTGTCTTCCACTGATCCCCAACTGATCATCAATGACTGTTTCCTTGCTGCCCCCCCCAGCTCCTTGAGACCCTAGCTGGTGACTATTCGCGCTCTGGAATTCCGCTGATTGATTGATTCAGTGTTACCTGACCTTTGATTTGCGCCAAATGTGCGTCAAAATTTTTGCCATACTTTCGGCGCAAGCAGGGGCCCATATTTATACTTTTTTAGCGCCGCATTTGCGCCGTGTTTTGGCACAAAAACGGTGCAAACTTATAAAATATAATAGTATTTTGTAAGTTTGCGCCAATTTTGCGTAAAAAAATTACGCAAATGCGGTGCTAAAAAAGTATAAATATTGGCCAGAGTATAAATATGCCCCACCCACTCTGTCTTCCACTGATCCCCAACTGATCATCAATGACTGTTTCCTTGCTGCCCCCCCCAGCTCCTTGAGACCCTAGCTGGTGACTATTCGCGCTCTGGAATTCCGCTGATTGATTGATTCAGTGTTACCTGACCTTTGATTTGCGCCAAATGTGCGTCAAAATTTTTGCCATACTTTCGGCGCAAGCAGGGGCCCATATTTATACTTTTTTAGCGCCGCATTTGCGCCGTGTTTTGGCACAAAAACGGTGCAAACTTATAAAATATAATAGTATTTTGTAAGTTTGCGCCAATTTTGCGTAAAAAAATTACGCAAATGCGGTGCTAAAAAAGTATAAATATTGGCCAGAGTATAAATATGCCCCAGTGTGCTGCAGGAGGACTGGACTAGGGACGCCTAGTGACGGCCTGTGGTACTGCAGCCTGGTGTACTCGGATGTGCTGTAGGACTGGACTAGGGATGCCTAGTGATGGCCTGTAGTACGTTAGCCTGGTGTACACAGAGTGAGCTGCAGGACTGGACTAGGGACGCCAGGTCTGAGGCGCGTCAAAAAATGGTGCAAGTCAGGTCTGAGGCAAAAATCAGGCCTCACACCGGACTTGCGCCATTTTATTTGACGCACAATCCCCATTGACATGACTCCTGTCATAGCAAAGACAGGAGTCATGCCCCCTTGCCCAATGGCCATGCCCAGGGTACTTATGTCCCCTGGGCATGGTCAATGGTCATAGTGGCATGTAGGGGGGCCCAAATCAGGCCCCCCTATGCCACTTAAAAAAAATAAAAAAATATACTTACCAGAACTTACCTTTCCTTCCCTGGGATGGGTCCCTCCATCCTTGGGTGTCCTCCTGGGGTGGGGAAGGGTGGCAAGGGTTGTCCCTGGGGGCATGGGAGGGCACCTCTGGGCTCCTTCCAAGCCCACATGTCCCTTAACGCCTGCCCTGACCCAGGCGTTAAAAAACAGCGCCCATCAGGCTGGGCGCCGTTTTTTAAGGCCCGCCCCCTCCTGTGCGCCAAAATGACGCGGGAGTATAAATAAGGCGCACAGGCCTTAAAGTAATTTTTTAGAAGGGAACGCCTACCTTGCATATAATTAACGCAAGGCAGGTTCCCCCTTCCAAAAAATGACGCACATGGTGGGATTTTGACGTCCGCGGGTCGGGCGTCAAAGTATAAATATGGGGCAGGGTTTGCGCCAAATGTGCGTCAAAATTTTGTTAAGTACTGCAGCCTGGTGTACACAGAGTGTGTTGCAGGAACACTGGACTAGGGAAGCCTAGTGATGGTATGTGGTACTGGAGCCTGGTGTACACAGAGTGTGCTGCAGGACTGGACTAGGGATGCCTAGTGACGGCCTGCAGTACTGTAGCCTGGTGTACAGAGGACCATATTTATACTTTTTAGCGCCGCATTTGCGTAGTTTTTTTTACACAAAATCAGCACAAACTTACAAACTACAATTATATTTCATAAGTTTGCACTGCTTTTGCATCAAAAAACGATGCAAATGCGGCACTAAAAAAGTGTAAATATGGGCCTGAGTGTGCTGCAGGATCAGTGGACTAGGTAGGCCTAGTGACGGCCTGCAGTACTGCAGCCTGGTGTACACAGAGGCCCATATTTATACTTTTTAGCGCCACATTTGTGCCGCTTTTTGATGCAAATGCCGCACTAAAAAAGTATAAATATGGGCCAGAGTGTACTGCAGGAGGACTGAACTAGGTACGCCTAGAGACGGCCTGCGGTACTGCAGCTTGGTGTCTACAGTGTGCTGCAGGTGGGCTTTACTAGGGACACCTAGTGACAGCCTGTGATACTGCAGCCTGGTGCACAGAGAGGCCCATATTTATACTTTATTAGCGCCGCATTTGCATCATTTTGTGACGCAGAAGCAGTGCAAACTTACAAAATACAATTGCCTGCGCTGATTTTGCGTCAAAAAACAACGCAAATGCAGGGCTAAAAAGTATAAATATGGGCTTGAGTGTGCTGCAGGACTGGAATAGGGACACATAGTGACGGCTTGTGGTACTGCAGCCTGGTGTACACAGAGGCCCATATTTATACTTTTTTAGCGCCACATTTGCGTCATTTTTTTACGCAAAAGCGGTGGAAACTTACAAAATCCAATTGTATTTTGTAAGGTTGCGCTGGTTTTGCGTCAAAAAGCAGCGCAAATGCGGTGCTAAAAAAGTATAAATATGGGCCAGAGTGTGCTGCAGGACTGGACTAGGGACACCCAGTGACAGCCTGCGGTACTACAGCCTGGTTTGCACAGTGTGCTGCATGGAGGACTGGACTAGGGATACCTAGTGACGGCCTGTGGTACTGCAGCCTGGGGTACACAGAGTGCTGCATGACTGGACTAGGGACACCGAGTGACGGCCTGTGGTACTGCAGCCTGGTGTACATAGAGTGTGCTGCATGGAGGACTGGACTAGGGACGCCTAGTGATGGCCCGTGGTACTGCAGGCTGGCGTCTGCAGAGTGTGCTGCATGACTGGACTAGGGACACCCCGTGACAGCCTGCGGTACTACAGCCTGGTGTACACAGTGTGCTGCATGGAGGACTGGACTAGGGACGCCTAGTGATGGCCCGTGGTACTGCAGGCTGGCGTGTGCAGAGTGTGCTGCATGACTGGACTAGTGACACCTAGTGACGGCCTGCGGTACTGCAGGCTGGCGTGTGCAGCGTGTGCTGCATGACTGGACTAAGGACACCTAGTGACGGCCCGTGGTACTGCAGCCTGGTGTACGCAGAGTGTGCTGCACGACTGGACTAGGGACGCCTATTGACGGCCTACGGTACTACAGCCTGGTGTACACAGTGTGCTGCATGGAGGACTGGACTAGTGACGCCTAGTGACGGCTCGTGGTACTGCAGGCTGGCGTGTGCAGAGTGTGCTGCATGACTGGACTAGTGACACCTAGTGACGGCCTGCGGTACTGCAGGCTGGCGTGTGCAGCGTGTGCTGCAGGACTGGACTAGTGACGCCTAGTGACGGCCTGTGGTACTGCAGGCTGGCGTGTGCAGAGTGTGCTGCAGGACTGGACTAGGGACACCTAGTGACAGCCTGCGGTACACAGTGTGCTGCATGGAGGACTGGACTAAGGACACCTAGTGACGGCCTGTGGTATTTCAACCTGGTGTACGCAGCGTGTGCTGCACGACTGGACTAGGGACGCCTATTGACGGCCTGTGGTACTACAGCCTGGTGTACACAGAGTGCTGCATGGAGGACTGGACTAGGGATGCCTAGTGATGGCCTGTAGTACTGCAGCCTGGTGTACACAGAGTGCTGCATGGAGGACTGGACTAGGGATGCCTAGTGATGGCCTGTGGTACTGCAGCCTGGGGTACACAGAGTGTGCTGCAGGACTGGACTAGGGACGCCTATTGACGGCCTACGGTACTACAGCCTGGTGTACACAGTGTGCTGCATGGAGGACTGGACTAGTGACGCCTAGTGACGGCTCGTGGTACTGCAGGCTGGCGTCTGCAGAGTGTGCTGCATGACTGGACTAAGGACACCTAGTGACGGCCTGTGGTATTTCAACCTGGGGTACACAGTGTGCTGCATGGAGGACTGGACTAGGGGCGCCTAGTGACGGCCTGTGGTACTGCAGGCTGGCGTGTGCAGAGTGTGCTGCACGACTAGACTAGTGACACCTAGTGACGGCCTGCGGTACTGCAGCCTGGTGTACGCAGAGTGTGCTGCATGACTGGACTAGTGACACCTAGTGACGGCCTGCGGTACTGCAGCCTGGGGTACGCAGAGTGTGCTGCATGACTGGACTAGTGACACCTAGTGACGGCCTGCGGTACTGCAGCCTGGGGTACACAGAGTGCTGCATGACTGGACTAGTGACACCTATTGACGGCCTACGGTACTACAGCCTGGTGTACACAGTGTGCTGCATGGAGGACTGGACTAGTGACGCCTAGTGACGGCTCGTGGTACTGCAGGCTGGCGTCTGCAGAGTGTGCTGCATGACTGGACTAAGGACACCTAGTGACGGCCTGTGGTATTTCAACCTGGGGTACACAGTGTGCTGCATGGAGGACTGGACTAGGGGCGCCTAGTGACGGCCTGTGGTACTGCAGGCTGGCGTGTGCAGAGTGTGCTGCACGACTAGACTAGTGACACCTAGTGACGGCCTGCGGTACTGCAGCCTGGTGTACGCAGAGTGTGCTGCATGACTGGACTAGTGACACCTAGTGTCGGCCTACGGTACTGCACCCGGGTGTACGCAGCGTGTGCTGCACGACTGGACTAGGGACGCCTATTGACGGCCTACGGTACTACAGCCTGGTGTACACAGTGTGCTGCATGGAGGACTGGACTAGTGACGCCTAGTGTCGGCCTACGGTACTGCACCCGGGTGTACGCAGCGTGTGCTGCACGACTGGACTAGGGACGCCTATTGACGGCCTGTGGTACTACAGCCTGGTGTACACAGAGTGCTGCATGGAGGACTGGACTAGGGATGCCTAGTGATGGCCCGTGGTACTGCAGCCTGGGGTACACAGAGTGTGCTGCAGGACTGGACTAGGGACGCCTATTGACAGCCTGCGGTACTACAGCCTGGTGTACACAGTGTGCTGCATGGAGGACTGGACTAGGGATACCTAGTGACGGCCTGTGGTACTGCAGGCTGGCGTGTGCAGAGTGTGCTGCATGACTGGACTAGTGACACCTAGTGACGGCCTGTGGTACTGCAGCCTGGGGGTACACAGAGTGCTGCAGGACTGGACTAGGGGCGCCTAGTGACGGCCTGTGGTACTGCAACCTGGTGTACGCAGCGTGTGCTGCAGGACTGGACTAGGGACGCCTATTGACGGCCTGTGGTACTACAGCCTGGTGTACACAGTGTGCTGCATGGAGGACTGGACTAGTGACGCCTAGTGACGGCCTGTAGTACTGCAGCCTGGGGTACACAGAGTGTGCTGCATGACTGGACTAGTGACACCTATTGACGCCTACGGTACTGCACCCGGGTGTCTACAGAGCTGCTGCAGTAGGATATTCAGGAAGGGAGCTAATAACTCTCACGCTGACGCTCATGGCGGCCATGGCGCTCTGAATCGACCGCTTTTGTCAAGTGTTTCACCCACTTCCCTTTCTGCTCTCCTCGGCCCTGCGCCTTCGCTTGTTTTCTTTGATGTGGACTTTAGTACAGATCGTCATTTGAAGATTTGCCATTGTTTCATTTTATTTTTCCCATCTATATTTTATGTGGGAACTGGGAGAGCTGGTGCCGAGGCTCGAACCGGGAATCCCAGTCCCGAACTCTGCAGCTCGGTACGTCACGGTCCATCCTCTCAGACCCTAACTTGTTTACACATTTTAAAGTTATTGTGGTCTGCTATAAAGGGTTCTGAAACTGTAAAGGGAAATAAAACGAAACAATTTCTTTAAAAAAATATTTAGAATGTAGTGTACGGATAGATTTGAATAAATCCATGGTTGGCAAATGCTTCGCTGAATTGATGGTAAACGTGAATATTCACTGTCGTTAAAAGCTCTACTCCGGGGTAACATGTTCATATCGGAAGCGGATAACAACCGTCCAGTGCGGCGCTGCTCAATCTTTGTGATCTTGGGAACATCACTTGGCCTATCTGTGCCTCATTTGCCTTAAATAGAACTATTGGGAGAAGTTACGCAATGACTCCTTTCCAGCCTCCCCAGTGTTTGCCACACTGAGCGTTTACCGCGGTGCATCCTGCACGGCTGGAGCGCTTTAATGTCATTAAACACTTCCCTCAAGAGTTAGTTTACTGTGCTTTGTTTATGCTTCACACGCGTCATGCATGCCCTGCTCCGCACACATTACATGTATGGATGCTTTTTGGGGTTCACTGCTGCGCATCTATGTGAAGTTGCACTGCCCTCAGGTGCTTGTGTCTGCTTTATGCTTTAGGGTCCATATTTATACTTTTTCATGCAAAACTGCGCTAACGCACTTTTATGTGAAAAAGTTTACCACCAGATAGAGCCATTCCAAGACGGCGTCCGGGCGTCTTATTTATGGAATGGCGCAATCTGACGCAAAGGGTGCGCTAACATCATTTAAAAGGACGTTAGCCGGGTGGGGGTGGCAGTATGGGAGAAGGGGATTTACCACCACAAAATGACGTTAGGCAGGTTAGAGCAAAAAAAAGATGACTCTAACCAGATTAGCGTCATTTCTTGGCTAAACCTACCATACCACAGGAGTCATGCCCTCCCCGCAATGGCCAGCACAGGGGACAAGGGTCCCCTGGCATAGCCATTGCACCAGAGCCATGGAGGGGGACCCATTTTAGGGCCCCCAATGTGACTCTGAAAAATTAAACAAAGTACTTACCTGTACTTACATATACTTGCCTGGGATGGGGTCCCACACCCTTTGCTGTCCCTCTGGTGAGGGTGTACCTGGGGCCTGGGGAGGGCACCTGTCAGCACTTTCCATGGTGTTCCACCCTGACCCTGGCGTTAACTAATGGCACTAAGAAGGCTTAGCGCCACTATTAAGGCCCGCCTATCTCCCGTGCACCATTTTTGTATGGGAGGATAAATAAGGCACCTAGGCCCTACAGTCATTTTTTGCCCAGGAACGCACACCTTGCATCTCATAGACACAAGGTTTTTTCCCGCTAGCAAAAAATTACTTAAAATATGCACCTAAATGCGCATTTGTTTTGTCTGGTTTATGCTTTAAATATGCAATAGTAGTGTTTGGTTCATTCTTTAAACGCGTGCCACGCGCTAGGGTCACAATATTCCTGTAAGGTACGCAGTTTGGGTTTCACACTAAGAGGCATATTTATACTCTGTTTTCACCGAATGTGCGTCAAACATTTTGACGCACATTCCTGGCAAACCGTGCACCATATTTAAACTTTGTCCAAAAACCTCAGTGTGCGTAATTTTTTGGATGCGGGAAACCGCCTTGCATTAATGACATGCAAGGTGGGCGTTCCCGTCTAAAAAATTACTTTATACTCTGGCGTCATTTTGACGCACTGGAGGGGGCGGGTCTTAAAAAATGGCGAACAGCCTGCTGTGCGCCTTTTTTTAACGCCTGGGTGAGGGTAGGCGTTAAGGGACCTGTGGGCCCACTTCCGTGGTCTCAGAGCATTGAAGCAGTCCAGAGGTGCCCTTCCCGGCCCCCAGGGACACCCCCTGCCACCCTCACCCATTCCAGGAGGAAACCCATGGATGGGGGGACCCATCCCAGGTAAGTACAGCTAAGTTGAGGTAAGTATTATTTTTTAATTTTTTTAAGTGGTATAGGGGACCCTAATTTGGGCCCCCCTACATGCCACTGTGCCCAATGGACAGAAGTCCCCTGGGCATGGCCATTGGGCAGGGGGGTATGACTCCTGTCTTTGCTAAGACAGGAGTCATTTCAATGGGTGTTGTGCGCCAAAAAATGGCGCAAGTCCGGTTTGAGCCATGATTTTTGACTCACACCTGACTTGCACCATTTTGTGACGCACAACCCCCATTTTCCCCTCCGCCGGCTAACGTCAATCCTTAAATAAGGTGCCCGCATGGTACATAGGAATGGCGTTAGCCGGCGGTAAATTTTTTGACGCAAACCAGCGCTGGCGCTGGTTTGCGTCAAAAAGTATAAATATGGCCCTAAGAACACGCACTTTACTCGCTCTAAGGATGCTGCTTTGTCTTTATTCCATCACTGCGGACACATTGCTTTGATTCTATCTTGTTTTCAGGTTTGGCTGTCTCTTGGTATTACAGTCTGCAAAGGGAGGGATATGTTGTGCGTTTCTTAATTGAAGTGTGTTTGTAGGTTTTACAGAATAAAGGGACAGATGTACTAAACTTTTTGCACGCCGCAAACAGCTAATTTTGCTCTTTGTGACATGCAAAAAGCACATTGCGATGCCCAAACCCCGTTTACCTGGTTACCGAATCGCAAAACGGGACTGCGAGTCACAATTTGAAAGGGGTGTTCCCTTCCTAATTGCGAGTCGCAGCGCGATGTTGTATTGTTTTGTGACCGCGAATGCGGTCGCAAAACAATCGCAGTTAGCACCCATGCTAACCCATTCGCAAAAGGGAAGGGGTCCCCAGGAGACCCCTTCCTTTTTGTGAATGGCATTAAAAACATTTTTCCAGAGCAGGCAGTGACACTGCCTGCTCTGAAAAAATGAAATTAAATGAAAACATTAAAATTTTTAGTTTTGTATTGCATCTCGTTTTCCTTGAAGGAAAACGGGCTGCATTACAAAAAAAAGCCTACTTTATTTAAAAGCAGTCACAGACATGGTGGTCTGCTGTCTCCAGCAGGCCACCATCCCTGTGAGTGCCGCAATTCTCAAGGGGGTCAGGGACACCATCCAACATTCGCACTTCAGAATTTTGCTACATCTGGCCCAAAATGTTTTGGGACATGTTATATACTGTAGGAGGCTGGCCTGGCTTATAGTGGGTACCTTGTGGTACTTATACCTTGTGCCAGGTCCAGTTATCCCTTATTAGTAGAATAGAGGTGTTTCTAGCAGCTTAGGCTTAGCTATGGCAAAGCAGCTTAGGCTGAACTAGGAGACATGCAAAGCTCCTACTATACCACTTATACCATATAGCACAATATCACAAGAAAACACAATACTCAGAGTTACTAAAAATAAAGGTACTTTATTTTAGTGACAATAGGCCAAAAGTATCTCAGAGGATACCCTCACTTAGGAGGTAAGTAATATACACAAATTATATGTACACAAACCCAAAACAGGTAAGTATCAGTAAGAAAAGTAGTGCAAACAATGTAGAATTACAATAGGATGCAATAGGTAAACATAGGCCTAGGGGCAACACAAACCATATACTCCAAAAGTGGAATGCGAATCACGAATGGACCCCAGACCTATGGTAGGTTGTAGAGGGTCGCTGGGAATGTGAAAAAACAGTAAGGGTGTCCAAGATACCCCACCCCAAGACCCTGAAAAGTAGGAGTAAAGTTACCCTACTACCCCAGAAAGACAGAATAGTCGTGATTGGGGATTCTGCAAGAACCACAAGCACCAGCAAAACACTGAAGACGGATTCCTGCACCAGTGGACCTGTAAAGGAAGGGGACCAATTCCAAGAGTCACGCAAGTGTCCAGGGGGGGCAGGAGCCAACTAAACCCTTGATGAAGGTGCAAAATGGGCTCCCTCTGGGTGGAAGAAGCTGAAGATTCTGCAACGACGGAAGGGGCCAGGAACTTCTCCTTTGGATGAAAGATGTCCCACAGCGTGCTGAAGGTTGCAGAGGTGTTTCCACACAGAAGTACCACAAACAAGCCTTGCTAGCTGCAAGAGTTGCAGTTGAGGATTTTGGGTGCTGCTGGGGACCAGGAAGGACCAGGATGTCGCCCCTTGGAGGATGAGACAGAGGGGGTACTCAGCAACTCAGAGAGCCCCTGCAGAAGCAGGCAGCACCCGCAGAAGTACCGGAACAGGCACTTAGAAGATCTGAGGACAGCGGTCGACTCAGAGTCACAAAGGACGGTCCCACGACGTCGGATTTCAACTCAGCGAGTTGGGCAATGCAGGACGGAGTGCTGGGGACCCAGGCTAGGCTGTGCACAAAGGAAGTCCTGTAAAAGTGCACAGAAGCTGGAGCAGCTGCAAATAACGCAGTATACCGGTTTGCTGTCTGGTGTGGGGAGGCAAGGACTTACCTCCACCAAATTTGGACAGAAGGGCCACTGGACTGTGGGAGACACTTGGGCCCAGCTCCTGTGTTCCAGGGCCCACGCTCGTCAGGATGAGAGGCGACCCAGAGGACCAGTGATGCAGTAATTTGGTTCCTGCATTGGCAGGGGGAAGATTCCGTCGACCCACGGGAGATTTCTTCTTGGCTTCCAGTGCAGGGTGAAGGCAAACAGCCCTCAGAGCATGCACCACCAGGAAACAGTCGAGAAAGCCGGCAGGATGAGGCGCTACAATGTTGCTGGTAGTCTTCTTGCTACTTTGTTGCGGTTTTGCAGGCATCCTGGAGCAGTCAGTGGTCGATCCTTGGCAGAAGTCGAAGAGGGAAGTGCAGAGGAACTCTGGTGAGCTCTTGCATTCATTATCTGAGGAATAGCCCAGAGGAGAGACCCTAAGTAGCCAGAAAAGGAGGTTTGCCTATTGAGAAAGGAGGTTTGGCTACTGAAAGAGGTAAGCACCTATCAGGAGGGGTCTCTGACATCACCTGCTGGCACTGACCACTCAGAGTAGTCCATTGTGCCCCAACACCCCTGAATCCAAGATGGCAGATGTCTGGGACACACTGTAGGAGCTCTGGGCACCTCCCCTTAGAGGTACTGGTCAGGGGAGTGGTCACTCCCCTTTTCTTTGTCCAGTTTCGCACCAGAGCAGGGCTGGGGGATCCCTGAACCAGTGTAGACTCGCTTATGCAGAGATGGGCACCATCTGTGTCCATCAAAGCATTTCCAGAGGCTGGGGGAGGCTACTCCTCCCCAGCCCTTCACACCTATTTCCACAGGAGAGGGTGTAACACCCTCTCTCAGAGGAAATCCTTTGTTCTGCCTTCCTGGGACTGGGCTGCCCAGACCCCAGGGGGGCAGAAACCTGTCTGAGGGGTTGGTAGCAGCAGCAGCTGCAGTGGAGACCCCGGAAAGGCAGTTTGGCAGTACCCGGGTTCTGTGCTAGAGACATGTTACATGGCCATGTTCGGAGTTACAATTGTGACGCTACATATAGGTAGTGATCTTTATGTAGTGCACGCGTGTAATGGTGTCCCCGCGCTCACAAAGTCCGGGGAATTTGCCCTGAACAATGTGGGGGCACCTTGGCTAGTGCCAGGGTGCCCACACACTAAGTAACTTGGCACCTAACCTTCACCAAGTGAGGGTTAGACATATAGGTGACTTATAAGTTACTTATGTGCAGTGAAAATGGCTGTGAAATAACGTGGACGTTATTTCACTCAGGCTGCAGTGGCAGTCCTGTGTAAGAATTGTCTGAGCTCCCTATGGGTGGCAAAAGAAATGTGCAGCCAACAGGGATCTCCTGGAACCCCAATACCCTGGGTACCTAGGTACCATATACAAGGGAATTATAAGGGTGTTCCAGTGTGCCAATGACAATTGGTAAAATTAGTCACTAGCCTATAGTGACAATTTTAAAAGCAGAGAGAGCAAGAACACTGAGGTTCTGGTTAGCAGAGCCTCAGTGATACAGTTAGGCACCACACGGGGAACACATATAGGCCACAAACATATGAGCACTGGGGTCCTGGCTAGCAGGATACCAGTGACACATATCAAACACACTAATAACATAGGGTCCTTACTATGAGCACTGGGGTCCTGGCTAGCAGGATACCAGTGACACATATCAAACACACTAATAACATAGGGTCCTTACTATGAGCACTGGGGTCCTGACTAGCAGGGTCCCAGTGACACATAACAAACATACTGAAAACATAGGGTTTTCACTATGAGCACTGTGCTCTGGCTAGCAGGATCCCAGTGAGACAGTGAAAACACCCTGACATACACTCACAAACAGGCCAAAAGTGGGGGTAACAAGGCTAGAAAGAGGCTACCTTCCTACATATACGCCTCCATCATTTTCATTAATTATCCCTGTTTGTAGGTCGCGCTTCATTTAAATCCATTATTGCAGCACATGTGCTTTGTGCCAAGGCGCACCTTTCTTTCAAATTCCTCGTTTTTAATTTCCATTATTTAAATTTGGAGATAAAAAGTGGCCGAGCTCTGCACTCTTATCGCAGCACCGACCTCAGGAAGCCGGACTTCATTTCACTCCACAGAGCTGAGCTATCCTGACCATCGCTCAAAAACTGACAATGATAAACATGCTCACGCTTCACGGACACACACTTTAATTCTAATGAACACTTCTCACATGGGAGCATTAAAAGGTGCGCTTGATGTCCGCAGCACCCGCTTGACGGATGCGCACTTCAGGGCGAACTATCTAATAATAACTCTTAGGTTGCATTGCAAACATAGATCATGCACATTACGCATTTGTTAAATTGTGTGAAGTTTAATTCTTTATTTCCTTGAAAGGCGTTTTCACACAAAGTAACTGAAAAATGTGCCCTTATAGCTACTGAGTCCGGCAAACATTCTTGTAAACCAGGGTTTGGCTCCCTTGGGGGCTTAACATCCTGTGCTTTTGACTAATTAACTTTATGGATTCGTGCCTTACAAAAACACAACTGCAGGACACACCGTTCGTAAGAGTCTTTACTGGCTGCTAATGACCTGCCTCCCAGATTCAAGAAGGTCCATTCCAAAACAAAAGGCCAGTATTGTACTTTGTGAGTCCACCTCTGACTTCATTCTGGCGCCTGCTTCAGACAAAAAGTGTGCATTAGAGATAAGCTTTTAGTTTGCTAAAAGTTGTCCTAAACCTACACTCACACTACCTCTTTACAAATAGAGGTAACAATTCTTTGCACCACATTTAACTTCAAACTGACTACTTTTTAGGGTTGAGCGCGCAAGCGCTCTGGCCTGTTGTAATCTCTCTGTGGGCTTTTAACCACACCCACTCTTGCTATTCATTCTTTGTTGCACTTTGTCTTAAATGCTTCATTTTTATTGGTGCATTTTGTGAAATGTCCCTGTGACTGGGTGGTTCAATGAGGACACAAAGTCAGCGGATTGCTGGTTCAGGTGAGTTTTATTTCATGGTTGCTTGGTATGCTGGATAAGTATTTGTGTGAAGCCAATCTCGGCTTCACACAGCTCGTCAACACACCCACCCACACAGCCGGTCACACCCTTGACCCCATCTTTTCCACAAGCAACCACGTCACCTTCAACCATACCACCGAACTCTACTGGACCGACCACCACTGCATTCACTTCACCTTCAAGAAACAGACAGAACACCACCTCACCGAACAACCACCACGCCGCCGATGGGGCAAAGTCACCGAACTTCAACGAATCAACGCCCTAGCACAGAAACCGTCCGTCAACCCCACCGACCATGACATCGCGGCACACAACCTCAAGCTATGGATCACCGACTGCACCGACCACCTTGCTCCACTCAGAAAACTCTCCAACAACCACATCAACAAAAAAGCCACCTGGTTCACCGACGGCCTACAAACGCCACTGCCGAAAACTCAAGCAAATATGGCTACTCGAACGCACTCCAGACAACCACACGGCCCTCAAGGATGCCACACGCAAACACCACCAACTCATCAGGCTAGCAAAAAGATCCTCCTTCAAAACCCGCCTAGAAAACAACGCCCACGATTGCAAAGAACTTTTCAGCATTGTAAAAGAAGTCTCCAACCCTAACGCCACCGTCAACAACATCACCCCCTCCCAAGAACGCGACGCCCTAGCGACCGCCTTCCACCAAAAAATCACGGACATCCACGACAGCTTCAACTCCCCTCACACTCCAGATGCTCCTACCCCACCCACCACGAACTCCACCCGCTCCAGCCGACTGACCTCCTGGACCAACATCAGCGACGACGAAAACCCGCAAGACCATGAACTCCATCCACTCCGGATCACCATCAGACCCCTGCCCACACCACATCTTCAACAAAGCAGACACGGCCATCGCACCACACCTACGGAAAGCCATTAACATCTCCTTCGAAACTGCAAGATTCCCGGACAGCTGGAAACACGCCGAAATCAACGCCCTTCTCAAAAAACCAAAGGCGGACCCCAAGGACCTGAAAAACCTCCGGCCCATCTCTCTGCTCCCGTTCCCGGCAAAGGTAATCGAGAAAATCATCAACACTCAGCTCACTCGGTACCTCGAAGACAACAACATCCTCAACCCCTCCCAGTCCGGCTTCAGACGCAACCACAGCACCGAAACTGCCCTCTTTGCCGCCACAGACGACATCAGAAGCCACCTCGACAATGGAGAAACATCAGCCCTCATCCTCCTAGACCTATCAGCTGCCTTTGACACCGTATGTCACCACACCCTAAAATCCCGCCTCCACGCAGCAGGAATCCAGGACCAGGCCCTCGAATGGACCGCATCCTTCCTCGCCGGCAGAACCCAAAGAGTCCGCCTCACCAATACCAATCCAAAGCCTTCAACATCATCTGCGACGTACCCCAGGGCTCATCCCTCAGCCCGACGCTGTTCAACATCTACATGGCCCCCCTCGCACAAGTGGCCCGTCAGCACAACCTCAACATCATCTCCTACGCCGACGACACCCAACTCATCCTCTCCCTCACCAAGGACCCGCACACCGCCAAAACTAACCTCCACGAGGGACTAAAAGCCATCGCCGACTGGATGAGAGACAGCCGGCTAAAACTGAACTCGCACAAAACAGAGGTCCTCATCCTTGGGCGCACCCCCTCCGCCTGGGACAACTCATGGTGGCCGTCCACGCTGGGTCCCCCACCGATGCCCACCGACAGCGCACGAAACCTCGGCTTCACCCTCGACTCCTCACTTTCCATGTCAAAGCAGGTCAGCGCCATCTCCTCCTCCTGCTACAACACCCTCCGCATGCTTCGCAGAATTTACAAATGGATCCCAACAGAAACAAGAAAAACAGTAACCCAGGCCCTCGTCAGCAACAGACTCGACTAAGGCAACGCCCTCTACACCGGTATCTCATCCAAACTCCTCCAACGCATCCAAAACGCCTCCGCCCGACTCCTCCTCAACATCTCTCGCCACTGCCACATCACCCCCCACCTAAGAGACCTTCACTGGCTCCCCGTCAACAAGAGAATCACCTTCAAGCTCCTCACCCACGCACACAAGGCACTCCACAACACCGGACCATCATACCTGAACAACAGACTCAGCTTCTACACCCCCACCCACCATCTCTGCTCCGCTAACCTCGCCCTCGCCTCCGTCCCCCGCATCCAACGCAAATATTCCGGCGGCAGATCATTCTCTTACCTCGCCGCCAAGACCTGGAACACCCTAACGCCGGATCTACAACAGACCCAGGACCTTCTTTACTTCAGAAAAGACTTGGCTCTTTGAGCAGTAGCAGCACCCCCGCGCCTTGACACCCTCACGGGTATGTAGCGCGCTTTACAAATTGATTGATTGATTGATAGTATCCAGTCCTGTTTTGGTAACCGCTACACTTCAGTTCTTCTTTCAGTTTCTCTCTTCTTCCAGGGCTCCCGGGAGGCACATGGGAGGAAACACAAAAGAAAGTATTGGTAAGTTGCTTATCCTATTTATCTCGTTCCTCCCTTTTTCTGTCTTCCCTTTTCTCTTTTTGGATATCTTTCCTCTTTTTCCTTACTTTTCCTGTTCTTGGGTTCTTTTGTGTTTATTCCCCCCTTTCTCTCCTGTTTCCTTTATTCTTTCTTAGTTGCCTGTTTCTGGGTTACTCCTCTGTAACCTCTCTCTTTCTTTTTCCGTCTTCCTATATTCCTGTTTTGTGCCTCTTCTGTATCGCTTTGTGTCCTTTCCGTAACTACCATTATCTGGTCTCTCTATTTCTCTCTGTCAGCCTTCTTTTTGGTATTCTCAGCCTGTCGTTTTGTTTTCTCAGTTATTCCTGTCTTTTTTTTTTTTTTCTTCTCTTTCCTATTGGTATACCCCTTCTGCTGTTTGGCCGTACAGCGTTTCTCCCTTCCTCCTTCCCACCTCCTCCTCCCTCTAGTTCTGCCCCGTACCCTCCTCCCGGTCACCCTTACCTTTCCCCATCCAGCAAAGAGGACGCACCTGGTATGGCCACGCTCCTCCAGAAGCGTGGCTGGAAAATTCGTCGGGCGCCTCCCACACCGCTGTCACCAGCGTGGATTCCTCGGGCCGCTATCTGGTTGCTCGTCTAATCCTCTTGGCTCCGGATCGCTCTCTTGCTGTTGCTCGATTCCTCTGTCGACACCACTCGTTTCTCCTGCTCCTCTTTCCCCATTCTCCTTGGACGCCCACGCTCTCATTCCTTTTATTGTCCGGGCAGCTCGCCGTCTCTGCCGCTGCTCTTCTGGCCCCGGAAGTCGAAGGGGATTGGTTACTGATCCGTCCCCTTCCGGGTTGGCGGTGGCAGTGTCAACCCGTGCCGCCTCCTCGGACGGGTCTGTTGTCAACAGCCCGTCACAGACACTCCCCCTAGCGAGAGGCTGATAGAGCCGCTCCGCAACAGGGTACAGAGAAAGATAATCGGCATTGACCATGCAGGACCCACCGGAATGGCGAACTTGGAACGAAAAAGGCTGGAGTGAGAGGAACCACCGAAGCACCCGCGCATTGGTGTCTTTATGTTGAGCAAGCCATGTTAACAGAGCATGATCTGTCAGTAGCGTGAATGGTCTCCCTTCCAAATCATACCGTAGTGAGTCCACTCCCCATTTTATTGCCAAGCACTCCTTTTCAAGGGTGTGGTAGTATTGCTCCAGTGGTAACAGTTTGTGACTAATGTAGACAATGGGATGTAAAGCCCCATCCCCGTCTGTCTGGGATAATACCGCCCCCAGGCCTACATCCGAGGCATCGGTTTGAACCAAAAAAGGCTTAGAGAAGTCAGGGCAGCATAAGACTAGTTTAGAAGTCAGGAGGTGCTTTAATGTCTCAAAACTCTTCACCTCCGCATCAGAGAGGGCAATTAACCGACTGGGGCATGTTTTTTTCAGTAAATCCGTAAGGGGTCCGGCTATGGTGGAAAAATGGGGTATGAACCGACAATAGTAGCCTACCATGCCTAAGAAGGCTCATACGTCTTTTTCCCCTAGTACATAGCCCAGGTATTTGATTACTGTGTGGCCTAACTTACATTTCTCCAGGTTAGCAGTTCGATTGGCATTCCTCAGGGCCTGTATTATGTCTTCTAGGTGTTCTAGATGTTCATCCCAATTAGCACTATAGACCACTATATCATCCAGATATGCTGATGCATATCTGTGAAATGGTCGGAGGATCCTGTGAATAAGCCATTGGAAGGTGGCCGGAGCACCATGTAGGCCGAACGGGAGAACCGTGAATTGATAAAGGCTGGATGGAGTGGCAAAGGCAGTCTTTTCCTTATCTTCGGGTCACAGAGAAATCTGCCAATATTATTTCGTTAAATCCAGGGTGGACATATAGCGGGCTTGACCTAAGTGGTCAAGGAGTTTGTCTATTCTTGGCATCGGATAGGAGTCAAAAAGCGATAAAGGATTGACTTGTCTAAAGTCAACACAGAATCTGGTGCTTCCGTTGGGTTTTGGTACTAGTACTACCGGGGGACACCAAGGGCTGGCAGATGGTTCGATTATACCTGCTCTCAACATAGTTTCCACCTCTTGTTCTATTATCTTCTTTTTAGCCTCGGGGATTCTATATGGTCGTTGTCGGGCTACTACGTCCATATTGGTACAAATGGTATGTTGAACCAACAAAGTCCATCCCGGTATTTTAGAAAATACATCGAGACTTCTATCGACTAAGGATTGGAGCTGGCTAAGTTGAGTTTCAGAGAGAGCAGTATTTATCTGACGTAGGGGGTTCTCAGACATAGGACTATTCGGAATTGGGTGAATGGGAATGTCCCGTTTGGGGTCTTTAGTAATATACAGGATAGGGTGTTCGTCCATCGACTCGTGCCACTTTTTAAGAAGATTAATATGATATATTTGTTCCCTGCCTATACCAGGAGGTATCTCGAGTTTATAGGTGGTTGGATTGATTTGTTCTATTACCTCATATGGTCCTTGCCATCGGGCGAGCAGTTTATTTTCACAGGAAGGTAATAACACCAGCGCCTTGTCCCCCACCCTCAGACTCCGGGGTGTGCTGTTTGAATCATAGTATTTTCTTTTGCCTATTTTGGGTGTCTCTTAATGCGGTGTGGGCTTCTTCCCACAATGTGTGCAGGTCTTCTCTTAACTCTTTGGTGTATGTCAGGATATCTTTGACCTCCTCCTCTGATTCTTCCCAATGTTCTGCCAACATTTCTAACAATGTGCGGGGTTGTCGGCCGAAAAGTAATTCAAATGGGCTGTGTCCCGTGGAGGATTGGACATGGGTGCGTAGGGCATAGAGGACTAAGGGTAGCTTATTTTCCCAGTCCTTGCCCGCCTCGGACATGACTTTTCGGAGCAGTGTTTTAATGGTTTGATTGTACCTTTCCACTAAACCATCCGTCTGTGGATGGTATACCGAGGTCCGTATCTAACGGACCCCCAGGGAGTGACATATCTCGTCCATAAGCCGGGACATAAACAGGGTTCCCTGGTCCGTAAGGATTTCTTTAGGAAAACCAACCCGGGAAAAGAACTCAATCATGGCCTGTGCTATTGTTTTGGTATGCATACTGGAAAGGGGAATGTCTTCGGGATATCGGGTAGCATAGTCCACTAGTACTAGGATACATTGGCGTCCTTTTACTGACGGGGTTATTTTTCCTCTTTTTCCTTACATTTCCTGTTCTTGGGTTCTTGTGTGTTTATTTCCCCCTCTCTTTCCTGTTTCCTTTATTCTTTCTTAGTTGCCTGTTTCTGGGTTACTCCTCTGTAACCTCTCTCTTTCTTTTTCCGTCTTCCTATACTCCTGTTTTGTGCCTCTTCTGTATCGCTTTGTGTCCTCTCCATAACTACTTTTATATGGTCTCTCTATTTCTCTCTGTCAGCCTTCTTTTTGGTATTCTCAGCCTGTCGTTTTGTTTTCTCGCTTATTCCTGTCTCGTTTTTTTTTTTTTCTCTCTTTTCTATTGGTATATCCCTTCTGCTGTTTGGGCATACCGCGTTTCTCCCTTCCTCCTTCCCACCTCCTCCTCCCTCTAGTTCTGCCCCGTACCCTCCTCCCGGCCACCCTTACTTTTCCCCATGGAGCAAAGAGGACGCACCTGGTATTGCCACGCTCCTCCAGAAGCGTGGCTGGAAAATTCGCCGGGCGCCTCCCGTGCCGCTGTCACCAGTGTGGATTCCTCAGGGCCGCTATCTTGTTACTTGTCGAATCCTCTTGGCTCCGGATCGCTCTCTTGCTGTTGCTCGATTCCTCTGTCGACACCACTCGTTTCCCCTGCTCCTCTTTCCCCGTTCTCCTCGGACGCCCGCGCTCTCATTCCTTTTATTGTCCGGGCAGCTTACCGTCTCTGCCGCTGCTCTTCTGGTCATGGAAGTCGAAGGGGATTGGTTACTGATCCTTCCTTTTCCGGGTTGGCGGTGGCAGTGTCAACCCATTGCCGCCTCCTCGGACGGGTCTGTTGTCAACAGCCCGTCACAGTCCCTCCTTTGTGTGCTGAGTTCACTCCCCAAGCATATTCACTAAGTGAAAAGTTTTGTTGGCCATCACACTACATCACGCTCCCTCCTGTTACAGTGTGTGATGTCCCCTCTTCCGGTTTCAGTGTGGCTTTCATCCCAGCAGCGATCCTTTCTAGACATTTACGCAGGGAGCCAATAACTCTCGCGCTCACGCTCAGGGCGGCCGTGGTGCTTTGAATCAGCTTGCTTCTGTCAACTATTTCACTTTTCATTTTCAATTTATGTGGCAAGAAAAGTCCAGTTAGGAATTTACAATGCTAATAGCTCTAACTCGAACTAACGCGAGACCCATTACATTGCAAATGCTTGTTCTGCCTGATGTCAGTGTGTTTGACTGTGTTTACTGGGATCCTGCTAACCAGGACTCCAGTGATTATGCTCTCTCTCCCAAAACTATATTTCATCCCACAATTGGCACACTGGTGCCCCATTATAAGTGCCTAGTATCTGGTATCTAGGTACCCAGGGCATTGGGGTTCCAGGTGATCCCTATGCAGCACATATTTTGCCACCCATAGAGAGCCCAAGCAAAGGGTTCTGCAGGACTACCATTGCAGCCTCCGTGAAAAGGTGCATGCACCCTTTCACTGCCACTTTTCACTGCACCAGCTCACTTATACGTCACCTCTATGGCAGGCCTTCTAGCCCAGAGGCAGGATGCAAAGTACCTGTGTGTGAGGGCATCCCTGCACTAGCAGAGGCGCCCCCAGGAACTCAAGGCCCATTTTCCAGGACTTCATTAGTGCGGGGACACCATTTTATGAGTGTACTGGGCATAGGTCACTACGTATGTCCATCTACATAATGGTAACTCCGAACATAGGCATGTTTGGTATCAAACATGTTGTAATCATACCCCAAGGCTTTTGCAACCATTGGTTGTATGATTCCATGTCCTTAGAGGACCCCTAGCATTGCTCCTACAGCCTTCTGAGGTCTTCCAGGCAGCCCAAACTGCTGCCACCTCACAGACAGGTTTCTGGCCTCCTGTTGCTTAACCAGCTCAAGCCCAAGAAGGCAGACCAAAGGATTTTCTGTGGGAGCGGGGAGTTACACCCTCTCCCTTTGGAAATAGGTGTTACAGGCTTAGGAGGGGTAGCCTCCCCAAGCCACTGACAATGCTTTGAAAGGCACATTTGGTGCCCTCCTTGCATTGTCGTAGTTTGGACTCTTGCTTTAGGCAAGACTGCTGGTTAAAGGATTACAGTACTTTTGTTTGTAGGCGACTATGCCTATCCTACAATAAGTCGCAACTATTGTCCCAACTTTACCGGCTCACTAGCAGCACCTCATCAGAGACACAATAGTAAAAGGTGATTTGTAGCAGCCTTTATGCATGGACTCGAGAATAAGACATCTCAGGGAGTGTCGTGGTTAAACGGAGACTACTCCTTTCTCACAGTTATATCATGTCTCATACAAACACAGGCAATGACAAAGATGCAGTAAAGTTTCAATAGTTTTTATTTAACACAACTGCAGTTTGTGATATGTTGCATGGGCTGCAGTGATTAGGATAATGAAAAATGCAAGAAACAGAATTGTGAAGACGAGAGTCATTATTAAAAAGACCACCACCATCTTGCAATGCATAAAAAAGACATACGAGATGTGATATGCCCTAATACCCTAATGTGAGAGGCCTAACCTCCTACCTAAAGGAGAGCTGGGTTTGCTAAACCTAATCTGCCAATGCCATGTCCATGAGAGGAGCCCCCAACCCTCGTTACCTTGGAATGAGGTCTCTATCTCAGACTCCGCAGGGACACGAAGACTGGGTCAGCGTCAAGACGACTGCAGCATCGGTATCAGCGATGGTGGCGATGCCCTCTGGTCGCAATCCCTCTGATTATCTGTCTAAAGTGCGATGTATTTATACAGATCTACAAGGACCCCTGACGTAGGTGTGTTCCCAAACAATAGATAACAGACATGCTTGGGACGGCAATTAATATAAACAATTCCTCGAAAGTATAGAGAGGGAAAATCCCTAAGTGTGAACGCCTACTGTTTGTTTATCTTTGTTGCTTGATTTTGACGCCTTAGCGCAGTGGCACTGATAATGCAAAGCATAACAAGTGGCCTAACTGTAAACAAGGCTGCCATCTTAGAAGAGTTAAATAATTAAATGGGCTAAGACAGAGCAAGCTAAGTAGGTTAAAAGTCACCAGGTGACGGGGCACGAGTCTGCAAGCCAGAGGCTAAGCTAACTCCTGTTATCCCATTAAAACAGACTATGATTCACTACAGCATAAACCAGTCTACACCAGTTCAGGGACCCCCTGTCCCTTCTCTGGCATGAAACTGCACAAAAGAAAGGGAAGTGACCACTACCCTGTCCATCACCAACCCAGGGGTGGTGCTCAGAGCTCCTCCAGACAGTCACTGAGTTTTGTCACCTTGGATTCAAGGTTGGTAGGGAACTCTGGGAGCATCTGAGTGGCCAGTGCCAGCATGTGACGTCAGAGACCCCTCCTGATAGGTGGTCACCCAGCTAGGTGACCAATCCCCCTTTCAGGGCTGTTTAGGGTCTCTCTCCTGGGTGGTTCCTCAGATTCGGATTGCAAGACTCCAGCAGGAATCCTCTGCAACCTCCACTTCGACGTCTGACCAAATAAACTGCATCTGGACGCTCCAGGACCCGACAAGCTGCAGCAAAGAAGCAAGACACCTCCTGCAACATTGTATCCACGGCTCCTTTCATTAACTGCATCATTTCCCCGGTCATGCATCCTCTGAGGGCAGCCCGTCTTCAGCCTGCATCAGAAGGAAGAAGGAATCTTCCTTGGGGTGAAGGAGTCACTCCCATGCTTCTGCAGGCACCAACTGCAACGACGCCCGGCTGCGTGAATCCCCTCTCCTGCTGAGCTGCGTGGATCCTGCATCAGGGGTGGTGGACTGTAGTGGTCCAGACAGTGCTATCCTTCAGCTGTCCCAACTTGGGTGGAAGTAAGCCCTTGCCTGGCATCTTTTCCACAAGATCTTCAGGCATCTTGAAGCTCCAGCCCCCAGTACTCTATTCTGCGATGCACAGTTCCTTGAGTGGTTCTCTGGTGCGTGGGAGCCTTTTTCGTAGTACTGCATGGGCCTCTTCCTCAACATTCGTGTCCCCGCCCTGTGGGACTCCTGTGGGCTCTCTGTGTTGCTGAGGGCCCCCTCTGACTTCCTCTCCTGGGTAGAGTCTACTTGGTCCTTCCTGGTCCCTGGCAGCTCCACTTTCCACTAACCATGAGATTTGTGTGTGCCAAGGCTTGTTGGTGGAATTCAAAGACGCAAACCCGACTGCAATCCTTCTGGCGTGGGACATCACCTGCATCCTCCAGAAACTCAACTTCGTTTTCTTGAGTGCACTGCTGACTCTCCTTCTTCATCGTCGACTCACCTCTTGCACCCTCTGTCTGGTGGGTAGGGGTTCTGCCCTTCCTGAACTCTGCTGTGCTTCTTGGACTTGGTCCCCTTCTTCCACAGGTCCTCTTGTCCAGGAATCAACTGTTGGTGTCTTGCAGTCTCTTCTGGGTTTTGCATTCTTCTTCTCTTTTAAGTGGGTGTTCTGGGGAATTTGCAGTGATTTACTCCTTCTTTCCTGGTCGCTGGGGTGGGTTGTGGTACTTACCTTTGGGCTTTCCTAGTACTCCCAGCTCCCCTCTACACACTCCACTTACCTAAGTGGGGGACCGACGTTCGCATTCAATCTTTTTAGTATATGGTTTGTGCTCCCTCTAGGGCTATTTTTCTCTATTGTGATTTTCACTAATTGCACTGTTTTCTAACTGTTGTTATGCCTATTGCTGCATACTAGTGTACATAATTTGTGCATTACTTACCTCTAAAGGGAGTATAGCCTCTATGGCATTTTTGGTATTTGTGTCACCAAAATAAAGTAACTTTTTTTGTAACACTGAGTGTTTTCTTTCATGTGTGTAGGTACATGTGTTCTCCAAAGAAGATTTTAGAGGTTGAATGGGTGTTACTCTGTGTCGGCTTTTAAAAAAGGCCACATGTAATTTTCATGAAGTTATTGGAGAGTAGTTTATTCAATGAGGCAATATGCTAGTCGTATATAAAATGGTTATTAAAGATACCACTGCATATTTATAGTGTGAAAGAACTAAGGGCGCCTGTAAACTGTCACTGAAAGAGTAACCCCTGGCAATGAAATGTCACTCATCGACACACTGAAATAATGGAAATGTCACACATAAGCATACCTGGCAACTATGTCAGTGTACACAAAAAAATTGCAAATGTAAGCTGAAATCACCTTTAAATGTGTTCTAGAGCTGCCTTAATGGACCACGACTGATACTTAGGGCCAGATGTAGTAAACTCTGATTTCGCGAATCGGAAATTGTGAGTCGGTGCGACTCGCAATTTCCGTTTCGCAAAATCGGATGCAGAACGGTGTCTCAGACACCGTCTGCAAATCTCAATGGGGTCGCAAAGACCCACCTCATTAATATTAATGAGATGGGTTGCATTTTGCGACCCCATTGAGATTCCCTGCACTCACAGGGATGGTGGCCTGCTGGAGACAGCAGACCTCCATGTCTGTGACTGCTTTTTAAATAAAGCAGATTGTTTTTTTGTATTGCAGCCCAATACAAAAAAATAACGATTGGACCACTGCCTGCTCTGAAAAAACATTACTGGCGACATTCACAAAGGGGAAGGGGTCCCATGGGGACCCCTTCCCTTTTGCGAATGGGTTACCACCAGTGTGACACTGGTGGTAACTGTGAATTGCTTTGCGACCGAGTTCGCGGTCACAAAACAATTCTGCATCGCGGTGCGAGTCGCAAATAGGAAGGGAACTTCCCTTCCTATTTGCAAGTCGCATTCCCATTTTGCGAGTCGCTATCGACTCGCAAAATGGGAATGTGCATCGCGATGCGCGTTTTGCATGGCACAAACTGCGATTTTCGCAGTTTGCTCCATGCAAAACGCTACCTACATCTGGCCTTTAAAGTAAACAGTAAAGCTTTGTGAAAAATAAAATGAATACAAACAATTTCATGCAAAGTTTTATTGAAGAAACATGTCCGGGCCTGTTAGACTTTTCATCCTTGGCGTGATCTCCCTTAACTTTTTGCCTCTGTTCCCCAGGTTGTTGATGTGTGCTGGACTCTGATTTTTATGTTTTTATTACTCTGGGCATTTTACCACTGCTAACCAGTGCTAAAGTGCAAGTGCTCCTGTTTAAAATGTGTACGTAATTGGTTCTCCATGATTGGCATATTTGTTTTACTGTTAAGTCCCTAGTAAAGTGCACTAGAGGTGCCCAGGGCCTGTAAATCAAATGTTACTAGTGGGCCTGCAGCACTGGTTGTGCCACCCACATAAGTAACCCTGTAATCATGTCTCCGACCTGCCACTGCAGTGTCTGTGTGTGTATTTTTACACTGTAAATTCGATTTGGCAAGTGTACCCACTTGCCAGGCCTAAACCTTCCCTTTTCTTACATGTAAGGCACCTCTAAGGTAGGCCCTAGGTAGCCCCAAGGGCAGGGTGCAGTGTATTGATAAGGTAGGACATATAGTAATGTGGTTTATATGTCCTGACAATAAAATACTGCCAACTTCGTTTTTCACTGTTGCAAGGCCTGTCTCTCTCATAGGATAACATGGGGGCTACCTTTAAATATGATTAAAGTGTAGATTCCCCTAGAGAGTAGATCGACATGTGGAGTTTGGGGTCCCTGAACTCACAATTTAAGAATACATCTTTTAGTAAAGTTGATTTTAAGATTGTGCGTTTGAAAATGCCACTTTTAGAAAGTGAGCATTTTCTTGCTTAAACCATTCTGTGACTCTGCCTTGTTTGTGGATTCCCTGTCTGGGTCAGTTTGACAGTTGGGTTGTTTTTCACCTCGCACTAGACAGTGACACAAAGGGAGCTGGGGTGTAACCTGCATTTCCTGATTAGCCATCTCTGCTAGGAGGGAGGGGTGGAGTGGTCACTCTCATCTGAAAGGACTGTGCCTGCCTCTGACAATGCAGGCTCCAACCCCCTGGTGTGTGTCTGAGGCCTTGCCTGGGCAAGGCAGGAATTCACAAGTAGGTGTGAGTCCCCTTTGAAGAAAGGTGACTTCAAAGACTAAAATGGGTATAAGAAGGGCACCCAAATCTACAGACTTCAGAAACACTTCTGGAACCAAGAGGAACCTCTGCCTGGAGAAGAGCTGATTGCTGAGGAAGAAGTGCTGCCCTGCCTGTGACTGTGCTTTGTGGAGCTTTCCTGAGGTGCTGCTTCGGCCAGAGTAAGAGGGCAAAGACTGGACTTTGTGTGCCTTCCATCTTGTGAAGAAATCTCCAAGGGCTTGAGTTAGAGCTTGCCTCCTGTTGTTTGAAGTCTCAGGGACAGCAAAGACTTCTCTCTGCCAGCACCTGGAGTCTCTGGAGAGACTCCTGCTCTGACAAGTGGTGCCCTATCCAGTTCCTGGGCCCTTGAAAGGAAAGCTGGTGGAAATCCAAGTAAATCGACTTCGGACGACTCCGGACCGACGCCGCTGCTGAATCCGGTGACGCCGCCTGCACCCAACGCCGTGACCTTCGCTGGAACGCGACGCTCTTCGCAGGCCCGACGCCGCAGCAGCCCCGCTGAAGTCCGCGACTCCGTGGAAGTCGCCGCACCACGTCGTGACGCCGCCGCTCGAAGTGCACAGATTCAACGTTTCGCACAGACGCCGCGATCCCCGACTTCGCGCATCGGCTTGTTTTCACTCTTCACCAAAGGTACTGTACTTGGGGGTCTACACGACTCCGTGTCCGGTGCCGCTGGTGTTGGCTTGTTGGGAACGACTCCGTTACGACGCCGTGTTAACATCTCATCGAAGCATTTTTGTTTCTAAGCGCTATTTTTTAGCTTAATCTCCAAAAATTCATAACTTGACTTGTGTATGTCGGATTTTTGTCATTCTGGTCTTGTTTTGTTTCGATAAATATTTCCTATCTTTCTAAACCGGTGTTGTGTCATTTTATAGTGTTTTCATTAAGTTGCTGTGTGTGTTGGTACAAATACTTTACACCTAGCGCTCTGAAGTTAAGCCCACTGCTCTGCCAAGATACCAAGGGGGTAAGCAGGGGTTAGCTGATGGTGAGTCTCTTTTACCCTGACTAGAGTGAGGGTCCTTGCTTGAACAGGGGGTAACCTGACTGTCAACCAAAGACCCCGTTTCTAACAGGGCCTTTACAAAATCTGAAAACATAACCAAAAGGTAACAAGAGTCCAACACTTTCGAGTAGTGAAATACCCCCTCCGTCCCTCAGACCGACACCTTTCACTCATTTTCATGATCCACTGAGTGAGAGATCCCTGTCTGGGTCAAACCTGATGGTTCTGTCTTATGAATGTATTGTGACTACAATCTGCTTCTTTCTATGTTTTATAAGTGAACCCTGGAAGGGAGGTAGGTGGACAACAAAGCAGGAGATAAAAGTACATATACCAACCCTCTCGATTCAGGGGTGAGACTTCCGATTTCAAGGCTAGTCTCCCGCTCCCAATTCCTGCATGCAGAAACCCGATTCCTCTGCAGGTGGACAAGGTCTGGTTTTGTGTGACTCGGAGCGTGCACTGTCAGAAACCAGCTCCTGCAGGCCAGTGCACAACAACTTTAGCACGCTTTCGCTGCCTGCCATAGTGCTTTTTCCATGCTCCTGGCACGTAGATTTTTATTTCTAATATCATATCCGATCCCGCAGCAGCACACTTGCAAGTCCCACACATGACAATTACCTGATTTAGGTTTCAATAGAAGTCAAAGAGGAAAAATACATTCTCCTTAATATTTTTTTTTCAATCTCCCATTTTCACTTCTAAAATGTTGGCATGTGTGCAAATGCAAAACATAATTTGGGCAAAGCGTTGAAATGCTGTTTGTGGATAGACAGCCCTAATAAGGAATTACCCACAAAAACAGGAAAATCAGAAACACGCTGTCATGTTTAATTACAGCAGCTGTCTATATTGTCATATATTTAAAGAAACACAAGATGTCATTTCAGTTCCCTCCTGGAGCCTGGAAGCGGCGGATCTGTCAGTAGCCACCAGAGGGCGCTCCTCGCCTGCTGATGAAATACACTGAGCACATTGTATGAAAGGGAGAAGGGTTTCCTCTTCCGGGTCAGCGGCGGCAGAGACAGCAGCAGCAGCGGATGCTGACATCACTTCCGGCCTCTCCATCTGTGCCCAGCCTACTGCAGAGGAGGAAGGACCCCCTGTCTGTCTGTGCAGTTCTCTTCATCTTCAGACCCTCACAGACCCCCCTCAGACCCCAAATCTGCACCTGCCCCCCCCCCCAGCCCCCCCAGGAGGAGGAGAGAGCCTGGAAATGTCTGCACAGGTTTCTGCTCAGGTAGGAGATTGTCAGCACCTTCTGCTGTGTTTGTAGAAATAGACTGAATAATCCTGGAGGAAATCTCTGCCAGGAGCCGGGCTGAGCTGGGCTCTTCTATCCGGGGACCTCTGGGGGGCTTTCCTTCCGGTCCTGGGGGTGTTTGTGGACATCATTTGTGTTAAAGAGGGGATCTGTGCACTGCATCTTACTGCACTGTGAGGAATCTGTGCACTGCATCTTACTGCACTATGAGGAATCTGTGCACTGCATCTTACTGCACTGTGAGGAATCTGTGCACTGCACTGCATCTTACTGCACTGTGAGAAATCTCTGCCAGGAGCCGGGCTGAGCTAGGCTCTTCTCTCTGGGGACCTCTGGAGGGCTTTCCTTCCGGGCCTGGGGGTGTTTGTGGTCATCATTTGTGTTAAAGAGGGGATCTGTGCACTGCATCTTACTGCACTGTGAGGGATCTGTGCATTGCATCTTACTGCACTTAGAGGAATCTGTGCACTGCATCTTACTGCACAGTGAGGAATCTGTGCACACTGCACTGCATCTTACTGCACTGTGAGAAATCTGCACTGCACTGCATCTTACTGCACTGTGTGGAATCTGTGCACTGTGTCTTATTGCACTGTGAGGAATCTATGCACACTGCACTGCATCTTATTGCGCTGTGAGGAATCTGCACTGCATCTTAGTGCACTGTGAGAAATCTGTGCACTGCATCTTACTGCACTGAGGGATCTGTGCACTGCACCATACTACACTATGAGAAATCTCTGCCAGGAGCCGGGCTGAGCTGGGCTCTTCTATCTTTGGACCTGTGGGGGGCTTCCCTTCCGGGCCTGGGACTGTTTGTCGTCATCATTTGTGTTAAAGAGGGGATCTGTGCACTGCACTGCATCTTACTGCACTGTGAGGAATCGGTGCACTGCATCTTACTGCACTGTGAGGAAACTCTGCACCTTACTGCAATGAGAGGTCTGTGTCACTGCATCTTACTGCACTGAGGGATCTGTGTCACTGCATCTTACTGCACTGTGAGGGATCTGTGCACTGCATCTCACTGCAGCGTGAGAAACCTGTGTACACTGCATCTTACTGCACTGAGAGGAATCTGCACACTGCATTTTACTGCACTGAGGGATCTGTGCACTGCATCTTACTATGAGGAATCTGTGCACAGTGCACTGTATCTTACTGCACTGTGAGGAATAGGCACTGCATCTTACTGCACTGAGGGATCTGTGCACTGCATCTTACTGCACTATGAGGAATCTCTGCACTGCATCTTACTGCACTGTGAGGAATCTGTGCACTGCTCAGCATCTTACTGCACTGTGAGGGATCTGTGCTCGGCACTGCATCTTACTGCACTGTGTGGAATCTGTGTACAGTGCACTGCATCTTAATGCATTGTGAGGAATCTGTGCATTGCATTTTACTGCACTGTGAGGAATCTGCACTGCACTGCATCTTAATACACTGTGAGGGATCTGTGTACTGCACCACATCCTACTGCAATGTGAGGAATCGGTGCACTGCATCTCACTGCACTATGAGGAATCTGTGCCACTGCACCTTACTACACTATGAGGAATCTGTACCACTGCACTGCATCTTACCGCACTATGGAGAATCTGAGCATTGCACTATATCTTACTGCACTATGAGAAATCTGTATACTACACTGCATCTTACTGCACTGTGGGAATCTGTCGCTACACTGCACCTTACTGCACTGTGAGACATCCTGAACAATGTTAAATCTGTGCTACTGCACTGCGTCTTACTGTACTGTGTGGAATCTGTGCAGAATGCACTGCATCTTCCTGCGCTGTGAGGAATCTGCACTACACTGCATCTTACTGCACTGTGAGGAATCTGTGCACTGCATCGTATTGCACTGTGATGAATTTGTGCACACTGTAGTCTTACTGCACTATGAGGAATCTAAGCACACTGCACTGTGTTTTACTATTCTTTGAGGTGTGTTTACAGAGAAAATCTATTCACTGGTGTTAATTACGGTATGCAGTATCTGTGCAGACATGCAGTTCCTCACTCACTCCATCTGCTCCCTCATCCATTCAGAGTCATTGATCCATGAACTCAAATGATTCATCCTTCCATGCACTTACCCATTAATCATTTCATGTAATCAATATTTCATCCATTTACTCAAACATTAATTCATAAATATATACACTCCTTTATATGTCAGTCATATCACTTAAGTGTGCATTCATGCATCCATCTGTGCACTCACTCACCCGTCCATTTAGTCACCCACTCCCACCCACAGGGTAGCCAATGAATGAATATGCACTTTTTTAAATAAAAAAGCACACTTAGCTTTGTGACGTTCTCTGTTCCTTACCTTTCTTAGAGCATCGTTCTGGAGTGGCTGTGATAGTTCCTGGAGGTAAGATCCTCTGAGAAAGTTCTGATACCATTATACCACAAGGTTAAGTGGGGGTAGTCAGAAGCACTGATGAGTGAGCAGCAAACATTTCAATTAGACAGAGCTCATTCATACTATTGCAAATGCAGCAGCCACAGGGGTTTCGGCTGAATGCTGATCCCTAACAGTCTGACATATGAACGCTGTTGGTATGTATAATGCACGTGTAGAGGGAACACATTGGGAATCTGACCCGATTGCCTAAAATGCTTCATCGGCTCATGTACATCTGATTGTTTCTGAATTCAGCTGATGTCACGTCCTCTTGCACAGGCACCATAAACTCTATGACGTGTGGCATGTATTTAAATATACTAAGAATGTGCTCACACTGCTAACCAGTCCATCCCCTTAATCAATTATATATATATTGTGATGAAAGGTAATAAATCAACCATCAGTAAGTGGATGAAAGAAACAACTGCCTCGAAGCGCAGACGGATATCTAATTAACTAGTGAAGGATGAGTCATGTTGAATTGAACCAACATATCTAATTTAAGGACACAATGAAAGCTCTTCCTCCTCAAGTGGGCATTGAATTAAAATTCAGGACGGTGAGACACTCAACACCTGGACCATATCTTGTCATCATTAGGGACATTACATGTCCACTCACAGAGAAGCAGATCCGGTGGTCGGCCCTTCTGCTAAAGCGTGGAATGACCTGCAGTTACACACCAGAGCCACCTCCTCACTTCTCCTCCTCTCCTCCTCACATCTTCTGCTCTTGTCTTCTCCTCACGTCTTCTCCTCACGTCTCCTCCTCACTTCTCCTCCTTTCTTCTCCTCACTCCTTATCCATACTCTTCCTCACTCCTTCTCCTCACCTTTTCTCCTCACTTCTCCATCTCACTTTTCCTTCTCACTTCTCCTCCTCACGTCTCCTCCTCACTTCTCCACCTCACTTTTTGAGATCCGCAAGAAGCTGAAGACCTGTCTCTTAACCGCTTCTGTGCCGCGGACGTAATGGTTAAGTCCTGCGGCACAGTGCTCCAGTGCCGAGGACGTAACCATTACGTCCTCGGCCTGGAGCCCGGAGGGAGCCCTAGCGCTCACTCCGTGGTGTTTCCTCCCACCCCCCCAAGGCAGGGATGGAAGGGTAAGCCCTTCCCCTTCCACCCCCCACACCCCCCGTTCCCCCTACCCCCGTGACGCCAGCGTGCGATCGCACCCTGACCTCACAGAGGCCCCCTTCCATTGCGCTGGAAGCTCAGCTTCCAGCGCAATTGGAAGAGAAATGCAAAAGCATTTCTCTTCCGATCATGTGATGGGGGCCTGAGAGGCTTCAAAGGGAAGGAAAGGAATTTCCTTCTCTTTGAAGTCTCTCAGAGCATTTTAGCAGCCGTATTGTGAAGCGATCCGGCTGCTAAAATGCCCACTAGGCACCAGGTGTGGGGAGTGACCCCTTAGGCAAGGGTCGCTCCCCTAGGGGGGAAATTATATTTAGGCCATTTCTGCCCCCCTTGGGGGCAGATTGGCCTATTTTTATGATGCCAATCTGCCCCCAAGGGGGGCAGCAACCACTAGACGCCAGGGAGTTTTTTTTCTAACGCGAATTTCACGCAAGGGGAGCGACCCCTTAGGCAAGGGTCACTCCCCTGGGGGGCAAATTTATTTTAGGCATTTTTGCCCCCCAGGGGGCAGATCAGCCTATTTTAATTAGGCACCAGGGATTTTTTTGTTTTTGTTGTTTTACAGACGGGGAGCGACCACTTAGGCAAGGGTCGCTCCCCTGGGGGGGGGGGGGGGGGGTGAAATTGTATTTAGGCCTTTGGGGGAAGATTGGCCGAATTTTACTACGCCAATCTGCCCCCAAGGGGGCAGAAACCACCAGACACCAGGGATCTTTATTTTTTTGCGTCAGTTTCACACAAGGGGAGCGACCTCTTAGGCAAGGGTCGTTCCCCTGGGGGGCAAATTTATTTTAGGCCATTTCTGCCCCCCTAGGGGGCAGATCAGCCTATTTTAATTTGGCCGATCTGCCTCCAAGGGTGGCAGAAACCACTAGGCACCAGGGATTTTTGTTGTTGTTGTTTTACAGAAGAGTAGCGACCCCTTAAGCAAAGGTCGCTCCCCTGGGGGGGGGGGGGACAAATTGTATTTAGGCCATTACTGCCCCCCTTGGGGGTAGATCGGCCTATTTTTATTAGGTCGATCTGCCCCCAAGGGGGGCAGAAACCACTAGGCACTGGGGATTGTTTATTTTGCGCCAATTTCACGCAAGGGGAGCGACCCCTTGGGCAAAGGTCGCTCCCCTGGGGGGGGGGCAAATTTATTTAGGCCATTTCTCCTCCCCTTGGGGGCAGATCGGCCTATTTCTATTAGGTCGATCTGCCCCCGGGGGGGCAGAAACCACTTAGGCACCAGGGATTGGTGTGTGTGTATGTGTGTGTTTTGTTTGGGGAGGCAGCCCCTTGGGCAAGGGTCGCTCCCCATGGGGGCAGATTGGCTTATTTATGGAAGGCCCATCTGCAACCAAGGGGGGCAGAAACCCCACCAGAGACCAGGGAAGATTTTTTTTTTCAAAATAAGAGGGTGGGGGTATGGCCATACCCCCAACCCATAATAAATGGGGACAAAGTTGTTCTGCCCACCAGTGGGCAGATGGGGCAATTACCCCCGATCCACACCCTGGGGGGGGGGGGGGGGCAGAAAGTCTACTAGATGCCAGGGAATTAACAAATAAAATAAAATAGTGGGTGGTGGCTACCAACCAGCCAGTATGGGCCTGGTTATGCCCCCACCCCAACTGAAGGGGGTAACAGTCTTTCAGCTCTCCCCCGCACACTAAAACATCTTATCCCACGGCAAGCAAGAGGACATTTGATTATTTTGGGTTTTCGTTTTACATTTGGGCCATGAGAGCTTGGCTAACTCTCAAAATCGTCCCACTTGGAAAGGTGAGGGCTGCACTTTATGGACTTTGGGACGCTGCCATGTAGAAAAATCCACAAGACCTAGACACATCTGAAAACTAAACATCTAGGTGATTCCAGGGTGGTGTGCTTCACAGGCACCGCACCATTTTCTTACCCACAATGCCCTGCAAACCTCCAACTTTGCTGGAAATCACACATTTTCCCCACATTTTTGTGATGGAACCTTCCGGAATCTGCAGGAATCCACAAAATTCCTACCACCCAGCATTGTCTCATCTATACTGATAAAAATTCTGCTGCACTACAGCCTAAACATTTTTTTTTTTCAAACTGCCCTTTTGGACCCACTTTGGTTCCCCCTCAATTTCAACATGTTTTTGGCTCTTCCCTGTCTTAAGCACTTGGCCCACCTACACAAGTGAGGTACCATTTTTATCGGGAGACTTGGGGGAACGCTGGGTGGAAGGAAATTTGTGGCTCCTCTCAGATTCCAGAACTTTCTGTCACCGAAATGTGAGGAAAAAGTGTTTTTTTGGCCAAATTTTGAGGTTTGCAAAGGATTCTGGGTAACAGAACTTGGTGAGAGCCCCACAAGTCACCCCATCTTGGATTCCCCTAGATGTCTAGTTTTCAAAAATGCGCAGGTTTGGTAGGTTTCCCTACGTGGTGGCTGAGCTAGAGGCCAAAATCCACAGCTAGGCACTTTGCAAAAAATAGGTCTGTTTTCTTTGGGAAAATGTGATGTGTCCACTTTGTGTTTTGGGGCATATCCTGTCGCGGGCTCTAGGCCTACCCACACAAGTGAGGTACCATTTTTATCGGGAGACTTGGGGGAATGCTGAGTGGAAGGAAATTCGTGGCTCCTCTCAGATTCCAGAACTTTCTGTCACCGAAATTTGAGGAAAAAGTGTTTTTATGGCCAGATTTTGAGGTTTGCAAAGGATTCTGGGTAACAGAACTTGGTGAGAGCCCCACAAGTCACCCCATCTTGGATTCCCCTAGATGTCTAGTTTTCAAAAATGCGCAGGTTTGGTAGGTTTCCCTAGGTGCCGGGTGAGCTAGAGGCCAAAATCCACAGCTAGGCACTCTGCAAAAAACAGGTCTGTTTTCTTTGGGAAAATGTGATGTGTCCACATTGTGTTTTGGGGCATATCCTGTCGTGGGTGCTAGGCCTACCCACACAAGTGAGGTACCATTTTTATCAAGAGACTTGGGGGAACGCTGGGTGGAAGGAAATTTGTGGCTCCTCTCAGATTCCAGAACTTTCTGTCACCAAAATGTGAGGAAAAAGTGTTTTTTGGCCAGATTTTGAGGTTTGCAAAGGATTCTGGGTAACAGAACCTGGTGAGAGCCCCACAAGTCACCCCATCTTGGATTCCCCTAGGTGTCTAGTTTTCAAAAATGGGCAGGTTTGGTAGGTTTCCCTACGTGGTGGCTGAGCTAGAGGCCAAACTCCACAGCTAGGCACTTTGCAAAAAACAGGTCTGTTTTCTTTGGGAAAATGTGATGTGTCCACTTTGTGTTTTGGGGCATATCCTGTCCCGGGCGCTAGGCCTACCCACACAAGTGAGGTACCATTTTTATCGGGAGACTTGGGGGAATGCTGAGTGGAAGGAAATTCGTGGCTCCTCTCAGATTCCAGAACTTTCTGTCACCGAAATTTGAGGAAAAAGTGTTTTTTTGGCCAGATTTTGAGGTTTGCAAAGGATTCTGGGTAACAGAACTTGGTGAGAGCCCCACAAGTCACCCCGTCTTGGATTCCCCTAGATGTCTAGTTTTCAAAAATGCGCAGGTTTGGTAGGTTTCCCTAGGTGCCGGGTGAGCTAGAGGCCAAAATCCACAGCTAGGCACTCTGCAAAAAACAGGTCTGTTTTCTTTGGGAAAATGTGATGTGTCCACATTGTGTTTTGGGGCATATCCTGTCGTGGGCGCTAGGCCTACCCACACAAGTGAGGTACCATTTTTATCAAGAGACTTGGGGGAACGCTGGGTGGAAGGAAATTTGTGGCTCCTCTCAGATTCCAGAACTTTCTGTCACCGAAATTTGAGGAAAAAGTGTTTATTTGGCCAGATTTTGAGGTTTGCAAAGGATTCTGGGTAACAGAACTTGGTGAGAGCCCCACAAGTCACCCCGTCTTGGATTCCCCTAGATGTCTAGTTTTCAAAAATGCGCAGGTTTGGTAGGTTTCCCTAGGTGCCGGGTGAGCTAGAGGCCAAAATCCACAGCTAGGCACTCTGCAAAAAACAGGTCTGTTTTCTTTGGGAAAATGTGATGTGTCCACATTGTGTTTTGGGGCATATCCTGTCGTGGGCGCTAGGCCTACCCACACAAGTGAGGTACCATTTTTATCAAGAGACTTGGGGGAACGCTGGGTGGAAGGAAATTTGTGGCTCCTCTCAGATTCCAGAACTTTCTGTCACCAAAATGTGAGGAAAAAGTGTTTTTTGGCCAGATTTTGAGGTTTGCAAAGGATTCTGGGTAACAGAACCTGGTGAGAGCCCCACAAGTCACCCCATCTTGGATTCCCCTAGGTGTCTAGTTTTAAAAAATGCACAGGTTTGGTAGGTTTCCTTAGGTGCCAGCTGAGCTAGAGGCCAAAATCCACAGCTAGGCACTTTGCAAAAAACAGGTCTGTTTTCTTTGGGAAAATGTGATGTGTCCACGTTGTGTTTTGGGGCATATCCTGTCCCGGGCGCTAGGCCTACCCACACAAGTGAGGTACCATTTTTATCGGGAGACTTGGGGGAACGCTGGGTGGAAGGAAATTTGTGGCTCCTCTCAGATTCCAGAACTTTCTGTCACCGAAATGTGAGGAAAAAGTGTTTTTTTGGCCAAATTTTGAAGTTGCAAAGGATTCTGGGTAACAGAACCTGGTGAGAGCCCCACCAGTCACCCCATCTTGGATTCCCCTAGCAAATTCTGTTCTGGGTCAGATTTCTACATACTACCCTCATAACTCAATTGCAAGTGTAGGAAGGTAGCCTCTTTCTAGCCTTGTTACCCCCACTTATGGCCTGTTTGTGAGTGTATCAGGGTGTTTTCACTGTCTCACTGGGATCCTGCTAGCCAGGGCCCAGTGCTCATAGTGAAAACCCTATGTTGTCAGTGTGTTTCATATGTGTCACTGGGATCCTGCTAGCCAGGACCCCAGTGCTCATACGTTTGTGGCCTGTATGTGTTCCCTGTGTGGTGCCTAACTGTATCACTGAGGCTCTGCTAACCAGAAACTCAGGGTTTATGCTCTCTCTGCTTTTAAAATTGTCACTGCAGGCTAGTGACTAATTTGACCAATTCTGATTAGCACACTGGAACACCCTTATAATTCCATAGTATATGCTACCTAGGTACCCAGGGTATGGGGTTCCAGGAGATCCCTATGGGCTGCAGCATTTCTTTTGCCACCCATAGGGAGCTCAGACAATTCTTACCCGTTCTGTTCTCCGTGCTTCACTCTGATTTTCGGCCGTATTTGCACGGCACCCTAACTTTGCAGTTTTGAGAAAAGGACTATTTTAGTCTATAATCCATACATGTCTGCTCTTTCGCGTGTGCCTTGAGAAAGCCCCGGCAAATACATAGCCAGAGGGGGCGAAACACGTGTTGGCTGATTCTCCTTTTTCCTTGGTTACTATATAATGTTTGGACCTTGGACCGCACTTCGTGTTTTGTTAACCAGTGACTGATTGTATAACTGGTCCTGCATTGTCGGCATAACAATAAAAACAATAATTTTCCAAGTGGGACTTCACCTTCTTTGCATACAATTCTTACACAGGACTGCCACTGCAGCCTGAGTGAAATAACGTCCACGTTATTTCACAGCCATTTTATACTGCACTTAAGTAACTTATAAGTCACCTATATGTCTAACCCTCACTTAGTGAAGGTTAGGTGCAAAGTTACTTAGTGTGTGGGCACCCTGACACTAGCCAAGGTGCCCCCACATTGTTCAGGGCAAATTCCCCAGACTCTGTGAGTGCGGGGACACCATTACATGCGTGCACTACATATAGGTCAATACCTATATGTAGCGTCACAATGGTAACTCCGAACATGGCCATGTAACATGTCTAGGATCATGGAATTGTCACCCCAATACCAATACCATTCTGGTATTGGGGGGGACAATTCCATGCATTCTGGGTCCCCTGCATAGAGCCCGGGTACTGCCAAACTAACTTTCCGGGGTTTTCTCTGCAGCTACCGCTGCTGCCAACCCCCAGACAGCTTTCTGCCCCCCTGGGGCTTGGGCAGCCAGGTCCCAGGAAGGCAGAACAAAGAATTTCCTCTGATAGAGGGTGTTACACCCTCTCCCTTTGGAAATAGGTGTGAAGGGCCTGGGAGGAGTAGCTTCTCCTGGCCTCTGGAAATGCTTTGAAGGGCACAGATGGGGCCCTCCTTGCATAAGCCAGTCTACACTGGTTCAGGGATCCCCCCAGCCCTGCTCTGGCACGAAACTGGACAAAGGAAAGGGGAGTGACTACTCCCCTGGCCAGCACCTCCCAGGGGAGGTGCCCAGAGCTCCTCCAGTGTGTCCCAGACCTCTGCCATCTTGGATGCAGAGGTGTGAGGGCACAAAGGACAGCTCTAAGTGGCCAGTGCCAGCAGGTGATGTCAGAGACCCCTCCTGATAGGTGCTTACCTTTCTCTGTAGCCAATCCTCCTCTGTGGGCTATTTAGGGTCTCTCCTGTGGGTATCTCACCAGATAACGAATGCAAGAGCTCACCAGAGTTCCTCTGCACTTCCCTCTTTGACTTCTGCCAAGGATCAACTGCTGACTGCTCCAGGACGCCTGCATAACTGCAACAAAGTAGCAAGAAGACTACCAGCAACATTGTAGCGCCTCATCCTGCCGGCTTTCTCGACTGTTTCCTGGTGGTGCATGCTCTGAGGGCTGTCTGCCTTCACCCTGCACTGGAAGCCAAGAAGAAATCTCCTGTGGGTCGACGGAATATTCCCCCTGCTAACGCAGGCACCAAACTTCTGCATCACCAATCCTCTGGGTCCCCTCTCATCCTGACGAGCGTGGTCCCTGGAACACAGGAGCTGGGTCAAAGTGTCTTCGACAGTCCAGTGGCCCTTCTGTCCAAATTTGGTGGAGGTAAGTCCTTGCCTCCCCACGCCAGACAGTAATCCTCTGTACTGCGTGAACTGCAGCTGCTCGGGCTCCTGTGCACTTTTGCAAGACTTCCTTTGTGCACAGCCTAGCCCAGGTCCTCAGCACTCTGTCCTGCATTGCCCAACTCGCTGAGTTGGACTCCGACATCATGGGACCCTCTTTTGTTGCTCTGAGTCGACCGCCGTCCTCAGATCATCTAAGTGCCTGTTCAGGTGCTTCTGCGGGTGCTGCCTGCTTCTGCGTGGGCTCTCTGTTTTGCTGAGTGCCCCCTCTGTCTCCTTCTCCAAGGGGCGACCTCCTAGTCCTTCCTGGGCCCTGGCAGCACCCAAAATCCTCAACCGCGACTCTTGTAGCTAGCAAGGCTTGTTTGCGGTCTTTCTGCGTGGAAACAACTCTGCATCCTCCAACACGCCGTGGGACATCTTCTGACCAAAGGAGAAGTTCCTGGCACCTTCCTTTGTTGCAGAATCTTCGGCTTCTTCCACCCGGAGGCAGCTCTTTCGCACCTTCATCCGGGGTTTAGTGGGCTCCTGCCCCCCCAGACACTTGCGTGACTCTTGGACTTGGTCGCCTTCCTTTACAGGTCCTTGTAGGAGGCTGGCCTGGATTATACTGTAGTTGGTACCAAGGATACTTACACTCTGTGCCAGGTCCAGGTATCCCTTATTAGTGTAGAAGAGGTGTTTCTAGCAGCTTAGGCTGATAGAAGATAGCTCTGGCAAAGCAGCTTAGGCTGAACTAGGAGACATGCAAAGCTCCTACTATACCACTTGTATCATATGCACAATATCATAAGAAAACACAATATACAGAGTTACTAAAAATAAAGGTACTTTATTTTTATGACAATATGCCACAAGTATCTCAGTGAGTACCCTCAGTAAGAAGGTAAGTACTATACACAAGATATATATATACACAAACCAAAATTAGGTAAGTAATAGCAAGAAAAGTAACGCAAACAGTGTAGGATTACAATAGATTGCAATAGGAGCACATAGGTATAGGGGCAACACAAACCATATACTCCAAAAGTGGAATGCGAACCACGAATGGACCCCAGACCTATGTGAGCTTGTAGAGGGTCGCTGGGACTGTAAGGAAACAGTGAGGGTTAGAAAAATACCCCACCCCAAGACCCTGAAAAGTAGGAGTAAGTACACCTACTACCCCAGAGAGCACAGAAGTCGTGATAGGGGGATTCTGCAGGAAGAACAAACACCAGCAATGCAACAACAGTGGATTTCCATACCTGTGTACCTGTAAGACAAGGGGACCAAGTCCAATAGTCGCGACAGTGTCGAGAGTGGGCAAGAGCACAGGAAATGCCAGCTGGAGATGCAAGGAAGCTGCCACCGGTTGGAAGAAGCTTGGAGTTCTGCAAGAAAGAAGAAGACTAGGGACTTCTCCTTTGGAAGATGGATGGCCCACATCGCGATGAAGCTTGCAGAGGTGTTTCTGTGCAGAATGACCACCAACAAGCCTTGCTAGCTGCAAGAGTCGCTTTAGTGGTTTTTGGGTGCTGCAAGGGCCCAGGAGGGACCAGGATGTTGCCACTTGGAGGAGGAGACAGAGGGGGCGCTCAGCAACTCGGAGAGCCCTCACGGAAGCAGGCAGCACCCGCAGAAGTGCCCCAACAGGCACTTGGAAAAAGAGTGAACCGGAGTCCACGCGAAGTTACAAATGGGAGCCCCACGACGTCTGATGCCAACTCAGCGAGCTGGGCACTGCAGGACGGAGTGCTGGGGACCCAGGCTAGGCTGTGCATGAAGGAAATCCTGGAAGAGTGCACAGGAGCCAGAGCAGCTGCAAATCACGGGCAACACAGCTTTGCAGTCTAGCGTTGGGAGGCAAGGACTAACCTCCACCAAACTTGGACTGAAGAGTCACTGGACTGTGGGAGTCACTTGGACAGAGTTGCTGTGTGCCAGGGACCACGCTCGTCAGGATGAGAGGGGACCCAGAGGACCAGTGATGCAGTATTTTGGTGCCTGCGTTAGCAGGGGGAAGATTCCGTCGACCCACAGGAGATTTCTTCGGAGCTTCTAGTGCAGGGTGAAGGCAGGCTACCCCCAGAGCATGCACCACCTGGAAACAGTCAAGAAACCGGCAGGATGAGGCACTACAATGTTGCTGGTAGTCCTCTTGCTACTTTGTTGCAGTTTTGCAGGCGTCCTGGAGCAGTCAGCGGTCGATCCTTTGGTAGAAGGTGAAGAGGGAGATGCAGAGGAACTCTGATGAGCTCTTGCATTCGTTATCTGCAGAATTCCCCAAAGCAGAGACCCTAAATAGCCAGAAAAGGAGGTTTGGCTACCAGGTTAGGAGGATTGGCTACCAAAAGAGGTAAAAGCCTATCAGAAGGAGCCTCTGACGTCACCTGCTGGCACTGGCCACTCAGAGCAGTCCAGTGTGCCAGCAACACCTCTGAATCCAAGATGGCAGAGGTCTGCGGCACACTGGAGAAGCTCTGTGCACCTCCCCTGGGAGGTGCAGGTCAGGGGAGTGGTCACTCCCCTTTCCTTTGTCCAGTTTCGCGCCAGAGCTGGGCTGGGGGATCCCTGAACCGGTGTAGACTGGCTTATGCAGAGATGGGCAGCATCTGTGCCCATCAAAGCATTTCCAGAGGCTGGGGAAGGCTACTCCTCCCCAGCCTTTCTAACCTTTTCCAAAGGGAGAGGGTGTAAAACCCTCTCTCTGAGGAAGTCCTTTGTTCTGCCTTCCTGGGCCAGGGCTGCCTGAACCCCAGGGGGGCAGAAACCTGTTAGAGGGGTTGGCAGCAGCTGCAGTGAAAACCCCAGAAAGGCAGTTTGGCAGTACCCCGATTTCTGTGCTAGAGACCCGGGGGATCATGGAATGGTCTCCCCAATACCAGAATGGTATTGGGGTGACAATTCCATGATCTTAGACATGTTACATGGCCATGTTCGGAGTTACCATTGTGACGCTACACATAGGTAGTGCCCTATGTGTAGGGCACGCGTGTAATGGTGTCCCTGCACTCACAAAGTCCGGGGAAATTGCCCTGAACAATGTGGGGGCACCTTGGCTAGTGCCAGGGTGCCCACACACTAATTAACTTTTCACCCAACCTTCACCCAGTGAAGGTTAGACATATAGGTGACTTATAAGTTACTTATGTGCAGTGTAAAATGGCTGTGAAATAATGTGGGCATTATTTCACTCAGGCTGCAGTGGCAGTCCTGTGTAAGAATTGTCAGAGTTCCCTATGGGTGGCAAAAGAAATGCTGCAGCCCATAGGGATCTCCTGGAACCCCAATACCCTGGGTACCTCAGTACCATATACAAGGGAATTATATGGGTGTACCAGTATGCCAATGTGAATTGGTAAATTTAGTCCCTAGCCTGTTAGTGACAAATTTGGAAAGCAGAGGGAGCATAACCACTGAGGTTCTGGTTAGCAGAGCCTCAGTGAGACAGTTAGGCACCACACGGGGAACACATATAGGCCACAATCTTATGAGCACTTGGGTCCTGGCTAGCAGGATCCCAGTGACACATAACAAACACACTGACAACATAGGGTTTTCACTATGAGCACTGGGACCTGGCTAGCAGGATCCCAGTGAGACAGTGAAAACACCCTGACATATACTCACAAACAGACCAAAAGTGGGGGTAACAAGGCTAGAAAGTGGCTACTTTCCTACAGTCCTCAGGTCCAGGAATCCGTCTTCAGTGTTGTGCAGTCAGTTGTTGTCCTTGCAGAATCCCGTATCTTGACTTTACTACCTTTCTGGGGAAGTAGGGTAACTTTACTCCTACTTTTCAGGGTCTTGGGTGGGGAATCTTGGACACCCTTAGTGTTTTCTTACACTCCTAGCGATCCTCTACACACTACACTAGGCCTGGGGTCCATTTGTGGTTCGCATTCCACTTTTGGAGTATATGGTTTGTGTTGCCCCTAGGCCTATTTCTCCCTATTGCATTCTATTGTGTTCTACATTTTTTGCACTACTTTTCTAACTGTTACTTACCTAATTTTGGTTTGTGTGTGTATATTTTGTGTATATTACTTACCTCCTAAGGGGATATATCCTCTGAGATACTTTTGGCATATTGGGGGTCATTTTGACCTTGGCGGACGGCGGAGGCCGTCCGCCAAGGTACCGCCGCTGAATGACCGCACCGCGGTCAAAAGACCGCAGCGGCCATTCAGACATTTCCTCTGGGCCGGCGGGCGCTCTCCAAAAGAGCGCCCGCCGGCCCAGAGGAAATGCCCCTGCAACGAGGACGCCGGCTCAGAATTGAGCCGGCGTAGTTGCAGGGGTGCGACGGGTGCAGTTGCACCCGTCGCGTATTTCAGTGTCTGCAAAGCAGACACTGAAATACTTTGCGGGGCCCTCTTACGGGGGCCCCTGCAGTGCCCATGCCATGGGCATGGGCACTGCAGGGGCCCCCAGGAGCCCCGCGGCACCCCCTACCGCCATCCTGTTCCTGGCAGGAGACCCGCCAGGAACAGGATGGTGGTAGGGGGTGTCAGAATCCCCATGGCTGCGGAGCGCGCTCCGCAGCCATGGAGGATTCACAAGGGCAGTGGTAAACCGGCGGGAGACCGCCGGTTTACCCTTTCTGGCCGCGGCTGAACCGCCGCAGTCAGAATGCCCTCGGGAGCACCGCCAGCCTGTTGGCGGTGCTCCCGTGGTCGGTGACCCTGGCGGTCACCGGCCGCCAGGGTCAGAATGACCCCCATTGTCACTAAAATAAAGTACCTTTATTTTTAGTAAATCTGAGTATTGTGTTTTCTTATGATATAGTACTAAGTGATATAAGTGGTATAGTGGGAGCTTTGCATGTCTCCTAGTTCAGCCTAAGCTGCTCTGCTATAGCTACCCCTATCAGCCTAAGCTGCTAGAACACCTCTAACATACTAATAAGGGATAACTGGTACCCACTATAAGCCAGGCCAGCCTCCTACAGTAAGTGACTGGGTCCCTGTCAGATATGTTAACTCTAAAGATAGGAATAAGCTGGGGATGTCCCCTCTGTCTGTTGTTTTTTATGGAAATTGAAGAACCTTTACCAAACTGGATCAGAAGAGATGCACTGATAGAGCCCTCAATAGGGCAAGAGAATATCATTGTACACTGATAGTATCCTTCCGGTCAACACAGACCCCCACAACATGTTTGGAGAAAATGGGAAATAACTCTGGATTCATCATTAATTGGCATTAATGGTACAATATTGTTTATCATTCTGGAATCAAACAACAGACTATGCCTTCCCTTTCCCAGTAAGTGACGGATACACCAATTAGGTCATCTGTGTCACTAAAATGTGGAAGAATTCCACAGGTGTAATCGATATAACGCCTTCTCTGAGTTTCAGCAAACGCTGGCGATTGCGTCCTTCCTCATATTTACGCAATATCCACACTTCACAGCGCGCCTTATTGGGCACCTGAAATTTTTTTCCAAAGGGTTGATGCAAAAGTTCAACGCTTATAGAGGGTCCTTCACGAATCGCTGTAGATTCATTGACATATGGAGTGCATGATGGGCGAATCTCACTGCCGGTTATAAAGAAGGATTTTTATGCGTCCCATCTATTGGTAATAAATGACCGTGTTGTGGTTGAGGATGGCTACCAAATAGCGCTGTTAAGGCACTACAACACCAGAGGGTGTGCTGCAACTCACAGCCAGAGTGATGCAAGTGAATAGGATGGCCTCCAGGAAGAGAGGGTGAGAAATTAAATTAACAGGTTTTAGACCTCTCTGGATAAGGAGGGATGAGGGAAAATGGGAATTTTGTGTGGTTATCATAGTTGGAGGTTGGTAGGAATCTCCTCTCTGGGAACTGTCTGATGATCCAACAGACAACACCCATCAGAGAAGTTCAGCCTGGAGCATACGGGAATGTTCTAGTTGCTAAACTTATTCACCTTTTGCGAGTCCATACCTGGGATAAATCCCAAAGACGAGACAAAGCTCTGCTACTACATATGATGCTGTCGCAGCAACTGGTTGTGTAGGCAGTCACTATAGCCCATATATATACTCTGTTTGCGCCGGATTTGCGTAATTTATTTTGGCGCAAACCCAACTCCATATTTATATTTTGGCGCTAGACCCGTCCAGCACCAAAGTTATGGAGTTTGAGTCATTTTTTGTACGTGAAAACCTACCTTGCGCTAATGACATGCAAGGTAGGCGTTCCCGTGCAAAGAATGACTCTAAGGCATGTGCACCTTATTTATCCTCCGGTGTGTCAAAATGATGCACAGGAGGAAGCGGGCCTTAAAACAAGGCGCCCAGCCGGATATGCGCTGTTTTTTTAACGCCTGGGTCAGGGCAAGCGTTAAGGGACCTGTGGGCTCATTTCTATGGTGGGAGACCATGGAAGCAGTCCACAGGTGCCCTTCCCTGCACCCAGGGACACCCCCTGCCACCCTCGCCCACCCCTGGAGGACACCCATGGATGGGGGGACCCATCCATGGTGAGTGCAGGTAAGTATCATTGTTTTTTTTTAAAGTGGCATTGGGGGACCTAACCTGGGCCCCCCTACATGCCACTGTGCCCAATGGCCATGCCCAGGGGACAAAAGTCCCCTGGGCATGGCCATTGGGCAGGGGGGCATGACTCCTGTCTTTGCTAAGACAGGAGTCATTTCCTTGGGGGTTGTGCGCCAAAAAATGGCGCTAGTCAGGTTTGAGCCAATATTTTTGACTCTAACCTGACTTGCATCATTCTTTGGCGCACAACCCCCAGTCTTCCCTTCGCCTCTGCTGCCCTGTTACCGTCATTTATTTTGACGCTAACCAGGTCGCAGTGCCAGCTAACATTATTCCATAAATAAGGCACCCGGCTGGCGCTTTGCAATGGCATTAGCCAGCGGTAAACTTTTTGACGCAAATCTGCGCTAGCGCTGATTTGTGTAAAAAAGTATAAATATGGGCCTATTGTAGGAGGCTGGACTGGCTTGTAGTGAGTACCAAGGGGTACTTGCACCTTGCACCAGGCCCAGTTATCCCTTATTAGTGTATAGGGTGTCTAGCAGCTTAGGCTGATAGATAATGGTAGCTTAGCAGAGCAGCTTAGGCTGAACTAGGAGACGTGTGAAGCTACTACAGTACCACCTAGTGTCATATGCACAATATCATAAGAAAACACAATACACAGTTATACTAAAAATAAAGGGACTTTATTTTTATGACAATATGCCAAAGTATCTTAGAGTGTACCCTCAGTGAGAGGATAGGAAATATACACAAGATATATATACACAATAGCAAAAATATGCAGTATAGTCTTAGAAAACAGTGCAAACAATGTATAGTTACAATAGGATGCAATGGGGACACATAGGGATAGGGGCAACACAAACTATATACTCCAAAAGTGGAATGCGAACCACGAATGGACCCCAAACCTATGTGACCTTGTAGAGGGTCGCTGGGACTATTAGAAAATAGTGAGAGTTAGAAAAATAACCCTCCCCAAGACCCTGAAAAGTGAGTGCAAAGTGCACTAAAGTTCCCCTAAGGATAAAGAAGTCGTGTTAGAGGAATAATGCAGGAAAGACACAAACCAACAATGCAACAACGATGGATTTCCAATCTAGGGTACCTGTGGAACAAGGGGACCAAGTCCAAAAGTCACAAGCAAGTCGGAGATGGGCATATGCCCAGGAAATGCCAGCTGTGGATGCAAGGAAGCTTCTACTGGACAGAAGAAGCTGAGGTTTCTGCAGGAACGAAAAGGGCTAGAGACTTCCCCTTTGGTGGACGGATCCCTCTCGCCGTGGAGAGTCGTGCAGAAGTGTTTTCCCGCTGAAAGAACGCCAACAAGCCTTGCTAGCTGCAAATCATGCGGTTAGCGTGTTTGGACGCTGCTGTGGCCCAGGAGGGACCAGGAGGTCGCAAATTGGACCAGGAGGTAGAGGGAACGTCGAGGAAGACAAGGAGCCCTCTTAGCAGCAGGTAGCACCCGGAGAAGTGCCAGAAACAGGCACTACGAAGATGCGTGAAACGGTGCTCACCCGAAGTTACACAAAGGAGTCCCACGTCGCCGGAGACCAACTTAGAAAGTCGTGCAATGCAGGTTAGAGTGCCGTGGACCCAGGCTTGGCTGTGCACAAAGGATTTCCGCCGGAAGTGCACAGGGGCCGGAGTAGCTGCGAAAGTCGCGGTTCCCAGCAATGCAGCCTAGCGAGGTGAGGCAAGGACTTACCTCCACCAAACTTGGACTGAAGAGTCACTGGACTGTGGGGGTCACTTGGACAGAGTTGCTGGATTCGAGGGACCTTGCTCGTCGTGCTGAGAGGAGACCCAAGGGACCGGTAATGCAGCTTTTTGGTGCCTGCGGTTGCAGGGGGAAGATTCCGTCGACCCACGGGAGATTTCTTCGGAGCTTCTAGTGCAGAGAGGAGGCAGACTACCCCCACAGCATGCACCACCAGGAAAACAGTCGAGAAGGCGGCAGGATCAGCGTTACAGAGTTGCAGTAGTCGTCTTTGCTACTATGTTGCAGTTTTGCAGGCTTCCAGCGCAGTCAGCAGTCGATTCCTTGGCAGAAGGTGAAGAGAGAGATGCAGAGGAACTCGGATGAGCTCTTGCATTCGTTATCTCAGGAATCCCAAGAGACAGAGACCCTAAATAGCCAGAAAAGAGGGTTTGGCTACCTAGGAGAGAGGATAGGCTAGCAACACCTGAAGAAGCCTATCAGAAGGAGTCTCTGACATCACCTGATGGCACTGGCCACTCAGAGCAGTCCAGTGTGCCAGCAGCACCTCTGTTTCCAAGATGGCAGAGGTCTGGAGCACACTGGAGGAGCTCTGGGCACCTCCCATGGGAGGTACAGGTCAGGGGAGTGGTCACTCCCCTTTCCTTTGTCCAGTTTCGCGCCAGAGCAGGGCTAAGGGGTCCCTGAACCGGTGTAGACTGGCTTATGCAGAAATGGGCACCAAATGTGCCCATGAAAGCATTTCCAGAGGCTGGGGGAGGCTACTCCTCCCCTGCCTTCACACCATTTTCCAAAGGGAGAGGGTGTAACACCCTCTCTCAGAGGAAGTCCTTTGTTCTGCCATCCTGGGCCAGGCCTGGCTGGACCCCAGGAGGGCAGAAGCCTGTCTGAGGGGTTGGCAGCAGCAGCAGCTGCAGTGAAACCCCAGGAAAGGCAGTTTGGCAGTACCAGGGTCTGTGCTACAGACCACTGGGATCATGGGATTGTGCCAACTATGCCAGGATGGCATAGAGGGGGCAATTCCATGATCATAGACATGTTACATGGCCATATTCGGAGTTACCATTGTGAAGCTACATATAGGTAGTGACCTATATGTAGTGCACGCGTGTAATGGTGTCCCCGCACTCACAAAGTCCGGGGAATTGGCCCTGAACAATATGGGGGCACCTTGGCTAGTGCCAGGGTGCCCTCACACTAAGTAACTTTGCGCCTAACCTTTACCAGGTAAAGGTTAGACATATAGGTGACTTATAAGTTACTTAAGTGAAGTGTAAAATGGCTGTGAAATAACGTGGACGTTATTTCACTCAGGCTGCAGTGGCAGGCCTGTGTAAGAATTGTCAGAGCTCCCTATGGGTGGCAAAAGAAATGCTGCAGCCCATAGGGATATCCTGGAACCCCAATACCCTGGGTACCTCAGTACCATATACTAGGGAATTATAAGGGTGTTCCAGTAAGCCAATGTAAATTGGTAAAATTGGTCACTAGCCTGTTAGTGACAATTTGGAAAGAAATGAGAGAGCATAACCACTGAGGTTCTGATTAGCAGAGCCTCAGTGAGACAGTTAGGCACTACACAGGGAACACATACATATAGGCCACACACTTATGAGCACTGGGGTCCTGACTAGCAGGGTCCCAGTGACACATAACAAACATACTGAAAACATAGGGTTTTCACTATGAGCCCTGGGCCCTGGCTAGCAGGATCCCAGTGAGACAGTGAAAACACCCTGACATGCACTCACAAACAGGCCAAAAGTGGGGGTAACAAGGCTAGAAAGAGGCTACTTTCTCACACAACCCCCCCCCCAAACGAAGGACAATAAGGCTAACCTTGGCCAGTTGAGACTTTATTGTCTAAGTGGTGATAAGTAGAGAGTAGCTCTGCAATAGACTGGTTACTCCCTTTATCATCCACTATATGGTTACTTCCCTGTGGGGATGTAAACCACCCTGCTTGAAGTGTTTTAGCTAAGCAACAATGTGAAGATGTATTTTCAGAGTTTCTATCAGTAAGTTTTCGTTTAGAGCAGTGGGAATTGTCCACTGAACCTATTTGTAGTGATGGAAATGCCAGACAGGGATGCTGTCTCAGAAAAGCCATAGCTGGGCAAAAACTTTGTCCATATGGCTGGAAGAGAGAACAGGGATGCTGTTTCTCTTGAGTTGGAGCAGGGCAGGGATGCTGTCCTATGAGCTCCACACTAGGGCAGGGATGCTGTCCTAAGTGTTGTGAGGCAGTGCAGGGTTTCTGCACTAAAGTTTCTCTGGGAGGGTTGGAGGGATGCTCCATGTTAACTAAAATGGTGCTCTTTTTCTCACCAATATTAGTTATCCCACAGAGAGGTACTTCTACCTCAGGGAGTCCAGCTTTGCCAGCTGATGATTCCCTTGGAACAGGTGCCACCCCAGGAGAGGTTTCTCCCACCACAGGAATGGTATCCTGAATGGTAGGGTGGTTAGGGGATACTGTGATACCCTTTTTACCTGTTGATGGAGAGGGATCCTGAGTTTTCAGGCCTTCTCTCCTTTGCTTTTTCATTTCAGTAGAAATGAGAGGGAACAATTCCTCAGGGATGCCCAGCATGGCTGCATGGGCATAAAACTCTACATCAGCCCAACCTGAGGCCTCTAGGTCATTACCTAAGAGACAGTCTACAGGTAAGCTAGGTGATACCACCACCTGCTTAGGGCCAGTAACTCCACCCCAACTAAACTGAATTATAGCTAAGGGAAGAAACTTAGTGGAGTTATGGACATCAATAATCTTATACTGTTGTCCAATGATGTGTTGATCAGGGTGCACTAGGTTTTCAGTCACCAAAGTGATACTGGCACCTGTGTCCCTGTAGGCCAAGGCCTCAACACCATTTATTGAAACTGTCTGCTTGTACTTATCCATTGTAAGGGGACAAGCAGCCAGTGTGGCAAGGCCAATGCCACTAGGTGTGACAGAAACTGTCTTGGGACTGACTACCCCAGTTTCTACTATGGACCCATAAGTGAACCCAACTACACCCTTAACTTGACTGTTGCCAGCAGTCCCACCACTAGTACCACTACTGCTAGGGGCACTAGAGCTTGATGTATTAGTGGTGGTAGGCTCAGGGGGTTTACCTGGACAGGACTTATCCCCTGGCCTATGGCCTCTGTTTTTACACACAAAGCACCAAGGCTTTTTAAATTGTGTAGGTTGAGAAGAAGAGGAAGAATTTGTTTTATCCCCACCCCTTGAAGAGTGTTTAAGATTTGAAGTGGGATCTTTGGTTTTACCCTTATCCCCATGCTTATCTTTAGATTTTTCACCATCTTTCTTCTTATTGTTCTCTTTGTCACCCCCTGTATGAACTTTTCTGTTCACCCTTGTTCTGACCCATTTGTCTGCCTTCTTTCCCAATTCTTGGGGAGAGGTCAGATCAGAGTCCACCAAGTACTGGTGCAACAAATCAGACACACAATTATTAAGAATATGCTCTCTCAGGATCAAGTTATACAGGCTGTCATAATCAGTAACTTTACTGCCATGTAACCACCCCTCCAAGGCCTTCACTGAATGGTCAATGAAATCAACCCAGTCTTGTGAAGACTCCTTTTTGGTCTCTCTGAACTTTATCCTGTATTGTTCAGTGGTTAAGCCATAACCATCCAGGAGGGCATTCTTAAGAACTGTAAAATTATTGGCATCACTTTCTTTCACAGTAAGGAGCCTATCCCTACTTTTTCCACTAAATGATAGCCATAGGATAGCAGCCCACTGCCTTTGAGGGACATCCTGTACAACACAGGCCCTCTCAAGTGCAGCAAACCACTTGTTAATGTTATCCCCCTCCTTATAAGGGGGAACTATCTTATGCAGATTCCTGGAATCATGCTCTTTTGCAGGATGACTATGGGGAATACTGCTGCTGCCACCATGGGTTTCAAAACCCAACTTCTGTCTTTCCTTCTCTAGTTCTAAAGACTGTCTATCCAAATCCAGCTGTTGCTTTTTAAGCTTCAGTCTGGTTTGTTCCACCCTCAACTTATTGAGTTCCCTTTCTAACATTCTGTCATCAGGGTTGGTGGGAGGGACATTTCTAGATACAGAAGTATGAGGAGAATGGACAGAAGGAGACCTGTCCCTTACAGAGGGCACCCTAACAGCTTGGCTGACAGTGTAATGTGAGAGCACACCATCTGTATGATGTGACTCCACCTCAGTACCAACTATGCTAGACTGTCTAGTAATGGGCAGGCTAGGAAGTTTCTTTCCTGAATCTTTTCCTGGGGGAGTCCCTGGATCAAATTGGGAACCATTAGCTACTTTTTCAACAGATGGGGCACTTTTAGCCTTATCCTGTTCTCTAAGCATGTTAAGTAACAATTCCAAGGAAGGATTCTTCCCTACACTCAAACCTCTCTCTACACAGAGACTCCTTGCTCCTTTCCAGCTAAGGTGGTCATATGCAAGTTTGGACAGATCAACATTTTGGCCTGTGCCAGACATTTTTAGAGAGAGTTAAAGTGATAGAAAAAGAGAAAAAAGTTTTCAGAACTTTTAGAAAGACAGAAAAAAAACTTTTAAAACTTTTTAGAACTTTTTTGAAAGTTTAGAAGTACTTTTCAGCACTTAGAAAAGAGTGAAAAGAGGAAATGCAAAACTTTTTGGTTATGTGTATATACACTGAACTTCTTTTGTATATTTTTCTCTTATGAAAAGTACAATGACAAGAGTGGCAAGTAGTCTCAAAGCACTGATCCCACCGCTGCACAGCCAATGTAGGAGGCTGGACTGGCTTGTAGTGAGTACCAAGGGGTACTTGCACCTTGCACCAGGCCCAGTTATCCCTTATTAGTGTATAGGGTGTCTAGCAGCTTAGGCTGATAGATAATGGTAGCTTAGCAGAGCAGCTTAGGCTGAACTAGGAGACGTGTGAAGCTACTACAGTACCACCTAGTGTCATATGCACAATATCATAAGAAAACACAATACACAGTTATACTAAAAATAAAGGGACTTTATTTTTATGACAATATGCCAAAGTATCTTAGAGTGTACCCTCAGTGAGAGGATAGGAAATATACACAAGATATATATACACAATAGCAAAAATATGCAGTATAGTCTTAGAAAACAGTGCAAACAATGTATAGTTACAATAGGATGCAATGGGGACACATAGGGATAGGGGCAACACAAACCATATACTCCAAAAGTGGAATGCGAACCACGAATGGACCACAAACCTATGTGACCTTGTAGAGGGTCGCTGGGACTATTAGAAAATAGTGAGAGTTAGAAAAATAACCCTCCCCAAGACCCTGAAAAGTGAGTGCAAAGTGCACTAAAGTTCCCCTAAGGATAAAGAAGTCATTTTAGAGGAATAATGCAGGAAAGACACAAACCAACAATGCAACAACGATGGATTTCAAATCTAGGGTACCTGTGGAACAAGGGGACCAAGTCCAAAAGTCACAAGCAAGTCGGAGATGGGCATATGCCCAGGAAATGCCAGCTGTGGATGCAGGGAAGCTTCTACTGGACAGAAGAAGCTGAGGTTTCTGCAGGAACAAAAAGGGCTAGAGACTTCCCCTTTGGTAGACGGATCCCTCTCGCCGTGGAGAGTCGTGCAGAAGTGTTTTCCCGCCGAAAGAACGCCAACAAGCCTTGCTAGCTGCAAATCGTGTGGTTAGCGTTTTTGGACGCTGCTGTGGCCCAGGAGGGACCAGGAGGTCGCAAATTGAACCAGGAGGTAGAGGGGACGTCGAGCAAGACAAGGAGCCCTCTTAGCAGCAGGTAGCACCCGGAGAAGTGCCAGAAACAGGCACTACAAGGATGCGTGAAACGGGGCTCACCCAAGTTACACAAAGGAGTCCCACGTCGCCGGAGACCAACTTAGAAAGTCGTGCAATGCAGGTTAGAGTGCCGTGGACCCAGGCTTGGCTGTGCACAAAGGATTTCCGCCGGAAGTGCACAGGGGCCGGAGTAGCTGCAAAAGTCGCGGTTTTCAGCAATGCAGCGTAGCGAGGTGAGGCAAGGACTTACCTCCACCAAACTTGGACTGAAGAGTCACTGGACTGTGGGGGTCACTTGGACAGAGTTTCTGGATTCGAGGGACCTCGCTCGTCGTGCTGAGAGGAGACCCAAGGGACCGGTAATGCAGCTTTTTGGTGCCTGCGGTTGCAGGGGGAAGATTCCGTCGACCCACGGGAGATTTCTTTGGAGCTTCTAGTGCAGAGAGGAGGTAGACTACCCCCACAGCATGTACCACCAGGAAAACAGTCGAGAAGGCGGCAGGATCAGCGTTACAGAGTTGCAGTAGTCGTCTTTGCTACTATGTTGCAGTTTTGCAGCTTTCCAGCGCGGTCAGCAGTCGATTCCTTGGCAGAAGGTGAAGAGAGAGATGCAGAGGAACTCGGATGAGCTCTTGCATTCGTTATCTCAGGAATCCCAAGAGACAGAGACCCTAAATAGCCAGAAAAGAGGGTTTGGCTACCTCGGAGAGAGGATAGGCTAGCAACACCTGAAGGAGCCTATCAAAAGGAGTCTCTGACGTCACCTGATGGCACTGGCCACTCAGAGCAGTCCAGTGTGCCAGCAGCACCTCTGTTTCCAAGATGGCAGAGGTCTGGAGCACACTGGAGGATCTCTGGGCACCTCCCAGGGGAGGTACAGGTCAGGGGAGTGGTCACTCCCCTTTCCTTTGTCCAGTTTCGCGCCAGAGCAGGGCTAAGGGGTCCCTGAACCGGTGTAGACTGGCTTATGCAGAAATGGGCACCAAATGTGCGCATGAAAGCATTTCCAGAGGCTGGGGGAGGCTACTCCTCCCCTGCCTTCAAACCATTTTCCAAAGGGAGAGGGTGTAACACCCTCTCTCAGAGGAAGTCCTTTGTTCTGCCATCCTGGGCCAGGCCTGGCTGGACCCCAGGAGGGCAGAAGCCTGTCTGAGGGGTTGGCAGCAGCTGCAGTGAAACCCTAGGAAAGGCAGTTTGGCAGTACCAGGGTCTGTGCTACAGACCACTGGGATCATGGGATTGTGCTAACTATGCCAGGATGGCATAGAGGGGGCAATTCCATGATCATAGACATGTTACATGGCCATATTCGGAGTTACCATTGTGAAGCTACATATAGGTAGTGACCTATATGTAGTGCACGCGTGTAATGGTGTCCCCGCACTCACAAAGTCTGGGGAATTGGCCCTGAAAAATGTGGGGGCACCTTGGCTAGTGCCAGGGTGCCCTCACACTAAGTAACTTTGCACCTAACCTTTACCAGGTAAAGGTTAGACATATAGGTGACTTATAAGTTACTTAAGTGCAGTGTAAAATGGCTGTGAAATAACGTGGACGTTATTTCACTCAGGCTGCAGTGGCAGGCCTGTGTAAGAATTGTCAGAGCTCCCTATGGGTGGCAAAAGAAATGCTGCAGCCCATAGGGATCTCCTGGAACCCCAATACCCTGGGCACCTCAGTACCATATACTAGGGAATTATAAGGGTGTTCCAGTATGCCAATGTAAATTGGTAAAATTGGTCACTAGCCTGTTAGTGACAATTTGGAAAGAAATGAGAGAGCATAACCACTGAGGTTCTGATTAGCAGAGCCTCAGTGAGACAGTTAGGCACTACACAGGGAACACATACATATAGGCCACAAACTTATGAGCACTGGGGTCCTGACTAGCAGGGTCCCAGTGACACATAACAAACATACTGAAAACATAGGGTTTTCACTATGAGCCCTGGGCCCTGGCTAGCAGGATCCCAGTGAGACAGTGAAAACACCCTGACATGCACTCACAAACAGGCCAAAAGTGGGGGTAACAAGGCTAGAAAGAGGCTACTTTCTCACACCTATGATTTATAGGACACCCATTAATAATGTACCGGGAAATCTAGAAGGATTGAGGGTCACATGACTGATGGACTTGAGACAACTGGGGGATTTGGACAGCGAGGAGATATTTCTGTATCCACAAGAGGTTGCCATTCGGACAGGCTCCACACTTGTGCAGGGAAGTGATACACCATGTTTATTTCACTCATTCTTTGCTGAAAGAGATTAAGAAAGCAAGACGTCAGACAGAAAATCTTTTGCACTTATTATGGCAGTCTTCCAGATTGAAGAATATCTGGGACAAAATTCACAAATGATTAAACTCAGTACTATAGGTAATGCTAATATCAAATTCAAAGGTTTAATTACCGGAAATATGTGAACAGCACAGTATTAAAATATAACAGAATGATGTGTATTCTGGTATATGTTATTGTGTGTAAGATATAGTCAGATTCTAGCGTAGTCCAAAAATAGCATGTCTGACATTGGTAGTTAAATATGGATTGCCTTATGCTCGTGCAAACATTTGTTTACGAGGGTAGAGGCTGACCTGCGAAACACAAGAAAATCCTGGGACCCTCGATTAAATACACAGAGAATACTGGGAGAGAAAAAGGGAACTGATTTCAAAGAATGTCAATAATCAGGAAATGCCTGAAGTTAAGTCTCCTGAAGCCCCCGACCCCAATATGATAGTTCACTGGTAATGTGAATTGATAGTCCGCATGGTTAATTCATGCCAGCAAAATGCGAAATGGGCCTGAGAGGACATGCAGTTATTTGAATCTTGTGATTTCTCTCACTGCTAATTCTTTGAAGAACCCATGTTCTTTTGTAACTTTTTCCCAGTTGTGTACAAAATGGCAAATCCTTCCACCTCTGAACTTAGAGGGGAAGAAAATTGATAACTTACCTTGAGGGGAATTTCTTTTTTGAATTTCCATAGATGTTTACACGTGGTAAGTGTCCCCTGTGACCCCGACCTCTGGACAGAAAGAAAATGGCGCTCCTTTGATTGTCATTCCAGGTGCCCCTGTGACAGGGAAATCCTTTCTATAGTCTGGTAGAGGAAACCGCCCCCTCCCAGCCCTAGTGAAAGGGTTGAGTTGGAAAACTTTATCCATAATTAATAGAGCCTTATCCAAAGACATAAATGTGTTGTCCAACCTAGTTACTTGTTTTTCAAAAGGATCTCCGAACAGGAGGCTTCCAGCTGAAGGACTAGCACCATCAGTTGTGAGATCACAAAGACTGGGGTTGATACATAAAAATATAGATCTACAGCGTTCAGCCGATAGGCACAGTTGGCATTGCCCAAATGACTCTTTAAGCCCAACCTACTAGAATTGGACATGAGTGTTCGGGGTAGTGGAAGGTGGCATTGGCTGAGCGCTGTGTCTAGCACACAGTTACAATCGCCACTGATTATCTTTGTGAGGTGGGACCAGCGGACCAGTTGCACCATCAGCTCTGACAGGAATTGCAAAAGGTCTGTATTTGGTGAGTAGACATTTCCTAGTAATATCACTGTGCCTTCCACAAACAAGTAGCGCCCGCCGCTACGGTATCCAAGCATTTGACGGGGACCTCGGATCTAATCCACACAAGTGCCCCCTCGAAGAGCTAGAGTCGTGCAGTAGTGCTGGCCCTGTCAGCGTCTCCATAATCTGTGGTCTTCCCCCTCTCTGGTGTGGGTTTCCTGTAGGAGGGCGATGTGCGCCTCTTTACATCTGAGGTATGCATGTACCACGTGTCATTTTGGAGTGGAGCCCATACCCTGGACATTCCACGTTCTTAGTGTTGTTCTGCCAATACTGTGTGGGGATGTGTCCTAGAGGGAGCTCTGGGCCTGCGGCCTGCAGCGATGCACTCGTGTGCCTGTGTTACACATTATTAACTGATGATCAGGCTTTGCCAATGCTTGTTTAGTAGGGCCCATACCCTGGACATTCCACGTTCTTAGTGTTGTTCTGCCAATACTGTGTGAGGATGTGTCCTAGAGGGAGCTCTGGGCCTGCGGCCTGCAGCGATGCACTCGTGTGCCTGTGTTACACATTATTAACTGATGATCAGGCTTTGCCAATGCTTGTTTAGTAGGGCCCATACCCTGGACATTCCACGTTCTTAGTGTTATTCTGCCCATACTGTGTGAGGATGTGTACTAACAGGAGGTCCAGGCCTGAGGCCTGCAGCGATGCACTCGTGTGCCTGTGTTACACATTATTAACTGATGATCAGGCTTTGCCAATGCTTGTTTAGTAGAGCCTATACCCTGGACATTCCACATTACTAGTGTTATTCTACCAATAGTGTGTGTAGTTGTGTCCAGGTGGGAGGTCCGGGCCTGAGGCCTGCATTGATGCACTTGTGTCCTTGTTTTACTGCACTATTAACTGATGATCAGGATTTGCCAATGCTTGTTTAGTAGAGCCCATACCCTGGACATTCCACATTACTAGTGTTATTCTACCTATAGTGTGTCCTAGAGGGAGGTCCAGGCCATAGGCCGGCAGAGATGCACTTGTGTCCCTTTCTTACCTTGCACTATAAACTGATGATCAGGCTTTGCAAGTGCTCATTTAGTGGAGCCCATGCCCCTGTTGTTCCACATTATTAGTGTTATTCTACCCATAGTGTGTGAGAGTGTGTCCTAGCGGGAGGTCCAGGCTTGGACCTGCAGCGATGCACCCGTGTCCCTGTGTTACTGCACTATTAACTGATGACCAGGCTTCACTAATGCTTGTTTAGTAGAGCCCATACCCCGGACATTCCACATTATTAGTGTTATTCTACCGATAGTGTGTGTAGTTGTGTTCAGGTGGGAGGTCCGGGCCTGAGGCATGCAGCGATGCACTCGTGTGCCTGTGTTACTACGCGCTATTAACTGATGATTAGGCTTTGCCATAACTAAAACTTTCCAACTCCCTCCCCAGGTCGACAGAGCAACTTCTGCCCGTCCAAACGATGTAACTGTGTTGTAACATCCACAACATGTGGTTCAGTGAGTCCTAGTGGGGTTGCAAGTGAGGGGGTGCCCATTTGCGTGGTTGCTACTGTGCTAGACATGGTGGCGCCATCAGGTGTACCAGCAGGTGGTATTTGCAAGGGATGAGAAACAGAAGGTTGTGACAGGCTGTGAACCAGGACGGTGAGCCCCCTTTAGTTACTGAGGGGCAGAGGTGCAGGGAGTAGTTGTGGACAGGGAGCTATTGCACAGCAGCATGGGTTGCATTTAACACCTGCATTCCATAGATCAACCAGTACTGAAATGAATTCTTTGGTGGATTGAAATGTTATGTTTGGATTATGGTTGTAACGTTCATTTTGAGTGCTCATGATTCTTTGTAGAAGCTCTGTCTGAGTTGGGCCTCCGAATTTCGAAATTGGGATGTGGTGGTCATTACTGATATATTTCCCTGAGCAGCTGTGCTGAAGAAGGTGCTCCAGACCCTAGTCCAGACCCCAGTCTGGCCAACACAACTTTGCAGCGTGTGCTACACCTGCCCTGGGCATACTTAGAGGTGGAATGTGCAGGGCTCCCTCGAGTTGCCAGTGTGGCACATTGCTGTGGTCAATCCATTCCCAAACCTCAGCAGGTTCCGAGAAGAAGTATGACCGTTGGTCCACGATCACCTTTCATTTTGCTGGGAAGAAAGTGTTTATTTTAATCCCATGTGTCTAACCATCATTTAGCACTCATGAACAATACCTGCCTGCATTGAACTTCGTTAGTATATTCTGGAAAGATCATTACATGTGTATTTGTGACGGAGATACAGCCTGCACGCCTGGCAGCGCTAAGTCTCTGTAGTTCAGTATTTTGGCTATTACCAGCTTGGTGGGCCCCTCTGATGGGGGAGTCATGGGGGGGCACCCGATAAGCCCTTTCCACAGTGAAACAGGAAGAGGGCCAGTGGGTGCAACCTGTGTGGAAATCCAATTTTCTATGGAGGAGGTGGGATTCGCACACTCTATGCCCTCAGGGGGCTCCATAATGTGGACATTATTGTGCCCTGAGCGCTCTATGGCATTTTCGACCTTACTCTCCTGAAAGCGGAACTTGTCTATTAGGTTAGTGATCTTGTTGATAAGGTCCTTGGTTTTGGGCTGAAGATTCTGGATGGTCGATTCCGTACCCCCGTAGGGCAAGCGGTGGGGGGGCAGAAAAGCCTTTTCTTTTTGGATGTCTAAATGACGGCTCCTGTGAGCCTCTTGCTGACGAGCACTGGCGAGGCACCTGTGCGCCTACTGAGTGGTACAAAAACCTGTGAAGACGTTTCCTGGCATTTCAAGTGACCCCTTCAGTTACATACGCTCTCTGCTGATGACGGCCGAAAGCCAGAAACACGTGTCCAGAGATACGGCACTCGCTGCACCTACCTTAGGTGAAAGACTTTCTACAGCGATACGGCACTTCCTGCACCTACTTAGGGTGAATAATTTTTTTGAAAAATTCTGCTAACTTATATTTAAATGACTGCATTTACCATGATGCCTTGGGGCTGTTTTCCGCTTGAATGCAAGGCAGTGTGCTCCTTTTTTCTGTTTGGATGTCTAAATGACGGCTCCTGTGAGCCTCTTGCTGACGAGCACTGGCGATGCACCTGTGCGCCTACTGAGTGGTACAAAAACCTGTGAAGACGTTTGCCGGCATTTCAAGCGACCCCTTCAGTTACATACGCTCTCTGCTGATGACGGCCGAAAGCCAGAAACACGTGTCCAGAGATATGGCACTCGCTGCACCTACCTTAGGTGTAACACTTTCTACAGTGATACGGCACGTGCTGCACCTACTTAGGGTGAATAATTTTTTGAAAAATTCTCATTATTTATATTTAAATGACTGCATTTACCATGATGCCTTGGGGCTATTTTCCGCTTGAATGCAAGGCAGTGGGCTCCCTTCTTCTTTTTGAATGTCTAAATGACAGCTCCCGTGACCCTCTTGCTGACGAGCACTGGCGATGCACCTGTGCGCCTACTGAGTGGTACAAAAACCTGTGAAGACGTTTGCCGGCATTTCAAGCGACCCCTTTGGTTACATACGCTCTCTGCTGATGACGGCGAAAGCCAGAAACACGTGTCCAGAGATACGGCACTCGCTGCACCTTACTTTTTTACAGTGATACGGCACGTGCTGCACCTACTTAGGGTGAATAATTTTTTGAAAAATTCTCACTATTTATATTTAAATGACTGCATTTACCATGATGCCTTGGGGCTATTTTCCGCTTGAATGCAAGGCAATGTGCTCCTTTTTTCTGTTTGGATGTCTAAATGACGGCTCCTGTGAGCCTCTTGCTGACGAGCACTGGCGATGCACCTGTGCGCCTACTGAGTGGTACCAAAACCTGTGAAGACGTTTGCAGGCATTTCAAGCGACCCCTTCAGTTACATATGCTCTCTGCTGATGACGGCCGAAAGCCAGAAACACGTGTCCAGAGATATGGCACTCGCTGCACCTACCTTAGGTGAAAGACTTTCTACAGCGATACAGCACTTGCTGCACCTACTTAGTGTGAATCATTTTTTGAAAAATTCTCGCTATTTATATTTAAATGACTGCATATACCATGATGCCTTGGGGCTATTTTCCGCTTGAATGCAAGGCAGTGGGCTCCCGTTTTCTTTTTGGTAGTCCAGTGTGCCATTCCTCTTTTTTCTCTGGGGGACACAAGCTCCTCAGTGCCCTTTGCATTAAGCTGCATCAAGCGGGGCATAGTGGCCTCGTCCAGCCTCCGTCTAGTTTGCCTTGAGGGGCGTCTGGCGCATCCACAGCAACACCAGGGCCCCCATCTGAGTTGACTGTCAGGTCCAGGGGCTTTCAATGCCCTGCGGATGGTGAGAGATTACAGACCCGACCAAGAGCCCTTTTACGGCACGTCTGCCATTTTGCAGCAGTTGGACTTGCCCCTCCAACAGGTATCCTTTTGTTGCTAGCTGTATAGTGTTAATGAATACACTTACAGCAGTAAAGGCAGGTTTATGGCCATTAACAGATTTGTCAGTGGACATTGATACTCTTGGTGTTCAGTTGAATGATTTCTTTGTTGCTCAAATGGATTTATTGTTACAAACAGGGATTTGTAGATTGTTTATAATTGGAAATTCGGTGCAGGTACTCTTAGCCAACGAGTTGCCAAGTTTCTATTTGCCACCACCTTCCAATTGACTAGTTTAATTTACGAATTACAATTGTAGAAAGAGCTATTGAGTACCAAAGACTTCTGAGAAAACCCAAGAACTATTCCTGAGGTTACCACTCGACATGAGGCTGAATGTTACTTCACACTCCAACTGTTTGTTCGTAAAATACAATAATCCTTAAACATGTTTGACTTTTTTGTTTCTGCTCAACCTTGTAAAAATGGCACAGCACCACTGAATCATCACTAAAAGTGTTGCTCCAGTAGTGCTAAGGGCTTGTAAATAACCCCCTTAGTTCCTCACAAGATTTCTTCCCCGTTGCTAGCGATTTACCGCACAGGTCCATACATTACTCTATGTGCCCAATGACAGCAATCCAGCTGTTCCTCTTCTTGTGCTGAGGTGTTTCCTTTTTTTAATTTAGGGATAAAACATAAATTATGATCTGTGTGAGAGAATGTGACATCCTGAATAAAGTGATTGTGTTTCTTTTTCATCTGCAGAACACCACAGCCTTTTTTCTCAACACCATGCATGCAGTCATATGACCGAGGTTCGACTAATAAATCTTCTTGTCTGCCAAATTCAGGTCTTTCATCTGGTAAGTTCAAATGTCAAATAAGTATGCCACTGAGAATATCTCTTAATATCAAGAGAAAGAGAGAATTATGTTGGTCTGTCACACTTCCTCCTAAGTCACAAGTGTACACAGCAAGGTGCAGAGAGAACTCTAATTTGTAAAGCTACAGTTATCCCTATAATGATTTATCTCATTAGGCCCAGGAATTATATTTATCAGATGCACAGACCTGCACCCACCAAGGAGGCATGCTTTAACAGCGGGTCACACTCCACGTTGGGTTGGCTGTGCAGTACCTAATGGGCCTCCATCAGCAGCATGTTCTTAGAGATCTTTTGTATTGTTTATGCCCAGTGGGCGAAAGACCGATGCTTTTAATCCCTTGATAAGTGTGAGGATGGAACATGTTTAGATTGGGTGATATATAGATAGAATGACCTATGAATAACCTGTATTTTGTTAGTTGGTTTCATCCATATTACTATTAAAAAGAAAGAAGGTTGTCGACCAGCGGGTCATAATCATCCCACAAGACCAAGATAATTAATTACCATTCTGATATGGACACTCCATTGCCATAGTCAAGTAACTCATTGCAGTGATAATTGTAGCCCTACAAATTGCTGTTTTCTCTGGGTCGCCACACGTTGTTACATATACAACTGAGAATACCCCCAGCTGATCGCCTTCCTAGGAAGACTGCTCCTCTATATAGGATCTGTTCTCCGGAGTCCTTCTTCTAACTGTCTTTCCAGTTCTCTCTTCCAAGATAAATATATGTATACAGAGGTCGGATCCAGGTGGTGAGAAGGAAGGTATCATCTTGGCCCACAGTAAGTATGTTGGTCTAGCTGCAGAGGCTTAACCTATGTATTCCGTGGAATTGGCGTTGAGCTCTAGGGCAATTAACAATAAATCAGAAGATTTAGGCCCTCATTACAACCCTGACGGTAAATCCCGCTGACCGCCGACGGCCGCCAATATGCCGTGTCCACGGCGGAAATCCGCTACGGGTATTATGACCCACACTTAGAAAACCTCCACTATACAGACACCCACACAAGTCCGCCACACCAAAGGTCAGTGATAAACTGGCAGTACCAAAACCCACACCGTTACGCCAACAGAAATACTGCCACAGTATCACGACCCACGAATCAACACGGTGGTCATTCAGTCGCGGTAATCCATTGGCGCACTCACCGCCGCGCTCAAAATACCCACACATTTACAAAACACAACCACAATTGGATAATTCTAAGTGCACACACCTGATACACATACACACACCACACCCACACACTCACACCACTATAAAACCCACACCCACATTACCCACAACCCCTTACAACAACATTTTTTGAAGAAGAAGATGAGACACAGAAAAGCTACGACAACACCAGCATTCAGAGGCATATAACACCATCACACATACACCATCCACTCACCTCAAATAACACACCCCAACACTTCACCCCACACATCACATCAACCATCACCTCACACATCATCTACACCACATCATGGCTCATCAGAGACACCCCAGGTTTTCTGAGGAGGAGCTCAGGGTCAAGGTGGAAGAAATCATCCAGGTAGAACCACAGCTATTCGGATCACAGGTGTGGCAGACGTCCATTGCAAGGAAGATGGAGCTATGGCAGAGAATTGTCGACAGGGTCAACGCAGTGGGACAGCATCCAAGAACACGGGATGACATCAGGAAGAGGTGGAACGACCTACGGGGGAAGGTACGTTACGTGGTATCCAGACACCAGGTAGCTGTACAGAGGACTGGCGGTGGACCCCCATCTCCTCCCCCACAACTAACAACATGGGAGGAGCAAGTCTTGGCGATCATGCATCCTGAGGGCCTCGCAGGAGTAGCAGGAGGACTGAACTCTGGTAAGTCATATCTTTACTACTTTATCCCCCCACCCTACCTGCATGTCATCACAAACTTCTACCCCTACCCTCACACCCATCACCCCAACACCTCACAGATACCCCACTATTACAACCCACACATCCCAATACCAAGCCCTGCATGTGACAACTATGCATGGACACCCATCACAGACCTGCATGGACACCCATCACCACAGCATGTCCAAGGGAGAGACTCACCCAGGGCACACAGTCACCACTCACACAAGGGCCTAGGCGTTAAATCAAGCACAGTAGTAGAGGGAAACACACCCATTACACAAGATGGCACACACAGATACAATAACAATGCATTTACACCCCAACAAGACCCCTACCCAACATCACCAGACAGGAGGTGCCAGCCATATCCAGTCCCCCCACAGAAGAGGCCCACAGTGACGACAGCAGCTCTGCACGCCTGGCCAGCCCGGCCCATCAGGGACCTCTGGACAGTCAGTTCCCCTGCCACAGTCCCAAACCACCACAGAACCTCTTCCCTCAGGAAACACCAGCACAGCACCCACCCAGCGGGCCCATGCCACTGTCCCCAGGACACGTCAATCAGCAGTGTGTCCACCACTATATGGACCCCAGGCAAACCCATTAACACAGGACAATCAGGGGCCTGGGGTCAATGGTAGTGGGCACACGGTTCAGGGGACAGAGGCACAGGACAACAGGGAAACTGGAAGGACTGCTGTGCGACAGGGGGAGGACAGGCCCAGGGAACCCACTCTCCATGAGGCACTCTCAAACATCATGGGAGCATACCACCATTCCCAGTAAACCATGGGCACGGTACTGGCCAAGTTTCAGGAGACCCAGCGGCTGCAGGAGGAACAGTACCTGGGGATCAGGGAGGACTTGAAGTCGATTAACACCGCCCTAGTCACCATTGCAGGGGTGCTGGCAGACATGGGCAACACCTTGAGGGAGGCAGTGGCACAACAAAGGGCCCCTGACACTAGCCAAACCGAGGAACAGCCTTCCACCTCCACCGGCGCTAATGGACAGGAGGCCCTGCCACAGGACCAACAGGCCACCAGCACCCCACCCCCTGCAGAAGGAGAAGCACCCCGCAAACAGTCCCTGCGATCCAGGCACAAGACAGAGAACATTGCCTAGACCCCCGCCAGGAAATAAAACTCTCCTGATTGTCACCCTTCTGTCCCACTATGTCACCCTGTCCACATTGAACTGCCATTACTCCCCTTCCTATGCCCCATTGGACAATGCACCTGTGATACAAAGAGACTGGACTCTACCATGGATATTCCTCCACCACCACCCCAGCCCATTGCACATCCCCGTCTACTTATTAGCACTTAAATAAACACCCTTGAATCACAAAACAATCTGGAGGCAGTCTGTACTTTCACCAATGTATTATTACAACCTCTTAGACAAATATCAATGTATATGTTCGTTTGCACATACCAAAGTATGACAGTTGTTGGGCAGCAGTAAACATAGCAGAAGGCAGAATGTGGTACCCAGATCTGTGAAAAGGAAAGCCAAAGTAAACTGTCAGGGTCCATACACAGAGGTAAAAAGGCCGACTTATACAATATCCTACAGTAGTCAGATATGAGATGAGCTGTGCCAGTCTCCTACCTGTGTCTCATTGGAAGTACTGCATGATGATGTTGTTTCAGTTGTCATTCTCTTCCTCCTCTGCCTCCTCTTCCTCGCTGTCCACAGGCTCAACAGATGCCACCAGACCAACATCAGGGCCATCCTCCTGCAGAAAAGGCACCTGGTGTCGCAATGCCAGGTTGTGCAACATGCAGCATGCCACGATTATCTGGCACACCTTCTTGGGTGACTAGTATAGGGAGCCACCTGTTAGATGGAGGTACCGGAATCTGGCCTGCAGGAGGGCAAACACTCTGGTCAACAGGTTTGAAAACATTGGCTGAGACATCCCAGATGCCATGGCCACTGTTGTTTGAAAGGAACCACTGGCCAGGAAATGGAGCACTGACAGGACCTGCACCAGAGGGGGGATACCTGTGGGATGGCGGATAGCTCACATCAGGTCTGGCTCCAATTGGGCACACAGTTCTTGGATTGTGGCACGATCAAGTCTGTAGGTGATAATGATGTGTCTGTCTTCCATTGTCGACAGGTCCACCAGGGGTCTGTACACCGGAGGATGACGCCATCTCATCATCTGCCCCAGCGGATGGGCCCTATGGAGGAGAATGGTGAGCAAAGGGTCATATACCACATAGGTTGCACAAGGGTTTTTGCACTAATGTGATTAAATCGGTGTGTGGCTTTGTCTGTCCGTATTTGTGCCCAAATGTGCTGTGACGCAGTTAGGTGCCCTGCCATGTGCCCCCCTGAAATGGCGGCTGCCTGACCTGCAAGGAGGGACAAGGGGAAATGAGGTAACTGCGCTGGCGTTGTGCTGCGTCGCGGTAGGCGGTCGAAGACCGCCGTGCAATTCAGCATTGGTTATCATTGGGCCCTATGGGTTCCAGGAGCTAATGACGATGTACGCCGTCGGTGACGGTACGCACCGCCACAGAGGTGACCGCCATTTTCTATCTGTTCACTCACTTGATACCTGACCTTCTACAGGAGAGGACCTACACTGCAAGTGCTGCTCTGACCTCAGTCTGGAAGCGACAATGGCTCGAGTGTCTGGGGAAAGGGCCCCTGCCTTCACTGTGGAGGAGTTGGAGAGACTAGTGGATGGGGTTCTCCCCCAGTACACGCTACTCTACTGTCCTCCAGACAAACAGGTGAGTACACTGTGAGCATGATGCGTGGGACATGAGTGTATGGAGTGGTGTGGATGTAAGAGACATGTTGGGGGGGGGCTGAGGCCTGCATGTGAGGATGGTGAGTGTATGTGTGTCAGGGCATGGGTGGGAAGTGGTGGTCAATGGGTATGAAGAACCGGATGGGGGAGTGATTTCCTTTCCTCCTGTACCTTTCCTCTAGGTCAGCGCCCACCAGAAGAAGGGTATTTGGCGTGCCATCGCCAACGAAGTGCGGACCCTGGGCGTCTATCATAGACAGAGAACCCACTGCCGCAAGCAATGGGAGGACCTGCGCCGCTGGATCAAGAAGACAGCGGAGGCCCAGCTGAGGCTGGCCTCCCAACGTGGAAGGGGTGCCCGTTGCACCATGACCCCCCTGATGTTCCGGATCCTGGCGGTGACATATCCGGAGTTGGATGGGCGCTTGAGGGCATCACAGCAGCCACAAGGGGGTGAGTACAGTCTCATTCAGCTGATTCTGAGCGCTTTACAAGGTGATTGGGTGGGGGATGTGGGCTGTGGGTTCCCCTAGGCGAGGGAGAACTTCCTAGGGTAGGTCCCTTGTTTGGCTGGCTCTATGGCACTCCAACCACAATAGTGGTAGTGGCCATCTACAACTAGTCAGGCTCCTGTGGGTTCCAGGTGTGCAGCAAATGGGGTTAGGCATAGTCCCCCATGGGCAGGTGATTTTCCTAAGAACTGTTAGTGCATGGCCTAGTGCATAGGGCTGCTCCCTGTGTGTTGTGTCCACCAACGGTAGTGGTTTTGCTGGCATTGACCATGTGTCTCCTCTGTCATTCACCCCCTTTTTGTTTTGTCACCCTGTTCTTGTGTGCATTAGCACCATCTGGCAGAGAAGCAGTGGCACCGGAGCAGGAGGGAGCTGGAACCCACATGGCCCAGGAGGGTGAATGTACGGAGTCTGAAGGCACCAATGGGATGGAGGGTGAGGGGAGCTCCACGACGGGGACAGCAGGGTACACCAGCGACAGCAACTCCTCCTCTGATGGGAGCTCCCTTGCGGTGGCGGGCACCTCTGTGCCCACCGCAACAACAGGTACAGTGGCCCCCCCCCTACCAGCACCGCCCTCCCAGCAGCCCCTCAGCATGTTTCCCGTGCCTGCTCACCCAGGAGGGTGGGCATCTCCTTCGCCCAAGGCACCTCAGGCCCTGCCCCAGTCAGCCCTGCTGCCCTCAGTGCTGCCCTCAGTGAGGAGGCTATTGACCTCCTGGGATCCCTCACTGTTGGGCAGTCAACCATTTTGAATGCCATCCAGGGTGTCGAGAGGCATTTGCAGTAAACAAATGCATACCTGGAGGGCATTCATTCTGGCGTGGCAGCCCAACAGAGAGCATTTCAGGCTCTGGCCCCAGCACTGATGGCAGCCATTGTCCCTGTGTCCAGCCTCCCCCCTCCAACATCCACTACCCAGACCCAATTCCCTCTACCTCAGCCTATCCCAAGCACACCATCAGACCAGCATGCACACACATCAACACACAAAAGTGGCTCAGGCAAACATAAGCACCACACATCACACAGGCACTCACACAAGCACCATACCCATGCAGACACACCAACATCCACTGCCTCCTCTGTGTCCCCCTCCTCCACATCCTCCACCTCCCTCCCAGTCTTGTCTCCACTCACACCTGCATGCACTACATCCTCAACCACTACCTCCATCACCAGCACGCCCATCACTGCAATCACCACCCCCACTACCATTCACACGTCCCCTGTGTCCTCTCCCAGTGTGTCTGTGACCCCCTCCTCCCAAAGCACACACCCACTCAACAGGCATCCACCTCACAACAGCCTCCAACCCATGCACCTTCACCCAAGCTCAGCAGACGTACACCTCCTACAACCACTACCTCTTCCTCCACTCCCAAACCCCCTCCATCTTCTCATCCCAGTGTGTCTAAAACACTTTTCCTGGCTAATGTTGACCTCTTCCCTACACCTCCCCCCCCATCCTTCCCCTAAGGCCAGGTTGTCTAGAGCCCAGACCAGCACCTCAGCCACCAAATCGTCATCCACTGTGGTCCCTGCAATTCTGGGAGGATCAAAGGGGGCACCCATCAGGGTTGCCAGTGTGCCACCTACTGAAGCCAAGGAGCACCCTATTCCACCACCTGCCAAGGTAAAGAAGGGGCCAGCATGCAGAAGAGAAAAGCTGCACCACCCACCCAGCAAGGCCTCATCCAGAACCAAAGAGGACAGTGCCAAGGTCCCAGCAGCGACTTCCAAGGTAGGGAAGGGACACTAGAGCAAAGGAAAGTCGCCTCAAGGCACGGAGCCTCCGGGTGAGGGTCTGGTGACCCCCATTTCTCAAGTCAGGCCAGCAACCTGTACCGCGGTGAGCACTGCACAACGACCGCCACCTGCACTGCTACCTGCACCGCCACCTGCACCGCCACCTGCACGGCAGCTGCCACAACTACAGTCCCCAGCATCATCCCCAGTGGGCAGCCTTCCGAGGCTCCAGGAAACGGCCTGGCGTCTCCCTCCACTACTATAGACACCTGCACCACAGGCACCACCGGCAGCATCTCCGCCGCAGACACCGACACAGCCACCACCACCTGCCCTGGGATGTGCCCAGCCAGTGCCACTACAGCGGACATCAGCATCATCCCCAGTGGGCAGCCGTCCAATGCTGCAGGAGACGTCCTTGACCCTGCCCACACTACATGAGGCACCAGCACTGGCACTACCAGGAGTTTGCAGCCTAAGTCGTCGCAAGGTGGAGTGTGGCTCTGCCTCCATGGAGTATCATGCTACCTGTTAACGGAACATCTTGTGGCTCAGACACCCAGGTGAGGGAATGGGAACTGCCACACCCCTGGTGCTGCAACACCGGGCACCAAGCCCCCTACAGAACCAGTGGAGAACAGCATCCACTAACCCAGTCCTTGGCATGATGAAGCACTCTGGGCACCAAGCCCCCTCCAGAACCAGTGGAGAACAGCATCCACTAACCCAGTCCTTGGCAGGATGAAGCACTCTGGGCACAAAGCCACCTCCAGAACCAATGGAAGACGCCACCCACTTGAGAGACTGTGACTTTGCACTCCCCAGGACCAAGCAGTGGGCAACCCACCCACTTGAGAGACTTGAGAGACTGTGGCTTTGCACTCCCCAGGACCAGACAGTGGGCAACCCACCCACTTGAGAGACTTGAGAGACTGTGGCTTTGCACTCCCCAGGACCAAGCAGTGGGCAACCCACCCACTTGAGAGACTTGAGAGACTGTGGCTTTGCACTCCCCAGGGCCAGGCAGTGGGCATGGAGCCCCATCGAGGAGTAGTGGCGTCATCCCATCATCCGGCTGAGGTGCCTCCCCTCCCCCTGAGGTGCCTGTTTTTTTCAACATGATGCCCCTGCAGTGTTCTCTCCGTTTTGAGGCAGATGTCATGTGTGGGCTTTGCCCATGCTTTGTGGGACCAATGGTCCACGGACATTTAATGGGACAGTGTACAGACCTGTGTACTTGCTGTTAATATTTGTATATACTGATGATTTAAAGTTATCTTGGGCTATCTGATTGTTTGAATATTACACTAGTTAAACTCATTTTATTTGGTCCTTGCATTCTTCCAGGGTGTGATGGGGTGTATGTGTGATGTGATTGCACATGTGTGTGTGTGTGTTGTTGTGGGTGGGGGGTGAGGGGTGCGGGTGTTGCATGCGTGTGTCACTCACTTTTCCCTCCTTCCCGGTGTGCTAGGTGCAGTATTCACCGTCGTCGTCGCCGCCGTCTTTGATGTTCCTGGTAGATGAGGAGGTAGACCAGCATCGGCAGGACCTGTAACTTTGGCTCCATGGGGTCCTGGTTGTTCATTGACTGTCGAGAGGTGAGTGGTTTCCCTTTCACAGACTTTTTCTGCCATGCTTTTGATGTCATTGGTACCGCCCCGGGAAAAGTTGGCAGATTGGTGCCTCGTAACAGTGTGGGCGGAACATTGTCTTCCACCTGTCTGTTGGCAGTTACCGCTGCGGTGTTTGTTTCTACCGCTGTGGCGGTCGGAGTGTTAAAGTGGCTGTCTGTGTTGGCGGTTTCCGCCATGGACGTAATTCCATTTTTTTTTCCGCCGGACTGTTGGAGGTATTACCGCCGCTTTAACATCGACCGCCAGGGTTGTAATGAGGGCCTTAATGTTTTGTTGTCAATAGCTTGGCACAGAGCCCCACATATAACCAGTGGGTGGTGGAAATTGTCAGATGTTACTAGACATGACGAAGAAATTTAACAAATGCCCTTTGTCCTTCCCCACCCCCGGTGAAGTTGATTGCAGAAATCTATAAGTAACGAGGTTCCAGTAGTAAATAACCTTTATAATAGATGCATTAACAGTGATCGGAGACCTCTGTACGGACGGTTCATTTTGTGGGTGATATACAAGAGTGCACTAGATGCAGACCCTTAGAGGTCTTCCTTTATTAAAGACTGGGTGGCACCTGCAGACAGATGCATCAAACCTTCCCTGAGTCCCCTTGTAGTCTTGAGGAGCATGATTTGCTTCTCGCTTCTTCCTCCGGAGGTAAATTGGTCACGTGATTCAACGGTACTACACAGGATAAGGCCCTCCTTAACAGTGCCCAGGGCTTGGGAGCGGTTGCAGGGTGAGCTTGGTGATACCATTACTGACCAGCAGTGGTGCTTCCGTACGCACATGCAAATACTAATTTCTAACTACCGGCTCCACCTCATCCACCTTAAGTATTTGCATTGTTTCTACCGCACGCCCCTTCACCTGCACCACATGGGGCTTCGACACAATGCACGCTGTGCACGTTGTGGGAAAGAAGGGGCTGAGTTCTTTATCTGGCGTGGAACTGCCCGTGCATAGTGGGATACTGGGATAGAGTACATGAGGTTATTACTGTCATTACGGCACATGCGATACCCCAAAGGCCAATATTGGCCCTATTGGGGTACATGAAGGATTTTCCTGCTAATGTTTGTAGACTTACTGTGCTGTTGCTGCTCTAGGCTAAGCTGTGGATTACGATGTGTTAGGCTGTGCTGCACTGCCCACTAGTGATGTTTGTCCAGCTGAAGCTGTGTTCTGCCAGGACCGTAAGGAAGACTATTGGGCTTTAAAGCCATCACCCATCAGACCAAAGGACATATGGGCACCTGTAGGAAGTTGGCTCTGTATATACTATTTCAAAGTAAGAAATAGTGTGCACAGGGTCCAAGGGTTCCCCTTAGCGGTAAGATAGTGGCAAAAAGAGATAATTCCAATGCTCTATTTTGTGGTAGTATGGTCGAGTAGTAGGCTTATCAGAGAGGTAGCGTTAAGCATTTGTTGTACACACACAGGCAATAAATGAGGAACACACACTCAAAGACTTACTCCAGGCCAATAGGTTTTTATATTGAAAAATATACTTTCTTTATTTTAAGAACCACAGGTTCATGATTTACAAGTAATACTTTAAATTTAAGGTACTTCACTTAGATACTTTAGGAACTTTGAATAAAAGCAATATCACATACAGTCTTTGTAAAAATTGCAATAAGCTATTTTCAAAGTGGACACAGTGCAAAAATCAACAGTTCCTGGGGGAGGTAAGTAAAGGTTAGTTTTGTAGGTAAGTAAAACACTTACAAGTCTCAAAGTTGGGGCAAAGGTAGCTCACCGTTGGGGGTTCAAGGCAACCCCAAAGTTACCACACCAGCAGCTCAGGGCCGGTCAGGTGCAGAGGTCAAAGAGGTGCCCAAAACACATGGGCTTCAATGGAGAACAGGGGTGCCCCGGTTCCAGTCTGCCAGCAGGTAAGTACCCGCGTCCTCTGGGGGCAGACCAGGGGGGTTTTGTAGGGCACCGGGGGGGGACACAAGAAGGCACAGAAAGTACACCCTCAGCGGCACAGGGGTGGCCTGGTGCAGAGTGCAAACAGGCGTTGGGTTTTAGATAGGAAGTAATGGAGGGACCCGGGGGTCACTTCAACGATGCAGGCAGGTACAGAGGGGGCTTCTTGGGGCAGCCACCACCTGGGCTAGGCAGAGGGTCGCCTGGGGGTCGCTCCTGCACTGGAGTTCGGTTCCTTCAGGTCCTGGGGGCTGCGGGTGCAGTGTTGGTTCCAGGCATCGGGTCCCTTGTTACAGGCAGTCGCGGTCAGGGGGAGCCTCTGGATTCTCTCTGCAGGCGTCACTGTGGGGGCTCAGGGGGGTCGTCTCTGGTTACTCACGGGCTCGCAGTCGCCAGGGAGTCCTCCCTGAGGTGTTGGTTTTCTGCAGGTCGAACCGGGGGCGTCGGGTGCAGAGTGGGAAGTCTCACGCTACAGCGGGAAATGAGAAGTCTTGCAAGTTGCTTCTTTGTTGCAAAGGAGTTGCAGATTTTTTAACAGAGCCGCTGTTCACGGGAGTTTCTTGGTCTTTGGGTGCAGGGCAGTCCTTCAGAGGTCGCTTGTCCCTGTTGGATGCGTCGCTGTTGCAATTTTCTTCAAAGTTGGGAGACAGGCCGGTAGGGCTGGGGCCAAAGCAGTTGTCGTCTCCGTCTTCTCTGCAGGGCTTCAGGTCAGCCGTCCTTCTTCTTGTTAAGGTTTCAGGAATCTAGTTTCCTAGGTTCTGGGGTGCTCCTAAATACTGAATTTAGGGGTGTGTTTAGGTCTGGGAGGGCAGTAGCCAATGGCTACTGTCCTTGAGGGAGGCTACACCCTTTTTGTGCCTCCTCCCTGTGGGGAGGGGGGCACATCCCTAATCCTATTGGGGGAATCCTCCAAACTCAAGATGGAGGATTTCTCAAGGCAGGGGTCACCTCAGCTCAGGACACCTTAGGGGCTGTCCTGACTGGTGGGTGTCTCCTCCTTGTTTTTCTCATTATCTCCTCCAGCCTTGCCGCCAAAAGTGGGGGCAGTGGCCGGAGGGGCGGGCATCTCCACTAGCTGGGATGCCCTGGGGGGCTGTAACAAAAGGGGTGAGCCTTTGAGGCTCACTGCCAGGTGTTAGTTCCTGCAGGGGGAGGTGAGAAGCTCCTCCACCCAGTACAGGCTTTGTTCCTGGTCACAGAGTGACAAAGGCACTCTCCCCATGTGGCCAGCAACATGTCTGGTGTGTGGCAGGCTGGCAGGAACTGATCAGCCTACACTGGAAGTCAAGTATGTTTTCAGGGGGCATCTCTAAGATGCCCTCTGGGTGTGTTTTTACAATAAATTGCACACTGGCATCAGTGTGCATTTATTGTGCTGAGAGGTTTAATACCAAACTTCCCAGTTTTCAGTGTAGCCATTATGGTACTGTGGAGTTTGTGTTTGACAAACTCCCAGACCATATATTCTTATGGCTACCCTGCACTTACAATGTCTAAGGTTTTGCTTAGACACTGTAGGGGCATAGTGCTCATGCACATATGCCCTCACCTGTGGTATAGTGCACCCTGACTTAGGGCTGTAAGGCCTGCTAGAGGGGTGACTTACCTATGCCACAGGCAGTGTGAGATTGGCATGGCACTCTGAGGGGAGTGCCATGTCAACTTAGTCATTTTCTCCCCACCAGCACACACAAGCTGAGAGGCAGTGTGAATGTGCTGAGTGAGGGGTCCCTAGGGTTGCATAAGGCATGCTGCAGCCCTTAGAGACCTTCCCTGGCATCAGGACCCTTAGTACCAGGGGTACCAGTTACAATGGACTTACCTTGGGTGCCAGGGTTGTGCCAATTGTGGAGACAAAAGTACAGTTTAGGGAAAGAACACTGGTGCTGGGGCCTGGTTAGCAGGGTCCCAGCACACTTTCAAATCATAACTTAGCATCAGCAAAGGCAAAAAGTTAGGGGGTATCCATGCCAAGGAGGCGTTTCCTTTCAGCACCCTTTGTGCAGTATATGGTGCCCAGGCGGAGAGATCATGGGAGGGCACCAGCAGTTACAACATGGTGCAGACTCGGTCCACATTAGTGAGACTTGCTGACGATGGCTGTCCTGGCTGCCGGGTGCGCCGTGTACCGATTGCAGAAGGCCTATCTGTGATCTCTTGTACCTCCCAGTGTATCATTCGTCATCCATGGTGCAGACTTGGCCTACATTAGTGAGACTTGCTGACGATGGCTGTCCTGGCTACCGGGTGCGCTGTGTACCCATTGCAGAACGCCTATCTGTGATCTTTTGTAGCTCCCGGTGTATAATTCGTCATTCATGATCTCACTTTGTTGTGAAGTGTACACTTTCTAAGTACTGACTTGTTTTTGCATTATCAATAGGCTAATTAAAATAATTTATATTTTGATAGCCATGATCGTATTCCCTCAGTCCAAATCATGGGTTAGCTATGTTGTTCTTCTATTTTATGCGTCGTTAGTCTTTTCCTCAGACAGTCACTAGCCCTAGTTTTCTTTAGTAATTTGGATATGCAAGTTCTCTGAACTTGGCTGCGAGGAGCTTTATGAAAGAAACCCATGGTGTCTAAGATCATGGATTTGTCCCCATTCCAAATCTGGTATTGGTGGGCCAATCCCATGCATCCTGGGGGCTCCACCATGGACCCCCAGTACTGCCAAAACAGCTCCCTTAGACTTGCACTGCAGCTACAGCTGCTGCCACCTCACAGACAGGGTTCTGCCGTCCTGGGGTCTGAGCAGCCCAGTCCCAGGAAGGCAGAGCAAAGCATTTCCTTTGGGAGCAGGGTGTTACACCCTCTCCCTTTGGATATAGGTGTTACAGGCTTGGGAGGGGTAGCCTCTCCCAGCCTCTGGGAATGCTTTGAAGGGCACAGATGGTGCCCTCCTTGCATAAGGCAGTCTACACCGGTTCAGGGACCCCCCTGTCCCTGCTCTGGCACGAAACTGGACAAAGGAAAGGGGAGTCACCACTCCCCTGTCCATCACCACCCTAGGGGTGGTACCCAGAGCTACTCCAGTGTATCCCAGACTTCAGCCATCTTGTTTTCCAAGGTGTGGGGACACTCTGGAGGCCTCTGAGTGGCCAGTGTCAGCAGGTGACGTCAGAGACCCCTCCTGATAGGTGCATACCTGGTTAGGTAGCCAATCCCCCTCTCAGGGCTATTTAGGGTCTCTTCTGTGGGTTTCTCTTCAGATTCTACTTGCAAGTTTCCATCGGGAATCCTCTGCAACTCCTCTTCATTCCTATGACCTCGGATCAACTGCAGACTGCTCCAGGAACCGCTGTAACAGCAACAAAGTATCCATAAGGGCTACTTTTCCCCTGCAACTTCAGCTCCAGCCAGCAACTGCAACAGTTTGCACGGTGTGCACGCCCTGTCTTCACCCTGCACCAGAAGGACCAAAGAAATATCCCGTGGATTGACGGAGTCACTTCCCTGCTCCAGCAGGCACCTTGTAAGACGACGACCGGTTCTCTTGGACTCCTCTCCTGGCGACGAGCGTGCTCCTTGGAACACAGGTGGTGGACCCCTTCGACACAGACTGTCCTAAGGTCTTGCTGTCCAAATTTGGAGGAGGTAAGAGCTTGCCTTCCCGTTTGCAACAGTACCCCGGTGCACCGCATCATCTTCACCTCCTGGGGCCTCTGTGCGCTATTTGCAGGAATCCCTCATGCACAGCCTGGCCCAGGTCCCCAGCACTCTATCCTGCGACGCTCAACTCGCTGAGTTGTTCTCCGGCGGCGTGGGACCTTCTTTTTGTAGTGCTGCAAGAACCGCAATTTGCACCTTCGTTGTCCCCGTGTCCTGGTACCTGCGTGGGTACTGCCTGGTCATCTGTGGGTTCCCTCCTGTGTTGGGAGCCCCCTCTCCCCCCTCAGTCTGAGTTGAGGCCCCCAGGTCCCTCGAGGGTCCAGGCAGTGCCCTTTTGACGCAAGCTGTGACATTGCTTGAACCAAGGCTTGTTGGAAGAATCCAGCGCCGAAACTCGCCTGCATCCAACATCTCCACATGGGACATCCATTGCATCATGCAGGAACCCGCAGCCATCTTCCCTTGGTGTATTTCTGCAGTCTTCTTTCAACCGAAGACTCCTCTTTTGCACCATCTTCTATGTTGGCAGGGGCTCCTGCCCTTCCTGGAATCTTCTGTGACTTCTGGACTTGGTCTTCTCTCTTTACAGGTCTTCAGGTCCAGGAATACACCATTTGTTGTTTGCAGTCTTGCTTGGTTCTTGCAATAACTCTTGTAGTGTTTCCTAAGGAAACTTGCAGTACTTTACTCCTACTTTCCTGGGCTCTGGGGTGGGGTATTTTACTCACCTTTGTGGTATTCTTACTCTCCCAGCGATACTCTACACACTACACTTGCCTAGGGGGGAATTTGTGATTCCAATTTCTTAGTATATGGTTTGTGTTGTCCCTAGACCTGTTTTCTCCTATTGCATTCTATAGCAATTCCTATTGTTTGCACAAACCTATGCCTAATTGCGTACCTTATTTTGGTGTCTAGTGTATATATTGTGTATAATACTTACCTCCAGAAGGAATATTGGCTCTAAGATATTTTTGGCCTTGTGTCACTAAAATAAACTACCTTTATTTTTGGTAACACTGAGTATTGTCTTTACTTGTGTATAAGTACTGTGTAACTATAAGTGGTATTGCAGGAGCTTTGCATGTCTCCCAGTTCAGCCCAAACTGCTTTGCTATAGCTATCTCTATCAGCCTAAGCTGCTAGAACACTACTACATTTCACTAATAAGGGATAAATGGACATGGTATAAGGTGTAAGTACCCAAGGTACCCACTACCAACCAGGTCAGCCTCCTACAGTCTCTCGTCTCGTCTCTCTGGCCTATGCCATGTTATTGCGGCTCGTTTCATGCTTGCTCTGTATGGCCTCTCATCTGTCTAGCCTACAGTCTGTTATTTTTTTTACTTTTTGTATTTTTATTTTTTTTGCAATTAAGAAGCAAACATCATCAAACAACACAAACCAGGGTTCACATATTGTGTACATAGAAGAGATTCTGCTGGGAGGGCTCGCAGAAGCGCTAACTTGTCCAGGTTGCAAAAGAAACATCAAGAGAAACTTATCCCATACATGAGCACCTCCATTCGGTATCGCAGGTGAACTTGAGGAACAGAAAACAACAGAGGGGGGAGGAAAAAGAGAACATAGCAAAAGTAAGAAAAAAAGCAGCGCTGCCAACATATCACCCTCAGAGAAAGGGGGTCACACGCTTGTAGCGTACAAAGTAGAACCACACATCTGGATAATCAAGGGGAGGCACAGAAAGCTAGTCATCTCCATGTGCACGAGCTGCAAGAAACGCTACCAAGGGGGCCCATATATCCCTTGGTCGGGAACCCTCCGGCATCGACTCCCAGTACACTGCCAGCTGCTCCTGGCAGTATGCTGCATCTCTCAGCCAATCATCACAGCGAGGTACCCGCTTCCGTCCCCAGCACATCGCCTCCCTGTGGTTAGCCAGTAGCAGCAGCAATCCCACCAGCCGCCTGGACGCAGAGGGGATCTCCTCCACATAGCCCAGAAGCCCAGTCATCGCGCAACGCCCGCAGTCCCACGCAAATGCATAAAATCAGCCTCCAAGGTCGAGCAGCGTACACAATTAGCATCCGCTCTAAGACCCATTTCCTTCAGTCGACTAGGGGTATAGTACAGCCGATGCAGAAAATTAAAATGGATTAGGCGCAATCTGTAATTAGGGGAGAGTGCCCGCATCTGAGCACAACAATAGCGCCACTGCTCCTCCGAGATGGGCAAACCCATAGCCTACAGTCTGTTATTGTGGCTCTTTTCATGCTTGCTCTGTATGCTGTCTCTTGCCTATAGTCTGTTATTGGGACTCTTTTTATGCTTGCTCTGTATGCTGTCTCTTGCCTGTAGTCTGTTATTGTGGCTCTTTTCATGCTTGCTCTGTCTCTCTGGCCTACAGTCTGTTATTGTGGCTCTTTTCATGCTCGCTTTGAATGGTCTTTCGTCTCTCTTGCCTACAGTCTGCTATTGTGGCTCTTTTCATGCTTGCTCTGTATGGTCTCTTGTCTCTCTAGCCTACAGTCTGTTATTGTGGCTCTTTTCATGCTCGCTTTGTATGGTCTCTCGTCTCTCTTGCCTACAGTCTGTTATTGCAGCTTTTTTCACGTGTGCCCTGTTGATGTTGAGGTAGTTTTGATTGCTAGTTGTCATCGAGCTCTGGTTTTCTTTGTGAGTAGTTTTGTAAATATGGTCCCTTCTGCTGAAATTCTGTTTTAGCAGCTCCTTTCAAACTTTCTTGAATATTTTACCCCACCAGCACTTTCTCTATTTATGGTTTTTCCACTTTGGGTCACCCGCATTTAGTGTTTAGTTACTGATCTGCTGTCTCCCAGGGGAATGGGGGCAATCATCTTTTGCCCTGATCAATTACTATCTTCATATTTAGAGCTCTCCACAAGCCTGGTGAACTCTATGCTTTCAGAGGAGCACTGAAACCTTCCTCAGCAAATGTTTTTTTCTTCCAAAGTAACACATTTTTATAAGGGCAAAAGTGTGACTCTGACACCCTGGGAATTTTCTACCACGGAGTGGTGATCCTTGTTCTTTTTTCCCCTTGTTTTTAGGTCCAGCCTAAAGGAAGCTTTAGCTGTCCTGCCAGCCTCATGTTTTCTAAAAATATCATACAGAAATACATACATAATCTGGGCTCCCAATCAGCATTCTCTCCTTTAATCTGTGGACATGTTGCTCTAATTATACTCCCTCCCACCCTAGTTGAAGGTATAGATGAATAGACCATCCCACTACAGAAATTGGATGCCTTCACTTTAAGTGACTGCATTTTGCCCTTGCACACATACACATACACATACACATAAAAATAGCTCCTCACAAAATTAAATTGTTAGACTATGCAAATGATGCCAGGCATTCTGCAGGGGTTTAATCTTCTCTACCACCATGGCTGCTTCTTCACGCAGCAGCGTAGTTTGCCTTCACCATAGATCCCGTACTTTACAGACACATACAAGGACTTTGTAGCAGGTAGAGCTATAATAGGCCCAGATCAGATGTTAAAAATACATTAGCCCAGTAGCCCAGTACTTTCTTGGTATCTCAAGGCAAAGACCGGTGCAGAGTGACACTGGTTTAATAAATGAGCACGGAGCACCACAGGAGCACCCCACTATATAAATCTCACGTCTTAAATTAACATTTTTATTTACCAAATCGTTGCTATTTAACTGAAGAACAGAGCAGCCAAGAAGGTGTGCTAAAATCCCACCATTAACCTTTTATATGATACAATCAAATCTTAATGGGTGCAAACATATCTCACTGATGCACATCCTTGCCATGGGGCACGACTGGATGGCTGTAAAGCGGGACTTGCTGAAGCGCGAGCACAGTTAGAGACAGCGTACAACAGCCACAGACCTGTACAATGCTGCACCCACTTATACACAATATTTGAAAATGTATCTCGGCGAAAGAGCAGTCGGTGACAGTCATTTCTTGGCAACGCAAGTCTCTGGGCCTCACTTTTACCAGCTCTGTGACCACAATCTGCCCTGTAACATTTAAAAAAGAACAGAAAATCTTTCTGTTCCAAAGGCCTTGCGAATATGGCCCAAAATAATTTAGCCTTTTCTCATTTTTTTTTCTCTGTTGAATTCTCTTTCTGTAGCGCATGCTCTGAACTCCCATGTCCTACTCACTTCCGTATTTTATACATTTTTGGAGATATCTCACTTTCCTTACTTGCTCTTTTAATATTTTCTATTCTTAACATAACCTCCCTCCTAGTAGTTGCATTATATGAAAGTGCACAAATGGATGCATAGGAAATGCAGTATCCTGGGATCAGTTGGGGAAAGCATGGAGCCAAATGTAAACATACCCACTCATGTGCCCCGACTCATGAAAATACTTTTGGGGGTTGAATGTTTGCATTCGGCTGCTTGGAATCTCACAGGTAACATTCTGCAACCACGATCCTCGGCCAGGTCATGGATGCCTTGTTCACTGTGGGTGATCAGCACATTGTCTCCCTCACTGTCTCTCTAAATAAACTCACCTCCATCTCTTCATGAGGGCCTGAGCTATCCAACAAGATTAGAACTCCAAGTCATAACTCTCTATTTCAAGTTCCTTTATTTGACCGAAATGTACCCATGTTAGGGTGGAAACAAAATGTGAAGAAGTTGCGCCATCACAGACATTAGTAGAGAGCATTACAGAGTTAAACGTGGTGAAAGAACAGTGCAGGCCTAAGTTCCACAATTACGCAAGACAGGTGAAGAGTTTACTGGAAAACAGAGTGGATGATCAGCAAGGTCTTAGTTAAAGGAAACCTGTTTGTAAGCTTTGTGAAATTTATGGTCACAGCACACAGACATTGTGACGGGGAGGTGCCCGAGAAGAAGGATGGCGTTATTCCTAGTCCAACCCCAGGGTCTGTACAAGAGTAACTCGAGGGCAGTAATGAGGGAAGAACTTCACCTGGAAGTTTCTCTCACAGAAGGACGGTGAGGAGGGAGAGGGCGCGAATGAATGAGCCAAGCACAGTGGACCAGTTGAAGCAGAGGACCGTAACAGGAGCCTCACGACGACAATGGGAGGATAAGCGCGTACAGCTGGAGAAGAGGCCAGCAAAAGATGAGGTCCTGTGGATCCACCCTAGGCTTCCGATCACACCGGGAGCAGCCCTGAAACCACAGTCTCCCGCCATGTCTCGGGCGATACGTGGTTTTCTCAACTACGAGCCCAGGGCTGGAAGTGGCTCAAAGAGGACCCAGGGAGAGGGAACACCCAGGGAGTGGGAGAGTGAAGGGAAAGCAAGTACAGGGATATTATGGGGGTCCTTACGACCCCGGCAGTCAGTGTAATAGTGGAGGTATTACCCCCAACAGGCTGGCCAAACCTCCAAGTTAACACACCGACCGACACGGCGGTAACGCCGCCGGACTGGAGACTACCGTCTCCAAACTGGCGGCCACCACTAGGCCACCCATGGCATTTTGACCCCGCCCGCCGCCATGGTTACGGAAACCGCCACGGAAACCATGGCGGTAGGTGCTTGGGATTTCCTTTCCTGGCACTGATAAGGGTCTCCCCGCCCTCCTCCCCAGAGTCCGCCCCACCCTCCCCATCCCGCCCCCTCCACATATACACACATATACGCACATACATACACACCATACACACACGCATACACACATTCACCCACACATGCATACTTTCATACTTATAGCAACACTCACGAGCATACATCCAGGTGCACACACAATCACACAACACAACATGCACGTACACACACACACGCATTACACACGCATGCATGCATTCAAACGCAGTCACACACACCCCCACACACGCACACAACATCCCCCACCCCTCCCTCCTGTGGGAGAACCTGACTTATCTACTTGCAGAGGTGCTCCGGCATGAGTCGGGATGCGACACTGCTGCCAACAGCTACGTCCGCCAGCAAAACACCGCCAGGCTGTATCATGGAACATGATACGGTAGGCAGTGTTTTGCTGGTGTGGCACCTCCCTGTACACCTTCTCGATTCGTACAATCCAGGGGAGCTTCTAAAAATGAAGTCGTGATCCCCATACTGCCAACCTTGGCCGTTTGACTTTCAGGCTGTTACCTGATTTCTGCTCTATCCAGGCATCGAGTTGTTCCCGTGCTTTGGCTAACAGTGAGCCCTGTAGAGTGAGTATGCAGATATAGAGGAGTGTGCGTGTGTGGACGGGGGTGTCAAGGAAATGAGGTAAACCTGGAATTAAGAAATGCCTAAAGGAAGAAATGCTGCATTCACCTGTGGACAATGGACACCTCCTCCTATTCTGGCAAAGGCTCTACCGGCCCCGGAGTAGTCTCCGCGACACTAAACTGACAACACTATGAATCTGACTTAGAGTTTGGTGGACGGGGTTGCTCCGTTACACAAGTGACGGATATCCCGTCCACCGTATTACGATCCCATGATACCCCATGGGAATTGTAATACAGCGGACAGGATATCTGCTGCGGTTGTGACGGAGTAACCCGTCCGCCAAACTCTAAATCAGGCCCGAAGTCTGTTCCCTTTTGTTGGCTGCGGGGATATGTCAGTCAATGATTAATTGTGATGAATTCACTCTATTAAGAGTTAAATGACTGATTGCTGCTGTGTGTGTGCCTTGTCTGCGTGTATAATGTAAAGGTGGGTATTCCAATGACTCCCTCATTCTGGAAGCAGCTTAAGGTGCAACAGGGTCCGAACATTATCGGCTTGAGGAAGAAGTAAAGAATCTCTTGTTTGTGTAAAGTGTCAGCGCCAGAGCTAGGCTGTGTAAGCTGCACTAGTGTCAGGGAGATAGACGGATATTATGGCGATAGAAAATACACCTCAACTCACAATAATGCTCCAATGTTCCAGGTGTGAAGAAACCAGAAATGCTTGACCCTATCCCAGGGTGACTGGGAACGTGGCAAAGATAACTTAACAAACAACAGTTTGAAGGCAGGAGTTGGCACTCCAGCTGATCCAATGTGAACAGGTTAGGACTGTAAAGAATAGTGTGAAAGAGTTACCTTTATGGTATACTTCCTGAAGAGTACCTTTGTTATATACTCACTGAAGAGTTTCCTTTGTTTTACACTTCCTGAAGAGTTACCTTTCTTCTACTCTTCCTCAGACAAAAGTGACAGCATCATGTCCTGATCCATCTCTGTTTCCACAATCTATTCTTGTTTAAATGATATCTTGTCCATGTATTCTTCCTAAAGCTGTACCTGTACCACATTGGTGCTCCGTGAATGCCCTTTCTTTACTGAGTTTCTCTGTGAACGCTAATAAATCACCTCCTTGTCCATGTGCATATTCCTAAAGCTGTACCTGTACCACATTGGTGCTCCATGAATGCCCTTTCTTTACTGAGTTTCTCTGTGAACACTGGTAAATGTACACTTTTTCTGACATAAATATGTGATGTGCTCAACCACCTTGTAGTTAAATATTTGTGTATGGTGAAATGCCCCTTGATAAGACTCAGACATAGTGAAGAAGAGATGACTTTTACAACCAGATAAATATTGGGCATTCACATTCCATTACGTTTCCATTTAGCGATTTTCATTCTCTTTACATCCAACAGGAAAATGATTATGAAGAATGAAGATAATATTGGAAATCTGAAAAAACTGTCATAAATAATGTCAGAAAAACATTATTGCTGTCGGAGAGAGAGGAACCTGAACAAAACTGGGGGATCCTGGAAGAAGCAGTCAAGAGCCTTTCAGTGAATGTAAGAGTCAGACCTGTGCACCTGCACACCACAAGACTAAGAAATGACCTCTAGAAAACTAAGGCAACAACACTGACAAACTTCCTCATGTGTAAACATGTGCACAAGTGCAATACTAGGGTTGATCTTGAGATCAGTGTGATGTGTTTACATCATTGCTCTGTCCCTAAAATGATAACAGACCCCTATTCAATCTTCTATGTGTATTGTAAACTCTTTGTGGCCAAACCACAGCAACCAGAGAAATGCACAATGGAACCAGACAACTGAAGGGCAAAGGAAAGAAAATACAGAGTGCTGCCCAATTTGAATTGACCAGAAGGGGGATGAATGTTTACCTGCAAGTGTGCAAAACCATTATCTAATGTAAAGACAAAATCACCCCCAAAAATCCTCACACATATTATGCATGTGATAAGAATTTATTGCTCAATCTACTTTATTTAAACAGGAAATCGAATGTGTCACTAGTTTTAGTCACCCTTTATCATTAAAGATTCATCAGCGAACGCACACAGGGGAAAAGCCATTCAAGTGCAGTGAATGTGTGAAGAGCTTTAGCCAGTTGTCAGCCCTAAAACAACATCAGCGAACACACACAGGGGAAAAACCATACAAATGTAGCGAATGTGTAAAAAGCTTCAGTTTGTTATCATCTCTCCGAAATCATCAGCAAACACACAGAGGAAAAGAACATACCATTGCAGTTAATGTCTGAACAGCATTAGTCAATTATCAAACCTACAAAAACATCAGCGAACTCACAATATCACTGAACAGACAGAAAACTAATTTATGGAGATGCAGCAAACTTGGCAAGAATTTAAGTACAGCAACAGTAATAATGGCCCATCTGTGGACTTACACAGGAGCAGAAATGTGCAGTTATTTGTAATGACAAAATTACAAATATGTGAAACATTCAAATACCAGATGTTAAAAAGCAGAAGATGGAAGACCTGACTAGTTGGAATGAAGAAAATACAAAGGGCCATATTTATACTCCGTTTGCGACGAATTCGCGTTGTTTTTTTTAACGCAAAACGAACTCCATATTTATACTCTGGCGTTAGACGCGTCTAGCGCCAAAGTCCATGGAGTTTGCGTCATTTTTTAGCGTGGACACCTACTTTGCGTTTATGATATGCAAGGTAGGCGTTCCCGTCTAAAAAATTGACTCCGAGGCATGTGCGCCGTATTTACACTCCCGGGAAAAAATCACGCCCGGGAGTGGGCGGGTCCCAAAAAATGACATCCAGCCGCTTTTGCGTAGTTTTTAGTGCCTGGTCAGGGCAGGTGTGAGAAAGTAGCCTCTTTCTAGCCTTGTTACCCCCACTTTTGGCCTGTTTGTGAGTGTATGTCAGGGTGTTTTCACTGTCTCACTGGGATCCTGCTAGCCAGGGCCCAGTGCTCATAGTGAAAACCCTATGTTTTCAGTATGTTTGTTATGTGTCACTGGGACCCTGCTAGTCAGGACCCCAGTGCTCATAAGTTTGTTGCCTATATGTATGTGTTCCCTGTGTGGTGCCTAACTGTCTCACTGAGGCTCTGCTAACCAGAACCTCAGTGGTTATGCTCTCTCTGTACAAATTGTCACTAACAGGCTAGTGACCAATTTTACCAATTTACATTGGCTTACTGGAACACCCTTATAATTCCCTAGTATATGGTACTGAGGTACCCAGGGTATTGGGGTTCCAGGAGATCCCTATGGGCTGCAGCATTTCTTTTGCCACCCATAGGGAGCTCTGACAATTCTTACACAGGCCTGCCACTGCAGCCTGAGTGAAATAACGTCCACGTTATTTCACAGCCATTTTACACTGCACTTAAGTAACTTATAAGTCACCTATATGTCTAACCTTTACCTGGTAAAGGTTAGGTGCAAAGTTACTTAGTGTGAGGGCACCCTGGCACTAGCCAAGGTGCCCCCACATTGTTCAGAGCCAATTCCCTGAACTTTGTGAGTGCGGGGACACCATTACACGCGTGCACTACATATAGGTCAATACCTATATGTAGCTTCACAATGGTAACTCCGAATATGGCCATGTAACATGTCTAAGATCATGGAATTGCCCCCTCTATGCCATCCTGGCATTGTTGGCACAATTCGATGATCCCAGTGGTCTGTAGCACAGACCCTGGTACTGCCAAACTGCCTTTTCTGGGGTTTCACTGCAGCTGCTGCTGCTGCCAACCCCTCAGACAGGTTTCTGCCCCCCTGGGGTCAAGCCAGGCTTGTCCCAGGATGGCAGAACAAAGGACTTCCTCTGAGAGAGGGTGTTACACCCTCTCCCTTTGGAAAATGGTGTGAAGGCAGGGGAGGAGTAGCCTCCCCCAGCCTCTGGAAATGCTTTCTTGGGCACAGATGTGCCCAATTCTGCATAAGCCAGTCTACACCGGTTCAGGGACCCCTTAGCCCCTGCTCTGGCGCGAAACTGGACAAAGGAAAGGGGAGTGACCACTCCCCTGACCTGCACCTCCCCTGGGAGGTGTCCAGAGCTCCTCCAGTGTGCTCCAGACCTCTGCCATCTTGGAAACAGAGGTGCTGCCAGCACACTGGACTGCTCTGAGTGGCCAGTGCCACCAGGTGACGTCAGAGACTCCTTCTGATAGGCTCCTTCAGGTGTTAGTAGCCTATCCTCTCTCCTAAGTAGCCAAACCCTCTTTTCTGGCTATTTAGAGTCTCTGTCTCTGGGGAAACTTTAGATAACGAATGCATGAGCTCAGCCGAGTTCCTCTGCATCTCTCTCTTCACCTTCTGATAAGGAATCGACTGCTGACCGCGCTGGAAGCCTGCAAACCTGCAACATAGTAGCAAAGACGACTACTGCAACTCTGTAACGCTGATCCTGCCGCCTTCTCGACTGTTTTCCTGCTTGTGCATGCTGTGGGGGTAGTCTGCCTCCTCTCTGCACCAGAAGCTCCGAAGAAATCTCCCATGGGTCGACGGAATCTTCCCCCTGCAACCGCAGGCACCAAAAAGCTGCATTACCGGTCCCTTGGGTCTCCTCTCAGCACGACGAGCAAGGTCCCTCGAATCCAGCGACTCTGTCCAAGTGACCCCCACAGTCCAGTGACTCTTCAGTCCAAGTTTGGTGGAGGTAAGTCCTTGCCTCACCTCGCTGGGCTGCATTGCTGGGAACCGCGACTTTTGCAGCTACTCCGGCCCCTGTGCACTTCCGGCGGAAATCCTTTGTGCACAGCCAAGCCTGGGTCCACGGCACTCTAACCTGCATTGCACGACTTTCTAAGTTGGTCTCCGGCGACGTGGGACTCCTTTGTGCAACTTTGGCGAGCACCGTTTCACGCATCCTCGTAGTGCCTGTTTCTGGCACTTCTCCGGGTGCTACCGGCTTCAGAGAGGGCTCCTTGTCTTGCTCGACGTCCCCTCTCTCTGCTGGTCCAATTTGCGACCTCCTGGTCCCTCCTGGGCCTCAGCAGCATCCAAAAACGCTAACCGCACGATTTGCAGCTAGCAAGGCTTGTTGGCGTTCTTTCAGCGGAAAAACACTTCTGCACGACTCTCCACGGCAAGAGGGATCCGTCCACCAAAGGGGAAGTCTCTAGCCCTTTTTGTTCCTGCAGAAACCTCAGCTTCTTCTATCCAGTAGAAGCTTCTTTGCACCCGCAGCTGGCATTTCCTGGGCATTTGCCCATCTCCGACTTGCTTGTGACTTCTGGACTTGGTCCCCTTGTTCCACAGGTACCCTAGATTGGAAATCCACAGTTGTTGCATTGCTGGTTTGTGTCTTTCCTGCATTATTCCTCTAACACGACTTCTTTGTCCTTAGGGGAACTTTAGTGCACTTTGCACTCACTTTTCAGGGTCTTGGGGAGGGTTATTTTTCTAACTCTCACTATTTTCTAATAGTCCCAGCGACCCTCTACAAGGTCACATAGGTTTGGGGTCCATTCGTGGTTCGCATTCCACTTTTGGAGTATATGGTTTGTTTTGCCCCTATCCCTATGTTTCCCCATTGCATCCTATTGTAACTATACATTGTTTGCACTGTTTTCTAAGACTATACTGCATATTTTTGCTATTGTGTATATATATCTTGTGTATATTTCCTATCCTCTCACTGAGGGTACACTCTAAGATACTTTGGCATATTGTCATAAAAATAAAGTACCTTTATTTTTAGTATAACTGTGTATTGTGTTTTCTTATGATATTGTGCATATGACACTAAGTGGTACTGTAGTAGCTTCACACGTCTCCTAGTTCAGCCTAAGCTGCTCTGCTAAGCTACCATTATCTATCAGCCTAAGCTGCTAGACACCCTATACACTAATAAGGGATAACTGGGCCTGGTGCAAGGTGCAAGTACCCCTTGGTACTCACTACAAGCCAGTCCAGCCTCCTACAGCAGGCGTTAAGGGACCTGTGGGCTCAGAATGAGCCCAGAGGTGCCCTCCCATGCCCCCAGGGACCCCCCCTGTCACCCTTGCCCACCCCAGGAGGACGCCCAAGGATGGAGGGACCCATCCCAGGGAACATAAGGTAAGTTCAGGTAAGTATTTATTTTTATTATTTTGTGGCATAGGGGGGCCTGATTTGTGCCCCCCTACATGCCACTATGCCCAATGACCATGCCCAGGGGACAGAAGTCCCCTGGGCATGGCCATTGGGTAAGGGGGCATGACTCCTGTCTTTGCTAAGACAGGAGTCATTTCAATGGGGGTTGGGAGTAAAAAAAAATGGCGCAAATCGGGTTGAGGCGAAAATTTTGCCTCAGCCTGACTTGCCCCATTTTTTGGTGCCCAAGCTCCATATTCCCCTACGCCGGCGCTGCCTGGTGTACGTCATTTTTTTTCACGCACACCAGGCAGCTCCACCGGCTAACGCCGGCTAACGTCATTGAATAAATACGGCGCCCGCATGGCGCTTCAGAATGGCGTTAGCCGGCGTTAGATTTTTTGACACACAACTGTGTTGGCGCAGTTATGCGTCGAAAAGTATAAATATGGCCCAAGGTATTTTAAAGATGCCAGAACAAAATTGGATTATTTGTAGAAGGGGGTGAGAACCTTGTCTAATAATAATCACAGTCCTTGTCAGGGTGAACCACAAAAGTCACTAAACAAACCTGAGGTTAACCCTCTGGTCAAGCAGTCAGGCTTAACGTATGGGCAATGTGTAAAGTATTCATGTAGCACTCTAACGGCCAGATGTACTAAAATGCAATTTAGCATTTCCTAAATAGCGACTTCATAGAAATCGCTATTTAGGAAATGCAAAATGCTATGTACAGAGATACTGATTTCCTAATAGTGATTCCTACAAAGTAGGAATCGCTCTTAGGGAATCGCCAATAAGAAATTCCATTGCTTTAGTGTCAGTGGGTCGGTTTTGCATTTCTCAAATAGTGATTTCCTATTAGGAAATCGCTGTTTGGGAAATGCAAAACCAAGGATGGCGATGGGCAACAGGCCCTCCCTAGTGCACCCCAAAATTAGGGGCATGTGAGTATTCTATTGCAATTAAAAAAAAGTGTTTTGGGGTGCTTTTTTAAATTGCACATGGTTTCCATCGACTTCAAGTGGAGGGTAATTGCATTTCCTAAATGCCCAAATCGCATTTAGGAAATGCTTTGTACATCAGAGTAGAAATTGCAGTAAGGTAATAACTATTTGCGATTTCCTATTCTGGGGATCACAAATTGCGATTTCTACCGGATATAAATCACAATTTGTGATTTCCTAAAGGCCTTTGTACACCAGAAAATGCTGTTTTGCATTTCTTAACAGCCCGAAATACTGATTTGGACCATAAGGAAATGCAAAAGGGCTTTGTACATCTTGTCCTAACAGTGATAAAGTGAAAACACAAAACAAGAGGAAAAAAAATTGCAAACCAATTTAGAACAATAGAAGATATTTTAATAAATAAACTGGCACTGTAACAACAAAACTCCACTCAGTAGAATTGGTGTTATACGTTTTTACAGTTTTAGCTAAAAATAGCACGAAAAGGCACGAAGCATCATTTGTGGGTATCTTATTGCGACAAAGTCACAAGTTCAGGCTGACCACGATGGAACACGGGCCGGATAAAGGACCAGGTTTGTCCCGCTGGAAGTTTTACCTTGTGACTTTTGTGCGAAGATGATGTGGTGTGACTCTGCAGTGATCTGCATCGTCCTGTGCAGGCTGAGTTGGACCTGGTGAAGCCACGGCTCTGGAGCTGTGCGGTGATGTGATGCGAGACTGCGTCAACCTGCGCTAGGGTTGGTGCAGTGCAGGAATGGAGCTGCTTTGTGAAGCTCTGGGCCTTGCTTGCTGGAGCCAAAGATCGGGAGCTGCACAGTGCTGCAATGCAAGTCTCTCGGTCCAGTCCGATAAATCTGCTGACCAAGAGATGGGGGGTGCTGTGCTGCGCGGTGCTGCGGCATCATGCACTGGATATGGTGAAACCTTCAGTGGGGCATTTAAGAATACACACTGACTCCAGCCAAGGGTCCAGGATATGGAGGTCAACACTTGGAGCTCAGGACTCGGTCCCTAATAGGGCAGCAGAGTTTAATCTGTGGCTAGTGGGGCTATTGCTTCTTTTCTAGCTTTGTACTTGATCCTTCACCCATGAGTCGGAACAGGCTCAAATCCCAAATAAAGTAAAAACTTTCTAGAAGTGGCATTTTCAAAATCGTGAGTTATAATCAGTTTTATCTATTAAAGGAGATTTAAAATTACAATGCAAATGATGAAAGAAGTATTTCTCTAGCTGTTCTCAAACTGAAGTTATCGCTTATTAAATATAATAAACTATCCCACTGTTAATATAGGGTAGGCGAGCTTTGCCACAGCGAAAAACATCCTTAGGGTTTTTTTACTGACACAACAAACTTAAGTACACATGTCCTACTTTTTAAGTACGAGGCTCCTTGACCTATGAAACTTTAGGGTCTACCTTAGGAGTGACTGACAAGTATTGATCAGGAAGGTTTCAGCCTGGCAGAAGGTGCTTTTTGCCATATTGAAATGTCTGTTTAAAACGGCACTACAGGCTAAAGTGTCGGGCCAGAGACAGGTTTACAGGACTACTTTAGTGGGTGTCACAATGGGGTGCTGCAGCACTCTAGTACTGTTTAATTTACTGGCCCTGGGTATATGTACTACCATTTACTAGGGGCCTGTAAGTAATTTAAAGGTGTGTTACCATGTTGGGAAGGAAAAGCAGGTTCAGCACAAATCTGAATGCCACACAAAAGATGGCCATTTCTAACAGCGACCTTTCCCATCAATTGTTCATTTTTCTACACATTGCAGGAAGAAACATGAAAAACAGGAAAAACCTTATGAGTTTAGCACAATGTGGAGTAAAAGAAATTAAACATTTTGTGAAATCGACGTATAAAGAAAAACTTGCAAACACACTTGATGGAGCTAACTGTAAAATCAACACTAGGAAGAACTGTGCGACGAACAAGAAAGAGTTACCCAGCTGTAGTTCTGGTTCTGCATCGTAAGATCGTCATTGTTAGTGCTAAACGCTAGAGTAATTCCATGCAGATCTCGGATCACCTATTTACATGGTTCTTCCATACACAGAATAGCATCTGAAGAAAGCCTTTTGTCCCCGAGTCCTTTACATATATCTGTGGGATGGAGGTCGTCTAAGGCTTCATATTTCCTGAATGTTCTAGTAAATCTTTTTAATCATATTCATATAACTGCTTTGCACCATACATTTGCAGAGAAAAAAAGCATGTTTTTTAGAAGGGAACATGAAGGTAAAATGTAGCCTCATTGATAGGAAAGCAGAAAAAGGAGCCTGTCCTTTTAAGAGCGTGCGAGGCACCTCTGCCCAAAATATGCAATACTGGCAGTTACCTTTGAGACCCAGTTCTTTTTAAGGCTAAAAGTAACGTAGAGATACTTATTTACATATGTATTTAGAGATGCACCCAGACCCGTCCTTTAAAAGTACAGTCGGGGAGGAGGGCAGGACATTTATGGATTCATTGAACATTCCTACAATGCAGAACCCGGACGGCAGGTGCAGAACATTTTCTTCTGCATTGTAGGATCTTCATTGACAGTCATAAATGCTAGAATAAAATAGTGAGCTAACACACTGACGAGGTGGTTGGTAAATTATAGTCCAGCAGAAACAACAGTAAAAACCTTATTTGGTAAGGTTTTAAGGAGTTGCCTGACCTACTGTGAGAAAGTAGCCTCTTTCTAGCCTTGTTACCCCCACTTTTGGCCTGTTTGTGAGTGTATGTCAGGGTGTTTTCACTGCTTCACTGGGATCCTGATGGCTAGGCCCCAGTGCTCATAGTGAAAACACTAGGTTTTCAGTATATTTGTTATGTGTCACTGGGACCCTGCTAGTCAGGACCCCAGTGCTCATAAGGTTGTGGCCTATATGTATGTGTCACTGGGACCCTGTCACACAGGGCTCCAGTGCTCATAGGTGTGCATGTATGTGTTCCCTGTGTGGTGCCTAACTGTCTCACTGAGGCTCTGCTAACCAGAACCTCAGTGGTTATGCTCTCTCATTTCTTTCCAAATTGTCACTAACAGGCTAGTGACCATTTTTACCAATTTACATTGGCTTACTGGAACACCCTTATAATTCCCTAGTATATGGTACTGAGGTACCCAGGGTATTGGGGTTCCAGGAGATCCCTATGGGCTGCAGCATTTCTTTTGCCACCCATAGGGAGCTCTGACAATCCTTACACAGGCCTGCCACTGCAGCCTGAGTGAAATAACGTCCACGTTATTTCACAGCCATTTTACACTGCACTTAAGTAACTTATAAGTCACCTATATGTCTAACCTTTACCTGGTAAAGGTTAGGTGCAAAGTTACTTAGTGTGAGGGCACCCTGGCACTAGCCAAGGTGCCCCCACATTGTTCAGAGCCAATTCCCTGAACTTTGTGAGTGCGGGGACACCATTACACGCGTGCAGTACATATAGGTCACTACCTATATGTAGCTTCACCATGGTAACTCCGAATATGGCCATGTAACATGTCTATGATCATGGAATTGCCCCCTCTATGCCATCCTGGCATAGTTGGCACAATCCCATGATCCCAGTGGTCTGTAGCACAGACCCTGGTACTGCCAAACTGCCCTTCCTGGGGTTTCACTGCAGCTGCTGCTGCTGCCAACCCCTCAGACAGGCATCTGCCCTCCTGGGGTCCAGCCAGGCCTGGCCCAGGATGGCAGAACAAAGAACTTCCTCTGAGAGAGGGTGTGACACCCTCTCCCATTGGAAAATGGTGTGAAGGCAGGGGAGGAGTAGCCTCCCCCAGCCTCTGGAAATGCTTTCTTGGGCACAGATGTGCCCAATTCTGCATAAGCCAGTCTACACCGGTTCAGGGACCCCTTAGCCCCTGCTCTGGCGCGAAACTGGACAAAGGAAAGGGGAGTGACCACTCCCCTGACCTGCACCTCCCCTGGGAGGTGTCCAGAGCTCCTCCAGTGTGCTCCAGACCTCTGCCATCTTGGAAACAGAGGTGCTGCTGGCCCACTGGACTGCTCTGAGTGGCCAGTGCCACCAGGTGACGTCAGAGATTCCTGCTGATAGGCTCCTTCAGGTGTTAGTAGCCTATCCTCTCTCCTAAGTAGCCAAACCCTCTTTTCTGGCTATTTAGGGTCTCTGTCTCTGGGGAAACTTTAGATAACGAATGCAAGAGCTCATCCGAGTTCCTCTGCATCTCTCTCTTCACCTTCTGATAAGGAAACGACTGCTGACCGCGCTGGAAGCCTGCAAACCTGCAACATAGTAGCAAAGACGACTACTGCAACTCTGTAACGCTGATCCTGCCGCCTTCTCGACTGTTTTCCTGCTTGTGCATGCTGTGGGGGTAGCCTGCCTCCTCTCTGCACCAGAAGCTCCGAAGAAATCTCCCGTGGGTCGACGGAATCTTCCCCCTGCAACCGCAGGCACCAAAAAGCTGCATTACCGGTCCCTTGGGTCTCCTCTCAGCACGACGAGCGAGGTCCCTCGAATCCAGCGACTCTGTCCAAGTGACCCACACAGTCCAGTGACTCTTCAGCCCAAGTTTGGTGGAGGTAAGTCCTTGCCTCACCTCGCTGGGCTGCATTGCTGGGAACCGCGACTTTGCAGCTACTCCGGCCCCTGTGCACTTCCGGCGGAAATCCTTTGTGCACAGCCAAGCCTGGGTCCACGGCACTCTAACCTGCATTGCACGATTTTCTAAGTTGGTCTCCGGCGACGTGGGACTCCTTTGTGCAACTTCGGCGAGCACCATTTCACGCATCCTTGTAGTGCCTGTTTCTGGCACTTCTCCGGGTGCTACCTGCTTCAGTGAGGGCTCTTTGTCTTGCTCGACGTCCCCTCTCTCTTCAGGTCCAGTTTGCGACCTCCTGGTCCCTCCTGGGCCCCAGCAGCGTCCAAAAACGCCAAACGCACGATTTGCAGCTAGCAAGGCTTGTTGGCGTTCTTTCGGCGGGAAAACACTTCTGCACGACTCTCCACGGCAAGAGGGATCCGTCCACCGAAGGGGAAGTCTCTAGCCCTTTTCGTTCCTGCAGAAACCTCAGCTTCTTCTGTCCAGTAGAAGCTTCTTTGCACCCGCAGCTGGCATTTCCTGGGCATCTGCCCATCTCCGACTTGCTTGTGACTTTTGGACTTGGTCCCCTTGTTCCACAGGTACCCTAGATTGGAAATCCACAGTTGTTGCATTGCTGGTTTGTGTCTTTCCTGCATTATTCCTCTAACACGACTTCTTTGTCCTTAGGGGAACTTTAGTGCACTTTGCACTCACTTTTCAGGGTCTTGGGGAGGGTTATTTTTCTAACTCTCACTATTTTCTAATAGTCCCAGCGACCCTCTACAAGGTCACATAGGTTTGGGGTCCATTCGTGGTTCGCATTCCACTTTTGGAGTATATGGTTTGTGTTGCCCCTATCCCTATGTTTCCCCATTGCATCCTATTGTAACTATACATTGTTTGCACTGTTTTCTAAGACTATACTGCATATTTTTGCTATTGTGTATATATATCTTGTGTATATTTCCTATCCTCTCACTGAGGGTACACTCTAAGATACTTTGGCATATTGTCATAAAAATAAAGTACCTTTATTTTTAGTATAACTGTGTATTGTGTTTTCTTATGATATTGTGCATATGACACTAAGTGGTACTGTAGTAGCTTCACACGTCTCCTAGTTCAGCCTAAGCTGCTCTGCTAAGCGACCATTATCTATCAGCCTAAGCTGCTAGACACCCTATACACTAATAAGGGATAACTGGGCCTGGTGCAAGGTGTAAGTACCCCTTGGTACCCACTACAAGCCAGTCCAGCCTCCTACACCTACTCTACCTTCTGCTTTAGTCTCAGACAAGCAATAGTGTTTGGCGAAGGTGTGGATAGATTTCCATGCTGCAGCTCTACAGATGTCGCCAATTGAAATATTTCTTATTCATGACATAGTACCTGCTTTTTCTCTTCTATAATGAGCTCTGGGTTTGTCTGGCAATAGTTGGTTTATTAGAACAGTGGTAGCGTCATTACATGCATTCTACTAGATATATTGTTTAGAAGTGGACATTTTTTCTCTCATGTGACCATAGTTTATAAAGAATTGATTTGTTTTTCTGATGTCCTTGGTTTTATCTAACAAAAAAACAAGATCCCTTCTGGCATCAAACTAATTAAGAGCCCTCCCTGCTGGTGTAGAGGGGTTGGGAAAGAAGGTTGGTAAATTAATGGTCTGGTTGATGTGAAATTCTGAGACAACTTTAGTTTGGAATAAAGGGAGCGTTCTTCAAACTACCTTATTGAAATGAAAAACAATGAATGCTTTATTGAAGATAAATCATGGAACTCACTGATTCTTCTAGCTGAAGTGACAGCAATTCAAAGGTGGTTTTCCATGAAAGATGCTGAAAAGTGGCTCTACGAATATGTTCAGATGTAGAAGCCATTAATTTTGACAGTACCAGATTCAGCTCCCAAGTTAGAGATGCATTTTTAAAAGGAGGGAAAACTTTTCAAAGCCCCTCTAGAAAATGTTTTATGGCAGGAAATTCAAAGAATGACATTTCTTGTGTTGCTTTTCTCTAGGCAGTTATAGCAGCAGGATGCACTTTTATGGAACCTGGGCTTTGGTTGATGCAGTGGATGCGGAAGTAAAACGTTTGTCTTGACATGCAATTAGGTTGTGTCCTTTAGTGTGACATTGTATGCAAAATCTTTTCCATTTTAGAGCATAGCATGAGTGGGTTTTTCACTTCTTTTAGTATGTCCACACAACCCTTCGGTGGGTTCAGGTGTCTATAATCGCTGAACTCAGGAGCCCTGCTGTAAAATTCAAGGATTAAAGTTTTGACTATCAGACTTGCCCATGGAGCCTGGTCAGCAGGTCTGGTCTGCAGTAGGGTCTATTGTGCCATCCTCATGATATGTCTAGGAGGTCCAGGAACCACCATTGGCTCAGCCAACTTGGTGCAATCAAAATCATTTTGATATTTGACTTGCTAAATTTTACAATCACTTTTGGGATGAGTGGGATTAGAGGAAATGCATAAACAAATGCTCTTGACCCATTGATCAAAAGAGCATTGCCCACTCTGTTCTGGCCTCATGCCCAGAACACAGTACTTCTTGCTGTGGAGATCACATCTAATGTTTGGGATCACTATTTTCCAAAGATGTTTCTTATTACTTCATTGTTTAGGACCTATTCGTGATTTTCCTTGTGCTGTGTCCTGAGGAAATCTACTTGTAGGTTATGACTTCCTGGAATGTGATTTGCTGATAGAGTGATTCCTCTGGTTGGAGCCCAATGCTTCATTGCATGAACTTGCATTAATCTTGTTTTTGCTTGTTCGTGTAATGCATGCTGACGGGCTTGACTATTTCACTTACTTAAAGTAGACACCCTCTGGAGGTACATTAACGCTTGCCATAACTACCTGTATCATTTGTCTCATATGTTATGTTATGGTAACTTGCACTCCTGGTCCTACTACTTACATATTAGGTTTGTCTCAATTCAAATAACTTTCTTTATACAGACATGACCTCCTATGACGACAACAGGGACCCCCTTACTACTGAACTATTTTCTAACAGACCAAGGGCCTCTGGCCCTATTAACAACACATCCGAACATGAAGGTCTCAAACAGAAATTTATTAGACTAGAAAGACTAAAGAAACAAGAACTTTCCAGATGGTGGGATGCCACTACACTTAAAAGATTAATAGAACTAAAACAAGTCCCCCGTGGTTTACGTGTTATCATTTTTCCCTCTTTCGACGATCTGGACCCAGATATTCTAGAAGAGTGGGAACATCTTATTTCTTCATCCTCCATCGGGATGATGAATTTACTCATTAGACATGCTGATAGAAAAAGGGATGAACTGCTAGCTGACATTGCCTCCCTTGAACTAGAGATTAAGAACTTGATCCTGCCAGAAGCAACGGTTAAAAAATACACTATCCTAAAAGAGGTCCTCAACACACACCAACTGTACCTCAAGGACAAAAAAACGGAAAAAGCTTACAAGGGATGAAAATGACTATTGTAATGGTTGTATTTACACGTTTTCACACACGTTTGACCAGATCCAGATTGACACCCACTCCAAACCTTCTGACCCTCACTCCACCAAACAGCATGTCTGACATCTCCAGTGTCTCCAGCAATGAAGTGGACCCTCCTACGGAAGGGACCTCATCCATCATCTTTATTAGAAGAACTGGCAAGGTACAGAAAAAGTGTACGGCACAACTACAACAGATCAGGTCCAAACTTAAAACAACCAGGAGGGGAGGGAAGAAACACGGGTCCGGACACAAGGGAAGGCATGACAACACGCTCAATCTCAAAGAATCAGAGAACATGAGTGCAAGTTCCATACCAGGTGTTAACAATACCGTTCAGGGTACTGTGCAAGTCATCAATCTGTCCACTTATACTCTTTCCCAAGCAAAGGCCTGGGTTTCTGTCCTGTTTTGAGACCCGACTTCACTGATATACTTATTGACTTGTTCAAATACATTTGTCGCCTAAAACTAAGGAAATTCTTCATGGATAAACCACCACCTCTAGGAACTTTGACATATCGTCACTCAAAAGTAAAAGATCAATTAGGGTTGTGCAGGACATTCATATGTTATTGTCTCTAGATACTATGACATCTTCAACTCCTAGCCTGAACAAACTTTTTGAACATTTAGACATCCAGCCCAACCTGGATTTAGACAGTGGATTGAGACCTAAATCCACTTTTATGCCCACATTACCTCCTGACAACAATATTGGCATTTTCTACAAAGCAGTAAGCGCAGATCTGTTCACTATGGAGGATAGCCACAATACCAGGGGTTTGAGTTATAAGAACAATTTAACCTCAACAGAACTCAGAGCACTCAACAAGCTCACTACCTGCACTGACATTGTAATAAGAGAGGCTGACAAGGGTGGTGATGTGGTATTGATGGACAGGACGGATTACATGTCTGAAATCGATAGACAACTAGGAGACACGAATGCATACATACGTCTTCCTGACAATCCTCTGACGTTGATTACCAACACAATAGGCGACTGTCTTATTGGAGAAACTCCTGTCTCATCTCAGACTATGAGTACAGATACATGCACAACACCACACCTCGAGCACCATGCATCTACATATTACCCAAAGTGCCCAAAACAGGGATCTTTCCGCCGGGTAGACCAATTATCTCAGGCATAGGATCACCCACAAAACACATTTCCGAATATATCGATTCCTCCCTACAACCATTGGTACGTACCCTTCCCTCTTTCATCCAGGATACAAGGGATTTGCTTTGCCAACTAGCGGACATTGACTGGACGAATGACTGTTGCTTCGTAAGCTTGGATGTAAACTCTTTGTACACCTCTGTCCCACTGGAACGGGGACTAGAGGCCTTGTCTATGGCACTCTCTAGCAGAGATGCGACACTCTATGTACACACCAACATTTTACTAGACCTCACACGACGAGTGGTAGAGAACAATGTGTTTTTACGTGACAGCCAACGGTACAAACAATCACAAGGAGCGGCAATGGAGAGCTAAATCCTCACCCTCATGTGCAAACCTTTACATGGGCCAAGTTGAAAAACTACATCTTTGGACTAACTGCCCGGCCACTATCACACAACATATCTTGTTTTGGGGGAGATGTATGGATGACATACTCACCATTTGGACATGAAACAGACAGGAACTAGAAATACTCATTGACCACCTAAATACTAACAACTACAACCTGGTCTTTACACATAAAGTAGACTGTGCTCAGATAGTATTTCTGGATCTTCTCTTATATGTTACCAACAACAAGATCTTTTCCAGAATATTTAGGAAACCCACTTCATGCAACTCTACCTTGCATGCACTCAGCACACACCCTCGCTCCCAGATGAAGGCCTTCCAATATGGCGCAATGATCAGAACCAGACGCAACTGCAGTGATAATGAGGTATTTTCACTAGAAATGGAACAGCTGGCACAACGCTTCAGGAATAGGGGGTACTCGGAAGAAACAGTCTCCACAGCGAGTAAACATATAGCTTCCAGAAACGTAACACCCTACTTATCAGGGGACATGAGAAAACCCACAAAAATAAGAGAAAGGACATTTCTCTTATTACTCGGTACAGTCCTGTGAGCAATCATTTGTTCTGCATTTTAAAGAAACACTGGCATCTGCTACTCTTGGATGCGAGGCTTGGGTCTGTTGTAGGGAAGACACCATCAGTCACTCAAAGTAGAGGACAAACTCTAAGAAACATTCTATGTCCTAGTTACATAGCACCACTCACACCACTTCACCCGCCTATGTGGTTACCTACTAAACCTGTGGGTTTCTCTAAATGTGGCTCCTGCATTTCTTGCCAATTCGCTCTCAACAAAACCTTGACTTTCTGACATAACACAGGATACACTCACTATATTAGACAGTTCATTAACTGCAATACTAGGTACACAGTCTACTGTATCATGTGTGCTTGTGGACTAATCTATGTGGGGAGCACCATTCTTCCTCTGGAAGAACGTATCCAAGAACATGTTAGAGCCATCAGGAACTACAACTCGGGCCACCCTCTTGCTGTACATTTCAACTCACTACATGGCAAATCAAATATTCCGAATATCAGGTTCCATGGCATCGCCCAGGTCATTGCATCCCCAAGACTGGGCGACAAGGAACTACGCAAATGTGAAGCTAAATGGATACTTAGATTACGCGCCGTGGAAAAAGGTTTCAATTTCGACAAGGAACTGCATGTGTTCCTGTCTTAGTAACTTACTGTTGCGACATATTGCTATGTGCTCTCATATTTGTTTATGTTTTTTAGCTCTGTCATTTTGTACACACCGTGTATGACACTATCTTGTTAACAGATTCATCGGTTGAGCTTTTTTAGACATTGCATGTAATTGACTATGGGTTATACTGACTATATCTAATATCACTAGTCTTGTAGTTAGAGCCCAATTAGGTCGCACAAATTCCAGTAAGCTTTTCGTGTATGCTATATAATTGATTAGCAAATATTACTTCTTCTACGGCTATTTGCATGTGGGTTTCCCATAATTTTGGATTTACATCTGACCAGCTCACTCTTTTGGATGGAAATGCATGGCTTACATACACTGAATGGACTTCTTTTTCTACATTTCAATCTTTCAAACTGTTTATTTTCTGCATCTGACCCTTAGTGCCTGTACTCCCTGCGTGGGGATTCCCCATCGCTTTGGACATGCATCTCGCCATTATATTTTGAACAGTTCGTTGCTTTGTACTAACTGGACTCTAATGCTTACTTACTTGCTTCCTTCCCAATATGGCAGCCGCTTCTACCCACTCTGTGCAAATGGCTCTTGCTGAGCTAGCTCCTATTCATTACAGACTTAGGGGGTCATTCTGACCCCGGCGGTCATGGACCGCCGGGGCCAGGGTTGGCGGGAGCACCGCCAACAGGCTGGCGGTGCCCCGCAGGGCATTCTGACCACGGCGGTTTGGCCGCGGTCAGATGCGGAAAACCGGCGATCTCCCGCCGGTTTTCCGCTGCCCATTAGAATCCTCCATGGCGGCGCAGCTCGCTGCGCCGCCATGGGGATTCTGACAGCCCATACCGCCATCCTGTTCCTGGCGGTTCTCCCGCCAGGAACAGGATGGCGGTATGGGTTGTCGTGGGGCCCCTGGGGGCCCCTGCAGTGCCCATACCAATGGCATGGGCACTGAGGGGCCCCCGTAAGAGGGCCCCACTTTGTATTTCAGTGTCTGCTTTGCAGACACTGAAATACGCGACGGGTGCCACTGCACCCGTCGCACCTTCCCACTCCGCCGGCTCAATTCTGAGCCGGCGTCCTCGTGGGAAGGGTCTTTTGCACTGGGCTGGCGGGTGGCGTTTTGGCGGTCGCCCGCCAGCCCAGTGCAAAAGCCAAAATACCCTCAGCGGTCTTTCGACCGCGGAGCGGTATTTTGGAGGGGGGAACTCTGGCGGGCGGCCTCCGCCGCCCGCCAGGGTGAGAATCACCCCCAAAGTTCGTTGCTTATGTCAACAATATGGCCGCTACTTATACTGCTCGTATACTGAGTGTTCTCAAGTCTTACCTAAGTGGGGTTTGTGTTTTCTAAATATAACCAACATATAGATACCACCACTCTTGAGTAATGTAGTTTTTGGACACACCACCAGGCCGGCACACGGCCTTGGGCGGGCTGCCTACGCAATAGCCTTATCGCTCCATACTTTCCAATAACGCTATTCTTTAACGCTATCCTCTAAATTATAATTAGTACGAACTTTTTAATTACTGGGTTTCCTTACTAAGAACTTGCCCTCACCTTTAGATTTGAAGAACTACGTATTTATGTAATACGTAACAGCCTTTCTTTGGCAGGTTTTTCTCTTTACATTTTAATAACACACCACCGCTCTTATAGTGGTTTTCACCACTTGCCCTTGTCCCTGTCTCAGAGCCTGACTTACTTACCAAGGTTCTCCTGCCTCATCGCTTACATAAGACTTCACTACGTTCGTTATACACTATACTTTTATCTTGGGACACCGGAACCACGTACCTGTTCAACTATTTATTAGGATACACATGCAGGTACTTCTATTCCTTATTCTTTGCTCTTTCCATACCCTTTTCAGTAAGGGTTACTTACCTTATCTCCCCTTTTTTGTTTGGGCTCTCCATCTCCCCATCCCTACAGACAGCGCAATTGCTTCATCTCTTCTGACTGACACTTGATTTCTCATTGATAGTCTCGGTAGGTATCGATTCTCTCCAGCTTCAATTACGTCTCTGCACTCTCACGGTTACAGTGGTACACTCAATACTTGTGGCTCTTTTTCCACTTTTTGGGTTCACTTTCACTACATTACACACCCTTTCTGGAAAAAATTTGGTGGTCTGTGTTTGGGCTACACTGTTTTTTGGCACTTTACCCACTTTTTCACGCTTTTGCACACTCAGGATTGTCCATGCCTAACTCATGTTTTGGTTACCTAATATCATATCTTTGCTTGACTTAATAATTTGCACCCCCTTTCTTCATGTCTGTATTTCTCACATGTCACAATTTTGGCTATAAATATGCCATTTCCTTTTTTTACAATGTGAAGCTAATTTTTGTGTACCATATATTCTTTACAGCCTTGAAAAAGTCACTGTGTGACGAAACACGTGTTGGCTGTGCTTGTTTGGCTGTACATACTGGTACACAACTCTTGACCCAATTAAACATCTCTCTGGAACACTAAGAAGAGGACTAAGAAGAGGACTATACTATTCATTATCATATGTGTATTACCTAAACCTACTTTTGTACTTTACAACTATATATGCGCCGTGACCTGTGGTCATATCTACGCATGCAGAAGGACTTGTCTGTCTGAATCATGGTCTTGTCTGATTTTAGAAAAGCTTTTAGGGTTAGAAGAACACATTTCAGTTGCAAAAGATTGAAATTTAACCTTTTTTCTCAAGCTCCAACAATTCCTTTGGACAGAGGTGATTTTCTCCTCCGATGATGCATTTTTTCTTTTTACTTGTGTCTATCCTCACTCCCAATTAAGTTACACTTCGGACTGGTTTTGGACCGATTATTCTGGGTTGATATTTAGGCCTAGTTTTTGCAGGAGATTGACTGTGATCTGAAAATCGTGGGCTGTGGTATTTAGGGGAGTTTGCTTTTATAAACCAGTCATCTATATATGGGTAAACAAAAATCCTGTTTTTTCTGAGATGCATTTTGAGAATGTTCTTGGGACAGATTTTAGTCTAAAATCAAAGATGATATATTGATAGGGATTTTTCCTATGAGGAGTAACAGGTATTTTCAGTCGTGCTTTGCTGTTGGAATGTGACTATAAACATCTTCAAAGTCTATGGAGCAGCGACAATTTTTTCTTTTGTGGTGGACAAAATTGGTGAAGTGTCAACATTCTGAGTGCTTTGTTTTTTAATGCATTTGTTGAGAAAACGCAGATGTAGTACTGGACGATGTCCAGTTGTTCGGCCGTTTTTGGGGACTAGAAAACACCTGAGGTAAACCTATTTCTTTCTTTGACGGATTTACTCGGCCCGTAGAATATGGGATTCTTGCACCAGCAGCAAGAGTAGGAAGTTGAGCCTTGTTTTATAGTGGATGAAATAGTCCCTTTCCGTAGTGTTCGTCTGTTATTGTTTTCCACTCTTCCAAGTGGTATGCCAGCACTCTCCCCATAGGAGTTGGGAGCTGTCAGTGGTGGTGTTAGAGGATCATTGGCAATTGCCAGATGAGTTTCTCCCTCTAGAATGTGAATTTCTGGGAGATGGCAGTTTTTTCTTTTGATACTGACACTGGTATTGCTGTTCCTGTCCTTTTTTTTGCGGCTAAGGCCGTTTTTGATGTTGCACTTCATGTTTCGTACCGAGCATCGTTTTGTCCGTCTAGTGGTCAAACAGGGCTATACTTGAAAAAGGGGAGGTTAGCGATTTTGAGTTGCACCTCTGGTTCCAGGATTCTAAGTTGCAGCACTAACTCCAAATCACCTAATCATATCTCTATGGTTTCTCCCAGGAAGTGTTGTGACACGTATGTTTTTCCAATGTGTTGATGCTCATCCTCACATTTTCTTCCTAGTGATACCAAATCTCTTGCTTTCCCCCTAAGGAGCAGCAGTTGATTCGGGATCTGTGGGATGTTTTCATCTCACAGCTGTGACAATGACTGAATCAGACTATTTGAGATATTCTGGATCTGTCTGCGTTGGTTTGTATTTTTTCAGTAGGCGTGGAGTTGTTGATTGAGAAACTTGTCTGTCCTCTGCTATTTCTAGAAATCTTGAGGCTAATTGTAAGAGAGGGGGGGGTGCTGCTCATGGAAGGTAATAGTGTCATCTATTGGAGACACACTGGAAGGCGATAGACCTGGTGATGTAGGAGCGTATGAAGACAGATCCGATATGTGCATGGCGATCTGGACCTGGTGTCAGATCCTGAACTTCTTCTAAGGGAGGCTCTTGGAGATGTACTTCTAGGTGTTTGCCGAGTAGGTGGTTTTCACTTGTGTATCAATGACATTGAAGTGGCCTTTGACATCTTTCTTGGAGGTGATAAGCCGGCGATGTATGTCGTTGTCTGGATGTTGAATTTGGTCAGTGTTACAAGGGGGACACTCTCTGGATGGCAAACATGTTGGCTCTGATGGGCTTGATGTCTCTCTTGGTTCGATCTATGGTGACGTTGAGGATGATGTTGTTTTTCTTTATTCATTTTCTCTTTTGACCGACCTCTGTGCCTTTTGAAAGAGAGTGTGATGTAGATTGCGGAGCTGATCTGTCTAGGTCATTCTTTTCTTTCTCTCTTCCTCAACTCTCATATCTTCTAACATGCCTCTCAGTCTTATTCCTTCTCTGTCCTTTGGTGTTCTTTTTGACATCTTTTTAGAGATATCACATTCTGGGACAGAATGAGAGTCAAGCAAGCAAACTATCTGGTTTTAAAGGCAAAATAGTCTCAAACATGTGTTGAGATCCTTCTCTCACAAGCTGCAAAAACTAACTTGGCCAGAAAGGCAGCTGGCAGTACAGTGTGTTGTGGAAGGGGCCCCTCCAAGGCACCTGGCAGGACAGGCTCATTTTTCAACTTTCCTATCAGGGGTTAATTTAAACCAAAGGGCCTGCATTTTACCTTCATGATTCCTTTTAAAAAACATTCTTTTTCTCTCTGCACATGTGTGCAGCAAAGCAATTCTATGAATATAAAAACAAACTATTTATTGGAACAGTCAGGGAAAACAAAGCCTCTGATGGTCTCCATCCCACAGATATCTGTGTAAGAACTATGGACAAAAGAGTTTCTTTACATGCTATTTTATTCCAGGAAAGAACCACATAAAAACAATTTCCATGATTCACACACGTTGTGGGGAATTATTTGAGTGTTTATGACTATCAATGAAGATCGTGCGATGCAGAAGGTATTTTTTGCTAACTTTGGGGATAGTGAAAAACCATTAAACTCAAAGCCCTCTGAATGAAGCAGGAAAACTGCTATGGTCATCACCAAAACTATACCTGACTTTAAGACCGTAATCCTGCAAGAAGAACCAAATTAAAAAGCACACACTGGAGACTTTTCATAGTTAATTGTGGTGTTGAGTCATATTTATTGGTCATTTCACATTATATCGTGCAAGAGTCCAGGGAACAGTTCCAAAGATGAAGATTGAAAGGTGAGCAGTGAATAATTTCAGTTCTTAGGAGCTAGACTCGGAAGTCGACCACCTGCTTAATGTTTCTGGAACCTTAGCACTGCAAGAACAAATCTGGATTCAGAGAAGAAGAGACACAAATTAAACTGGGACTTGACTATGCCAAAAAAAGGAAAACCCATTTCGGAAGTTGAATGCATAGCTATGAAAAGAGTATGCTGCCTTGTGCGCACAAAGTTCACAAATAAGATGCAGTACACTTCTACTTCTTCATACCACAAATACAATTGACGGCAGCATTCTGAATCATCTGAAAATGACGTGTGTTGCTGGAACCACAAAACACAGGGCATTCCCAAAGTCCAATGTCACGCATAAAGCAGTCTAGCAATAAAGTATGCACATCTTAAGAAAAAAACAGAAATGTCTTTATTAGACAAAGGCAGTAACAACCAATGCATTCCAGTGAGTTACGTTTATCCGAGTGGCAAGTCCTGCAAGATCTCCCTACCCTCGACCACCATCACCACCACCCAGCCAGTGAAAAATGGCAGACTTGTCTTCCACAGACACATCCTTATAAATTACACAACACACAACCCTTTAGGAAAATTAAACTTTTATTTCTTTTGTGCCAACACAACCAGTTTGAAAATGGACATTTTATATATAGGGATATTTGGTTTGGATGACCATTTAGTGGTGAAGCAAATGTGAGTGAAGGATCATTAATGGAAATCACTGACCAGCAGACGGTGTGATAACCAGGCCTAGGACAAGGCTTCTCTCCAGAAGAGTGAGGGATCATTACTGGAAGTCACTGACCCCCCACACACTGTGTGATAACCGGTCCTCATACAAGGCTTGTCTTCAGACGAGTGAGGATTCATTACTGGAAGTCACTGACCCACACACGGTGTGATAACCAGGCTTACGACAAGCCTTCTCTTCAGAAGAGCGAGGGATCATTAATGGAAGTCACTGACCCCCCACACACTGTGTGATAACCGGTCCTCATACAAGGCTTGTCTTCAGACGAGTGAGGATTAATTACTGGAAGTCACTGACCCACACAGTGGTTGATAACCAGGCCGAGGACAAAGCTTCTCTTCAGAAGAGTGAGGGGTCATTGATAGAAACCACTGACTCACGCACTGTGTGATAACCAGGCCTAGGACAAGGCTTCTCTTCAGGAGAGTGAGGGATCATTAATAGAAGCCACTGACCCCCCACACACTGTGTGATAATCAGGCCTAGAACAAGGCTTCTCTTCAGGAGAGTGAGGGGTCATTAATGGAAGTTACGAACTCACACACTGTGTGATAACCAGGCTGAGGACAAAGCAAACAAAATTCATTTACATGTTTTGGGGAGTATTATAGATGGCAGATGGCAGATGGAGTCCAATTTTGAAATGCTTGCTCAGCATAGGAAAGGAGGAAAAAGAGACTAATTGCTCTAAAATGTGATACAGTTAGAACAAATCATGATATTATAAAATGTACAAAATAACGTAAAATAATGTAAAATGTTAATACGAGATGTATGTTGAGTTGTAATACAATAATCCAGCTGGGGCTTGGCGCAGGTGGCATTAGAGAGAGTTCAGTATCGATAAAGTTACTGTTCTCATCAGGGTGAGGCACTGTCTAGTCTTGATGGAGTGACTGCACTTTGCTGGGCTTCGTTGTGGGTATTTGTTTCTGGCATTTGAAGGTGGCGAATCAGAAGGGTTGAGTCTGGATAGCGTGATCACCCTCAGGAGGAGTCTGGAACAGGAGGCGGTGGAGGAGTTGAGTCTCAATAGTGTGACTTGTGTCAGCAGGCAGCTTGTTATAGGTTACGTTAGAGGGGTCCGGTCTGAATAGCGTGACTGCTCAAAGAAGGACCCCTCTTTGGATGTTTCTAGGAATGACGACAGGTTCTTCGCTAGAGATGTTACTCGCTCTCCTTCTGGGATGATGGAGGGAGGAGTGCTATGAATGTATAATAATCAAAATGGGTGTTCAAGAGGGAATGATGAAAGTTACCAAACCACAGTGACTTCAGGCACTAACACCTGTGAGTAGGTAAAGTTCCAGGTCTGGATCACATCTCCTAGAACTTGCAAATAGTAATCCTGGGAAGTAGTTCACTCCTGTTTTGGGAATTTCCTTCACTCATTTTTACCAATTCAATACCTGATTTATGTTGGAAAGCTGGGAAATTCCTATTTGTGTCTTGGCATGCCTCTTGTTCATAATCATTATAAATACCACCTGCTGCAGACTGTCAGAGAGCAAGTCACAAGTACCAACAAGGGCGACATTCGACTCCTTATCTTACTCTTTACTACTAACACATGCCCTGGCACGCCTCTTGTTCATAATTCTTATAAATGCCAACTGTAGCATTGTCAGAGAGTGAGTCAGAAGTACCAACGAGGACGACCTTTGAGTGCTGATCCTACTCTTTACTACTAACACATGTTGTGGCACGCCTCTCGTTCATAATCCTTATAAATACCACCCGCTGTGGATGTCAGAGAGCGAGTCACAAGTCCCATCGTGGGCGACGTTGGAGTGCTGAGCCTACTCTTTACTACTAACTCATGTCCTGGCACGCCTCTTGTTCATAATCCTTATAAATACCACCCGCTGTGGACTGTCAGAGAGCGAGTCACAAGTACCAATGAGGGCTACATTCAACTCCTTATCCTACTCTTTACTACTAACACATATCCTGGCATGCCTCTTGTTCATAATCCTTATGAATACCACCTGCTGCACACTGTCAGAGAGCGAGTCAGAAGTACCAACAAGGGTGACATTCGAGTGCTGATCCTAATCTTTACTACTAACACATGTCGTGGCACACCTCTCTGACATAATCCTTATAAATACCACCCACTGTGGATGTCAGAGAGCGAGTCACAAGTACCATTGAGGGCGACGTTCGAGTGCTGAGCCTACTCTTTACTACTAACTCATGTCCTGGCAAGCCTCTTGTTCATAATCCTTATAAATACCACCCGCCATGGACTGTCAGAGAGCAAGTCACAAGTACCAATGAGGGTGACATTCAACTCCTTATCCTACTCTTTACTACTAACACATATCCTGGCACGCCTCTTGTTCATAATCCTTATAAATTCCATCCGCTGTGGACCGTCAGAGAGCGAGTCACAAGTACCAACGAGGGCGACATTCGAGTGCTGATCCGACTCTTTCCTACTGACACATAGCCTGGCATGCCTCTTGTTCATAATCCTTATGTATACCACCTTCTGCACACTATCAGAGAGCGAGTCAGAAGTACCAACAAGGTGACATTCGAGTACTGATCCTAATCTTTACTACTAACACATGTTGTGGCACGCCTCTCGTTCATAATCCTTATAAATACCACCCGCTGTGGACTGTCAGAGAGCGAGTCACAAGTACCATCGAGGGCGACGTTCGAGTGCTGAGCCTACTCTGTACTACTAACACATGTCCTGGCACGCCTCTTGTTCATAATCCTTATAAATACCATCTGCTGTGGACCGTCAGAGAGCGAGTCACAACTACCAACGAGGGCGACATTCAACTCCTTTTCCTACTCTTTAGTACTAACACATGTCCTGGCATGCCTCTTGTTCATAATCCTTATAAATACCACCTGCTGCAGACTGTCAGAGAGCAAGTCACAAGTACCAACAAGGGCGACATTCGACTCCTTATCTTACTCTTTACTACTAACACATGCCCTGGCACGCCTCTTGTTCATAATTCTTATAAATGCCAACTGTAGCATTCAAATCAAAAACATTTATAAAGCGCGCTACTCACCCGTGAGGGTCTCAAGGCGCTAGGGGGAGGGGGTTACTGCTGCTCGAAGAGCCAGGTCTTGAGTTGCCTCCGGAATGCGAGGTGGTCCTGGGTGGTCCTGAGGTTGGTGGGGAGGGAATTCCATGTCCTGGCCGCCAGGTAGGAGAAGGATTTCCCACCCGCCGTGGTGCAGCGGATGCGAGGGACGACGGCGAGTGCGAGGTTGGCGGAGCGAAGTTGACAGGTGGGCGTGTAGAAACTGAGGCGACGGTTGAGGTATTCGGGTCCCTTGTTGTGGAGGGCTTTGTGTGCGTGGGTGAGGAGCGGAAGGTGATCCTTTTGTTGACGGGAAGCCAGTGTAGGTGTCTCAGGTGGGCGGAGATGTGGCTGTTGCGGGGTATGTCGAGGATGAGGCGGGCTGAGGCTTTTTGTATTCGCTGCAGACGTTTCTGGAGTTTAGCGGTGGTTCCTGCGTATAGGGTGTTTCCGTAGTCCAGGCGGCTCGTGACGAGGGCGTGGGTCACAGTCTTTCTGGTGTTGGCGGGGATCCAACGGAAGATCTTTTGGAGCATGCGGAGGGTGAGGAAGCAGGAAGATGATACGGCGTTGACTTGTTTGGTCATGGTGAGAAGTGGGTCCAGGATGAATCCGAGGTTGCGTGCGTGGTCTGAGGGGGTAGGTGCGGTGCCAAGGGCCATGGGCCACCAGGAGTCGTCCCAGGCGGACGGGGTGTTTCCGAGGATGAGGACTTCCGTTTTGTCTGAGTTCAGTTTCAGACGGTTGAGTTTCATCCATTCTGCGACGTCTTTCATTCCATCTTGCAGGTTGGTCTTGGCGCTGGTGGGGTCCTTGGTGAGGGAGAGTATCAGCTGAGTGTCGTCGGCGTAGGAGGTGATGTTGATGTTGTGTTTGCGTACGATGTTGGCGAGGGGGCTCATGAAGACATTGAAGAGAGTCGGGCTGAGCGAGGAGCCTTGTGGGACGCCGCAGATGATCTCGGTGGGGTCTGAGCGGAACGGTGGGAGGTAGACTCTTTGGGAGCGGTTGGAGAGGAAAGAGGTGATCCAGTCCAGGGCCTGTCCTTGGATACCGGTGGAGCGGAGGCGGGATATTAGGGTTCGGTGGCAGACGGTGTCGAAGGCAGCCGAGAGGTCGAGGAGGATGAGGGCGACTGTTTTTCCGTTGTCCATCAGAGTTCTGATGTCGTCTGTGACTGAGATGAGGGTGGTTTCTGTGCTGTGATTGGCTCGGAATCCGGACTGAGAGGGGTCGAGTAGGTTGTTGTCTTCAAGGAAGTTGGTAAGTTGCTTGTTGACGGTCTTCTCTATGACTTTGGCAGGGAAGGGGAGGAGTGAGATGGGGCGGAAGTTCTTCAGGTCGCTGGGGTCCGCCGTAGGTTTCTTCAGTAGGGCGTTGACTTCTGCGTGTTTCCAGCTCTCGGGCAGGTGGCAGAAGCAAACGAGCTGTTGATGATGGTCTGGAGATGCGGGGCGATGATGTCGTCGGCTTTGTTGAAGATGAAGTGTGGGCAGAGGTCCGAGGGGGCACCGGAGTGGATGGAGTTCAGGGTAGCTTTGGTCTCCTCCGTGCTGATGTGAGTCCAGGCGTTGAGGGTGATGGCTGGGGTTGTAGGTTCTGTGGTGGTTGGCTGGGTCTGGTGTCCGAAACTGTCGTGTAGGTCGGTGATCTTACGATGGAAGAAGGTGGCGAGGGAGTTGCAGAGGTCTTGTGAGGGCTTGATGGTGTTGGAGTTGGCGTTAGGATTGGAGAGCTCTTTGACAATGTTGAAGAGTTCTTTGCTGTTGTGAGTGTTCTTGTCCAGTCTGTCTGTGAAGGAAGTTCTTTTAGTGGCGCGGATCAGTAGGTGGTGTTCGCGGGTGGCGTTTTTGAGGGCAGACATGTTTTCTGCGGTGTGGTCCTTGCGCCAGGCTTTCTCGAGGGTGTGGCAGGTTTTTTTTAGATTCCTTGAGGGTGTCTGTGAACCAAAGAGGTTTCCTGGTGTTGGTCTGTCTTGGGAGGCATCTGAGGGGTGCGAGGTTGTCCGCGCAGTTGGTGATCCAATGCGTGAGGCTGAGGGCTGCGTCGTTGGGGTCGGTGGAGAAGGTGGGTTGGTTGTCGCTGAGAATGGAGAGAAGCTGTTCCGTGGGGATTTTGTTCCAATGTCTGCGTGGGATGGGTTGTGTGCGGAGGTGGAGAGTCTCGCGTCTGAAGGTGAAGTGGACACATCTGTGGTCGGTCCAGTGTATTACGGAGGAGTGGCTGAAGGATACATGGTTGCTGGAGGAGAAGATGGGGTCGAGCGTGTGTCCGGCGATGTGGGTGGGGGTGTTCACCAGTTGCTTGAGACCAAGGTTGGCGAGGTTGTCAAGCAGGGTGGTGGTGTTGGGGTCGTTGTTCTGTCCCAGGTGGAAGTTGAGGTCACCGAGGAGGATGTAGTCCGGCGAGGCAACGGTGTGCGGGGAGATGAAGTCAGTGATGGATTCGCTGAAGAGGGTGCGTGGTCCAGAGGGTCTGTAGAGGAGAGTTACTCTGAGGGTGGTCCTGGGGTCGGTGTGGATCTGGAAGTGCAGGTGTTCGGCGGCGAGGGGGGTGTCTTCAGTGGAGGTGGTGACTTTGATGGAGTGCTTGAAGACGATGGCGATTCCTCCACCGACTTGGTTGGTACGGTCTCTCCTGGAGATCTTGTAGCCGTCGGGGATGGCTATGGCGATGTCGGGGGCCGAAGAGGCGTTCATCCAGGTCTCAGTGATGAAGGCGACGTCCGGTGCGGTGGAGTCCAGGAGGTCCCATAGTTCAACGGCGTGCTTGTGGACGGAGCGTGCGTTGATCTGGATGCATTTGAGGTGGTTGTTGGCACGTGGGCTGGCGGGCGGGGTGGATTCGCTGTGGAAGGTGAGTTTGCAGGTAAGGCATGCGAAGGGTGCATGGGTGCGTTTAGGGTTGGCTTGGAAGCAGGTTCTAGAGCGCCCCGGGTTGAGGACGTGGAGGGTGTTGGGGTCGTAGCGGTGCTGTGGGGATTGGGAGTGCTGGGGGCCAGGGGTCGGGGCGCGGACCAGGCGCGGACGGGCGCAGACGGGCTTGCAATTGGCGCGCCTTTGGCGCGCCAGCGGCACGGCCGCGCAGCAGCCGCCATAAGAGGGAGGAGGGGGGGAGGAGGGGTCAGCTGGGGGTGGGAGGCGGGAGGGGGGGCGACAAATGGGAGCAGGGGGGGCGGGCCGAGCAGGAGGTGGCAGCGGGAAAGCGGAGGGTGGGGGGGTCAGGTAGAGGGGAGGGGAGAAAAGATAGGGGAGGGGGGATTACAGAAGAGGAGGAGAGAGAAGAGTCAGGAGAGAAGAGTCAAGAGAGAAGAGAGAAGAGACAAGAAGAAGAGTCAAGAAGAAGAGGAGAGAGGAGTCAAGAAGAAGAGTCAGGCAGAAGAGGAGAGACCAGAGAAGCAGAGGAGGGAAGCGTCTAGAAGATGAGGAAAAGGCCACAGAGGAAGAAAAGGAACATGCAGAGAAAAGTACAGAAGAAGAGAAGAACAAGCAGGTCGGGGTGCAGAGGAGAAAAGAAGAACACAGATGAAGAAAGAACACGCAGGTCGGGTGCAGAGGAGAAAAGAAGAACACAGATGAAGAAAGAACACGCAGGACGGGGTGCAGAGGAGAAAGGAAGAACACAGATGAAGAAAGAACACGCAGGACGGGGTGCAGAGGAGAAAAGAAGAACACAGATGAAGAAAGAACACGCAGGACGGGGTGCAGAGGAGAAAGGAAGAACACAGATGAAGAGCAAATCAGGAAGAGAGCGCGGTGAGGAAGAGGAGAAAAGAAGAAGAACACAGATGAAGAAAGAACACGCAGGATGGGGTGCAGAGGAGAAAAGAAGAACACAGATGAAGAAAGAACACGCGGGACTGGGTGCAGAGGAGAAAAGAAGAACACCGATGAAGAGCAAAGCAGGAAGAGAACGCGGTGAGGAAGAGGAGCGGGGCACAGAGGAAGAGCAGAACACGCAGCGAGTGGGCTGCAGAAGAGGAGCAGAGAGCGGAGGAAGATGGCTACCAGATGGAGGAGCAGAAACTGAAGGGAAATGGACAGCAGTGGTGCGGAGAAAGGTTGGAGGAGAGAGCGGAAGGCAGAAGACAGAAGAACAGGGAAAGAGAGGTGAGTAGCACGGGGCTGGGCGAGGGGCTGGGCGGGGGGGAGTACTTACGGTTTTAGCAGGTCCTGCTGGGAGGTGTCAGGAGCCTGGGCTGGTGGAGCTGCAGCGGCAGGGGGAGCGACCTACCGTCGGGTCAAGGGTCGCTGACTCTGCCGCACAGCGGCCGCCATAAGAGGGAGGAGGGGGGGAGGAGGGGTCAGCTGGGGGCGGGAGGCGGGATGGGGGGCGACAAATGGGAGCGGGGGGCGGGGCCGAGCAGGAGGTGGCGGCGGGAAAGCGGAGGGTGGGGGGGTCAGGTAAAGGGGAGGGGAGAAAAGATAGGGGAGGGGGGATTACAGAGGAGGAGAGGAGTCAGGAAGAACAGAAGAGGAGGAGAGAGAAGAGTCAGGAGAGAGGAGAGAAGAGTCAAGAGAGAAGAGACAAGAAGAAGAGTCAAGAAGAAGAGGAGAGAGGAGTCAAGAAGAAGAGTCAGGCAGAAGAGGAGAGACCAGAGAAGCAGAGGAGGGAAGCGTCTAGAAGATGAGGAGAAGGCCACAGAGGAAGAAAAGGAACACACAGAGAAAAGTACAGAAGAAGAGAAGAACAAGCAGGTCGGGGTGCAGAGGAGAAAAGAAGAACACAGATGAAGAAAGAACACGCAGGTCGGGGTGCAGAGGAGAAAAGAAGAACACAGATGAAAAAAGAACACGCAGGATGGGGTGCAGAGGAGAAAGGAAGAACACAGATGAAGAGCAAAGCAGGAAGAGAGCGCGGTGAGGAAGAGGAGAAAAGAAGAAGAACACAGATGAAGAAAGAACACGCAGGACGGGGTGCAGAGGAGAAAAGAAGAACACAGATGAAGAAAGAACACGCAGGACGGGGTGCAGAGGAGAAAGGAAGAACACAGATGAAGAGCAAAGCAGGAAGAGAGCGCGGTGAGGAAGAGGAGAAAAGAAGAAGAACACAGATGAAGAAAGAACACGCAGGACGGGGTGCAGAGGAGAAAAGAAGAACACAGATGAAGAAAGGACGCGCAGGTCGGGGTGCAGAGGAGAAAAGAAGAACACAGATGAAGAAAGAGCACGCGGGACGTGGTGCAGAGGAGAAAAGGAGAACACAGATGAAGAGCAAAGCAGGAAGAGAGCTCGGTGAGGAAGAGGAGAAAAGAAGAAGAACACAGATGAAGAAAGAACACGCAGGACGGGGTGCAGAGGAGAAAAGAAGAACACAGATGAAGAAAGAACACGCAGGACGGGGTGCAGAGGAGAAAAGAAGAACACAGATGAAGAGCAAAGCAGGAAGAGAACGCGGTGAGGAAGAGGAGCGGGGCACAGAGGAAGAGCAGAACACGCAGCGAGTGGGCTGCAGAAGAGGAGCAGAGAACGGAGGAAGATGGCTACCAGATGGAGGAGCAGAAAGCGAAGGGAAATGGACAGCAGAGGTGCAGAGAAAGGTTGGAGGAGAGAGCGGAAGGCAGAAGACAGAAGTACAGGGAAAGAGAGGTGAGTAGCACGGGGTTGGGCGAGGGGCTGGGCGGGGGGAGTACTTACGGTTTTAGCAGGTCTTGCTGGGAGGTGTCAGGAGCCTGGGCTGGTGGAGCTGCAGCGGCAGGGGGAGCGACCTACCCTCGGGTCAAGGGTCGCTGACTCTGCCGAGCACGGCCGCCATAAGAGGGAGGAGGGGGGGAGGAGGGGTCAGCTGGGGGCGGGAGGTGGGGCGACGAATGGGAGCGGGGGACGCTGCCGAGCAGGAGGTGGCGGCGGGAAAGCGGAGGGTGGGGGGGTCAGGTAGAGGGGAGGGGAGAAAAGATAGGGAAGGGGGGATTACAGAGGAGGAGAGGAGTCAGGAAGAACAGAAGAGGAGGAGAGAGAAGAGTCAGGAGAGAGGAGAGAAGAGTCAAGAGAGAAGAGACAAGAAGAAGAGTCAAGAAGAAGAGGAGAGAGGAGTCAAGAAGAAGAGTCAGGCAGAAGAGGAGAGACCAGAGAAGCAGAGGAGGGAAGCGTCTAGAAGATGAGGAGAAGGCCACAGAGGAAGAACAGGAACACGCAGAGAAAAGTACAGAAGAAGAGAAGAACAAGCAGGTCGGGGTGCAGAGGAGAAAAGAACAACACAGCTGAAGAAAGAACACGCAGGACGGGGTGCAGAGGAGAAAGGAAGAACACAGATGAAGAGCAAAGCAGGAAGAGAGCGGGGTGAGGAAGAGGAGAAAAGAAGAAGAACACAGATGAAGAAAACACGCAGGACGGGGTGCAGAGGAGAAAAGAAGAACACAGATGAAGAAAGAACACGCAGGACGGGGTGCAGAGGAGAAAGGAAGAACACAGATGAAGAGCAAAGCAGGAAGAGAGCGCGGTGAGGAAGAGGAGAAAAGAAGAAGAACACAGATGAAGAAAGAACACGCAGGACGGGGTGCAGAGGAGAAAAGAAGAACACAGATGAAGAAAGAACACGTAGGTCGGGGTGCAGAGGAGAAAAGAAAAACACAGATGAAGAAAGAACACGCAGGACAGGGTGAGAAGGAGAAAGGAAGAACACAGATGAAGAGCAAAGCAGGAAAAGAGCGTGGTGAGGAAGAGGAGAAAAGAAGAAGAACACAGATGAAGAAAGAACACGCAGGACGGGGTGCAGAGGAGAAAAGAAGAACACAGATGAAGAAAGAACACGCAGGACGGGGTGCAGAGGAGAAAGGAAGAACACAGATGAAGAAAGAACACGCAGGATGGGGTGCAGAGGAGAAAGGAAGAACACAGATGAAGAGCAAAGCAGGAAGAGAGCGTGGTGAGGAAGAGGAGAAAAGAAGAAGAACACAGATGAAGAAAGAACACGCAGGACGGGGTGCAGAGGAGAAAAGAAGAACACAGATGAAGAGCAAAGCAGGAAGAGAACGCAGTGAGGAAGAGGAGCGGGGCACAGAGGAAGAGCAGAACACGCAGCGAGTGGGCTGCAGAAGAGGAGCAGAGAGCGGAGGAAGATGGCTACCAGATGGAGGAGCAGAAAGCGAAGGGAAATGGACAGCAGAGGTGCGGAGAAAGGTTGGAGGAGAGAGCAGAAGGCAGAAGACAGAAGTACAGGGAAAGAGAGGTGAGTAGCGCAGGGCTGGGCGAGGGGTTGGGCGGGGGGAGTACTTACTGTTTTAGCAGGTCTTGCTGGGAGTTGTCAGGAGTCTGGGCTGGTGGAGCTGCAGCGGCAGGGGGAGCGACCTACCCTCGGGTCAAGGGTCGCTGACTCTGCTGCTCAGCGGCCACCATAAGAGGGAGGAGGGGTCAGCTGGGGGCGGGAGGCGGGCGACGAATGGGAGCAGGGGGCGGGGCCGAGCAGGAGGTGGCGGCGGGAAAGCGGAGGGTGGGGGGTCAGGTAGAGGGGAGAAAAGATAGGGGAGGGGGGATTACAGAGGAGGAGAGGAGTCAGGAAGAACAGAAGAGGAGGAGAGAGAAGAGTCAGGAGAGAGGAGAGAAGAGTCAAGAGAGAAGAGAGAAGAGACAAGAAGAAGAGTCAAGAAGAAGAGGAGAGAGGAGTCAAGAAGAAGGATCAGGCAGAAGAGGAGAGACCAGAGAAGCAGAGGAGGGAAGCGTCTAGAAGATGAGGAGAAGGCCACAGAGGAAGAAAAGGAACACGCAGAGAAAAGTACAGAAGAAGAGAAGAACAAGCAGGTCGGGGTGCAGAGGAAAAAAGAAGAACACAGATGAAGAAAGAACATACAGGAGGGGGTGCAGAGGAGAAAGGAAGAACACAGATGAAGAGCAAAGCAGGAAGAGAGCGCAGTGAGGAAGAGGAAAAAAGAAGAAGAACACAGATGAAGAAAGAACACGCAGGACGGGGTGCAGAGGAGAAAAGAAGAACACAGATGAAGAAAGAACACGCAGGTCGGGGTGCAGAGGAGAAAAGAAGAACACAGATGAAGAAAGAGCACGCGGGACGGGGGGCAGAGGAGAAAAGAAGAACACAGATGAAGAGCAAAGCAGGAAGAGAGCGCGGTGAGGAAGTGGAGAAAAGAAGAACACAGATGAAGAAAGAACACGCAGGACGGGGTGCAGAGGAGAAAAGAAGAACACAGATGAAGAAAGAACACGCAGGACGGGGTGCAGAGGAGAAAGGAAGAACACAGATGAAGAGCAAAGCAGGAAGAGAGCGCAGTGAGGAAGAGGAGAAAAGAAGAAGAACACAGATGAAGAAAGAACACGCAGGACGGGGTGCAGAGGAGAAAAGAAGAACACAGATGAAGAAAGAACACGCAGGACGGGGTGCAGAGGAGAAAAGAAGAACACAGATGAAGAAAGAACACGCAGGACGGGGTGCAGAGGAGAAAGGAAGAACACAGATGAAGAGCAAAGCAGGAAGAGAGCGCAGTGAGGAAGAGGAGAAAAGAAGAAGAACACAGATGAAGAAAGAACACGCAGGACGGGGTGCAGAGGAGAAAAGAAGAACACAGTTGAAGAAAGAACACGCAGGACGGGGTGCAGAGGAGAAAAGAAGAACACAGATGAAGAAAGAACACGCAGGACGGGGTGCAGAGGAGAAAGAAAGAACACAGATGAAGAGCAAAGCAGGAAGAGAGCGCGGTGAGGAAGAGGAGAAAAGAAGAAGAACACAGATGAAGAAAGAACACGCAGGACGGGGTGCAGAGGAGAAAAGAAGAACACAGATGAAGAAAGAACACGCAGGTCGGGGTGCAGAGGAGAAAAGAAGAACACAGATGAAGAAAGAGCACGCGGGACGGGGTGCAGAGGAGAAAAGGAGAAAACAGATGAAGAAAGAACACGCAGGTCGGGGTGCAGAGGAGAAAAGAAGAACACAGATGAAGAAAGAGCACGCGGGACGGAGTGCAGAGGAGAAAAGGAGAACACAGATGAAGAGCAAAGCAGGAAGAGAGCTCGGTGAGGAAGAGGAGAAAAGAAGAAGAACACAGATGAAGAAAGAACACGCAGGACGGGGTGCAGAGGAAAAAAGATGAACACAGATGAAGAAAGAACACGCAGGTCGGGGTGCAGAGGAGAAAAGAAGAACACAGATGAAGAAAGAGCACGCGGGACGGAGTGCAGAGGAGAAAAGGAGAACACAGATGAAGAGCAAAGCAGGAAGAGAGCGCGGTGAGGAAGAGGAGAAAAGAAGAACATAGATGAAGAAAGAACACGCAGGACGGGGTGCAGAGGAGAAAAGAAGAACACAGATGAAGAAAGAACACGCAGGACGGGGTGCAAAGGAGAAAAGAAGAACACAGATGAAGAGCAAAGGAGGAAGAGAACGCGGTGAGGAAGAGGAGCGGGGCACAGAGGAAGAGCAGAACACGCGGCGAGTGGGCTGCAGAAGAGGAGCAGAGAGCGGAGGAAGATGGCTACCAGATGGAGGAGCAGAAAGCGAAGGGAAATGGACAGCAGAGGTGCGGAGAAAGGTTGGAGGAGAGAGCGGAAGGCAGAAGACAAAAGTACAGGGAAAGAGAGGTGAGTAGCGCAGGGCTGGGCGAGGTGCTGGGCGGGGGGAGTACTTACGGTTTTAGCAGGTCTTGCAGGGAGGTGTCAGGAGCCTGGGCTGGTGGAGCTGCAGCGGCAGGGGGAGCGACCTACCCTCGGGTCAAGGGTTGCTGACTCTGCCACGCAGCGGCCGCCATAAGAGGGGGGAGGAGGGGTCAGCTGGGGGCGGGAGGCGGGAGGGGGGTGACGAATGGGAGCGGGGGGCGGGGCCGAGCAGGAGGTGGCGGCGGGAAAGCGGAGGGTGGGGGGTCAGGTAGAGGGGAGGGGAGAAAATATAGGGGAGGGGGGATTACAGAGGAGGAGAGGAGTCAGGAAGAACAGAAGAGGAGGAGAGAGAAGAGTCAGGAGAGAGTAGAGAAGAGTCAAGAGAGAAGAGAGAAGAGAGAAGAGACAAGAAGAAGAGTCAAGAAGAAGAGGAGAGAGGAGTCAAGAAGAAGAGTCAGGGAGAAGAGGAGAGACCAGAGAAGCAGAGGAGGGAAGCGTCTAGAATATGAGGAGAAGGCCACAGAGGAAGAAAAGGAACACGCAGAGAAAAGTACAGAAGAAGAGAAGAACAAGCAGGTTGGGGTGCAGAGGAGAAAAGAAGAACACAGATGAAGAAAGAACACGCAGGTCGGGGTGCAGAGGAGAAAAGAAGAACACAGATGAAGAAAGAACACGCAGGACGGGATGCAGAGGAGAAAGGAAGAACACAGATGAAGAGCAAAGCAGGAAGAGAGCACGGTGAGGAAGAGGAGAAAAGAAGAAGAACACAGATGAAGAAAGAACATGCAGGACGGGGTGCAGAGGAGAAAAGAAGAACACAGATGAATAAAGAACACGCAGGACGGGTTGCAGAGGAGAAAGGAAGAACACAGATGAAGAGCAAAGTAGGAAGAGAGCGTGGTGAGGAAGAGGAGAAAAGAAGAACACAGATGAAGAAAGAACACGCAGGACGGGGTGCAGAGGAGAAAAGAAGAACACAGATGAAGAGCAAAGCAGGAAGAGAACGCGGTGAGGAAGAGGAGCGGGGCACAGAGGAAGAGCAGAACACGCAGCGAGTGGGCTGCAGAAGAGGAGCAGAGAGCGGAGGAAGATGGCTACCAGATGGAGGAGCAGAAAGCGAAGGGAAATGGACAGCAGAGGTGCGGAGAAAGGTTGGAGGAGAGAGCGGAAGGCAGAAGACAGAAGTACAGGGAAAGAGAGGTGAGTAGCGCGGGGCTGGGCGAGGGGCTGGGCGGGGGGAGTACTTACGGTTTTATCAGGTCTTGCTGGGAGGTGTCAGGAGCCTGGGCTGGTGGAGCTGCAGCGGCAGGGGGAGCGACCTACCCTCGGGTCATTGTCAGAGAGTGAGTCAGAAGTACCAACGAGGACGACATTTGAGTGCTGATCCTACTCTTTACTACTAACACATGTCCTGGCTCACCTCTTGTTTATAATCCTTATAAAAACCACCTGCTGCACACTGTCTGAGAGCGAGTCAGAAGTACCAACCAGGGTGACATTCGAGTGCTGATCCTAATCTTTACTACTAACACATGTTGTGTACGCCTCTCGTTCATAATCCTTATAAATACCACCCGCTGTGGATGTCAGAGAGCGAGTCACAAGTACCATTGAGGGCGACGTTCGAGTGCTGAGCCTACTCTTTACTACTAACTCATGTCCTGGCACGCCTCTTGTTCATAATCCTTATAAATACCACCCGCCGTGGACTGTCAGAGAGCGAGTCACAAGTACCAACGAGGGCGACATTCAACTCCTTATCCTACTCTTTACTACTAACACATGTCCTGGCACGCCTCTTGTTCATAATCCTTATGAATACCACCTGCTGCACACTGTCAGAGAGCGAGTCAGAAGTACCAACAAGGGTGACATTCGAGTGCTGATCCTAATCTTTACTACTAACACATGTTGTGGCACGCCTCTTGTTCATAATCCTTATAAATACTATCCGCTGTGGACCATCAGAGAGCAAGTCACAAGTACCAACGAGGGCGACATTCGAGTGCTGATCCGACTCTTTCCTACTGACACATAGCCTGGCATGCCTCTTGTTCATAATCCTTATGAATACCACCTTCTGCACACTGTCAGAGAGCGAGTCAGAAGTACCAACAAGGTGACATTCGAGTACTGATCCTAATCTTTACTACTAACACATGTCCTGGCACGCCTCTTGTTCATAATCCTTATAAATGCCACCCGCTGTGGACTGTAAAAGAGCGAGTCACAATTACCAACGAGGGTGACATTCGACTCCTAATCCTACTCTGTACTACTAACACATGTCCTGGCACGCCTCTTGTTCATAATCCTTATAAATACCATCTGCTGTGGACTGTCCGAGAGCGAGTCACAAGTACCAACGAGTGCAACATTCAACTCCCTATCCTACTCTTTACTACTAACACATGTCCTGGCACGCCTCTTGTTCATAATCCTTATGAATACCACCTGCTGCACACTGTCAGAGAGCGAGTCAGAAGTACCAACAAGGGTGACATTAGAGTGCTGATCTTAATCTTTACTACTAACACATGTTGTGGCACGCCTCTCGTTCATAATCCTTATAAATACCACCAGCTGTGGACTGTCAGAGAGCGAGTAACATGTACCATCGAGGGCGAAGTTCGAGTGCTGAGCCGACTCTTTACTACTAACTCATGACCTGGCATGCCTCTTGTTCATAATCCTTATAAATACCACCCGCCGTGGACTGTCAGCGAGCGAGTCACAAGTACCAACGAGGGTGACATTCAGCTCCTTATCCTACTCTTTACTATTAACACATGTTGTGGCACGCCTCTTGTTCATAATCCTTATAAATATCACCTGCTGCAGACTGTCAGAGAGCGAGTCCCAAGTACCAACGAGGGCGACATTCGACTCCTTATCCTACTCTGTACTACTAACATGTGTCCTGGCACGCCTCTTGTTCATAATCCTTATAAATACCATCCGCTGTGGACCGTCAGAGAGCCAGTCGCATGTACCAACGAGTGCGACATTCAACTCCTTTTCCTACTCTTTACTACTAACACATGTCCTGGCACGCCTCTTGTTCATAATCCTTATAAATACTATCCGCTGTGGACCATCAGAGAGCGAGTCACAAGTACCAACGAGGGCGACATTCGAGTGCTGATCCTACTCTTTCCTACTGACACATGGCCTGGCACGCCTCTTGTTCATAATCCTTATGAATACTACCTTCTGCACACTGTCAGAGAGCGAGTCAGAAGTACCAACAAGGTGACATTCGAGTGCTGATCCTAATCTTTACTACTAACACATGTCGTGGCACGCCTCTCGTTCATAATCCTTATAAATACCACCCGCTGTGGACTGTCAGAGAGCGAGTCACAAGTACCATTGAGGGCGACGTTTGAGTGCTGAGCCTGCTCTGTACTACTAACACATGTCCTGGCACACCTCTTGTTCATAATCCTTATAAATACCATCTGCTGTGGACCGTCAGAGAGCGAGTCACAAGTACCAACGAGGGCGACATTTGACTCCTTTTCCTACTCTTTAATACTAACACATGTCCTGGCACGCCTCTTGTTCATAATCCTTATAATTGCTACCCGCTGTGGACTGTAAAAGAGCGAGTCACAAGTACCAACGAGAGGGACATTCAACTCCTTTTCCTACTCTTTACTACTAACACATGTCCTGGCACGCCTCTTGTTCATAATCCTTATACATTCCACCCGCTGTGGACTGTCAGAGAGCGAGTCACAAGTACCAACGAGGGCGACATTCAACTCCTTTTCCTACTCTTTAATACTAACACATGTCCTGGCACGCCTCTTGTTCATAATCCTTATAATTGCTACCCGCTGTGGACTGTAAAAGAGCGAGTCACAAGTACCAACGAGAGAGACATTCAACTCCTTTTCCTACTCTTTACTACTAACACATGTCCTGGCACGCCTCTTGTTCATAATCCTTATACATTCCACCCGCTGTGGACTGTCAGAGAGCGAGTCACAAGTACCAACGAGGGCGACATTCAACTCCTTTTCCTACTCTTTACTACTAACACGTCCTGGCACGCCTCTTGTCCATAATTGTTATAAATACCACCCGCTGCGGACTGTCAGAGAGCGGGTCACAAGTACCAACGAGGGCGACATTTGACTCCTTTTCCTACTCTTTACTACTAATACATGTCCTGGCACGCCTCTTGTTCATAATCATTTTAAATACAACCGGCTGAAGACTGTCGGAGAGCGAGCCACAAGTACCAACGAGGACGACGTTCGAGTGCTGATCCTACTCTTTACTACTAACACATGTCCTGGCACGCCTCTTGTTCATAATCCTTATAAATACCACCCGCTGTGGACTGTCAGAGAGCGGGTCACAAGTACCAACGAGGGCGACATTCAACTCCTTTTCCTACTCTTTACTACTAACACATGTCCTGGCACGCCTCTTGTTCATAATCCTTATGAATACCACCCGCTGTGCACTGTCAGAGAGCCTGTTACAAATACCAACTAGGGCGACATTCGAATCCTTATCCTACTCTTTACTACTAACACATGTCCTGGCATGCCTCTCGTTCATAATCCTTATAAATACCATCTGATGCAGACTGTCAGAGAGCGAGTCACAAGTACCAATGAGGACGACATTCGAGTGCTGATCCTATGCTTTACTACTAACACATGTCCTGGCACGCCTCTTGTTCATAATCCTTATAAATACCATCCGCTGTACAGTGTCAGAGAGAAAGTCACAAGTACCATACGAGGTCGACATTCGAGTACTGATCTTACTCTTTACTACTCACACATGTCCTGGCACGTCTCTTGTTCATAATCCTTATAAATACCACCTGCTGTGGACTGTCAGAGAGCGAGTCACAAGTACCAATGAGGACGACGTTTGAGTGCTGATCCTACTCTTTACTACTAACACATGTCCTGGCACGCCTCTTGTTCATAATCCTTATAAATACCACCTGCTCGCACTGTCCAAGAGCGAGTCACAAGTACCAACGAGGGTGACATTCAACTCCTTGTCCTACTCTTTACTACTAACACATGAAATTATTCTGACACAAGAGGCTTAAATCTGAAAGTGATTTTATGTTTTTTAAGGTTCTTATATGGCACTACTTTATCTACTGTGATGGATGTGGAATGGAGGAGCCCAGTAGATAAAAAAAACAAGAGGTGCCCCTCGAACCAAGGGACAAAGCACCATATAAACAATAACATGTAAATCTCCTCTTATGTAATCTTTATAATACACCAATTATAAATCCACACATCGACCCAGATCTAGTGAATCGACCACATACTCAACCAAAATAAAGGAGTCCAGTACAAAGAGTTACTCATAAAGCTACGAGCACCTGGAACGGGTGAAATATGAAACTTTGATTATTTGAGGGTTGGGTTTTTGTCTAAACGTTTCTGCAAATATGATCTCAGACTAACTGAGCATTTTAGGTTTTTTTCATAATATGGGCGGCTGTTCATTGATCCTCAAAGCCTCTATCAGTAATGAAAAGGTCCTGCTTGAGCTGTTGTGATATGTAATGTAAAAGAGAATTCTGTGACTTCTTAGGATGGCTCCTAATTCCATAGCTGTATGGTACCTTAACTTTAGGTTTATAGCCACTACATTATACTTAAAAGCCCTCCTATACTGGGCCTAGATATGGGAAAGTAAGTAACCTGTACTGATAAATGTCTTTGTTATCTGACAGGCCGTGCTGAGCTTCTGGGGTGAAAGGTGACTGCATTTGTTTGAGAATCTTTGTCGTCAGTGAGTGTAAGTGATAGGTGCAGGGATCAGGGACATTTCACAGTTTATGCTGCTAGAATATGAAAAGCTGCTTGTTTCCCCTGGTAATGGCGGATTTCAAGGACTTTATGGGCCAGCATTCCTGCCGGCTGAGAGCAGGTGAGGCTGCACAGAACCCCACCACGGAGGCGCCTAAAGGCAGCACAGATAGTCCGTGGCGCAGGACGCTACTCATTTGCCCTTGGTGAGGGTGGATTTCAAAGGCTTCAAGGGCCAGAATTCCTTCTGGCTGAGAGGAAATGGGGCCACCCAGCATAGTGCCGCCTAGGAGCTTCCAATCAGCAGAGAGAGCCCGGGGTGCACCCTGTAGGAGGCTGGACTGGCTTGTAGTGAGTACCAAGGGGTACTTGCACCTTGCACCAGGCCCAGTTATCCCTTATTAGTGTATAGGGTGTCTAGCAGCTTAGGCTGATAGATAATGGTAGCTTAGCAGAGCAGCTCAGGCTGAACTAGGAGACGTGTGAAGCTACTACAGTACCACTTAGTGTCATATGCACAATATCATAAGAAAACACAATACACAGTTATACTAAAAATAAAGGTACTTTATTTTTATGACAATATGCCAAAGTATCTTAGAGTGTACCCTCAGTGAGAGGATAGGAAATATACACAAGATATATATACACAATAGCAAAAATATGCAGTATAGTCTTAGAAAACAGTGCAAACAATGTATAGTTACAATAGGATGCAATGGGGAAACATAGGGATAGGGGCAACACAAACCATATACTCCAAAAGTGGAATGCGAACCACGAATGGACCCCAAACCTATGTGACCTTGTAGAGGGTCGCTGGGACTATTAGAAAATAGTGAGAGTTAGAAAAATAACCCTCCCCAAGACCCTGAAAAGTGAGTGCAAAGTGCACTAAAGTTCCCCTAAGGACAAAATAGTCGTGTTAGAGGGAAAATGCAAGGAAAACACAAATCAGCAATGCAACAACGATGGATTCCTGACTGAGGGTACCTGTGGAACAAGGGGACCACGTCCAAAAGTCACAAGCAACTCGGAGATGGGCAGATGCCCAAGAAATGCCAACGGTTGGTGCAAAGAAGCTCTTACTAGGCTGAAGAACTGTGAATACTGCAGGTACGACAAGGGCTAGAGACTTCCCCTTTGGAGGATGGATCCCCCACGCCTTGGAGAGTCGTGCAGAAGTGTTTTCCCGCCGGATGGACGCCAACAAGCCTTGCTACACGCAAATCGTGCGTTTGGCGTTTTTGGACGCTGCTGGGGCCCAGGAGGGACCAGGAGGTCGCAAATTGGACCTGCAGAGAGAGGGGACGTCGAGCAAGACAAAGAGCCCTCACTGAAGCAGGTAGCACCCGGAGAAGTGCCAGAAACAGGCACTACGAGGATGCGTGAAACGGTGCTCGCCGAAGTTGCACAAAGGAGTCCCACGTCGCCGGAGACCAACTTAGAAAGTCGTGCAATGCAGGTTAGAGTGCCGTGGACCCAGGCTTGGCTGTGCATGAAGGATTTCCGCCGGAAGTGCACAGGGGCCGGAGTAGCTTGCAAAGTCGCGGTTCCCAGCAATGCAGCCCAGCGAGGTGAGGCAAGGACTTACCTCCACCAAACTTGGGCTGAAGAGTCACTGGACTGTGGGGGTCACTTGGACGGTGTCGCTGGATTCGAGGGACCTCGCTCGTCGTGCTGAGAGGAGACCCAAGGGACCGGTAATGCAGCTTTTTGGTGCCTGCGGTTGCAGGGGGAAGATTCCGTCGACCCACGGGAGATTTCTTCGGAGCTTCTGGTGCAGAGAGGAGGCAGACTACCCCCACAGCATGCACAAGCAGGAAAACAGTCGAGAAGGCGGCAGGATCAGCGTTACAGAGTTGCAGTAGTCGTCTTTGCTACTATGTTGCAGGTTTGCAGGCTTCCAGCGCGGTCAGCGGTCGATTCCTTATCAGAAGGTGAAGAGGGAGATGCAGAGGAACTCGGCTGAGCTCATGCATTCGTTATCTAAAGTTTCCCCAGAGACAGAGACCCTAAATAGCCAGAAAAGAGGGTTTGGCTACCTAGGAGAGAGGAAAGGCTACTAACACCTGAAGGAGCCTATCACAAGGAGTCTCTGACGTCACCTGGTGGCACTGGCCACTCAGAGCAGTCCAGTGTGCCAGCAGCACCTCTGTTTCCAAGATGGCAGAGGTCTGGAGCACACTGGAGGAGCTCTGGACACCTCCCAGGGGAGGTGCAGGTCAGGGGAGTGGTCACTCCCCTTTCCTTTGTCCAGTTTCGCGCCAGAGCAGGGGCTAAGGGGTCCCTGAAGCGGTGTAGACTGGCTTATGCAGAATTGGGCACCTCTGTGCCCAACAAAGCATTTCCAGAGGCTGGGGGAGGCTACTCCTCCCCTGCCTTCACACCATTTTCCAAAGGGAGAGGGTGTCACACCCTCTCTCAGAGGAAGTTCTTTGTTCTGCCATCCTGGGCCAGGCCTGGCTGGACCCCAGGAGGGCAGCTGCCTGTCTGAGGGGTTGGCAGCAGCAGCAGCTGCAGAGAAACCCCAGGAAGGGCAGTCTGGCAGTACCAGGGTCTGTGCTACAGACCACTGGGATCATGGAATTGTACCAACAATGCCAGGATGGCATAGAGGGGGCAATTCCATGATCATAGACATGTTACATGGCCATATTCGGAGTTACCATGGTGAAGCTACATATAGGTAGTGACCTATATGTAGTGCACGCGTGTAATGGTGTCCCCGCACTCACAATGTTCAGTGAATTGGCTCTGAACAATGTGGGGGCACCTTGGCTAGTGCCAGGGTGCCCTCACACTAAGTAACTTTGCACCTAACCTTTACCAGGTAAAGGTTAGACATATAGGTGACTTATAAGTTACTTAAGTGTAGTGTAAAATGGCTGTGAAATAACGTGGACGTTATTTCACTCAGGCTGCAGTGGCAGGCCTGTGTAAGAATTGTCAGAGCTCCCTATGGGTGGCAAAAGAAATGCTGCAGCCCATAGGGATCTCCTGGAACCCCAATACCCTGGGTTCCTCAGTACCATATACTAGGGAATTATAAGGGTGTTCCAGTAAGCCAATGTAAATTGGTAAAAATGGTCACTAGCCTGTCAGTGACAATTTGGAAAGAAATGAGAGAGCATAACCACTGAGGTTCTGATTAGCAGAGCCTCAGTGAGACAGTTAGTCACTACACAGGTAACACATTCAGGCACACTTATGAGCACTGGGGCCCTGGGTTACCAGGGTCCCAGTGACACATACAACTAAAACAACATATATACAGTGAAAAATGGGGGTAACATGCCAGGCAAGATGGTACTTTCCTACACAACCCCCCCCCCAAACGAAGGACAATAAGACTAGCCATTACCTGATGAGTCTTCATTGTCTAAGTGGAAATATCTGGAGAGTCCATCTGCATTGGAGTGGCTACTCCCAGGTCTATGTTCCACTGTATAGTCCATTCCCTGTAGGGATATGGACCACCTCAACAATTTAGGATTTTCACCTTTCATTTGTTTTAGCCAAAGTAGAGGTTTGTGGTCTGTCTGAACAATGAAGTGAGTGCCAAACAGGTATGGCCTCAACTTCTTCAGAGCCCAGACCACAGCAAAGGCCTCCCTCTCAATGGCAGACCAACGCTTTTCTCTAGGGGTCAACCTTCTACTAATAAAAGCAACAGGTTGATCCTGGCCCTCAGAATTAAGTTGTGATAGGACTGCCCCTACTCCTAATTCAGATGCATCAGTTTGGACATAGAATTTTTTAGAGTAACAAGGGCTTTTCAGGACAGGTGCAGAGCACATGGCCTGCTTCAGCTCCTCAAAAGCTTTCTGACAGTTTGCTGTCCATAATACCTTTTTAGGCATTTTCTTGGATGTGAGGTCATTAAGAGGGGCTGCAATGGAGCCATAGTTCTTAATGAACCTCCTGTAATACCCAGTGAGGCCTAGGAAGGCTCTCACCTGAGTCTGAGTGGTAGGGGGAACCCAATCAATAATAGTTTGGATTTTCCCCTGAAGTGGTGCAATCTGTTCCCCACCAACAAGGTGTCCCAGATAAACCACCTTACCCTGCCCTATCTGGCACTTTGAAGCCTTGATAGTGAGGCCTGCCTTTTGCAGGGCCTCCAAAACTTTCCATAGGTGGACCAGGTGATCATCCCAGCTGGAGCTAAAGACAGCTATATCATCCAAATATGCTGCACTGAAAGCTTCCAGCCCTTGCAGGACTGTGTTCACCAACCTCTGAAAAGTGGCAGGTGCATTTTTCAAACCAAAAGGCATTACAGTAAACTGGTAATGTCCTCCAATGGTAGAAAATGAAGTCTTAGGTTTAGCATCTTCTGACAATTTGATCTGCCAATACCCTGCAGTCAAATCAAAAGTGCTTAGATACTTGGCAGATGCCAGTGTATCTATAAGCTTATCTGCCCTGGGTATAGGGTGAGCATCAGTTTTGGTTACCAAGTTGAGACCTCTATAGTCTACACAAAACCTCATTTCCTTCTTTCCATCTTTAGAATTGGGTTTTGGTACCAGTACCACAGGAGAAGCCCATGGACTGTCAGAGTGCTCAACCACTCCTAGTTCCAACATTTTCTGAACTTCTTGCTTTATGCAGTCCCTGACATGGTCAGGCTGCCTATAGATCTTACTTTTGACAGGTAAACTGTCTCCAGTATCTATAGTGTGCTCACACCAAGAAGTGGTGCCTGGCACAATGGAGAAGAGTTCTGAAAATTGTCCTAGGAGATTTATGCAATTATCTTTCTGCTCAGCAGTAAGACAATCAGCCAAAACTACACCTTCCACAAGAGCATCTTGTTCTGTGGAAGAGAAGAGATCAGGTAGAGGATCACTGTCTTCTTTCTGTCCCTCATCTGTTGCCATGAGCAGGGTGAGATCAGCGCTGTCATAGTAGGGTTTCAGGCGGTTGACATGGAGCACCCTAAGGGGACTCCTGGCAGTGCCTAAGTCAACCAAGTAGGTGACTTCACCCTTCTTTTCAACAATTGTGTGGGGTCCACTCCATTTATCTTGGAGTGCTCTTGGGGCCACAGGCTCCAAGACCCACACTTTCTGCCCTGGTTGGTACTGAACCAAAACAGCCTTCTGATCATGCCATTGCTTCTGGAGCTCTTGGCTGGCCTGAAGGTTTTTACTGGCCTTTTTCATGTACTCAGCCATCCTTGATCTGAGGCCAAGTACATAATCCACAATATCCTGCTTAGGAGCTTTTAGAGGTTGTTCACAACCCTCCTTTACAAGTGTGAGTGGACCCCTAACAGGGTGTCCAAAAAGAAGTTCAAAGGGGCTGAAGCCCACTCCTTTCTGGGGTACCTCCCTGTAGGCAAAAAGGAGGCATGGTAGAAGGATATCCCATCTCCTGCGGAGTTTTTCAGGGAGTCCCATAATCATGCCTTTGAGAGTTTTATTAAATCTCTCCACCAGTCCATTTGTTTGTGGATGATAGGGTGTTGTGAACTTGTAAGTTACACCACACTCCTTCCACATGGCCTTTAAGTAGGCAGACATGAAATTGCTTCCTCTGTCTGATACTACTTCCTTTGGGAAGCCCACCCTGGAAAATATTCCCAGGAGGGCCTTTGCCACTGCAGGTGCTGTAGTGGTCCTTAAAGGAATAGCTTCAGGATATCTTGTGGCATGGTCCACTACCACCAAGATAAACCTATTGCCTGAAGCAGTAGGAGGGTCAAGGGGGCCAACTATGTCAACCCCTACCCTTTCAAAGGGAACCCCAACCACAGGCAGTGGGATAAGGGGTGCCTTTTGAGTGCCACCTGTCTTGCCACTGGCTTGACAGGTTTCACAGGACTTAAAAAATTCCTTTGTGTCCTCAGACATCCTAGGCCAATGAAACAATGGTACCAATCTGTCCCAAGTTTTCATTTGACCCAGGTGCCCAGCTAAGGGAATGTCATGTGCCAGTGTTAGGAGGAACTTTCTGTACTCCTGAGGAATCACTAATCTCCTGGCAGCTCCAGGTTTAGGATCCCTATGCTCAGTGTACAAGAGGTTGTCCTCCCAGTAAACTCTGTGAGAGTCACTAACATCCCCATTAGCCTGTTTGACAGCTTGCTGTCTGAGACCCTCTAATGTGGGACAGGTTTGCTGTGCCACACTCAGCTCCTCCCTGGCAGGCCCCCCTTCACCCAAAAGCTCAGCAGTGTCTGCTTCCAGCTCCTCTGGTGTAGGTTCTGCACAGGGAGGGAATTCTTCTTCCTCTGAAGTAGAATCCACTGTAGAGGGAGGGATAGTAGGAAGTGGTTTGCTTCTACTAGCCCTAGCTTTAGGGAGCACTTGGTCCATTGTTCCAGGATCCAAGCTTCCCTGTCCTTTTTGCTTTTTGGCCTGAGCCCTTGTCAAAGCAAAAATATGCCCTGGAATGCCCAGCATTGCTGCATGGGCCTCCAACTCCACATCTGACCAAGCTGATGTCTCCAAATCATTCCCTAATAGACAGTCTACAGGTAAATCTGAAGCTACCACAACTTTCTTTGGACCAGTTACCCCCCCCCAGTTGAGATTTACAACAGCCATGGGGTGGCTTTGTGTTATTTTGTGAGCATCGGTTACTTGGTACTGGTGTCCAAGTATGTGTTGTTCAGGGTGCACCAGTTTCTCAATCACCATTGTGACACTGGCACCTGTGTCCCTGTAGGCCTGGACCTCAACACCATTTATTAGGGTTAGTTGCTTGTACTTCTCCAAGTTATGGGGGCAAGCAACCAAAGTGGCTAAATCAATAGCCCCTTCAGAGACTAAAGTAGCCTCTGTGGTCTCCCTAATCAGACCAACCCCAACTAAATTACCAAAAGTGAGCCCAGCTACTCCCTTGGATTGGCTATTAGTAGGTTTGCTCCCACCACCACTGCTATTAGTAGGGACACTAGGTGTAGCAGTAGGGGTTGTAGTGGTAGGAGCTGTGGTGCCTTTCTTTGGACAACTGGGATCTGTTGTCCAATGGCCTTTTATTTTACATAAATAGCACCATGGTTTCTTTTCCTTGTTCTGATTAAAGGAGGATTTGGACCCACCACCCCCACCAGAGTGTTTTTGTGGGCTTGATGAAGACTCATTTTTAGATTTGTCCCCACCCTTGTCAGAAGACTTACCATCCTTCTTTTTGTTGCCATCTTTGTCACCCCCTGTATGAACTTTTCTGTTCACTCTTGTTCTGACCCATTTGTCTGCCTTCTTTCCCAATTCTTGGGGAGAGGTCAGATCAGAGTCCAACAAGTACTGGTGCAACAAATCAGACACACAATTATTAAGAATATGCTCTCTCAGGATTAAGTTATACAGGCTGTCATAATCAGTAACTTTACTGCCATGTAACCACCCCTCCAAGGCCTTCACTGAATGGTCAATGAAATCAACCCAGTCTTGTGAAGACTCCTTTTTCTCTCTGAACTTTATCCTGTACTGTTCAGTGGTTAAGCCATAACCATCCAGGAGTGCATTCTTAAGAACTTGGAAATTATTGGCATCATTTTCTTTCACTGTAAGGAGCCTATCCCTACCTTTTCCACTAAATGTTAGCCATAGGATAGCAGCCCACTGCTTTTGAGGGACATCCTGTACAGCACAGGCCCTCTCAAGTGCAGCAAACCACTTGTTAATGTCATCCCCCTCCTTATAAGGGGGAACTATCTTGTGCAGATTCCTGGAATCATGCTCTTTTGCAGGATGACTATGGGGAATACTGCTGCTGCCACCATGGGTATCTAAACCCAACTTCTGTCTTTCCTTCTCTAATTCTAAAGACTGTCTATCCAAATCCAGCTGTTGCTTCTTGAGCTTCAGTCTGGTTTGTTCCACTCTCAATCTATTGAGCTCCCTTTCTAACAATCTGTCATCAGGGTGGGTGGGAGGGACATTTCTAGATACAGAGGTATGATGGGAATGAACAGAAGGAGACCTGTCCCTTACAGAGGGCACCCTAACAGCTTGGCTACCAGTATAATGTGAGAGCACACCATTAGTATGGTGTGATTCAACCTCTGTACCAACTATGCTAGACTGTCTAGTAATGGGCAGGCTGAGAAGTTTCTTTCCTGAACCTTTTCCTGGGGGAGTCCCTGGATCAGATTGAGAACCATTAGCTACTTTTTCACCAGATTGGGCACTTATGGCCTTATCCTGTACTCTAAGCATATTAATTAACAGTTCTAAGGAAGGATTCTTCCCTACACTCAAACCTCTCTCTATGCAGAGACTCCTTGCTCCTTTCCAGCTAAGGTGATCATATGCAAGTTTGGACAGTTCAACATTTTGTTCCTGTGCCAGACATTTTTTAGAGAGAGTTAAAGTGATAGAAAAAGAGAAAAAAGTTTTCAGAACTTTTTGGAAAGACAGAAAAAAACTTTTTAAACTTTTAAGAACTTTTTGAAAGTTTAGAAGTACTTTTCAGCACTTAGAAAAGAGTGAAAAGAGGAAATGCAAAACTTTTTGGCTATGTGTATATACACTGACCTTGTTTTGTATATTTTTCTCTTATGAAAAGTACAATGACAAGAGTGGTAAGTAGTCTCAAGCACTTATCCCACCACTGCACAACCAATGTAGGAGGCTGGACTGGCTTGTAGTGAGTACCAAGGGGTACTTGCACCTTGCACCAGGCCCAGTTATCCCTTATTAGTGTATAGGGTGTCTAGCAGCTTAGGCTGATAGATAATGGTAGCTTAGCAGAGCAGCTCAGGCTGAACTAGGAGACGTGTGAAGCTACTACAGTACCACTTAGTGTCATATGCACAATATCATAAGAAAACACAATTCACAGTTATACTAAAAATAAAGGTACTTTATTTTTATGACAATATGCCAAAGTATCTTAGAGTGTACCCTCAGTGAGAGGATAGGAAATATACACAAGATATATATACACAATAGCAAAAATATGCAGTATAGTCTTAGAAAACAGTGCAAACAATGTATAGTTACAATAGGATGCAATGGGGAAACATAGGGATAGGGGCAACACAAACCATATACTCCAAAAGTGGAATGCGAACCACGAATGGACCCCAAACCTATGTGACCTTGTAGAGGGTCGCTGGGACTATTAGAAAATAGTGAGAGTTAGAAAAATAACCCTCCCCAAGACCCTGAAAAGTGAGTGCAAACTGCACTAAAGTTCCCCTAAGGACCAAATAGTCGTGTTAGAGGGAAAATGCAAGGAAAACACAAATCAGCAATGCAACAACGATGGATTCCTGACTGAGGGTACCTGTGGAACAAGGGGACCACGTCCAAAAGTCACAAGCAACTCGGAGATGGGCAGATGCCCAAGAAATGCCAGCGGTTGGTGCAAAGAAGCTCTTACTAGGCTGAAGAACTGTGAATACTGCAGGAACGACAAGGGCTAGAGACTTCCCCTTTGGAGGATGGATCCCCCACGCCTTGGAGAGTCGTGCAGAAGTGTTTTCCCGCCGGATGGACGCCAACAAGCCTTGCTACACGCAAATCGTGCGTTTGGCGTTTTTGGACGCTGCTGGGGCCCAGGAGGGACCAGGAGGTCGCAAATTGGACCTGCAGAGAGAGGGGACGTCGAGCAAGACAAAGAGCCCTAACTGAAGCAGGTAGCACCCGGAGAAGTGCCAGAAACAGGCACTACGAGGATGCGTGAAACGGTGCTCGCCGAAGTTGCACAAAGGAGTCCCACGTCGCCGGAGACCAACTTAGAAAGTCGTGCAATGCAGGTTAGAGTGCCGTGGACCCAGGCTTGGCTGTGCACGAAGGATTTCCGCCGGAAGTGCACAGGGGCCGGAGTAGCTTGCAAAGTCGCGGTTCCCAGCAATGCAGCCCAGCGAGGTGAGGCAAGGACTTACCTCCACCAAACTTGGGCTGAAGAGTCACTGGACTGTGGGGGTCACTTGGACGGTGTCGCTGGATTCGAGGGACCTCGCTCGTCGTGCTGAGAGGAGACCCAAGGGACCGGTAATGCAGCTTTTTGGTGCCTGCGGTTGCAGGGGGAAGATTCCGTCGACCCACGGGAGATTTCTTCGGAGCTTCTGGTGCAGAGAGGAGGCAGACTACCCCCACAGCATGCACAAGCAGGAAAACAGTCGAGAAGGCGGCAGGATCAGCGTTACAGAGTTGCAGTAGTCGTCTTTGCTACTATGTTGCAGGTTTGCAGGCTTCCAGCGCGGTGTAGGAGGCTGGACTGGCTTGTAGTGAGTACCAAGGGGTACTTGCACCTTGCACCAGGCCCAGTTATCCCTTATTAGTGTATAGGGTGTCTAGCAGCTTAGGCTGATAGATAATGGTAGCTTAGCAGAGCAGCTTAGGCTGAACTAGGAGACGTGTGAAGCTACCACAGTACCACTTAGTGCCATATGCACAATATCATAAGAAAACACAATACACAGTTATACTAAAAATAAAGGTACTTTATTTTTATGACAATATGCCAAAGTATCTTAGAGTGTACCCTCAGTGAGAGGATAGGAAATATACACAAGATATATATACACAATAGAAAAAATATGCAGTATAGTCTTAGAAAACAGTGCAAACAATGTATAGTTACAATAGGATGCAATGGGGAAACATAGGGATAGGGGCAACACAAACCATATACTCCAAAAGTGGAATGTGAACCACGAATGGACCCCAAACCTATGTGACCTTGTAGAGGGTCGCTGGGACTATTAGAAAATAGTGAGAGTTAGAAAAATAACCCTCCCCAAGACCCTGAAAAGTGAGTGCAAAGTGCACCAAAGTTCCCCTGAGGACAAAATAGCCGTGTTAGAGGGAAAGTGCAAGGAAAACACAAATCAGCAATGCAACAACGATGGATTCCTGACTGAGGGTACCTGTGGAACAAGGGGACCAAGTCCAAAAGTCACAAGCAGCTCGGAGATGGGCAGATGCCCAAGAAATGCCAACGGTTGGTGCAAAGAAGCTCTTACTAGGCTGAAGAACTGTGAATACTGCAGGAACGACAAGGGCTAGAGACTTCCCCTTTGGAGGATGGATCCCCCACGCCTTGGAGAGTCGTGCAGAAGTGTTTTCCCGCCGGATGGACGCCAACAAGCCTTGCTACACGCAAATCGTGCGTTTGGCGTTTTTGGATGCTGCTGGGGCCCAGGAGGGACCAGGAGGTCGCAAATTGGACCTGCGGAGAGGGGGGACGTCGAGCAAGACAAAGAGCCCTCACTGAAGCAGGTATCGCCCGGAGAAGTGCCAGAAACAGGCACTACGAGGATGCGTGAAACGGTGCTCGCCGAAGTTGCACAAAGGAGTCCCACGTCGCCGGAGACCAACTTAGAAAGTCGTGCAATGCAGGTTAGAGTGCCGTGGACCCAGGCTTGGCTGTGCACGAAGGATTTCCGCCGTAAGTGCACAGGGGCCGGAGTAGCTTGCAAAGTCGCGATTCCCAGCAATGCAGCCCAGCGAGGTGAGGCATGGACTTACCTCCACCAAACTTGGGCTGAAGAGTCACTTGACTGTGGGGGTCACTTGGACGGTGTCGCTGGATTCGAGGGACCTCGCTCGTCGTGCTGAGAGGAGACCCAAGGGACCGGTAATGCAGCTTTTTGGTGCCTGCGGTTGCAGGGGGAAGATTCCGTCGACCCACGGGAGATTTCTTCTGAGCTTCTGGTGCAGAGAGGAGGCAGACTACCCCCACAGCATGCACAAGCAGGAAAACAGTCGAGAAGGCGGCAGGATCAGCGTTACAGAGTTGCAGTAGTCGTCTTTGCTACTATGTTGCAGGTTTGCAGGCTTCCAGCGCGGTCAACGGTCGATTCCTTATCAGAAGGTGAAGAGGGAGATGCAGAGGAACTCGGCTGAGCTCATGCATTCGTTATGTGAAGTTTCCCCAGAGACAGAGACCCTAAGGCCCATATTTATACTTTTTGACGCTAAACTGCGCTAACGCAGTTTAGCGTCAAAAAGTTTTGCGCCGGCTAACGCCATTCTGAAGCGCCATGCGGGCGCCGTATTTATTGAATGGCGTTAGCCGGCGCAAGCAGACCGGCGCTGCCTGGTGTGCGCGAGAAAAACCACGTACACCAGGCAGCGCCGGCGTAGGGGGAAAATGGCGCATGGGCGTCTTAAAATGGGGCAAGTCAGGTTACGTCGAAAAAATCGTCGTAACCCGACTTGCGCCATTTATTTTCGACGCCCATCCCCCATCAACATGACTCCTATCATTGTAAAGATAGGAGTCATGCCCCCTTGCCCAATGGCCATGCCCAGGGGACTTCTGTCCCCTGGGCATGGTCATTGGGCATAGTGGCATGTAGGGGGGCACAAATCAGGCCCCCCTATGCCAAAAAAAAATATTAAAAAAAAATAAAAAAATACTTACCTGAATGTCCCTGGGGTGGGTCCCTCCAGCCTTGGGTGTCCTCCTGGGGTGGGCAAGGGTGGCAGGGGGGGTCCCTGGGGGCAGGGGAGGGCACTGTGGGCTCATTTTGAGCCCACTTGTCCCTTAACGCCATGCCTGACCCAGGCGTTAAAAAGCGGCGCAAATGCGCCGTTTTTAGCCACGCCCACTCCCGGGCGTCTCTTTTGCCCGGGAGTATAAATACCACGTAAAGGCCTGGGAGTCATTTTTTAGACGGGAACGCCTCCCTTGCATATCATTAACGCAAGGAAGGGGTTCACGCTAAAAAATGACGCACATTCCGGGAACTTTGGCGCTAGACGCCTCTAACGCCATAGTATAAATATGGCGTTAGTTGGCGTTAGTTTAGCGTCGAATTTGCGTCGAAAAAAACGACGCAAATTCGGCGCAACCAGAGTATAAATACGGCCATAAATAGCCAGAAAAGAGGGTTTGGCTACCTAGGAGAGAGGAAAGGCTACTAACACCTGAAGGAGCCTATCACAAGGAGTCTCTGACGTCACCTGGTGGCACTGGCCACTCAGAGCAGTCCAGTGTGCCAGCAGCACCTCTGTTTCCAAGATGGCAGAGGTCTGGAGCACACTGGAGGAGCTCTGGACACCTCCCAGGGGAGGTGCAGGTCAGGGGAGTGGTCACTCCCCTTTCCTTTGTCCAGTTTCGCGCCAGAGCAGGGGCTAAGGGGTCCCTGAACCGGTGTAGACTGGCTTATGCAGAATTGGGCACATCTGTGCCCAACAAAGCATTTCCAGAGGCTGGGGGAGGCTACTCCTCCCCTGCCTTCACACCATTTTCCAAAGGGAGAGGGTGTCACACCCTCTCTCAGAGGAAGTTCTTTGTTCTGCCATCCTGGGCCAGGCCTGGCTGGACCCCAGGAGGGCAGCTGCCTGTCTGAGGGGTTGGCAGCAGCAGCAGCTGCAGAGAAACCCCAGGAAGGGCAGTCTGGCAGTACCAGGGTCTGTGCTACAGACCACTGGGATCATGGAATTGTACCAACAATGCCAGGATGGCATAGAGGGGGCAATTCCATGATCATAGACATGTTACATGGCCATATTCGGAGTTACCATGGTGAAGCTACATATAGGTAGTGACCTATATGTAGTGCACGCGTGTAATGGTGTCCCCGCACTCACAAAGTTCAGTGAATTGGTTCTGAACAATGTGGGGGCACCTTGGCTAGTGCCAGGGTGCCCTCACACTAAGTAACTTTGCACCTAACCTTTACCAGGTAAAGGTTAGACATATAGATGACTTATAAGTTACTTAAGTGCAGTGTAAAATGGCTGTGAAATAACGTGGACGTTATTTCACTCAGGCTGCAGTGGCAGGCCTGTGTAAGAATTGTCAGAGCTCCCTATGGGTGGCAAAAGAAATGCTGCAGCCCATAGGGATCTCCTGGAACCCCAATACCCTGGGTACCTCAGTACCATATACTAGGGAATTATAAGGGTGTTCCAGTAAGCCAATGTAAATTGGTAAAAATGGTCACTAGCCTGTTAGTGACAATTTGGAAAGAAATGAGAGAGCATAACCACTGAGGTTCTGATTAGCAGAGCCTCAGTGAGACAGTTAGTCACTACACAGGTAACACATTCAGGCACACTTATGAGCACTGGGGCCCTGGGTTACCAGGGTCCCAGTGACACATACAACTAAAACAACATATATACAGTGAAAAATGGGGGTAACATGCCAGGCAAGATGGTACTTTCCTACACAACCCCCCCCCAAACGAAGGACAATAAGACTAGCCATTACCTGATGAGTCTTCATTGTCTAAGTGGAAATATCTGGAGAGTCCATCTGCATTGGAGTGGCTACTCCCAGGTCTATGTTCCACTGTATAGTCCATTCCCTGTAGGGATATGGACCACCTCAACAATTTAGGATTTTCACCTTTCATTTGTTTTAGCCAAAGTAGAGGTTTGTGGTCTGTCTGAACAATGAAGTGAGTGCCAAACAGGTATGGCCTCAACTTCTTCAGAGCCCAGACCACAGCAAAGGCCTCCCTCTCAATGGCAGACCAACGCTTTTCTCTAGGGGTCAACCTTCTACTAATAAAAGCAACAGGTTGATCCTGGCCCTCAGAATTAAGTTGTGATAGGACTGCCCCTACTCCTAATTCAGATGCATCAGTTTGGACATAGAATTGTTTAGAGTAACAAGGGCTTTTCAGGACAGGTGCAGAGCACATGGCCTGCTTCAGCTCCTCAAAAGCTTTCTGACAGTTTGCTGTCCATAATACCTTTTTAGGCATTTTCTTGGATGTGAGGTCATTAAGAGGGGCTGCAATGGAGCCATAGTTCTTAATGAACCTCCTGTAATACCCAGTGAGGCCTAGGAAGGCTCTCACCTGAGTCTGAGTGGTAGGGGGAACCCAATCAATAATTGTTTGGATTTTCCCTGAAGTGGTGCAATCTGTTCCCCACCAACAAGGTGTCCCAGATAAACCACCTTACCCTGCCCTATCTGGCACTTTGAAGCCTTGATAGTGAGGCCTGCCTTTTGCAGAGCCTCCAAAACTTTCCATAGGTGGACCAGGTGATCATCCCAGCTGGAGCTAAAGACAGCTATATCGTCCAAATATGCTGCACTGAAAGCTTCCAGCCCTTGCAGGACTGTGTTCACCAACCTCTGAAAAGTGGCAGGTGCATTTTTCAAACCAAAAGGCATTACAGTAAACTGGTAATGTCCTCCAATGGTAGAAAATGCAGTCTTAGGTTTAGCATCTTCTGACAATTTGATCTGCCAATACCCTGCAGTCAAATCAAAAGTGCTTAGATACTTGGCAGATGCCAGTGTATCTATGAGCTCATCTGCCCTGGGTATAGGGTGAGCATCAGTTTTGGTTACCAAGTTGAGACCTCTATAGTCTACACAAAACCTCATTTCCTTCTTTCCATCTTTAGAATTGGGTTTTGGTACCAGTACCACAGGAGAAGCCCATGGACTGTCAGAGTGCTCAACCACTCCTAGTTCCAACATTTTCTGAACTTCTTGCTTTATGCAGTCCCTGACATGGTCAGGCTGCCTATAGATCTTACTTTTGACAGGTAAACTGTCTCCAGTATCTATAGTGTGCTCACACCAAGAAGTGGTGCCTGGCACAATGGAGAAGAGTTCTGAAAATTGTCCTAGGAGATTTATGCAATTATCTTTCTGCTCAGCAGTAAGACAATCAGCCAAAACTACACCTTCCACAAGAGCATCTTGGTCTGTGGAAGAGAAGAGATCAGGTAGAGGATCACTGTCTTCTTCCTGTCCCTCATCTGTTGCCATGAGCAGGGTGAGATCAGCCCTGTCATAGTAGGGTTTCAGGCAGTTGACATGGAGCACCCTAAGGGGACTCCTGGCAGTGTCTAAGTCAACCAAGTAGGTGACTTCACCCTTCTTTTCAACAATTGTGTGTGGACCACTCCATTTATCTTGGAGTGCTCTTGGGGCCACAGGCTCCAAGACCCACACTTTCTGCCCTGGTTGGTACTGAACCAAAACAGCCTTCTGATCATGCCATTGCTTCTGGAGCTCTTGGCTGGCCTGAAGGTTTTTACTGGCCTTTTTCATGTACTCAGCCATCCTTGATCTGAGGCCAAGTACATAATCCACAATATCCTGCTTAGGAGCTTTTAAAGGTTGTTCCCAACCCTCCTTTACAAGTGTGAGTGGACCCCTAACAGGGTGTCCAAAAAGAAGTTCAAAGGGGCTGAAGCCCACTCCTTTCTGGGGTACCTCCCTGTAGGCAAAAAGGAGGCATGGTAGAAGGATATCCCATCTCCTGCGGAGTTTTTCAGGGAGTCCCATAATCATGCCTTTGAGAGTTTTATTAAATCTCTCCACCAGTCCATTTGTTTGTGGATTATAGGGTGTTGTGAACTTGTAAGTTACACCACACTCCTTCCACATGGCCTTTAAGTATGCAGACATGAAATTGCTTCCTCTGTCTGATACTACTTCCTTTGGGAAGCCCACCCTGGAAAATATTCCCAGGAGGGCCTTTGCCACTGCAGGAGCTGTAGTGGTCCTTAAAGGAATAGCTTCAGGATATCTTGTGGCATGGTCCACTACCACCAAGATAAACCTATTGCCTGAAGCAGTAGGAGGGTCAAGGGGGCCAACTATGTCAACCCCTACCCTTTCAAAGGGAACCCCAACCACAGGCAGTGGGATAAGGGGTGCCTTTGGAGTGCCACCTGTCTTGCCACTGGCTTGACAGGTTTCACAGGACTTACAAAATTCCTTTGTGTCCTCAGACATCCTAGGCCAATGAAACAATGGTACCAATCTGTCCCAAGTTTTCATTTGACCCAGGTGCCCAGCTAAGGGAATGTCATGTGCCAGTGTTAGGAGGAACTTTCTGTACTCCTGAGGAATCACTAATCTCCTGGCAGCTCCAGGTTTAGGATCCCTATGCTCAGTGTACAAGAGGTTGTCCTCCCAGTAAACTCTGTGAGAGTCACTGACATCCCCATTAGCCTGTTTGACAGCTTGCTGTCTGAGACCCTCTAATGTGGGACAGGTTTGCTGTGCCACACTCAGCTCCTCCCTGGCAGGCCCCCCTTCACCCAAAAGCTCAGCAGTGTCTGCTTCCAGCTCCTCTGGTGTAGGTTCTGCACAGGGAGGGAATTCTTCTTCCTCTGAAGTAGAATCCACTGTAGAGGGAGGGATAGTAGGAAGTGGTTTGCTTCTACTAGCCCTAGCTTTAGGGAGCACTTGGTCCATTGTTCCAGGATCCAAGCTTCTCTGTCCTTTTTGCTTTTTGGCCTGAGCCCTTGTCAAAGCAAAAATATGCCCTGGGATGCCCAGCATTGCTGCATGGGCCTCCAACTCCACATCTGACCAAGCTGATGTCTCCAAATCATTCCCTAATAGACAGTCTACAGGTAAATCTGAAGCTACCACAACTTTCTTTGGACCAGATACCCCTCCCCAGTTGAGATTTACAACAGCCATGGGGTGGCTTTGTGTTATGTTGTGAGCATCGGTTACTTGGTACTGGTGACCAAGTATGTGTTGTTCAGGGTGCACCAGTTTCTCAATCACCATTGTGACACTGGCACCTGTGTCCCTGTAGGCCTGGACCTCAACACCATTTATTAGGGTTAGTTGCTTGTACTTCTCCAAGTTATGGGGGCAAGCAACCAAAGTGGCTAAATCAATAGCCCCTTCAGAGACTAAAGTAGCCTCTGTGGTCTCCCTAATCAGACCAACCCCAACTAAATTACCAACAGTGAGCCCAGCTACTCCCTTTGATTGGCTATTAGTAGGTTTGCTCCCACCACCACTGCTATTAGTAGGGACACTAGGTGTAGCAGTAGGGGTTGTAGTGGTAGGAGCTGTGGTGCCTTTCTTTGGACAACTGGGATCTGTTGTCCAATGGCCTTTTATTTTACATAAATAGCACCATGGTTTCTTTTCCTTGTTCTGATTAAAGGAGGATTTGGGCCCACCACCCCCACCAGAGTGTTTTTGTGGGCCTGATGAAGACTCATTTTTAGATTTGTCCCCACCCTTGTCAGAAGACTTACCATCCTTCTTTTTGTTGCCATCTTTGTCACCCCCTGTATGAACTTTTCTGTTCACTCTTGTTCTGACCCATTTGTCTGCCTTCTTTCCCAATTCTTGGGGAGAGGTCAGATCAGAGTCCACCAAGTACTGGTGCAACAAATCAGACACACAATTATTAAGAATATGCTCTCTCAGGATTAAGTTATACAGGCTGTCATAATCAGTAACTTTACTGCCATGTAACCACCCCTCCAAGGCCTTCACTGCCTGGTCAATGAAATCAACCCAGTCTTGTGAAGACTCCTTTTTGGTCTCTCTGAACTTTATCCTGTACTGTTCAGTGGTTAAGCCATAACCATCCAGGAGTGCATTCTTAAGAACTTGGAAATTATTGGCATCATTTTCTTTCACTGTAAGGAGCCTATCCCTACCTTTTCCACTAAATGATAGCCATAGGATAGCAGCCCACTGCTTTTGAGGGACATCCTGTACAGCACAGGCCCTCTCAAGTGCAGCAAACCACTTGTTAATGTCATCCCCCTCCTTATAAGGGGGAACTATCTTGTGCAGATTCCTGGAATCATGCTCTTTTGCAGGATGACTATGGGGAATACTGCTGCTGCCACCATGGGTATCTAAACCCAACTTCTGTCTTTCCCTCTCTATTTCTAAAGACTGTCTATCCAAATCCAGCTGTTGCTTCTTGAGCTTCAGTCTGGTTTGTTCCACTCTCAATCTATTGAGCTCCCTTTCTAACAATCTGTCATCAGGGTGGGTGGGAGGGACATTTCTAGATACAGAGGTATGATGGGAATGAACAGAAGGAGACCTGTCCCTTACAGAGGGCACCCTAACAGCTTGGCTACCAGCATAATGTGAGATCACATCATCAGTATGGTGTGATTCAACCTCTGTACCAACTATGCTAGACTGTCTAGTAATGGGCAGGCTGAGAAGTTTCTTTCCTGAACCTTTTCCTGGGGGAGTCCCTGGATCAGATTGAGAACCATTAGCTACTTTTTCTACAGATTGGGCACTTATGGCCTTATCCTGTACTCTAAGCATATTAATTAACAGTTCTAAAGAAGGATTCTTCCCTACACTCAAACCTCTCTCTATGCAGAGACTCCTTGCTCCTTTCCAGCTAAGGTGATCATATGCAAGTTTGGACAGTTCAACATTTTTTCCTGTGCCAGACATTTTTTTAGAGAGAGTTAAAGTGATAGAAAAAGAGAAAAAAGTTTTCAGAACTTTTTGAAAAGACAGAAAAAAAACTTTTTAAACTTTTAAGAACTTTTTTTGAAAGTTTAGAAGTACTTTTCAGCACTTAGAAAAGAGTGAAAAGAGGAAATGCAAAACTTTTTGGCTATGTGTATATACACTGACCTTGTTTTGTATATTTTTCTCTTATGAAAAGTACAATGACAAGAGTGGTAAGTAGTCTCAAGCACTTATCCCACCACTGCACAACCAATGTAGGAGGCTGGACTGGCTTGTAGTGAGTACCAAGGGGTACTTGCACCTTGCACCAGGCCCAGTTATCCCTTATTAGTGTATAGGGTGTCTAGCAGCTTAGGCTGATAGATAATGGTAGCTTAGCAGAGCAGCTTAGGCTGAACTAGGAGACGTGTGAAGCTACCACAGTACCACTTAGTGCCATATGCACAATATCATAAGAAAACACAATACACAGTTATACTAAAAATAAAGGTACTTTATTTTTATGACAATATGCCAAAGTATCTTAGAGTGTACCCTCAGTGAGAGGATAGGAAATATACACAAGATATATATACACAATAGAAAAAATATGCAGTATAGTCTTAGAAAACAGTGCAAACAATGTATAGTTACAATAGGATGCAATGGGGAAACATAGGGATAGGGGCAACACAAACCATATACTCCAAAAGTGGAATGTGAACCACGAATGGACCCCAAACCTATGTGACCTTGTAGAGGGTCGCTGGGACTATTAGAAAATAGTGAGAGTTAGAAAAATAACCCTCCCCAAGACCCTGAAAAGTGAGTGCAAAGTGCACCAAAGTTCCCCTAAGGACAAAATAGTCGTGTTAGAGGGAAAGTGCAAGGAAAACACAAATCAGCAATGCAACAACGATGGATTCCTGACTGAGGGTACCTGTGGAACAAGGGGACCAAGTCCAAAAGTCACAAGCAGCTCGGAGATGGGCAGATGCCCAAGAAATGCCAACGGTTGGTGCAAAGAAGCTCTTACTAGGCTGAAGAACTGTGAATACTGCAGGAACGACAAGGGCTAGAGACTTCCCCTTTGGAGGATGGATCCCCCACGCCTTGGAGAGTCGTGCAGAAGTGTTTTCCCGCCGGATGGACGCCAACAAGCCTTGCTACACGCCAATCGTGCGTTTGGCGTTTTTGGACGCTGCTGGGGCCCAGGAGGGACCAGGAGGTCGCAAATTGGACCTGCGGAGAGGGGGGACGTCGAGCAAGACAAAGAGCCCTCACTGAAGCAGGTAGCTCCCGGAGAAGTGCCAGAAACAGGCACTACGAGGATGCGTGAAACGGTGCTCGCCGAAGTTGCACAAAGGAGTCCCACGTCGCCGGAGACCAACTTAGTAAGTCGTGCAATGCAGGTTAGAGTGCCGTGGACCCAGGCTTGGCTGTGCACGAAGGATTTCCGCCGGAAGTGCACAGGGGCCGGAGTAGCTTGCAAAGTCGCGGTTCCCAGCAATGCAGCCCAGCGAGGTGAGGCAAGGACTTACCTCCACCAAACTTGGGCTGAAGAGTCACTGGACTGTGGGGGTCACTTGGACGGTGTCGCTGGATTCGAGGGACCTCGCTCGTCGTGCTGAGAGGAGACCCAAGGGACCGGTAATGCAGCTTTTTGGTGCCTGCGGTTGCAGGGGGAAGATTCCGTCGACCCACGGGAGATTTCTTCGGAGCTTCTGGTGCAGAGAGGAGGCAGACTACCCCCACAGCATGCACAAGCAGGAAAACAGTCGAGAAGGCGGCAGGATCAGCGTTACAGAGTTGCAGTAGTCGTCTTTGCTACTATGTTGCAGGTTTGCAGGCTTCCAGCGCGGTCAGCGGTCGATTCCTTATCAGAAGGTGAAGAGGGAGATGCAGAGGAACTCGGCTGAGCTCATGCATTCGTTATCTGAAGTTTCCCCAGAGACAGAGACCCTAAATAGCCAGAAAAGAGGGTTTGGCTACCTAGGAGATAGGAAAGGCTACTAACACCTGAAGGAGCCTATCACAAGGAGTCTCTGACGTCACCTGGTGGCACTGGCCACTCAGAGCAGTCCAGTGTGCCAGCAGCACCTCTGTTTCCAAGATGGCAGAGGTCTGGAGCACACTGGAGGAGCTCTGGACACCTCCCAGGGGAGGTGCAGGTCAGGGGAGTGGTCACTCCCCTTTCCTTTGTCCAGTTTCGCGCCAGAGCAGGGGCTAAGGGGTCCCTGAACCGGTGTAGACTGGCTTATGCAGAATTGGGCACATCTGTGCCCAACAAAGCATTGCCAGAGGCTGGGGGAGGCTACTCCTCCCCTGCCTTCACACCATTTTCCAAAGGGAGAGGGTGTCACACCCTCTCTCAGAGGAAGTTCTTTGTTCTGCCATCCTGGGCCAGGCCTGGCTGGACCCCAGGAGGGCAGCTGCCTGTCTGAGGGGTTGGCAGCAGCAGCAGCTGCAGAGAAACCCCAGGAAGGGCAGTCTGGCAGTACCAGGGTCTGTGCTACAGACCACTGGGATCATGGAATTGTACCAACAATGCCAGGATGGCATAGAGGGGGCAATTCCATGATCATAGACATGTTACATGGCCATATTCGGAGTTACCATGGTGAAGCTACATATAGGTAGTGACCTATATGTAGTGCACGCGTGTAATGGTGTCCCCGCACTCACAAAGTTCAGTGAATTGGTTCTGAACAATGTGGGGGCACCTTGGCTAGTGCCAGGGTGCCCTCACACTAAGTTACTTTGCACCTAACCTTTACCAGGTAAAGGTTAGACATATAGGTGACTTATAAGTTACTTAAGTGCAGTGTAAAATGGCTGTGAAATAACGTGGACGTTATTTCACTCAGGCTGCAGTGGCAGGCCTGTGTAAGAATTGTCAGAGCTCCCTATGGGTGGCAAAAGAAATGCTGCAGCCCATAGGGATCTCCTGGAACCCCAATACCCTGGGTACCTCAGTACCATATACTAGGGAATTATAAGGGTGTTCCAGTAAGCCAATGTAAATTGGTAAAAATGGTCACTAGCCTGTTAGTGACAATTTGGAAAGAAATGAGAGAGCATAACCACTGAGGTTCTGATTAGCAGAGCCTCAGTGAGACAGTTAGTCACTACACAGGTAACACATTCAGGCACACTTATGAGCACTGGGGCCCTGGGTTACCAGGGTCCCAGTGACACATACAACTAAAACAACATATATACAGTGAAAAATGGGGGTAACATGCCAGGCAAGATGGTACTTTCCTACACGCGGTCAGCGGTCGATTCCTTATCAGAAGGTGAAGAGGGAGATGCAGAGGAACTCGGCTGAGCTCATGCATTCGTTATCTAAAGTTTCCCCAGAGACAGAGACCCTAAATAGCCAGAAAAGAGGGTTTGGCTACCTAGGAGAGAGGAAAGGCTACTAACACCTGAAGGAGCCTATCACAAGGAGTCTCTGACGTCACCTGGTGGCACTGGCCACTCAGAGCAGTCCAGTGTGCCAGCAGCACCTCTGTTTCCAAGATGGCAGAGGTCTGGAGCACACTGGAGGAGCTCTGGACACCTCCCAGGGGAGGTGCAGGTCAGGGGAGTGGTCACTCCCCTTTCCTTTGTCCAGTTTCGCGCCAGAGCAGGGGCTAAGGGGTCCCTGAACCGGTGTAGACTGGCTTATGCAGAATTGGGCACCTCTGTGCCCAACAAAGCATTTCCAGAGGCTGGGGGAGGCTACTCCTCCCCTGCCTTCACACAATTTTCCAAAGGGAGAGGGTGTCACACCCTCTCTCAGAGGAAGTTCTTTGTTCTGCCATCCTGGGCCAGGCCTGGCTGGACCCCAGGAGGGCAGCTGCCTGTCTGAGGGGTTGGCAGCAGCAGCAGCTGCAGAGAAACCCCAGGAAGGACAGTGTGGCAGTACCAGGGTCTGTGCTACAGACCACTGGGATCATGGAATTGTACCAACAATGCCAGGATGGCATAGAGGGGGCAATTCCATGATCATAGACATGTTACATGGCCATATTCGGAGTTACCATGGTGAAGCTACATATAGGTAGTAACCTATATGTAGTGCACGCGTGTAATGGTGTCCCCGCACTCACAAAGTTCAGTGAATTGGCTCTGAACAATGTGGGGGCACCTTGGCTAGTGCCAGGGTGCCCTCACACTAAGTAACTTTGCACCTAACCTTTACCAGGTAAAGGTTAGACATATAGGTGACTTATAAGTTACTTAAGTGTAGTGTAAAATGGCTGTGAAATAACGTGGACGTTATTTCACTCAGGCTGCAGTGGCAGGCCTGTGTAAGAATTGTCAGAGCTCCCTATGGGTGGCAAAAGAAATGCTGCAGCCCATATGGATCTCCTGGAACCCCAATACCCTGGGTACCTCAGTACCATATACTAGGGAATTATAAGGGTGTTCCAGTAAGCCAATGTAAATTGGTAAAAATGGTCACTAGCCTGTTAGTGACAATTTGGAAAGAAATGAGAGAGCATAACCACTGAGGTTCTGATTAGCAGAGCCTCAGTGAGACAGTTAGTCACTACACAGGTAACACATTCAGGCACACTTATGAGCACTGGGGCCCTGGGTTACCAGGGTCCCAGTGACACATACAACTAAAACAACATATATACAGTGAAAAATGGGGGTAACATGCCAGGCAAGATGGTACTTTCCTACACACCCGGACTCAAGCCCTGGCCAAGAGCTGGACGTCTGCGCCTGTCCGAGGCCGGAGGAGGCGGGGTTGGGCGCTATATGTCCTACTTACTCCAGACCGTGCAGGTAGAAGCAGGACCGGCCCATCACGCTCCCAGGATGGGGAATAGGAAACCCAGCAGCGGCAGTCACAGCACTGTTTATAGGTATTTGACAAAATGCTGTAAAGGGAGTTGGTGTGATTAACGGAAAGAAGACTCTATGGAACCCCGGCAAGGAGCATTTCCCGCTGACCCAGTAATTGGGGATGAATGTTCAAGAACTTCTACTACAACTGTTCCACCAACTTTACCTACTGGTCAGGTGGCTATACCTCAGATGAGAGCCTCCGTCCATGGGTCGTGCTCCTAAAAGAGAGTCTGTAATCCCACAATCAGGGAGGTAAATGTGAATGAGGTCGTTAATGGGACTGATGCAGTACCTGTGCTGGGAGTGGGTGACAAGTCCCTGGAGGATTGTTGTGCAAAGCTAGGGTCCTGCTCCAAGGCTAGTCAGCCCCTGAACAGGAGAGATTGGATCATACTGAGTTTCATTTCCGCACTTCATCAGAACTCTCGTCCACCTCGTCTGTATCCGCATCAGCCCCAGCGTTACCTCGTCAAGGGGGTGTAATTCGGTGGTTGTTCATATTCCTTCTTTTCCTATTTTTACACCTATTCACCCTTCGGATGAAGCGGTGAAGCCAGTACCGGAAGTGCGCGGTTACCGCCTGAAACTTTAAATCCTTGACACCTCCACAGTACTTAGATGGATGCACTTTATTCTTTATAGGAGACATGATGTTCGAGTGGGGTTGCGTCCTTTGTTCTGATTCAAGGAGCAGGCGTTTAATTCGCCAGAGAGAAGAACTTTCCAAGCCTGGTTATTTTATCCTGATTTATGGTGACACTCCAATTTGGTGTCTGCATTTTTGTTTCTGCCTCAGGCTAAAGTGTTCTGAACTCATAGAACTATTCCCAGGAGATATATCTCTTTACAAGACTTTATTAAGCATTATGAAGAAAACATGTTTGAGGAAGTGCAATTAATGTTTATTTTTTATTCTTTTTTATGTGGTGCAACAGCTTAGAAGTGTCATTGATCTTTAAAGGAACTGATTGCTATATAAAAGGGAGCACTCATTTTGATTTAATTTAAAAGAGACTTATTACGAGATATAACTTTCTGAAAAGTTGCTTCTGCCCAGGTGTGTGATCTGGGGCTCTCACGAGAGGACACTGACAGGGAGGTCGTGCTGACCATGACACTGCCTTTGATTCCTTCCACTCATGACATTTCTTTAGAGAGGACACATAGAGGCCCTGGTCATTATCCATATGTGTTATATGTGTTTGGAGATTCTGAGATACTTCCTACATTGACATCATGTACACAATAAAGAGAGGGAGGAGAGGTAATGCATGAGTATGCGTGCCTGTAGGAGGTGCTAGTTGACTCTGTGTGACCTCATCCACGCTGGAAGTGATGTCTGCGACACCTATATAGATGCCACCAAGACATGCTGACTTAAGTTCATATTTTTCTGCAACAGCCAGTGCTGATCCGGAGAAGAGGTTGCCCACTGTCATTTTTTGACAGGATTTTTGCAATGTTTTGTCAAACTTTTTTGCTGTTTTCCTCCTGGTGTTTTGAGGATGTTGTCATGCAAGACAGGTTTTAAGCCCTGCTGCACCTGCCACTAGCCCCCCGAAGATGCTAGTGGCCCAGCACACGACTCCGAGGAAGTTGAGGTCCCAGTCGAGAGAACAATCCCAAAACTGTTAGCAAAGTCCGAAGTCCTCTTTGTCCCGTTCTAAGCCTTCGGGCCATTCAGGTAAGAGTCACAAGACGAAGAGCAAGAAGTCAAAGAGCTCTTCGTCTTTTCCTTGTCCATTGGCCGACCTGACAAAGGAGCATTGGCATTTGAGGCCTGGTTCTTCAGAACCTGTGCCTGGGCTAATTCTGCACCTCCCTGAATTTCCAGGAGCTGGAGCGACCCCCATCCAGCTTAGAGAGTTTTATGAGGCCATGCATCTTATATTTGGACTGCCAGGACCTGTTGAGATGCCTTCGGGCCACAAGGGTCTGGGGGGCTCCACCTAGTTCCGCAGCTCTAGCCCCAGCTGACCCCCATGGATCCGGTAATGGATGCCATCTCGACCTTCCCTGGCGCTGGCCGCGATGCAAACACTTCCAGTGCCTGCAATGCCATCTCCATTGTGATCCCCGACTCCGACATGGAGCCACATTGTCCTAAGCTTCATCCAATGCTGGCAGGAACCATGCTTCTTAGATTGGAGCCCAAGTTCTATTCTTACAGGCTAGGCCTCAGGGAGTAATGGGAGGGATTGCTGGGCCCTCTAGAACACCAGACATACAAAGAAACCCCCAAATGGACTAGTGTGAAGAACTGGGAGAAGCAAGTGGACTGGATACCTCTCCAGATACTCATATGCTTTCTCCCCCTACCATGGGTACAAAGGAAGGAGCGTCCTTTACTATGATGGTGCAGAGGGCGGCTGAGGTCCACAGCCTTCAGCCACGCATGCTTCCCAGCCTCTGAGTGGTCGAGAGCACAGTACTCACCGATCTCGTGGGTCAGGTAGCCAGTGGTCTGGTCCATCCAGTACCCTCCTCCCCGGCACTTGCAGCCTTCAAACCTTCCTAATCTGCCCCTTTATTATCATGGGCACCAAGTTGGCGGCAGAATTCGGCACTACACCTACCTCCTTGGCAGTCTATAGCATCGTACAGGTGGGTCCAAAGGAGCTACTCCTTCCCTTCCAAGACTACCTTTTCCTCAGTTCTTCCATCTCACGACTGGCATATAAAGAACCATTTGTCCCTGGTCAGCGAGGAAGTCGTGGCTCTCTTGGTCACGGGAGCCACAGAGAGGGTTCCGGTGCAGAAGTAGGCTGTGGTTGCTTTTCCTGCTACTTTCTGGTCCCCAAAAAGGACAGAGGCCTTCGTCCTATTCTAAATCTCAGAGCCATCAAGTACTTTCTCAAGAAAGAGAGGTTCACAGTGCTCACATTAGCTCATGTCTTGTTTGCCCTGGATCCAGGAAACTGGATGGTAGCATTGAACTTGCAGGACACATATTTCCACATTCCAACCCTGCCTGCCCATCTGCATTATCTGTGGTTTACTGTAGGCCATGAGCACTTCCAGTTCACTGTGCTTCCTTTTGGCCTTACCAGTGCCCCTTGTGTGTTCACCAAGGTGATGACGGTGGTCAAAGCTCATCTGGGCAAATCTGGAATGTCAGTCTTCGCCTATCTTGCCGAATGGCTGCTGATGGTGGGCTCACCCCAGGCTATGGTCTTCCAACTCCAGACTATGGGGAGCCTCCTGCACTCACTGGGATTCACTTTAAACATGCTGAAGTCACACCTGATTTCCCTCTCAGATGCTCCCTTTCATCGGGGCTTTTCTGGACAGAGTGAACTTTTGGGGTAATTCTCCCGAGGGGCGATTCCAAAATATTCAGGCTAAAATACCGATCTTTCAGCCTCTATATTGGGTTTCGGTGAGACTGACTCTGAGGCTGCTGTACCTCATGGCCTCCCGCATCCTGCTGGTGACTCATGCCAGATGGCATATGCGGGCTCTGCAGTAGGACCTGAAGTTCCAGTGGGCGTAGATCATGAAGGGAACTGCAAAAGACCTGCAATGGTGGCTTACGAACTGCAGTTGGGTCAGAGTCAGACCTCTCTCCCTTCCCCAACCAGATCTCACACTAGTGACAGATGTGTCACTCCGGGGATGGGGAGGCCATCTGGGAGAGGTGGAGATCAGAAAACACTGGTCTCTGGAGAAATCTGGGCTCCACATCAACATGCTGGAGCTCCGTGCAATCCGACTGTCATTGAAAGCCTTTCTACCCTCCATCAAAGGAAAGCTACCGCAGGTGTTCATGGACAACACAACTGCCATGTCGTACTGCAACATACAGGGCGGGGTGGGGTTGTGAACCCTTTGTCAATAGGCTGTGCATCGCTGGACATAGCTGGAATAACAGGGCATATTCCTGGTGGTTCAACACCTGCTGGTTCCCTGAACCCTGGGGCGAACAAACTCAGCAGTCGATGCCTAGTGGATCACGAATGGCATCTCCACCCAGAGGTGGCGCAAGGTCTTTTTCAGCAGTGGGTAGAGCCTTGGTTAGATCTGTTCACCTCCAAAGAGAACGTGCAAAGTTAGCAGTTTTGCGTACTGGAGTTTCAAAGGTAACTCTCTCTCAACATTAGCCAGGAGGGTCAGTGAGATTCAGGCCTTGTCATCTAAGCCTCCATATCTTATCATCAAAGCCTCCATATCTGAGCATCTTTCCAGACTAGCTGATTTTGCCTACTAGGGCATCTTTTCTTCCAAAAGTTGTTACCCCATTTCAGGTAGGCCAATCCATTACCTTCCCTACTTCTTACGCTTCGCCACATCCCTCCAAGGAAGAGGAGCAACTTCACTGTCTGGACCAAAAAAGAGCATTGTGTTTCTACTTTGACCTCACAAAAGCGTTCTGGGTGGATGGCCAACTCTTTGTGGAATATGCCAGAGCAAAGAAAGGAAAGGCCATGCAGAAATGGACCATCTACTGTTGGAGCGTGCTCTATATTAATATCTGCTACACCTTGGCCATATACCAACTCCCTGAGAGATTGCGTGCTCATTCCACCAGAGCTAAGGCTGCAACCACTAATTAGCATGTGGAGTTCCAGTTCTGGACATCTGCCAGGCAGCAACGTGGGCCTTGCTGCACAAGTTCACCAAGCAATCCTGCCTGGACAGTCAGGTCGGTCGGATTGGCACTTAACCCATTCAGTCCTGCAGGACTTTTTGGTCTTAAATCTGTCTCACAGACCCACCTTTGGAGGTATTGTTTGGGTGTCTATTCAAAAAGGTAAAGAATCTGTGGCTACAAGTCTCTATCGGATAAACAAGTTACTTACCTTCGGTAACTCCTTCTCTGGTAGAGACTCTATCTAGCTGCAGATTCCATACCTACCCACCTATCCTCCCCTTGCTGGAGCAGATTTTAGGGTCAGGGCTGTTTACCTTTGAGGGCTTTAGTTTTCCACACCAGTTGTCAGTGTTCTTCGTGGCTCTGTGGTCCTGGTATGGAAAGTTGTGTAAAGAAACTGAAATCAGTGCACTGGGGAGGCCCCTATACATGCAACGTGCATGCCACTTCCAGTGTGGGCGACACCACGCAGTGCCTAACAATGCCACCTACTGGCGTGCAGGGGCACTGCTAACAACTAAAATTTCCAGATCCAGTCCGATGCCTGGGAAAATAGGTAAGGAATCTGCAGCTGGATAGAATCTATACAAGAAAAGGTGTTACCGAAGGTAAGTGACTTGTTCAGCAATTACATCAAGTGTTTAAGGCACAAAAACCACTGACATGCAGTTTTACTGATGAAACTATATAGCATGCAAGCGCTAATGTGTGGAAATCATGTTTCACGAGGACGTCGATTCACCAAAATGCCTGGTGTAGCAGACGTGACATTAGCTACTCTTTAAACCTTCCCAACAGCACAGGAGATTACACTACTTGACCTTTGACCCCTGATGACATTGCAGGAAGTTAAATCACATGACCGTTGATCATCATGCCAGTACAGAAAGTGGAATCATAACATCATTCCATCTTTGAGCCAGAGAAGATCACAAGGAATGACATCATGGAAGTGGATAAACAAGTATTTGATTATTTTCACTGGAGCACTTAGAAAGTACCATTTAATGCCACATATAGGGGCCATGTAGTGCCAGCATCAGTGTTATAAGAATCATTACCAGGATAAATATGAAATACCAAACCTTGTTTATCAAGAGCAGCCCTGCTCCCAGTAAACTCACGACTGAGGGAGAGACAGGAGCTGCAGGCCGAGGCACAATCTAGCCCCTAGCCCCATCTGCCTCCTCCGGCCCTGGTCGCCTGGTCAAACCCCCCCCTCCACTCACACAGACCCACCTGCCATACTATATATCACCTGCAGGACACCCGTGGTAAATAACAGCAATAAACACCCTAGAATCAGGGAAAACATTCTCTAAAGGACCCAGTAACCTGGTTATTTATCACTTCTGGGAGTTTATCTCACAGTTCCTGTTAATTCACAGATATTCCGACTTGAATCTTTAATCCCAGCCCTGTATCTACCTGTAGAGTTAATGGGGAACACAGAACTGGGCCTTAGATCTATGGGGCATATTTATACTCTGTTTGTGCCGGATTTGCGTCCTTTTTTTTTACGCAAATCCAACGCAAAACTAACTCCATATTTATACTTTGGCGTTAGACCCGTCTAGCGCCACAGATCTTGGAGTTTGCGTCATTTTTTAGCGTGGACACCTTCCTTGCGTTAATGATATGCAAGGTAGGCGTTCCCGTCTAAAAAATGACTCCGAGGCATGTGCGCCGTATTTACACTCCCGGGCAAAAATGACGCCCGGGAGTGGGCGGGTCAAAAAAAATGACGTCCAGCCGCTTTAGCGTCATTTTTTAACGCCTGGTCAGGGCAGGCGTTAAGGGACCTGTGGGCTCGGAAGGAGCCCAGAGGTGCCCTCCCATGCCCCCAGGGACACCCCCTGCCACCATTGCCCACCCCAGGAGGACGCCCAAGGATGGAGGGACCCATCCCAGGGAACTTAAGGTAAGTTCAGGTAAGTATTTTTTTTTTTTTTGGGTGGCATATGGGGGCCTGATTTGTGCCCCCCTACATGCCACTATGGCCTTTGGGCAAGGGGGCATGACTCCTGTCTTTGCTAAGACAGGAGTCATTTCAATGGGGGTTGGGAGTCAAAAAAAATGGCGCTAATCGGGTTGAGCCGAAAATTTTGCCTCAGCCTGACTTGCCCCATTTTTTGGCGCCCAAGCTCCATTTTCCCCTACGCCTGCGCTGCCTGGTGTAAGTCATTTTTTTTTACGCACACCAGGCAGCTCCGCCAGCTAACGTCATTCCATAAATAAGGCGCCCGCATGGCGCTTTGGAATGGCGTTAGCCGGCGTTAAATTTTTTGACGCACAACTGCGTTGGCGCAGTTGTGCGCCAAAAAGTATAAATACGGCCCTATGTGTCACATTATATAGTATTTAAAGTCCTGCAAAATAGGCTCAGGTGTATTTCTAATCTTGTTTTGAAAGCTCCATTCCTTTGTGTCAAGCGACAGTGCACCTCCCATGGCCCTGGTGGACGCTGGATAGAAAAATGCTGACTTCACGAGGGACACAGCTGTCAAGAGCCAGCATGATATGTGTTACAACTTAAGTCAGTTATATTGAACAACATGCATGCTGGGATCTTTAGGCCTAAACAGTAAAAAGTGAAACTTTGAATCTCAGAATGCAAGCTGCTTTTGCAAATATAGCCAGGCCTGGCAGAGAAAGTCACATGACATGACACCTCTTGCAAACCATGTAGTGGGGAAGTAGCCCAGGCCTGGGAAAACATTATAGTGAGTGGACAGCCATGAACAGGTAACGGAGACCAGAGGATAACAGAATGGAAACCGCCCCTTATTGATACTCTATTCTTTGAAAGCAGTGAATAGTCTGCCCTGTGCAACAAAACTTGCATTTTGAGCCCATTGAGTTGAGTGACTCTTCCAGAGACAGTTTTACCACATGACCCTGTGTCACCAGAGAAAACATATAATTCCACTCCCAATAATCCCAACAGATATGTGCTAATGGCTTTTCTAACAGGACTGACAGATTGTGACCCTTACCTGTCTCAGCCATCTTTGCTCACCTTACAGTGCCTCTGTGGTGCTTCTAATCCAGACAAAATGCAGCAATACCCAGGGTCTGCAGCCCACCCCTTATTCATATTTAGTGGGGCCAAGGAGGATTTAAAGATTTGTTGCTTGGTAACCCTAACACTATCTAGAATTGTAACCAGAGGTTGCAAGTGGTAAGTCAGGGGTTGCAGTAGATATTTATCATTGCCACATCACCAAGTAAAGTGTTCTGATTTGTTTTGATCCTGTTAACATCTTTGTTTGCAGCACACTTCAGGATTACAAAAAAACTGTGCTTTCCTAACTGCTGAATTATTCTGAAATATTTGCACTGTTCATTTATGAGCTATTTATATGTTGTATGTTATGATGTCTTACAACCTTTCATTTCACACTGTAGTGGATCCTATTTAGTGTTAATGAGTCTCAATCAATCAATCAAAAATATGTTGAGCGCGCTACTCACCCGGTAGTGTCTCAAGGCGCTGGGGTGCGGGGGTGTGCTGCTGCTCGAAGAACCAGGTCTTGAGGCGCTTTCTGAAGGACAGGAGGTACTGGGTCTTGCGTAGGTTGGTGGGGAGGGAGTTCCAGGCTTTGGCGGCGAGATGGGAGAAGGACCTGCCGCCGGATGTGGTGTGGTGAATGCGAGGGACTGTTGCGAGGTCGAGGTCGGCAGAGCTGAGTTGGCGTGTCAGGATGTGAAAGTTAAGTCGATCGTTGAGGTAGGCCGGTCCGGAGTCGTGGAGGGCCTTGTGAGAGTGGATTAGGATTTTGAAGATGATCCTTTCGTTGACGAGTAGCCAGTGTAGGGTTCTGAGGTGGGGTTGAGGATGAGACGTGCTGAGGAGTTATGGATGCACTGGAGTTGTCTCTGGAGCTTGGCTGTGGTTCCAGCGTAGAGGGTGTTGCCGTAGTCCAGTCTGATGCTGACAAGGGCGTGGGTGACCGTTTTCCTGGTTTCTACGGGAATCCACTTGAAGGTCTTGCGGAGCATACGAAGGGTGTTGAAGCATGTGGATGAGATGGCGTTGACTTGCTGGGTCATGGAGAGGGAGGAGTCTAGTAAGAAGCTGAGGGTTAGTGCGTGGGAGGTGGGTGTCGGGGGTGGCCCCAGGGTGAGCAGCCACCAGCAGTCGGCCCATGCTGACTTGTTGGGTCCGAAGAGGATGATCTTGTTTTTTTCTGAGTTCAGCTTGAGGTGGCTTGCTGTCATCCAGGTAGCGATGGTGAGAAGTCCGGTGTGGAGGTTGCTCTTGCGGTTGCGGGGTGCCTCGTAAGGGAGAGGATGAGCTGGGTGTCATCAGCGTAGGAAATTATGTTAAGGCTGTGGGGTCGGACGATGTTGGCGAGTGGAGCCATGTAGATATTGAAGAGGGTGGGGCTGCATGAGGATTCCTGGGGGACTCCGCATATGGTCTTGGTGGCCTTTGACCGGAACAGGGGGAGGCAAACTCTTTGTGTTCTCTCGGAGAGGAAGGAGGTGAGCCAGTCCAGGGCTTTGTGGCGGATTCCGTCGTTGAAGGGGTGTGTGCAAAGGGTTTGGTGGGATATGGTGTTGAAGGCTGCGGAAAGGTCGAGAAGGATGAGGGCAGCTGTTTTACCTTTGTCCAGCCTCGTTCTGATGTCATCGGTGTGAGAAAGTAGCCTCTTTCTAGCCTTGTTACCCCCACTTTTGGCCTGTTTGTGAGTATATGTCAGGATGTTTTCACTGTCTCACTGGGATCCTGCTAGCCAGGGCCCAGTGCTCATAGTGAAGACCCTATGTTGTCAGTATGTTTGTTATGTGTCACTGGGACCCTGCTAGCCAGGACCCCAGTGCTCATAAGTTTGTGGCCTATATGTGTTCCCTGTGTGATGCCTAACTGTCTCACTGAGGCTCTGCTAACCAGAACCTCAGTGGTTATGCTCTCTCTTTACTTTAAAATTTGTCACTAACAGGCTAGTGACTAAATTTACCAATTCACATTGGCATACTGGTACACCCATATAATTCCCTAGTATATGGTACTGAGGTACCCAGGGTATTGGGGTTCTAGGAGATCCCTATGGGCTGCAGCATTTCTTTTGCCACCCATAGGGAGCTCTGACAATTCTTACATAGGCCTGCCATTGCAGCCTGCGTGAAATAACATCCACGTTATTTCACAGCCATTTACCACTGCACTTAAGTAACTTATAAGTCACCTATATGTATAACCTTCACCTGGTGAAGGTTGGGTGCAAAGTTACTTAGTGTGTGGGTACCCTGACACTAGCCAAGGTGCCCCCACATCGTTCAGGGCAAATTCCCCAGACTTTGTGAGTGCGTGGACCATTACACGAGTGCACTATACATAGGTCACTACCTATGTATAGCGTCACAATGGTAACTCCAAACATGGCCATGTAACATGTCTAAGATCATGGAATTGTCACCCCAATACCATTCTGGTATTGGGGGGACAATTCCATGATCCCTCGGGTCTCTAGCACAGTAACCAGGTAATGCCAAACTGCCGTTCCAGGGTCTCCACTGCAGCTGCTGCTGCTGCCAACCTCTCAGACAGGTTTCTGCCCTCCTGGGGTCCAGGTAGCCCTGGCCCAGGAAGGCAGAACAAAGGACTTCCTCTGAGAGAGGGTGTAACACCCTCTCCCTTTGGAAATAGGTGTGAGGGCTGGGGAGGAGTAGCCTCCCCCAGCCTTTGGAAATGCTTTGATGGGCACAGATGGTGCCCATCTCTGCATAAGCCAGTCTACACCGGTTCAGGGATCCCCCAGCCCTGCTCTGGCGCGAAACTGGACAAAGGAACAGGGAGTTACCACTCCCCTGACCTGCACCTCCCAGGGGAGGTGTCCAGAGGTCCTCCAGTGTGTCCCAGACCTCTGCCACCTTGGAAACAGAGGTGTTGGGGGCACACTGGACTGCTCTGAGTGGCCAGTGCCAGCAGGTAATGCAGAGGCTCCTTCTGATAGGCTCTTACCTCTCTTGGTAGCCAATCCTCCTTCCTAAGTAGCTAACCCTCCTTTTCTGGCTATTTAGGGTCTCTGCTTTGGGGAATTCTTTAGATAACGAATGCAAGAGCTCATCAGAGTTCCTCTGCATCTCCCTCTTCACCTTCTGCCAAAGGATCGACCACTGACTGCTCAGGACGCCTGCAAAACCGCAACAAAGTAGCAAGACGACTACTAGCAACCTTGTATCACCTCATCCTGACGGCTTTCTCGACTGTTTCCAGGTGGTGCATGCTCTGGGGGTAGCCTGCCTCCTCCCTGCACCAGGAGCTCTGAAGAAATCTCCCGTGGGTCGTCGGAACCTTCCCCCTGCTAACGCAGGCACCAAAAGACTGCATCACTGGTCCTCTGGGTCCCCTCTCATCCTGATGAGCATGGTCTCTAGAACTCAGCAACTCTGTCCAAGTGACTCCCATAGTCCAGTGACTCTTCAGTCCACGTTTGGTGGAGGTAAGTCCTTGCCTCCCCACGATCGACTGCATTGCTGGGGACCACGTGATTTGCAGCTGCTCCGGCTCCTGTGCACTCTTCCAGGATTTCCTTCATGCACAGCCAAGCCTGGGTCCCCGACACTCCTTCCTGCAGTGCACAACCTTCTGAGTTGTCCTCCGGCGTCGTGGGACTCTCTTTTGTGACTTCACGTGGACTCCGGTTCACTCTTCTTCTAAGTGCCTGTTCGGGTACTTCTGCGGGTGCTGCCTGCTTCTGTGAGGGCTCCCTGAGTTGCTGGGCACCCCCTCTGTCTCCTCCTCCACGTGACAACATCCTGGTCCCTCCTGGGCCACAGCAGCACCCAAAAACCTTTACCGTGACCCTTGCAGCTAGCAAGGCTTGTTTGCAGTCTTTCTGCGTGGGAACACCTCTGCAAGCTTTATCGCGACGTGGGACATCTGTCTACCAAAGGAGAAGTCTCTAGCTCTCTTCTTTCTTGCAGAACTCCAAGCTTCTTCCATCCGGTGGCAGCTTCCTTACACCCCCAGCTGGCATTTCCTGGGCTCCTGCCCACTCTCGACACTGTTGCGACTATTGGACTTGGTCCCCTTGTCTTACAGGTACTCAGGTCCGGAAATCCACTGTTGTTGCATTGCTGGTGTTTGTTCTTCCTGCAGAAACTCCCTAACACGACTTCTGTGCTCTCTGGGGGTAGTAGGTGCACTTTACACCTACTTTTCAGGGTCTTGGGATGGGCTATTTTTCTAACCCTCACTGTTTTCTTACAGTCCCAGCGACCCTCTACAAGCTCACATAGGTTTGGGGTCCATTCGTGGTTCGCATTCCACTTTTGGAGTATATGGTTTGTGTTGCCCCTATACCTAGGTGCTCCTATTGCAATCTACTGTAATTCTACACTGCTTGCATTACTTTTCTTGCTATTACTTGCATAATTTTGGTTTGTGTACATATATCTTGTGTATATACCTTATCCTCATACTGAGGGTACTCACTGATATACTTTTGGCATAATGTCATAAAAATAAAGTACCTTTATTTTTAGTAATTCTGTGTATTGTGTTTTCTTATGAAATTGTGCATATGACACCAGTGGTATAGTAGGAGCTTTACATGTCTCCTAGTTCAGCCTAAGCTGCTTTGCCATAGCTACCTTCTATCAGTCTAAGCTGCTAGAAACACCTCTTCTACACTAATAAGGGATAACTGGACCTGGCACAAGGTGTAAGTACCTCTGGTACCCACTACAAGCCAGGCCAGCCTCCTACATTGGTTGTGCAGCAGTGGGATAAGTACTTATAACTACTTACTACTTTGTCATTGTGTACTTTTCATAAGAGAATAATATACAAAACAGTTCAGTGTATGTACACCTAACCAAAAAGTTTTGCTTTTCTCCTCTTAAACTTTTTACAAAGTTTGGAAAAGTTTCTCTTAACTTCTAAAAGTTTTTTAAAGTTAGAAAAAGGTTTTTCTCTGTTCTTTAAAAAGTTCTGAAACTTTTTATTCCTTCTCACTATTTCTAAACCTTTTACTATCATGTCTACAGAAGGTTCTACTCTTAAAATGGTCCATACTACTGACACATGACAATTTGAATTACAAGAGCCGAAGGAGTCTCTGCTTAGAAAGAGGTTTAGTGATAGGAAATAACCCTACCAAAGAATTTCTAATTAACATGCTTATTGTGAATGATGAGTCCCAAGCAGGCACATCAAATGAGAGGTTAATAGAAGGTTCCCAATCTGACTCAGGGGATCTCCTTGAGGGAGGTAGGGAGGGTTCTGATCAGGATTTGCCCTCTAACAAGACACCCAGTAATGTTGGTAGTAATGGAGGTTCCCATCACAGTAGAGAAGTCTTTATTCCTAGAGGCCAAGTTGCTAGGGTTCAGTCAGTTAGGGACAGATCCCCCTCTGTTGTTTCCAATTTATCTTCTGTGTCCAAGCATTCCCAACCCACCCACCCTGAGGATAACATGTTAGAAAGGGAACTCAAAACATTGAGGGTTGAAGAGACCAGACTGAAGCTTAAACAGCAACAGCTGGCCTTAGATAGGGAATCCCTAGACCTGGAGATGGAAAGACAGAGATTGGGGTTTGGACCCCATAGTGGCAGCAGCAGTATTCCTGATAGTAATCCTGTTAGAGAGCATGATTCCAGGAATCTGCTCAAGATAGTCCCCCCTTACAAGGAGGGGGATGACATCAACAAGTGGTTTGCTGCACTTGAGAGGGCCTTTATGGTACAGGGGTTCCCTCAAAGGCAGTGGGCTGCTATATTGTGGCTATCTTTCACTGGAAAGGGTAGGGATAGGCTCCTTACTGTCAGAGAAAGTGATGCCAATAATTACAAAGTTTTGAAGGATGCACTCTTGGATGGATTTGGCTTAACCACTGAACAATACAGGATTAAGTTCAGAGACACCAGAAAAGAGTCCTCACAAGACTGGATAGACTTTGTTGACTGTTCAGTGAAGGCCTTGGAGGGGTGGTTACATGGCAGTAAAGTTTCTGACTATGAAAGACTGTATAATCTTATTCTGAGAGAGCATATTCTTAACAATTGTGTGTCTGATTTGTTCCACCAGTACTTGGTAGACTCAGATCTGACCTCTCCCCAAGAATTGGGAAAGAAGGCAGACAAATGGGTCAGAACAAGAGTGAACAGAAAAGTTCATACAGGAGGTGACAAGGATGGCAAGAAGAAAGATGGTGAGAAATCTCAGGATAAGCATGGGGGTAAAGGTAAAACCAAAGATCCTTCTTCAAATCCTAAACACTCTTCAGGGGGTGGGGATAAATCAAATTCTTCCTCTTGTTCACAACATACACACATTAAAAAGCCTTGGTGCTATGTGTGTAAAAATAAAGGCCAATGGCAAGGGGATAAGTCCTGTCGAGGTAAACCCCCTGAGCCAACCACCACTAATACATCAAACTCTAGTGCCCGTAGCAGTAGTGGTAATAGTGGTGGGACTGCTGGCAACAGTCAAAGTAAGGGTGTAGTTGGGTTCACTTATGGGTCCATCATAGAAACTGGGGTAGTCAGTCCCAAGACAGTTTCTGTCACACCTAGTGACATTGGCCTTGCCACACTGGCTGCTTGTCCCCTTCCAATGGATAAGTACAGGCAGACACTTTCAATAAATGGTGTTGAGGCCCAGGCCTACAGGGACACAGGTGCCAGTATCACTTTGGTGACTGAAAACCTAGTGCCTCCTGAACAACACATCATTGGACAACAGTACAAGATTATTGATGTCCATAACTCCACTAAGTTTCTTCCCTTAGCTATAGTTCAGCTTAGTTGGGGTGGAGTTACTGGCCCTAAGCAGGTGGTAGTGTCACCTAGCTTACCTGTAGACTGTCTCTTAGGTAATGTCCTAGAGGCCTCAGGTTGGGCTGAGGTAGAGTTTTATGCCCATGCAGCCATGCTGGGTATCCCTGAGGAATTGCTTCCTCTCATTTCTACTGAAATGAAAAAGCAAAGGAGAGGAACAGGCCTGAAAACTCAGGATCCTTTTCCAACAACAGGTAAAAAGGGCATCACAGTATCCCCTACCCACCCTGCCATTCAGGATACCATTCCTGTGGTAGGAGAAACCTCTCCTGGAGTGGCACCTGTACCAAGGGAACCATCAGCTGACACAGCTGTACTCCCTGAGGTGGAAGTACCTCTCTATGGGATAACTAATATTGGTGAGAAAAAGTCCACCATTGTAGTTAACATGGAGCACCCCTCCAACCCTCCCAGAGAACCTTTAGTGGAGCAACCCTGCACTGCCTCACAACACTTAGGACAGCAGCCCTGCCCTAGTGTGGAGCTCATAGGACAGCATCCATGCCCTGCTCCAACTCAAGAGAAACAGTATCCCTGTTCTCTCTTACAGCCATATGGACAAAGTTTTTGCCCATGTTACTGGAAATATAGAAAGAGAAGGCCCATTTTTGCTAATTCATGAGTTAGGAGGAAGACGAGCAGAGTCGTACATGATCAGAGAGGAATACAGGCCCCGGGTGCTCATGGCATCCAAGTAAAGAGGTCAGTGCAGGAGGCATGGAAGTAAGACAGACACAGTTATTCATAATGCAGCTGCACGTAGAAGGCCGTAGAAGCTTGAATCATAACTCGATAATATAAACACAGGAAAGGCACGCATTTCAATCCACGTTCATAAGGAAAGGACACACCAAGGGAGTTTCAGGACGGGAACACAATAAGCTTTGATGCTTGAAGGCCAGCAGCTGTGTGAGGGAGGCCAGACAGACAGGGTTCCAAGTCTGGAGTTAGAAAAGGAGGAAGTACAGACAGCCTTTAGAACGTCAAGATACTGCTGTTTATTAATAAATGTGCCCATGACAGATATGTAACCTTCGCTTTCCTGCAAACGTGTAATTAGATGCTTTCTCACGAGAAATGTGGCTTTATGCTGACGTAAGTAGAGATACAATGTACCAAACAAGCGCTTAAATCAAAAATGCATGACAAGTGATAAGATGCATTCAAGGTGGCAAAAGCATATTAAAAAGGGCTGTTTGAACTGACCAATTTGAGTGCGGTTTCAGTCACAGAGCTGTGCTGCCCTCCTGGCCGTTATTCATAAATGCTCATATTAATTGCCAAACTGAGGGCCATATTTATACTTTTTGACGCACAACTGCGCCAACGCAGTTGTGCGTCAAAAAATGTAACGCCGGCTAACGCCATTCTGAAGCACCATGCGGGCGCCGTATTTATTCAATGACGTTAGCCGGCGTTAGCCGGCGGAGCTGCCTGGTGTGCGTGAAAAAAAATGACTTACACCAGGCAGCGCCGGCGTAGGGGAAAATGGAGCTTGGGCGTCAAAAAATGGGGCAAGTCAGGCTGAGGAATTTTTTTTGCCTCAACCCGATTTGCGCCATTTTTTGGGACTCCCAACCCCCATTGAAATGACTCCTGTCTTAGCAAAGACAGGAGTCATGCCCCCTTGCCCAATGGCCATGCCCAGGGGACTTATGTCCCCTGGGCATGGTCATTGGGCATAGTGGCATGTAGGGGGGCACAAATCAGGCCCCCCTATGCCACAAAAAAAAAAAAATACTTACCAGCACTTACCTTAATGTCCCAGGGGTGGGTCCCTCCATCCTTGGGCATCCTCCTGGGGTGGGCAAGGGTGGCAGGGGGTGTCCCTGGGGGCATGGGAGGGCACCTCTGGGCTCCTTCCGAGCCCACAGGTCCCTTAACGCCTGCCCTGACCAGGCGCTAAAAAATGACGCAAAAGCGGCTGGACGTCATTTTTTTTGACCTGCCCACTCCCGGGCGTCATTTTTGCCCGGGAGTATAAATACGGCGCACATGCCTCGGAGTCATTTTTTAGACGGGAACGCCTACCTTGCATATCATTAACGCAAGGAAGGTGTCCACGCTAAAAAATGACGCAAACTCCATGAACTTTGGCGCTAGATGCGTCTAACGCCAAAGTATAAATATGGAGTTCGTTTTGCGTCAAATTTGCGTTTAAAAAAACGACGCAAATCCGGCGCAAACAGAGTATAAATATGGCCCTGAGTCTTGTTGTTCTTTTATTCTTGACCTTATAACATCTGGCTTAGCCAGCCAGGAGGCCCCCTTCTCTTCTCCGGACGCGGCTGAAGGAAGAGCCGCCTGTACTGCTTGAATAGAACACTGCGCGCAACAAAAACAGGTGAGCTTACGCCTGCCTATTCAAACAGGCAGTCGGGGATTCCAGATGTTGCTGTCCTAAAGGGTAGAGAGAGGTTGGGCTTGTACCTTATTATTTTTAATTGTATGATTCTTTTTGGCAACTATAATATGAAAAATGCATGCATGATTTATGTGGGGTTTAAATGCAGTGTTATGTTGTCGTGTTAAAAATAAATTGTGATTTCCCGGTCAGACCGGAAGACTAGCTAGTGTAACAGACAGCAGTGCCTTACCCAGGGGGTAGCCCCTGGAAGAGACATTCATTTGGGAATGCCTACCAGATATCCCGGTTAGATCTGGAGGGTTAGAGTAGGAAATAGTGAGGTGGACCGAGTAACAAGTGTGCACATTTAGCTCTAACTGAGTCACACGCTCGGTTCACCAGATTCCCAGATTTAGTAACATCTGGAAGGCGTCTTTGAGGGAGAGCGACCAGGGCTGAGATATTAGTGGGAGTCTGAGTACAGCCAGACCCTTGGTTGCAAACCTGCAAAGCGCAATAGGGACCAGTGAATGCATTTTATGAGTAATGAGTAAAAAAGAGAACAAAAATAGTACTGTGTTTTACAAACATAAAGGTCAGGTTATAGAGAAATGGCAGGTGTCCCCACCAGCTGTCACGAGGTCAGATATAAGTGAAGAGGAGAGGGTGCGAGACCTCTGCCATATTTTTGACATCCCAATAGACACCCTTAAAGCGTCCCGTAAAGGGGAAATAATTAGTGTCAATAAAAACATAGGAGATTTGAATGAACAATTCCAAAATAAGTAAAGGTTGATAATAAATCCCTATGAGTGAGGTTGATAATTCTCTGTGGCAGGAAACAGATACCCTTGAGTTAAAATTAGTATTTAAATGGGCACACGGGCAACCCCTATGCCCATGTAACACACCGAGGTTTGAAATAATAACTCAATCACCCCTTATATTAGAGGCTCTTCTTGATGCATTCCTCACAGATAATCGTAACTTCACTGCCTTAAACAATAAATGGCTGAACGCATCCCAGAGCACCACAAATACTCATCTACATACATGACAACGTTATAACACGCATTGCTTCAGCTACAAATCCACTCAGACCCCCCATAAATTCACATGCCCCAGACATCACCATAGAAGAAGTGTTACACAGACTAGTGATAAGTATAGCTGATGTTCACCGATACGGTCTCACAACCATATATGTGAAGTCAGGTAATACTGAGTAGGACTGACCTTACACAATACTGCTGTAGGTTAGCAACAGTGGTATAGCCAAAATACACACAAGATAACAGACAAGAAGCTAAAAATAAATACACAGCGTATCAGTTACACTGCAAGAGGTACGCATAGGAAACATCCGTCCTATGGGGATCATGGATACCCCTTTGGACCATATGATGAAAACGTTCCTTTCAGATAGAAAAGAATACTAAAATATTGTAAGCAGTGGCATAAAGGCACCGAGGGTCACGCTCAACCATGGCCAAAAGAAGGGACATTTGACCACGACATAGCTGAACACACGTTAACTTACATTCGCTCAACATATAAGAAAAAGAAAAGACAGAAGAGAGAAGCTGAAGACAAACCAACTCAAGTGACACGCAGTACTAGACCAGATCCAAGATTAAGCCTCAGATCAGGAAGCCTTCAACCAATAACTCAGTTTCCCCTTATTTTTAAGGGAGGGCAAGTGCCCACGTACGTACCTTGGCCACAAATGGACAAAGAGAATTTAAAGCGAGCACTACCTCCATTGTCTGAAGGTGCAGGGAAATGGATAGGATGTTTTGAAAAACACACTGCTGGGGTCAACCTTGCCTTAGGAGATGTCAAAAGCCTGCTCAGCTCATTAGTGGGAGATGAAGTAAACACAATTTTTGTAAGGGCAGGGTTCCCTCAAGTAACATTGATAAATACACAGTTTGATGGGCCATCTTTTAACAATGCCCTCCAACATGTTTGGGATGCGCTCCGACGGACGTACCCAGACAGGCCGGACATTGAAGCCCTTATGGCAGAAAGTATAAAGCCAACTGAGGATATTGCAGAATTCATCAGTAGAATGAAAGAACGATGGGTCCAGGAGTTAGGATGCAACTGGGAAAACACGGGAGGAAATGCAATTTTGTTTTATAGTGTATTAAAGCGAGGCCTTCCCACTAACATTCAAGCAAATCTAGATGGAGTGGTGGGAATAGAGGCTAAACCATGGCCCGAAATACAGGCCCACATAATACATTATTTCAAGCGAAAACAAGAAAAAGACAAGGAGAGGACAGAGCACACAGAAAGGGCATCAGCGAAGTTGGTGCAACAAAAACTTAAGAAGCAGAGTACAGAAGGGGCACTTGTGACTGCACCACCAATGTCCGTCACCATGCCAGTACAGGTGCAGACACCAGGAGGACAACCAGCAAGTGATACAAAGAAGGGACAGGTGAGTTTTACAAGAGAGCAAGGGACAACACAAGGGAGGAGACAGGGAAATTATAGGGCAGGACAGCAATGCTATTATTGCGGTAAGATGGGTCATTTTGCACGAGAATGCAGAGCCAGGAAAAACAATGAGAAAGCGCAAGGATGGAATACCTCACAGGGACAGATGAGGCCTCAGCAAGTGCAATGGGCACCCCAGCAGCAAGCCATGCAGGGACCCCGGCCGGGGCCCCAAGCTCAGTGGGCTGCACCTCTGGGGCCAATGCCGAAAGGTGGGCCACAAGGTGTCAACAATACAATGGGAGGACAGGCACAGGTGGGAGGGGTAATATTGCAAGGAGGCAGCCCCTTCCAGGCAACACCCCAGACGTTTGGGGGAGCACCAGCTCAAAACTACATGCAATGACAGAGCCCGCAGATAGCCACTGTGTGTCCAATACTATCGGTAACCCACAGGTCAGACGAGGAACCTACTGTGACGGTAGCCATAGAAGGTCGCCCCTATAAGTTTTTAATCGACACTGGGGCCACCAAATCGTGTATTAAGGAAGGGAAATTACCTCTTTCTTGCTACTCAGTGGACACACAAGGGTTTTCTTGGGCTGTGAGCAGGGTTCCATTCACCAAATCAGTAAACATGACTGGGAGATAAACAAATTGAAGGACCACTACTATATTCCCCAGAGTCACCAGTTAATCTTCTTGGGAGAGATGTGATGAGTAAATTGAATATGACCATCTCTTTCCTGGAAGATGGGTCAATGGTATGCTACACACCAGGTGTTACGCCAAGCAGAATATTGTCCCTCATAGCTCATGAGGAGCTAGGACAACAGGTCAGAGCAGCTCCTGTTGACACAGAAGCTTTTTTGCGCGGTGTGTATTCCTTAATAGCACACACACCAGTGCTGCAAGGGAAAACAGTGCAGTTACCTAAGGAACTGTTGTTCAGGCCTCATGAGCCTGTGGATCCTATTAAAGAACGTGAAATGATATTGGAAATATCTGCCCTCGAAATAAGATCCACAAATGCTGTGTTGTTTGCAACTGACAGGAGGGAGGAGATGTGGGTATCAATAATATTCACAGATCCTGGAGTTAAATTAAGAGACATATCAGATGAAGAACTATTTGATGATTGCCCACTAACTGAGACAGTTGTGTTTGAGATGGACATTGATATTAGAGTACAGTTACAATACAGAACAGCGTCCAGGCATGCTCGAGACCCAACAATAACTGAGAGAGACTTGGCAAAGGTCCCAGAGGTATTGTGGACCAAGGGTCCCTATGATATGGGACTGATCAAAGGGGCTGAGCCTGTGAAGATTACTTTGAAGCCTGGAGCAATTCTGCCCAGGATACGCCAGTACCCCTTGTCCAAGGAGGCAGAAGAGGGTATTCTCCCCGCAATACAAGCATTACTTGAGCAGGGAGTAATATATGAGAGGTCGTCACCGTGCAACACTCCGATTTTCCCGATACGCAAGGCAAAGGGGGGAACTTGGCGAATGGTACAAGATTTTCGCTCTCTTAATGATGTAGTGATACCAGAATTTCCAGTGGTACCTGACCCATCACTCATACTAACAAACATCCCTAAAGAGGCCACTTGCTTCTCAGTGGTCGATCTCAAGAATGCGTTTTTCAGTGTTCCACTGCATCCTGACAGCCAATATTTGACTGCCTTTACATTTAAACAGACTCAATTCTGCTACAGGCGTTTGCCTCAAGGCTATTGTGAATTGCCAAGCATTTTTAACAGAATAGTGAAGAAGGATTTAGCAAACATAGAATGCAGGAGTACATTGTTACAATACGTAGACGATATCATGGTTTGCAGCACCACTGAAGACATATGTAGAGATGACACCATTGGTTTCCTCTGCATGCTTGCAGAAAAAGGTTACAAAGTGGACAAAAACAAATTGCAGTACGTGCAGACAGAGGTCCACTACTTGGGACAGAGAATATCTTAAGATAGGAGGAGGGTGACACCGGACAGAGTAGAGAGTATCAGGTCTAAGCCCACAACCACTAAACAGATGCAGAAGTTTTTAGGACTCTGCAATTATGTGAGACAGGGGATATTTGACTATGCCACCCTGACTGCACCACTTCTCGCTGCCTTAAAAGAGTCCCACGCAAACGCAAATAAAGTAGACTGGACCGATGACAGGGAAACAGCTTTCCTGGAGCTAAAGGAAGCAATAACAAATGCTCCAGTGTTAGCTACACCTGATTACAATAAACATTTCTACCTCTTTTGTCATTGTAATGGAACAACGACAGCAGTACTGACTCCAAAGACATCTATGGGGCACAAACCAATTGCCTACTACAGTGGGCTGCTAGATCTGGTCATGAAAGGGCATTACCCATGTGAGCAAGCTCTGGCAGCAGCAGCTTTTGCGGTTCAAAAGAGCGCCACCATAGTGATGGGATCACCTTTAACACTGTATGTAGAGCATGCAGTATTTGCTATCTTACAAAAAAGCAAGAGCACTCTTACAACTCAGAGAGTATCTGGATATGAAGTAATACTGTCAATACCATCCTTGCAAGTGGTACGGTGTCACACAGTTAATCCAGCAACATTCTTTGCACACCCAGTCTCTGAAGATGAACAGGTACATGACTGTGCCACTTACACCCCAGAGGAAGAAAATGAGATAAGAGAAGACCCCATCCCTGGGAGCATGCTACTCTTTCTTGATGGGTCCTCTTTCATAGATCAGGAGACTGGGATTCGACACTCAGGAGCAGCTGTTGTAAAAGCTGAGCAACAGGGATCTTCTGACACCTTACAGATTGTGAGCCAGATACCACTTCCATCCCATTTCTCAGCACAAGCTGCAGAATTAGTAGCTATGATTGAAGCGCTACAGCACGCTGAAGGACTAGAGGTTACCATTTATTCAGATTCAGCATATGTCACCACCACCGTGCATTCTAGCATTCGCCGGTGGGAAAGGAGGGGATTTCTCAAATCTGATGGATCCCCTGTAATGCATAAAGAACTATTAGCGCAATTGATAAAGGCTTTAACTCTGCCATCTACGGTAGCGGTTATAAAATGTGCAGCACACACCAATCAGCAAGACCTTGTCTCCAGGGGAAACGCCTTGGCAGACTGGGCAGCAAAAGAAGCAGCTAAAACATCTCCAAACTTCAGCGAACAAGATGAACACACGTTAGGGATGATGACAAGCAGACAACAGAGTGCTACTGAGTTACCACCCCCATACACTGAGACAGCACGATTGCACTTACACGAATTGCAAGAACAGGCACTACCTCATGAAAGGGAGTTGTGGGAGCAGCAAGGGTGTATACAGTCACCAACAGATTTTATCTATAGGCAAGAAAGTACAGGCAAGCCAGTGATGCCACAAGCCCTGCTGTATATTGCCTTTGAGCAACTACACCTCCCTGCACACACTGCCAAGGAATACCTTCTTGCCACATTACAGACAGACTGGTTCATTCCACAATTATCTGAAATGATTACGATGTATATTGCAGAATGCACAGTATGCCAACAATACAGTCCAAGGCCTACATTAAAAGTAATTACATCAACTATACCACGTCCAACAGGCCCATTTAAAAATGTACACATAGACTTTGTTGACATGATTGAGAGATGTAATAACTACAGATACCTTATCGTAGTGGTCTGCCCCTTTTCAAGGTGGATCGAGGCGGGACCATGTGTACATAATGATGCCAAGGCAGCAGCCAACTTTTTGATAAGAGAGGTCATACCTAGGTGGGGAATCGCTGAAGCAATCCGCTCAGATAACGGCACCCATTTTGTTAATGCCATGTTTCAGCACATCTGCACCTCTTTAGGAATAAAACATAAATTATCATCTGTTTATCATCCCCAAAGTAATGGTATAGTGGAACGCCTTAACGGCCCGTTGAAGAATAAAATTAGTAAATTATGTGTCACAATGAAGAAAAACTGGCTGTACTGCCTTCCCCTAGCCTTATATGCCCTCAGAAACCAACCAGGAAGTGACCATCATTTGACCCCTCACCAGATAGTAACAGGACGGCCTATGCCAACTCCTTTATCAATAGCTCGACAGAAGACAGATGCTCAAAAGACAGCTGAGGTCCTAGGACAGGAAATTAGTAGTTATCTATCTCAGTTATTGAAGTCTGTCAAGTTCTTCTCTAAACAGGTGGCACAACAGGAGAAGTGCACCACTGCAGCCCAGCAGACCAGTCCAATCTCCGTGGGCCAGCAAGTGTACATCCGCTATTTTGTACGACGATGGAAAGACAGCAAGTTCGAGGGCCCTTACCTAGTTACCCAGAGCACCCCCACAGCGGTGAAGGTGGAGGGCAGGAAGCCATGGATACACCTGTCAGATGTTCGATTGTCCCCGGCTTCATGTCATACATCACCATCTTCACAGGAACATTTAGAGAAAGGCAAAGACAAAGACAGACACGAAGGACAGCGTCCTTCCTAAAGAGGCCAGCGGAGCTCCTATTCAACACTACTGGTGGACAGTTATGTATTTCGATTTTGTTTTTCTGTTCATGCTTTGTTATGTTAGCAATTACCTTTCAATGGTATTTTAGTCCACGCATGGCAATGTGTCAGTTTACTAAGCGCTTGCAGAGAGAAGTATATAAGTATGAAAATATATCCCACAATATTTATGCTAGCTTATTACATAATGTATGGTATCAGCACATGACAGAGATAGGCATGCAAACTACTAATGAATCATGTTTTGTTTGTTCTCTGATTCCACATGCTAGTGACACAGAAAGGCTACACTCGTCAAAAGAGGTATCTCCAAATATTATTGCACTTGTACCTTTGCAGGATGAGAGCATGGATGCAACCCTTGCAGATAAGACAGGGAGCGTTTCTAGTAAACACCACACAATATGAGGAGGAGTTAGCCGATATAACGGATGTCCTGACAGATCGCAAGGAGTTAATAGTGAAGTTAGGGAGAATGGCTGAGACAGGGGTAATGAAGTACAAAAGTAGAAATTGGAAAAGCAGAATATTAGAGCAGGGATTCCTGGGAATATCACGATTTACACTTCTCTGTAAGAATTATTCAGCTTCACCTATGCCCCAAGATTGTCAGGAGAGGTCATATTTTCGAGTAAATGGATCAGTATATGTCCATGGTCAGTAGCACCACGGTGCAACATTTGGATGTAAAGCTCTCTCTCTGGATGGGAAATCAGACTGATAATAGCACACAGCAGAAGTGTCAGGCCATATGGGATGAAAAAATATCTAGATTAAGTTGGGTGGAAACACCAACAACTCTCTGAGCAGGCAGAACACCAATTGTTTTCTTTTTATGTTTCAGAGGGAATGGAACGGTCCCCGTAGGAAAGAACATCAATTGCATCACCACAAAGTACAATGCCGATATGCAATGGGGCACCTCCAGTCTGATGGACTATTATTGGCAATGAGGAGAATGGCTGTATTTGCGACTTCCTTACAGATGGAGAGGTCTCTGTTCCCTAGTAACTATGCACACCCCCTCCCTGGTGATTCCAGGGGTGGACATCTCAAAGTTACATGATCACCCCATGAGCTGTCCAATGACTCTATTGCATCATCGGAAGAAAAGATATGCAGAGTACATGGGTACCACAACCTGGAGAGACATTCCACGAGAGCACAGGTTGTTTAATGATGCCCAATTGCTCTTTGGAAGCATCTTCCCCTTTGTTCAAGCAAAGGCTACGGCCAGGTGGCTGCAAATAACACGATGGGAACTGATGAAAACAATTAATGCAACTGAAGATGGGTTCAATGCAGTCAAGGAAGAGATGCGGGCTGTGAGAGTGATGCTTCTGCAACATAGGTATGTGCTAGGCTTGATGACGGCCAGGGAGGGTGGGGTCTGTGCCAAAAGCGGAACTGCCTGTTGCACATATGTGCCGGCCAATGACGCAGACAATGGAACAATAACAGAGGTCATACAGCCTCTACATAACTTACGGAAGAAGATGGCAGACGAGGGGGGTGCCCCCGACAAATGGTTTTCAGGGTGGTTTGTATGCATACCATCCTGGTTATCAGGACTGGTTAAGGGGTTATTCCCGATACTTGTGGTGATCTTATTGATGTTCTGTATTTTTCAGTTAGTGGTAGGATTCAGCAAGAGGGTTAGCCAGAAGTTAGGTGGGATGTTCACTATTAGGGTAGCCAGGAAAGTGCAGGAGGATGAGGACCACGTATATATACATATGAATGAATGTAGTAGGGATGGTGAAGTAGTAGTTGAAAGTTCAACTAAAGGGGGGAATGTTACTGGAAATATAGAAAGAGAAGGCCCATTTTTGCTAATTGTAGGAGGCTGGACTGGCTTGTAGTGAGTACCTAGGGATACTTGCACCTTGCACCAGGCCCAGTTATCCCTTATTAGTGTATAGGGTGTCTAGCAGCTTAGGCTGATAGATAATGGTAGCTTAGCAGAGCAGCTTAGGCTGAACTAGGAGACGTGTGAAGCTACTACAGTACCACTTAGTGTCATATGCACAATATCATAAGAAAACACAATACACAGTTATACTAAAAATAAAGGTACTTTATTTTTATGACAATATGCCAAAGTATCTCAGAGTGTACCCTCAGTGAGAGGATAGGAAATATACACAAGATATATATACACAATACCAGAAATATGCAGTATAGTCTTAGAAAACAGTGCAAACAATGTATAGTTACAATAGGATGCAATGGAGACACATAGGGATAGGGGCAACACAAACCATATACTCCAGAAGTGGAATGCGAACCACGAATGGACCCCAAACCTATGTGACCTTGTAGAGGGTCGCTGGGACTATTAGAAAATAGTGAGGGTTAGAAAAATAGCCCACCCCAAGACCCTGAAAAGTGAGTGCAAAGTGCACTAAAGTTCCCCAAAGGACAAAGAAGTCGTGATAGGGGAATAAGGCAGGAAAGACACAAACCAACAATGGAACAACGCTGGATTTCCAATCTGGGGTACCTGTGGAACAAGTGGACCAAGTCCAAAAGTTACAAGCAAGTCGGAGATGGGCAGATGCCCAGGAAATGCCAGCTGCGGGTGCAAAGAAGCTTCGACTGGACTGAAGAAGCTGCAGTTTCTACAGGAACGCAAAGGGCTAGAGACTTTCCCTTTGGAGGACGGATCCCTCTCGCCCTGTAGAGTCGTGCAAAAGTGTTTTCTCGCCGAAAGAATGCCAACAAGCCTTGCTAGCTGCAAATTGTGCAGTTAGCGTTTTTGGACGCTGCTGTGGCCCAGGAGGGACCAGGAGGTCGCAAATTGGACCAGGAGGTAGAGGGGACGTCGAGCAATACAAGGAGCCCTCTTAGCAGCAGGTAGCACCCGGAAAAGTGCCAGAAACAGGCACTACGAGGATGCGTGAAACGGTGCTCACCCGAAGTCGCACAAAGGAGTCCCACGTCGCCGGAGACCAACTTAGAAAGTTGTGCAATGCAGGTTAGAGTGCCGTGGACCCAGGCTTGGCTGTGCACGAAGGATTTCCGCCGGAAGTGCACAGGGGCCGGAGTAGCTGCAAATGCAATGCAGTCTAGCGAGGTGAGGCAAGGACTTACCTCCACCAAACTTGGACTGAAGAGTCACTGGACTGTGGGAGTCACTTGGACAGAGTTGCTGGATTCGAGGGACCTCGCTCGTCGTGCTGAGAGGAGACCCAAGGGACCGGTAATGCAGCTTTTTAGTGCCTGCGGTTGCAGGGGGAAGATTCCGTCGACCCACGGGAGATTTCTTCGGAGCTTCTAGTGCAGAGAGGAGGCAGACTACCCCCACAGCATGCACCACCAGGAAAACAGTCGAGAAGGCGGCAGGATCAGCGTTACAGAGTTGCAGTAGTCGTCTTTGCTACTATGTTGCAGTTTTGCAGGCTTCCAGCGCGGTCAGCGGTCGATTCCTTGGCAGAAGGTGAAGAGAGAGATGCAGAGGAACTCGGATGAGCTCTTGCATTCGTTATCTAAGGAATCCCAAGAGACAGAGACCCTAAATAGCCAGAAAAGAGGGTTTGGCTACCTAGGAGAGAGGATAGGCTAGCAACACCTGAAGGAGCCTATCACAAGGAGTCTCTGACGTCACCTGGTGGCACTGGCCACTCAGAGCAGTCCAGTGTGCCAGCAGCACCTCTGTTTCCAAGATGGCAGAGGTCTGGAGCACACTGGAGGAGCTCTGGGCACCTCCCAGGGGAGGTACAGGTCAGGGGAGTGGTCACTCCCCTTTCCTTTGTCCAGTTTCGCGCCAGAGCAGGGCTAAGGGGTCCCCTGAACCGGTGTAGACTGGCTTATGCAGAATTGGGCACATCTGTGCCCAAGAAAGCATTTCCAGAGGCTGGGGGAGGCTACTCCTCCCCTGCCTTCACACCATTTTCCAAAGGGAGAGGGTGTAACACCCTCTCTCAGAGGAAGTCCTTTGTTCTGCCATCCTGGGCCAGGCCTGGCTGGACCCCAGGAGGGCAGATGCCTGTCTGAGGGGTTGGCAGCAGCAGCAGCTGCAGTGAAACCCCGGGAAAGGCAGTTTGGCAGTACCACGGTCTGTGCTACAGACCACTGGGATCATGGGATTGTGCCAACTATGCCAGGATGGTATAGAGGGGGCAATTCCATGATCATAGACATATTACATGGCCATATTCGGAGTTACCATTGTGAAGCTACATATAGGTAGTGACCTATATGTAGTGCACGCGTGTAATGGTGTCCCCGCACTCACAAAGTCCGGGGAATTGGCCCTGAACAATGTGGGAGCACCTTGGCTAGTGCCAGGGTGCCCTCACACTAAGTAACTTTGCACCTAACCTTTACCAGGTAAAGGTTAGACATATAGGTGACTTATAAGTTACTTAAGTGCAGTGTAAAATGGCTGTGAAACATCGTGTGCGTTATTTCACTCAGGCTGCAGTGGCAGGCCTGTGTAAGAATTGTCAGAGCTCCCTATGGGTGGCAAAAGAAATGCTGCAGCCCATAGGGATCTCCTGGAACCCCAATACCCTGGGTACCTCAGTACCATATACTAGGGAATTATAAGGGTGTTCCAGTAAGCCAATGTAAATTGGTAAAATTGGTCACTAGCCTGTTAGTGACAATTTGTAAAGAGAGAGCATAACCACTGAGGTTCTGGTTAGCAGAGCCTCAGTGAGACAGTTAGGCATCACACAGGGAACACATACATATAGGCCACAACCTTATGAGCACTGGGGTCCTGGCTAGCAGGGTTCCAGTGACACATAACAAACATACTGAAAACATAGGGTTTTCACTATGAGCACTGGGCCCTGGCAAGCAGGATACCAGTGAGACAGTGAAAACACCCTGACATACACTCACAAACAGGCCCAAAGTGGGGGTAACAAGGCTAGAAAGAGGCTACTTTCTCTCACTAATGCATGAGTTAGGAGGAAAACGTGCAGAGTCGTACATGATTAGAGAGGAATAAAGGCCCCGAGTGCTCATGGCATCCATTAAAAAGGTCAGTGCAGGAGGCATGGAAGTAAGACAAAGACACAGTTATTCATAATGCAGCTGCATGTAGAAGGCCGTAGAAGCTTGAATCATAACTCGATAATATAAACACAGGAAAGGCACGCATTTCAATCCACGTTCATAAGGGAAGGACACACCAAGGGAGTTTCAGGACGGGAACACAATTAGCATTGATGCTTGAAGGCCAGCGGCTGTGTGAGAGAGGCCAGACAGACGGGGTTCCAAGTCTGGAGTTAGAAAAGGAGGAACTACAGACAGCCTTTAGAACGTGAGATAAAAGATATTGCTGTTTATTAATAAATGTGCCCATGACAGATATGTAACCATCGCTTTCCTGCAAACGTGTAATTAGATGCTTTCTCATGAGAAATGTGGCTTTATGCTGACGTAAGTAGAGATACAATGTACCAAACAAGCGCTTAAATCAAAATGCATGACAGGTGATAAGACGCATTCAAGGTGCCGAAAACATATAAAAAGGGCTGTTTGAACTGATGAATTTGAGTGCGGTTTCAGTCATAGAGCTGTGCTGCCCTCCCGGCCGTTATTCATAAATGCTCATATTAATTGCCAAACTGAGTCTTGTCGTTCTTTTATTCTTGACCCTTCAACAATTCTCTTTCATAACCTCAGTGTTTGCTGAGATGGACAAAAATGCCGCATTGATGGAGTATCATGAGTGATGTAATATGTGAGGATATAAGTAGTGCACTAGCAGGTGCAATGTAGAGTTCATTCAACCATGACTCGCACATTTCAGTGGCTTTGAGGTTTTTAAACACTAGTTCTTGTCACAGTTCAGCACCTAGGACATTACTTTACCCGTTGCTCCTTTTTAGTGAATGTCTCAGTTTTATTTTAACGTAAGTTAGGCTCTTCCTACCATATCCAACTATAGGCCCACTCAAAAATGATAAAGTTCACAAAAAAGGTTTGATTATATTCTGTATGTAGCATGTGTGACGCTCTTCCGGCGGGTTGGCTTATGTAAAGTATGGCCTGTGGCCAGACCTTGCGCTCACTCCTCTGCAAGCCTCCAACCCGCGGTCCCCAAGTTAAAAATAAAGGTGTGCGTGCCCCCGCTCAACACAAAGGCACCCAGGGAAAAGAAAAATGTCTGTCTCCTATCGGTACCCAGGATGGGGAATCAGCAGGGCCACAGGAGTCATGGGGCACTCGCTGGGGCCCCCAACACCTACTAATGGTGAGGGGGCACCGGATGGGCACCTGCAGTACAAAAATGGGGGGCTGCCAGTATAAGTGCTGGCTGGAGAGTCAGTAGAGAGTGTGGGGCTTTGGGGCGCGCTCCACGGCCTCAAAGTTAAAATAAAGTGTGTGTGTCTTGGGTGGGACCGTGGCACCTCCCCCTCAAAAAAAAGATTATAATTTAGGAGCAGGAGACACCATTTTATTATTCACTGCCCCAGGCAAGAAGCACACCATGATGCCCGGCAACAGCTATTTAGGTACATTGCTGGATCCTGGCAGTGCCCCATGAAGCATTGTTTGTAATTTCCTGGAGGGCTGCAGGACGCAAGCAGTCCACCCCCCATCCCCCCCACCCCAAACTCCAGTAACATTAAGAAAAACCCACAGCAAGTTTCCTGGGTCATTGAATCCACGACCCCCAGGACAGCATGCCATATTTTTAAAGCACTCTGACTTGAAACTGCGTGGTCCTCAGCCGGAGTGTGGGGACCCCTTGTGGTTAGTTCTACGCCTAAACTTTGTGGCCTGAAAAATGTTTTAAAAAGGCTTAAAGACACATTCATTCAATGCTTTATTGAAAATACAATCACTAAACACTGCAATGGTTGGATTTATAAAATATCCATTTCATTATAGTGACTGGTACCTTATTGAGAAAGCCAATAGGCCTGCCGCTTTATATTTTTTGGGTGTGCTGACCCTTTGACAAAGCCCGTATGTCTGCCCGACTTAAAATGACACTTTTTGTTAGTTCTGTGGCACAGTCAGCTGTGTGTGGCAGAGGATTCGGCGCCCTCGGTGCACCCCGGGGGTGAGGCCCAGGGTCTGGCTAACGGCGATCGACATCTTACTCTGTAAAAATACAAAGTTGATATTTACTGCAAAACAAATAGATGTTATAGTTAGGAATTGTAATAATATCTTACTGTACTCTGCTTTACATTACGTCAGTTAAGACATACTGTTTTATACTAAGAAAGCCACTGAAATTCACGACTTTTGTTAGCACAATTAACAATAACTTGTGCCCTAAAGGGACTGTAATCCGGCCCTTTGCCATGTTCTATGACATCATTGATAACATCACTGCAACATATGAAACGGCATCATTGCCAACAATTCTGTGCCTGGCAGGGGCGCGAATCCTATAACATCCTTTTTAAAAAAATATGTTATTGCATTTTTTAAGTTGTAACAGACAGTGCACCAACAGGTGTTCATAATAAATTTTAGGAAACAGCGGTAGAACATTTGTACCATCAGAGGTCTTACACACTGTTGACAATAAATAATCACTTGACATCGTCGTGGGGGTTGAACGGGTGTGGGGTCCAACCCAGTCGATCAAGTGTCCCAATCAGACCCTCGTCTTGAGTTGCATCTTGCGTGTCTAGGCCATAATATTCCGTCCAGGTGCCCCATATTTTTTTTATTTGTGTGTGCAGCTTCTAATCTTCTATATGACCCTCTCCGCTGTCATATAAAGGTCCATACCCCTTTCTCATTCCAGCAGTGTCGGTGTCTCCGGGGCAATCCAATGCTTTGCTAAGTCTCTTGTGGCCAATATTAGTCCTAGATTGCAGAATATCAGCTTGTGGCAGGGTAAGTCTGTATCATCGGAGATTCCCAGCAGGGTATACTTGGGGTCCTCTGGTATTTGAGTCCCCAATATCACAGCTAACTCCTACAACATCCTTTTAACCTTTGATTCCAAGATCATCAGAAACACGTATTCTGTGATATTAGTCATAGCCTAAAGAAGTTCAAAAGAATGAAACACATTGGGTGGGTGTATCAATTTTATAAGATGTTTTTGGAACCGAATAAAGAGAAATTAAGACAAAACTATGACTATATGTATAATTAACTTTCTAACTGATTAACACACATTTTGGGTGTGCCCTGTTGTTTGCTTTTAAGTTCTCTCTGCCTCAGTAGCTGGCTTTGTACAAAAAGTGCATCAAATTGACAATAGGGTACAGATTTGGATGTGCTATTTTTTCCCCAGGCGTCAGACTGTAACTGGACATTTTTTAGCAGTACCCCTGTGCGCCAGTAGTTGGCATCATTCAGCTCCCCATAGGCATAGTTTGTGCCGGAAGTGATGTGCACCGTACCTATATAGGTGCCACACCGGCATGCTAACATTGGTTTCTTGTTGCAGCATTCCATGTCATAATTGTGGAGCCACGTTGAACACAGACTAGTTTGCATGTCTAAGGCCCAGGGAAGATTGGCCCATACACTTAAATCAGTTTGCAGAGCAGGGAGGATGGTAGGGTCTATACAAAATATGCAGCTTGATAGAGTCTTAACCAGATAAAGTGTTACCGAATGTAAGTAACATGTTCATGTGATAGAGACTTCTAGTCGTGGACTCCTTACCTTAGAAAAGATCCTTCCTGGAGAATGGCCCACGGAACAGAATGCTTAGACCAAAAAGTCCTGCATGACCGAACAGGTGAAATGCCCATTGCGACGGTCCGGACTATCTAGGCAGTAGTGCTTCATACACATGTGCAAAAGATGTCCATGTTGCTGCCTCATAGCTGTACGGGGGGGACTTTGCGTGCTGATGAGGTTGTCACAGCCTTGGCTCTGGTGGAATGAGCACATAGACCCTCAAGTCGTTGCTACCAGCTGATGCACAGCAGATCTTAAAACAGAGCACTATCCATCTTGAGATAGTCTGTTTATGCACAACCTTCCCTTTCTTGGCCCCCAACATACCCTACAAAGAGTTGATCGTCCACCCTTTTGTGCGAACATGGTAGAACAACAACGCTCTTTTTAGGCTGAGGGGGTGGATTCTTCCTTCTTCTTTGGAAGGGTGAGGCAGAAGGTAGACAGGGTGATGCTCTGGCCTACGTGGAAGGTTGCCACAACCTTCGGAAGGAAGGAGGCACGTGTTTGAAGGAAGGGCTTGTCTGGATAAAAGGTGGTATTAGAAAGGTGCCGAGAGAGATCGCAATTCGCAATCCCTTCTGCCGGATGTTCTGAGGAAGGGAGCAGATGCAGCACGCATGTCGCTAGGAGAAGCAGACCAACTAGGTGGTGCTGGCTGAAAGTGTCTTGCGGCTCACTGTGTTTGGCGTGTTTGGTGGAGTGGCGGCCAGGCTTTCCCTGCCACTCAGGCTGCCACTCATTCCCCAGAGCCCCTGTGCCTGACAATCATCCGCCTGAGCCAGGGGTGAGTAATAAGTGGCCTGGCAGTGTCTGGTGGTGTGGCTCAGGTGAGGGCACAGGTGCCCCTGAGTGGGACAATCATCACGGAGTACTTGCCTGTGCGCTGCTCCCACCACACCGGACACCATCCCTGTTACATCAATTGTGAGGTCAGGGCCAGACACAGAGCCCAGAGTGGAGCAGTGTGGTGCTGTAACACATTGCGGGACAAACCAACACCAGGATCAGGACCTCAGTAAGGACCACATGAGGGAAGAAGGCCGATGGAGCGGTAGCAGAAGGTTTAGACGCTGGAGCACGGGTACAGCCCCGGCTCGTGGAGGTGGCCCAACTAGGTTTGGGTGCAGCTTGAGGCCCGGGTCTGCTCCCCTGCCTTAGCCGACCTGTCAGCCAGCACAGACTACCCAAGCACCTAAGGGGCGCTATATTTGCTCCCCTGTAACCTCATACAGAGTACTCGCTTTGTTCCACCACAGCCTTTGCATCCCTGCAACTACCACCTCTACCCCAGAGAGACGAACGTCAGGTTATTTGCCATGGGGGAGGGGGAGCACATCATCAGCAACACTCAGTACACTGCAGGGAGCGGCCTGAGTAAAAGGGAACTGTGTGGATTCCCCTCAACCCGGCCCTTCACCTCAGTCCCAGGGCAAAGCTAAGGCCCAAGTGAGGAAAAGAGTGGAGGAAGTGAGGCACCGTAGTCTCCCCTCCCACAGTCAATGGTACCTAACCCAACGCTAACTACCACCTGCGCAACACCCAACACTCTCAGAGGGCCCAGAGAAGACCCAAATACTCAATGTAAGGCATGCAGGCACCTTCAAGTCAGACAGAAGCTACACTACAAGCTACCCTACTTGGTGCACAACCTGTACAGTCTGAGCAGTCTGAGACAACGCAAGGATCAAAAAGAAAGTTGGGCCTAATAGAAGTTCCTCTAAGAGCTCGGCCGTAAGAAGACCTGCCAACTATATTCAAAAGTTAAATGACCCTGGCACTGCCTTAGCCCCAGCCCCAATCTCCATAAGCAGATACTTCATGAAAGCACCTACACCAGACAGGGAACGCACCATGAGAACCCAGAAGAATCAACAAATACCAATTATATCGGATGAAGAGGCCAACCTAGTAGTACTAACCCGGGAACTACTCCTGGAACAAAATGTCCACATCATGGCACAGCCTGAACCGCTGGGGACCTCTTTCAGCTAATGCAGCAAGCAAGGTCTACCACCCATGCGGGATATTACAGACAAAGATGGTCAAAGAGCTAATCAAGATAACGGAGATATATGCAGCACTCACTTCAACACCAGCTACTAAAGCCAATGCCGGAGATCTCGGTTAACGCACGCTGCAGCACGGCAGCTGTTTCCGTGGTGACCTGTTCAATGCACACATGCCCTACTCATCACTGCGCCTCATCCCTTCTTTCAACCCACTGCAATGCAAGGCTGTAAGCACAGTAGGGGCGCAGGTCTACCCTGAAGCAACAGATGAAGTGTCACTGGGGGTGTCTGTACCCACTTGTTCAAACAACACATCCAGGGATCAGAGGTTAGTGGCGGTGTATCTTCGTGGCACTGGGTGTGGTCCAGGTGTGGAAGGGCACCAATGGACTTGCATTTGACGCACTAGCTGAGTGCATACAATGCACGGCCACGCAGCAGCGTACATTCGGTAGGTCCTGGGAGAAGGGAGAGGCGAAGGGAAGCAGTGGGAGGCGTGAAAATGGGCGACAATGGGGGAAAAAAGGAAGGTGTGAAGGGGGAGTGTATGTAATGTGAAGAGGGAGTGTATGAGATGTGAAGGGGGTGCATGTGTATGCAGTAAGGGGGGGTGAGGAAAGTGAGTACGGGAAGGTGGGGTGTGGGGAGTGAGTACTGGAAGTGGGGGGTGGTGCCCTGGAACGGGAGGGGATTGGGGTAAGGGGTGTGTGCTGGCATCAGGAAAAGATTTTCCTGTCTCCGGCAGCGTTTCCACCAGGGTTTTTTGTGGCGGTGTGACCGCTGTGAAAACACTGGCGGACCGCCACCTCGTAATACCGCTGGCGGTCTTACCGCGACCCCCGGCTGAAGGTGCTCACCTCTGGTCCTGGCGGTACCGAAGGCATTCTGGCAGTTTGGCAGAAGCCAAACCGCCACACTCGTAATATGGTGGTATCCACCAACAGGCCCGCGGTGGTATGACCACCACCACGTGTGTGGCAGTCCAAAGACCGCCATATTCATAGTGAGGCGCCTATGTCTACAATTAGCACTATGCACTGCAGTGTCTGGGCACCCTTGCTGCTTGTTTGTAAGATCCAAATACACAGTTCATGGCTCCACTACTAGAACCTTTGACTTTGTCATCCCTTTCGGATGCTCAAAACTGTTCCGAGCACATGCTCCGTCTGGCAGGCTCCTTTGTCACTTCCGTCCCTGCCTGCCACTCTTGACACACTAGCACCTCTGAGCGCCCTGCCAGCACATTGCACTTCAGTGTCTTTCTGCTTATTGCTGACAGCTGGAAGGGTTTCTCAGCACAAGTTTGGTTTTACGGTCTGAGATCGGGATGAATAGACACATTTTTTCTTTTATTCCTCATTGTTCTTTTAGAGCCCCTCTAAACTGACAAATATCACCACATAGCATTCTACTGTTCTAATAGTCGATGAATGTTGTTTTATCTGTACTCTCACATATCATTACTTTTATAACAATTTTAACTACTTAAAACAAATAAAGTATTACTTACACCTGGCCGGTCTTGATGGTTATCAGCCTGAGAGGGCACTTGTGTAGCATCTCAATGGGCATGCACATCATAAATGTGAGTACAGTGTTCAAAGCCCATTGAGGCATGACTAGTGGCCTCACTTCTGGAACAGAACCTCCTACTTGACTTCTCCCAATCTGGGTTCCGCAGCAACCACAGTACTGAGGCAGCCCTTGCGGCTATAGATGAGATCCGAGCCCTACTCGCCGGAGGAGAGACTGCGGCTCTGATTGTCCTAGACCTCTCGGCTGCCTTTGATTTGGTCTCTCACCACACATCCATCACAAGGCTACACAACATAGGCATCCAAGGAGTCACTCTCATATGGATCCCTCTCCGAAGCCACCACCAAGACCAAGTTCCACAACTGTATGACAGATGTCACCAGCTGGATGAAGGACAACTGCCCGAAGTTCAATATGGAAAAGACAAAGGTACTGATTTTCCGAAACAAATGCTCCCTATAGGACACATCTTTGTGGACCTCAAAACTTGAACCTACTCCTACCCCACACTAAGAAACTATCTCCATCCTGGACAAGCTAACCATGACAACTCAGATCAACTCAGTCTCCTCCTTCTGCTTCTTCCTCCTCCTCATGCTTTGGTCTGCCAACTGAAAAGAATGCAGAAGTGGCTGAGAGGTAACCGTAACTGTGCTGGGAGTGGAGCCCTGGTGGGCCAAAGAAAGAACAAAAAGTAGAACCTGGGAGAGAGGTGCAGACAGAGTGTCAATATGTCTGGATGATCACCACGCTATGAACTTATCCCACTGAAAGGTGTATACAGTTTTAGTGGAGGGACAACTGGCTGCCAGAATAACATCACAAGCTTCAGGAGGAAGATCGAAAGTTGTCAACTGTTGCCATTCAATCTTCACACATGAAGGTGGAGGGTGCACAGGTTTGGGTGCAGGATCCTTCCCTGGTGCTGCAACAGAATCCCAAAAATTCAGCCTGCCTGGAGGACAGATGTTCATGCTCAAAAGTTTAGGAAACCAGACTCTCCGTGCCCAGGTCTTTTAGTAATCTTGGATGACACACACAAAATATTTTACCAATGATTGATTGGTTTCCTCCCTCAGTTCAGATAGAAGCTCCTTCACTGCTTTGGGTTTGCCAGGCACTTGAATAGTAAAAGTTATTCCCTAGTTCATTGTAAGGTTCAATTTGATCTGTAACAGCACAACATATCACTTTAGCAGTAAACCTCAGAGCACCAGTAACACAAACCTTATGGCGAGGGGCGTCCTTAACATAGGAGGAGACTATGGCCCTCATTACAACCCTGGCGGTAAATGCTCATGTGTCTGGGGAAAGGGCCCCTGCCTTCACTTCGGAGGAGTTGGAGAAACTAGTGGATGGGGTCCTCCCCCATTACACACAACTGTACGGTCCTCCAGACAAACAGGTGAGTACACTGTGAGCATGCTGCATGGGCAATGTCTGTTTGGAGTGGTGTGGATGGAAGATACATGGTGGGGGCTGAGGCCTGCATGTGCGGACGGAGAGTGTATGTGCGTCAGGGCAAGGGTGGGAACGGGGGCCAATGAGTATGACGGTCCGGACAGGTAAACAATTTAATTTCCCCCTGTACTATTCCTCTAGGTCAGCGCCCACCAGAAGAAGGCTATTTGGCGTGCCATCACCAAGGACGTCCGGACCCTGTGGGTCCACCACAGACAGAGCACCCACTGCCGTAAAAGATGGGAGGACCTGCACCGCTGGAGCAAGAAGACGGCGGAGGCCCAGCTGGGGATGGCCTTCCAACGTGGGAGGGGGGCCCGTCGCACCATGACCCCCCTGATGTTCCGGATCCTGGCGGTGGCGTATCCGGAGTTGGATGGGCGCTTGAGGGCATCACAGCAGCCACAAGGGGGTGATTACACTCTCATTCAGCTGACTCTGCGCGCATTACGGGGTGTCTGGGTGGGGGAGGTGGGCAGTGGGTTCCCCTAGGCCAGGGCGATCTTAGTAGGCAAGGTGCCTTGTGAGGCAGGCTATGTGGCACCCCGACCCCACTAGTGGTTAGTGCCATCTACACCAAGTCAGGCTCCTGTGACTTCCAGGTGTGCAGCAATCGGGCTTAGGCCTTGTAACCCATGGGCATGTGATTAATCTAGGAACTATAAGTGCATGGCGTAGTGCAGAGGGCTGCTGTGTCCGCCAGCGGTAGTGGTGTTGCATGCACTGAATATGTCTTTCTCCTGTCTTCCCTCCCCCTTTTTGTGGTCTCCCTGTTGTGTGCAATAGCATCATCAGGCGGAGGAGCATTGGCACCGGAGCAGGAGGGAGCTGCATCCCACTTGGCCCTGGAAGGCGAAACAACAAAGTCTGAAGCCACCAGTGGGATGGAGGGCGAGGGGAGCTCCTCGGCAGGGACAGGAGCAGAGACCAGCGACAGCGACTCCTCCTCTGATGGGAGCTCCCTTGCGGTGGCGGGCCCCTCTGTGCCCACCGCATCAACAGGTACAGCCACCACCCCCCCCTGCCAGCACCGCCCTCCCAGCAGCCCCTCAGCGTGTATCCCGTGCCTGCTCACCCAGGAGGGTGGGCATCTCCTTCGCCCCAGGCACCTCAGGCCCTGCCCCAGTCAGCCCTGCTGCCCTCAGTGAGGAGGCTATTGACCTCCTGAGATCCCTCACTGTTGGGCAGTCTACCATTCTGAATGCCATCCAGGGTGTTGAGAGGCATTTGCAACAAACAAATGCATACCTGGAGGGCATTCATTCTGGCCAGGCAGCCCAACAGAGAGCATTTGAGGCTCTGGCCTCAGCACTGATGGCAGCCATTGTCCCTGTGTCCAGCCTCCCCCCTCCAACCTCCTCCACCCAGACCCAATCCCCTGTACCTCAGCCTATCCCAAGCACACCATCAGACCAGCATGCACACACATCGACACACAAGAGTGGCTCAGGCAAACCTAAGCACCACACATCCCACAGGCACTCACACAAGCATCATACCCATGCACACATACCAACATCCACTTCCCCCACTGTGCCCCCTTCTCCACGTCTCTCTCCACCCTCACAGTCTCGTCTGCACTCACACCTGCATGCACTACATCCTCAGCCACTACCTTCATCACAAGCACGCCCATCACCACACACCGCTCACGTGCACTCACCACCCCCACTAACATTCACACATCCCCAGTGTCCTCTCCCAGTGTGTCAGTGAGCCCTCCTCCCAAAGTACACAAACGCAGGCACACACCCACCCAACAGCCATTCACCTCACAACAGCCGCCAGCCCATGCACCTTCATCCAAATTCAGCAGACTTACACCTCCTACAGCCACTACCTATTCCTCCACTCCCAAACCCCCTCCATCTACCCGTCCCAGTGTGTCTAAAAAACGTTTCCTGGCTAACATTGACCTCTTCCTTACACCTCCTTCCCCGTCCTTCCCCTAGGGCCAGGCTTTCCAGGTCCCAGCCCAGCACCTCAGCCACCACATCCCCAGGCACAGTGGTGCCAGCAACTGCGGGGTCATGGAGTGTGCCAACCATCAGGGCTGCCAGTGTGCCACGGAGCAAGGGCAAGGACATTCCGCCACCTGCCAAGGTTAAAAAGGTGCCCACATCCCAGAGGGAGAAGCCGAAAACACATGCCACCAAGGGGTCAGCGAAAACGAAAGGGGATAGTGGCAAGACAACTGCGCCACCATCAAAGGTGGGGATGGGCCAAAAACTGTAGGGCAGGTCAGGAGAGGGCATGGTGGCACCGACTGAGGGACCAGTGTCACACCTTCTGTCCACGTCCACGCCAACCTGTATGGCGGAGAACACTGCCACCTGCACCGCCACCTCCACTGCCACCATTACCTGCACTGCCTCCGGCACGTCTACAGCCGCTGCGCCAGTCCCCAGCTTCTTACCCGGTGGGCAGCCGTCCGAGGCTGCAGGAGACATCCTGCTTTCTCACTCAGCTGGTGCTGACACATGCTCCGCCGCCACAGACCCCGCAGCCACAGACCCCGCAGCCACAGACCCCACAGCCAGCACCGCCGCCACAGACCCCGCAGCCAGCACCGCCGCCACAGACCCCACAGCCAGCACCGCCGCCACAGACCCCGCCGCAAGCACCGCCACGACTGACACCGCTGCAAGCACCGCCAGCGGCCCTGCGACATCCTCAGACAGTGGAACCACCGCAGACATGGCTACCATCCCCAGTGGTCAGTCGTCCGAGGCTGGTGGGGAGTTCAAGGACCCTGGGCAGCTTCCATGAAGCATCACTGTCATCACAGTTGTCATCTGCATATGGAATGCGAAGCCGCAGCAGTGTGGGGTATGTCTCTGCCTCCATGGCGTATCATGCTACCTGTACCTCGGCAATCTCGTGGCACACACACCCAGGCGAGTGTATTGTTCCGGCCACACTGCACGTGGAGCACTCTGGGCACCATGCCCCCTCCAGAACCAGTGGAGAAAACCAGTGGAGAATCACATCCACTACCTCAGTCCTTGGCAGGATAAAGCACTCTGGGCACCATGCCCCCTCCAGAACCAGTGGAGAATCACGTCCACTACCTCAGTCCTTGGCAGGATGAAGCACTCTGGGCACCATGCCCCCTCCAGAACCAGTGGAGAAACACGTCCACTACCTCAGTCCTTTACAGGATGAAGCACTCTGGGCACCATGCCCCCTCCAGAACCAGTGGAGAATCACGTCCACTACCTCAGTCATTGGCAGGATGAAGCACTCTGGGCACAGAGGCCCCTCCAGAACCAGTGGAGAAATACGTCCACTACCTCAGTCCTTGGCAGGATGAAGCACTCTGGGCACAGAGCCCCCTCCAGAACCAGTGGAGAATCACATCCACTACCTCAGTCCTTGGCAGGATGAAGCACTCTGGGCACCATGCCCCCTCCAGAACCAGTGGAGACTGTTATCCACTTGACAGACTGTGGCTTTGCACTCCCCAGGATAAAGCAGTGGGCAACCCACCCACTGGAAAGACTTGAGAGGCTGTGGCTTTGCACTCCCCAGGATAAAGCAGTGGGCAAACCACCCACTGGAAAGACTTGAGAGGCTGTGGCTTTGCACACCCCAGGATAAAGCAGTGGGCAAACCACCCACTGGAAAGACTTGAGAGACTGTGGCTTTGCACTCCCCAGGATAAAGCAGTGGGCAAACCGCCCACTGGAAAGACTTGAGAGACTGTGGCTTTGCACTCCCCCAGGACCAAACTGTGGGCATGGAGCCCCCTCTTGGAGCAGTGGCGTTGTGCGTTCATCAGGCTGAGGTGCCCTCCCTCCCTCTCCTCCTGAGATGCCTGTATATTTTCTATCTGATGCCCCTCCAGTGTTCTCTCCGTTTGGAGTCAGGTATCATGTGTGGGCCTCGCCCATGCGTTTTGGGCCCAGTGGTCCACGGACAATGATTGGTGCACTATCCGGACTTGTGTAGTTGGTGTACATAATTGTATATACTGGATTTTGAATTTTGATAATGATATTTCACATGATTACATTTGTTCAAATCATTTCCTTTTGTCCTTGCGTTCTTCCAGGGGTTGGAGGGGGTGTTTATGAAATGTTGCAGCATGTATTTGTGTGTATGGTGTTGTGGGTGAGGGTGGAGGTGGGGGTGTTGTGTGTTGCGTGTGTGTGTCACTCTCTTCCCCCCCCCTCCCCTGTGTTGTAGGTGCAGTACTCACCGTGGTCGTCGCCGCCGTCGTTGGAGCTCCTGATGGAGGAGCAGGAAGACCATCATCGGCAGTATCTGCAATTCGGGCTCCATGGCGTCATGGTTCCTCGTGGGGTGTAGAGAGGTGAGTGTTTTCCCTTCTGTGTAATGTTTCCGCCGTGTTTTTGTTTGCGTTGGTTCCGCCCCGGAAAAGGTGGCGGATAGGCCTGTTGTGGTAGGGTGGGCGGTACATTGTCTTCCGCCTGTCTGTTGCTGGTGTCCGCCGCGCTGTTTGTTTGTACCGCCGTGGCGGTCAGAGTGTTAAAGTGGCTGTCTATGCTGGCGGTTTCCGCCACGGTCGTAATCCAATTTTTTTCTCCGCCGGACTGTTTGCGGTATTACCGCCGCTTTAACACCGACCGCCAGGGTTGTAATTAGGGCCTATATGTATTACTCATGTCTACACTTCAGTCCTGTAGACCCAAACACAGAAAATGTTTGTACATACAGAGCGCTGCTTTACCTACTAATTATGAATCTTATTGCAACTTAGAAATCCTGTTGGGCTATCAAGGGCACCAAGCATGGTTTTGTGGACAACTACTTCATGTATTTCAGAAAATCAGAATGGCACCCTAAAGGAAATAAAGGGGCTTTGTGGTTTACTGTTCACCTAGTTCTCTATTGTTATTTTAGCATGTTGCCTTGATCTGTGCTGCCAGAAGGTCTTTAGAACCTATAGCTCGGACCATATTGTAACCAGTCTGTAGCTTGGTATCTTAGCCCTTGGCTGGAGGTTGGTATCTTAGCTTCTTCCCTTACTCTGTATCTGTTTCCACCTAGGTTTCAGTGTGATAATTGCAACCTAAGCAGATACATACCAAGATCAGCCCTATGTCTATGGTATTCTGTGTGCGCACCCAGTTCAAGTTTGCCATCTTAAAACTACATTGTTTCTATAGAGTGGACTGAGTGACACCAGTGACTAGCCAGACAAGGAAACTGGTGAAATGTCCTAGGCTACGGCCTCTGTCCTACACACAAGAAGCATGTGCTCTTCCCCCGTTATTTGTTTCTTTTGTTTCACTCAGGGGGCTGCTTCCTTATGACTCATTCCAGTGGCCACATTTTACATGTTTTTTCCTGTTACTCTTACATCCTTTTTCTTTTACTTCGCTTTGTCGTAGTTTGACTCTTGCTCTAGGCAAGACTGCTGGTTTAAGGTTGACAGCACTTTTTTGTTTGTAGGCGACTACGCCTATCCTACAACAAGTCACAACTGTCGTCCCAACCCTCCCAACTCACAAGCATTACCTCACCAAACACATAACAGTAAAAGATGATTTGTACCAACCTTTACGCATGGACTCAATAAGACGACATCTCAGGGAGGTTGTGGTTAAACGGAGATTACCGTTTTCTGACATGAGCAATAAGTCTCATTCACACACAGGTCATGAAGGAGATGCAGTGAAGTTTACAATAGGTTTTATTTCAACAATACTGCGATCTACTGTAAAGTGCATGAGCTGCAATAATTAGGATAATGAACAACGCAAGGAACAGAATGGTAAAAACGAGAGTCATAAACACAAAATCCCCACCATCTTGCAATTACATGAAGTATGAATAGTTGTGAAATGGGCCTAGTACCCTAGCATGGAAAACCTAACCCCAAACCTAGAAGAGAGCTAGGTATGATAAACCTAACCTGCCACTGCCATGTCCATGGAAAGCGCCCCCAACCCTCATTACCTTGGAATGAGGTTTCTAGATCAGACTCCGTGAGGACATGAAGGCTGGGTCTGCATCAAAGCAACGTGTAGCATAGATAGCGTTGATGGCATCGGTAGGAATCCCTCTGATGGCCTTGACTGTGTGAGATGTATGTATACAGATCTGGTGGGACCCCTGACGCAGGTGTGTTCTCAAACAACAGATAAGAAGGAATACTTGGATGGCAATTCTATAAAAAATTCCTTGAAAAGCACATTCTGGTGACTGTCGCACAAAAGTAGGAAAGTACCTAATGTGAATACCTACTTAACTTCTTCTGACACTGATAAAGACACCTTTACGAAGTAGCACTGATAATGTGTAATATAAACATCATCCTAACTATAAACATGGCAGCCATGTTTGAAGAAATAATGAAATAAAGGTGCTAAAACAGAGCAGCCCACGTAGGTTAAAAGTCACGAGGTGACGGGACACAGACCTGCAAGCCTAAAGGCTAAACTGAACTCCTGATTCCCGATAATAACTAATAGGATCCACTACAGCTTCAGATCCAGGTCTTGCTACAAGCAACAGCACCCTCCCCACACACGCCCAGCTGTGGGTGGTGAGTTGGACACTGGTGTCTGCGTGACTCCAGAGCAGCCTCACACAAGGCCTAATACCGGGTATCTGTAGGTTCCATGCTTCAAGGCCACAGATGAATGTGGCTGGATCTTTTTTGTGGGGGGCAGAGGGGAAATGGGAGAGGACACAACTTTCACCAGTATGCTTCATGACTCCATACACTAGAGCAGTTGCTTCAACGTAAAGGTTTGAAGGAAAGCCTTGTGCACTCACTGATGGCATAGGGCCCAGAGTAATCAGTCTATATTAATCCAAACAATGAGCTCAGTGAATACAAAAGTCCAAGCGACAAATGTGCTTCCAAAACAATGACTCTATTAAACTCCATAAGTTGTCTTCGGAAACATCAATGGTGCAAACTGTACTTGTAACACTTGGACTACTCTAAAAACACAGTGAAGGTACTATCTACACACTTTATTGCCTCACATCGGAGGGACTGCACAGTCGCTACTCTGAGAAAGTGAGAACCTCAGCCCTGATGGATCCTTAGATGCTGTAGATGGCCTAATTTCAGCTATACATTCTTAGATAACGTAAAAGATCAGCTTTCTTTCTTTAAATGATGCAGTTTTGGCAGTGCTTTGGAAAGGCTTCTGTCTTTTATGTGTTACTTGATGTTGCTGAGGAGCCGCCTTTTGTTTAAACCTTTTTTCACACCCTGTGCAGCAACATAGCGTTTTCCTGTGTGTATTCTCTGATGTCCTAAAAGTCGTTCTTTACAATCAAAGCTCTTGCGACACTCACTGCAGTGAAAAGGCCTTCTGTGTGTGATTTGATGGCGTGCAAGGGTTCTCTTATGATTAAACCTCTTTGCACACACACTGCATTGATAAGGCTTCTCTCCTGGGTGTGTTCTTTGATGCCCTGCAAGGCGTTCCTTGCGGTCAAAGCCCTTGCCACACACAGGGCAGTGATAAGGCTTCACCCTTGTGTGTATAGTGTGATGGTATACAAGGCTTCTCTCATGAGCAAACCTCATAAAACACAGACTGCACTGATAAGGCTTCGCTCCTGTATGTGTTCTGTGATGTATTTTAAGATTTCCCTTCTGAGTAAAGCTTTTCTCACAGATATTGCAGTGAAAGGGCCTCACTCCTTTGTGAGTTATTTCATGGTGTATAGGAGTTGCCTCGTCAGCAGACCTCGTTTCCTGCTCAGGGTAGGGACACTGTCTTAGTCCTGTGTGTGTTTTCGTGCAGTAAAAGATGTGTCTTTCCAGTAAATGTCTTCGTATACTCAGCACACGGATACGCTCCTAGGCCGCTCTGTTTTCTTTTGGGCCCTAGAAGTGCATCATTGTTAGAACTCTCACTCTTGTGTGACCTTTGGTGTTTCTTTTCATTCATTCTGTGAGCAAAATTCTTCCTTCCAGCAGAAGCGTGCTGTATCTCTTTACCATTCAGACTTTCTCTCCGAGACTGTGGTGCTGTGGAGTGAAAACAACACTGAAAGTTACACACAGGAAATATTTCTTGAAACAAATACACTGCTATAATACGTGAAAGGTGGACTAATATCTAGGAAAGAAGGGGAAACCTACTACCTGTTACCAATCGTTTGCTGTTTGTCGTACTGCTGATCACATGTGGTGCACTATCCTGCCGTCACATTCTGGGCTCTGAAAAAACATGTTTAGTTCAAATATTGAGTTTCAATTTGGAGGACGACCCGTGATCCTCTAGCTGAAATGCAGAATGCTTCAGCACGCAGACTCCAACTTAAATTATTGTATGTTTTCTCCATAAACAGACATCTGTTTACATGTGCAATATAGAAAATAAACTGCTTAGTGAAAATGAGTAACCTATATACTTTCCACCCACACAGCAAATAGGTGGCGCATATGTGACCCGACAACATTACAAGTAATATTTTCCATTTGCACCATGGTGTGCAACAACTTAGAAAAATCTCTACATTTGGGGAGGAGGGAAAAAGAGGTATTTGTGTGACTGATGGTTTCAGAATAATTAGGCACATTTGGGTTTCTTTCCGTGCATAGATGCCCACCCAGAAATACTTTATGAGTGAATGCACATAACCTCATGTTGCTGCTTTACAACTATCTACTATAGGTATGTTGCTTAGTAAATCCATGTGGCACCTTTTCTGCCTGTGGAACGAGCCTGTGGTTTATTTTGGGGGTCTCTGCACGAGTGTCAAACCTAGTGCCAAGGTGAGCAAAGTGATGGATTGAATGCTTGAGTTAATCTCAGCCCTTGGTAACTATTTGGGACACATCCCAGTCCTTCGTTACTTTCGCACACCATACCACCTCAGTTTGAACCAAGCTATATGCAAATCGGTCTTGACCTTACTCCAATGGGAAACAGTCCAGCCAGAACTGTCAAGCCAGGTCTTCCCTGAACCGAACACAGGTAATCCAAGGCTGTTTTCACCCTTGTTAAGGGCTCATCGGCTGGGTATAGCTTGGTTCCAGTGACACAGTGTACACCTTACCCACATCTGAGCACACTCTTCCCACTTAGGATGACATATTAAAGTTTACATAAAGTGATGGATGGAATGCTTGAATTAATCTCATTGGTAATCAGTCGTTATTTTACACACCACGCAACCACCATCACATTCTGAATGCATTAAAATCTCAACTGGGAGCCAGAGTCCTCTAGGTGGCAATAACCCTTCCACGAACGTTTTAACTAGAGTTTTGTCAAATGTACTTAAACGTAAGTGTAGGCTGGGCCAGCTTCTTTATGTATATGTGTATATGATTTCTATGGTGAAAGCCTATCCTAAAGCCCAGCTGCTGCCACCCCTCAGACAGGCTTCTGCCCTCCTGCTGCTTGATCTGATCAAGCTCAGGAAGGCAGAACAAAGAATTTCCTTTGGGAGAGGGAGGTAACACCCTCTCCCTTTGGAAATAGGTGTGACTGACTTGGGAGGGGTAGCCTCCCCGAGACACTGGTTTGCTTTGAAGGGGATAAACTAGTCCGCACCGGTTCAGGGACCACCAGTCCCTGCTCTGGCGAGAACTGGACAATGGAAAGGGGAGTGACCACTCCCCTGTCCATCACCACCCCAGGGGTGGTGCCCAGAGCTCCTCTAGAGGGTCCCTGGGTTCTGTCATCGTGTTTCCAAGGTTGGCAGGGAGCTCTGGGAGCATCTGAGTGGCCAGGTCAGGCAGGTGACATCAGAGCCCCCTCCTGATAGGTGATTACCTGGTTAGGTGACCAATTACCCTTTCAGAGCTATTTAGGGTCTCTCTCTTGGATGGGTCCTCCAAGATTCCAGCAGGACTCCTCTGCAACATCTGCTTCAACTTCTAGCCACTTGACCTGCGACTGGACCCTCCAGGAACCGTCAACGCTGCTAAAATTAAGATTACTCTTCTGCAACTTTGTTTCCACGTCTCCTGCCAGCTTTGCAACATATCCATGGCCTTGATTCCTCAGAAGATTGCAACTCTTCAGCCTGCACAAGAAGAAGGAATCTTCCTTGGAGTGAAGGAGTCACTCCTGTTGCAACCGCAGGCACCTACATTAAGCGACGAACCACTGCGTGGATCCCGCATCACGGGTTGTGGTCCGGAGTAGTCCTGCTTCTGTGGACTCTCTGCAACACTGAGGGTGCCCTGTGACTTCCCCTCCTGGGTTGAGTCCTCCTGGGCCTTGCTGGTCCCTGGGAGCACCACTTTTCCACTAACCGCGAGTTTGCCTTTGCCAAGGCTTGTTGGTGGAATTCCTGCACCAACACCCGTCTGCAATCTTCCTTCCAGCGTGGGGCATCATCTGCATCCATCAGGAACTCTTCTCCAGCTCCAGGGCTGCAGTGCTGACCTGTTCTTCCTCACCGTCGACCAACTCCTGCAACTATAGCTGGGTGGGTAGTAGCTCCTATTCCTCCTGGACTCACTGTGAGTCTTGGACAGGGTACCCTTCCAAGCTGGGCAGCTGGAAGAGTCCATGGATATCGAGGGCTGCGCTAAGGATTTGTTGATCTCAGACTTTCCAATCATGGTAAAGTAGTGTGGGATGGCGAGTTCTCCAGGTGAGTGAGGTATTACCCCTAGAAGTGCCCGCCGTGGCAAAATTGTGAAAACAGAGGCCTATCACATCGGGCAGGTTTCTTTAAGGTTCGGGGAGGTGATAGCGGGAGCACACCACTCCTCAAGGGCTCAGTTCGTCAGTTGGGGAGGAGCTGTGTTTGCCTCTGCGCAGCTAAAGGCAGTTCAATCTCTCACTAAGCACTCATTTACTCGGTCTCTGATAAGTTAATGAGAAGGAGAAGCCAGTGAGGGACCAGGCCCAGCCAGGTTTCGGCGGGGCGACAGCCATGTATGGAAGTAGTGTCTACAACAGTGGTGTGGCACAGCTGCTCTTCCAGGTGCAGCAACTCGGCGGTGCCGTTACCAGTGGCAAAGAGGGTCACAGGGTTACATGTGTCCCGGTGCAGGGGCGGACACCTCTTGCTCGCCCCCCTGATGTCTTCAAATGAGTACCCCAGGAAGCCCGACACCAGTATCCCCCCACCAGCATGCCACAATGTAAGAAAGGCCTATTCAGGATGTCCAGGGGGGCTGCGCTTGCATCCAACAGGGGCGCGTCTGCAACTGTGTGCCAGCAGGCACACGGTTCCTGCTGAGCAGCTCAGGGAGGCCCGCAGCCCTACAGCCCTACCCCCACAGCAGGAGCCCCCCTACCTAGGCAGACGAGGCATCTAGCTGCGTGATCAAGCAAGCTCCCTTGCAGTCACAAGGCCTCAGGTGGGAGGGGATTTAATCTCTGTGCTCGCCCGACACCCCGGGGGACCCCAGCAGACCACAGCACAGCCAGGCTCTCTTCATCAATGTGTCAGAGTCCTTCGCTCCTTGCATGTCAGTAGGTGTGCAACGCACACAGAATGCACGCCGTCAGCAGCGCCGGGATCAGGCGTGGTTGACGAGGTTACCTCCCCCTCAGTGACGTCCTCGCAGCACATCCTTTTCCTCGCTGCCTCCTCCTCACGGTCCCAGCTCCGCCAGGGATGAGCCACCAAAGGGAACGAGCACTGCGACGTGCTCCTCGAGCAGCCCGATGTTTGTCCACAGCGTCAGTTGTGATGGAGCTCAGCGGGCCTCCTCGGGACCGACACCGCCTGTGCCACAGGCCGCATGGTCGCCCTCCAGGCGCTCCACCAGTTTGCACAATATCAGCTAAGCGGAGGGGCAATCAGGCTCCCTCCCTTCACATCACTTGTGCCCCCAGTGAAGGATAGCGCCCTTTGTATATTTCAGGCTCCGATACGGGAGGATACTTGCAGGATAAATCTTGGGCCTACACAGAGCTCACAACTATGTGTCTGCTCTGGTCGCTATCTTGACTCCGCCCCCTGTCTGTCATTGATTACTGCTTCAGGAAGGATGATGAGCCATATGCAAAGAACTCACATTTCAATGTGTTTATCTTGGAGCCAACTCAGTTGCTATCTACTGTGAGAGACATCACTTTGCACAAAGACTTTGTCTGGAAAGCAGCCTGGAAATTACATTTAAAAGAGAAGCACCCCAACTGCTTCTGAAGATTTGAACAGTGTATCCACCTCACTTTGTTCCAGTCCCAAATAATACTTGACACAGGAAGGGACTGGTCTGTGGACTACTAGAAGAACTGCTGTGTAACCGGGGCTGGTGTCTGTCTCACATGGTGTCTCCAGTGATTGAGGGGACATCACCTGACATCTGCACTTTCTTCTAGAAGGGATGTTCATCTGCATAAAACACTAGATGCCTGCCTGCATGGCGAGAGAGGATTAGAGTGCCTGGTCCTTCAGGAGAGGAGACTTTCCAGGGGTAGATGCTCAGCATTTTCACAGCATGGCACACCCAGATGAAGAGGTCAATCCAGTGTCTCTGCGCAGTTTCCGGATTAACTGAATCAAACCCAGCAGCCTGCCACAAGCTTGAGCTATTGGTACAACTGATGCTGAAGAAGAAATCTAAGGCAACATCCTGCCAAAATGTAAGCCATGATTTGTCCAGAGACCACAACTGCCACAGAGACATCATTGCAAAAATTGGTACATACGATAACCAACCTGCAACCAGCCCTGAGGGCCACAGCTGTCGAAGATTGCCTAGTGAGCCCGCTCCATGGACTCTGACCCAAACAATCGCAAAGAAAGAACCAGTGCCTTAAGGGTGGTAGCACATCCCAATCCCTCCATACAGCCTGAGCAGAACAAGATGGGGCTAGCCCTGCATACGAGGACAGAGACTGGCACCAGTGGCAAGACTGCCGCGCCGCTTAAGAATTAGGGCCAAATTTAGAGTTTGGTGGAGGAGGTTACTCAGTGACAAACATGACGGATATTGCGTTCGCCATATTCCGATTGTAATATGCCTCTGCTGAGTTCTAAGTCAGGCCTTTAGACAAAAGGCTTACTACAAAGGGTTGAAAAAGACTTTGAATTGAGGTGCTCGACCAGTGAGTGGGATTGGTTTGAGTTCTTTGCACTTGTGTCTAATCTTTGCCTACTCCAGATAGGATTAGGAACCTTAAAGACAGAAAGTTGATCAGAGCAGGATGGAGAGGGGTGCTACGAAGAGAGGGGGTGTAGCGCTTTACTGGTAGATGCAACTACTTTCAACCCAGTATTATGCTCTCATTGTGTTGTGTAGCATTTAGGACCTGATTTATCTGCCTTATTACGATACCATGATATCCGATGAAGATCGTAATAAGGCGGATGGATACCCGTCACGTTTGTGACCGAGTAGTCTCTCCGCCAATATCTAAATCAGGCCCACAGATTTGCTTTGGGACTATATTACTTTCTTTTTCCATGAAAGAAAGTCACTCAATTAGGCATTACTTTATTGTTTCTCTCTCTCTCTCCCTCTCTCCTCTCTCGCTCTCTCTTTCTTTCCCCCACCCTACCCCCAGCCACCATGGGGCCCAGTAACCATGGTCTTTTCTGTGGCCCCTGAACAGGATCTGACATTTTCCTTACTCTTACTGTGACTGTATTGCCAAGTATTTGCATGTCACAAGATTACACTCTCAGCCAATTCCCTCATTCAGGGATTCTTGTGTGCGGCTAAAAGTCCGGATATTGTCCTTTAGCAGGGCTAAGTGATCCTTTAGCAGGGCTAAGTGATAATATTTTACATTAGAGGACTGACCAACTTGTGTCTACCAATTAAAAGTTTGCAACTTTCATTTTTGTAGAGCCTCAACATCTGCGAAACTTTGACATGAAGTGCCCCAGCTCTGTGTTTGTATTCTATTAAACAATATCCCATTTTTAAACTTGTCTTTTTTATTTTATTCTGCAGTATCGCACTTGGTGACAGGAAAAATCCTTTACTTGCTCTGAATGCAAAGTGAAATTTACTAAGGAATCCATACTAAAAAAAAACCACAGGAAGCAAAAATTGTTCTCCTGTATTGAATGTGAGAAGAGTTTTTTTTCAGAAAAACAGGTCTTGTGGTGCATCAGAGAATCCACAAAGATACGAGGCCTTTTCACTGGAATGAGTGCGGGAAAAGTTTTACTCATCATGCAAATCTTTTTCATCACTGAAAAATACACATAGGAGTGAAGCCGTTTCCCTGTACAGTGTGAGAAAAGATTTATCAGTGAGGAGGCTCTTGGGGTGCATCAGAGAATCCACACAGGGCTGAGACCTTTCCCCTGCACTGAATGCAGAAAGAGCTTTACAACACAGTCATATCTGAGACAACATGAAGGAAGGCACACAGACGTGAGGTCTTTTCACTGCTTAGAGTGTGAGAAAAGCTTTGCTAGTAAGTCACATCTTCTAAATCACCAAAGAACACACAGAGGGGTGAGACCTTTTTTCATGCAGTGAGTGTGACAAAGCTTATGCTGAAAAGTCAAATCGTTACCAGCACCATAAACTACGCACAGAAATGAAACCCTTTTCATGCACCGTGTGAGGAAGGATTTAGTAGTAAGGCAAGTCTATTTGAGCACCAACGAATACACACAGGTTTAAAGCCCTTTCACTGCACCAGGTGCGATGAACGTCTCACACAAAAGCCTACTCTCCTACAGCATCAAATAATCCACACAGGACTAAGGGAATATCACTGCAATGTTTGTGAAAAAAGCTTTAATCATAGGTGAACTTTTGTTTGTCATGAACGAATACACTTAGGAGTGAAGCATCAGCAGTGCTCACAGTGTGAGAAAAGCTTTACTCGAAAGTCAACTCCTGGAGTTCATCTAAAAGTGCAAACTGGGTGAAGCCCTTCCCCTGTACTGAATGTGAGAAGACCTTTACTGAGAGATGGATCTTACTGAGCATCGAAGAATACACGCAGGAGCGAGGCCATTCACTGCAGTGATTGTGGGAAAACCTTTGCTCGAAAGTTGGGTCTTGTCCAGCACAAAATGACACTCGCAGGAGCGAAGCCGTTTCATTCCAGCGAGTAAGAGAAACACTTGACTCAAAGGTCAGATCTTACAAGCCACCAAAAAATACACACTGGATGAAGACCATTTTTAGTCTGAAATGGGACCTTATGGAGCTTGTGAGAATGCACAAATGGTAAGGCAGTTGTGATGCCCAGCATAGCTTCAGAATTGGCAAGGATAGGACATTAATTGTATTACCGCGTATTTATGTGGGGGTTCTTGTAATCATTTAAGACACGCAATGTCCCTTCATTGGATCTCCTCCACTGCCTCAAAGAGTGACCATGGCATTCTTAAAAGCCTGAAATGATGATAAAGTTATTACTTTAGCAAAATTGCCTGCAGCTAGTTGTTTTTATATATGTTAATGAAGGAACTTTTCAGTGTTGATTCATTTGATTCAACAACAGCAGACAAGCAGGATTGTTTTTTTAAATGTTTGGCCCATTGCTGTGCAGATTGCACTCTTATGTCATTGTGGTGCAAAAAGTGTGACCAACCTCTTGAGACACCAGAGGATTTCCTAGCACCCCAATACAATGGACACAGTAAAATGAATTTTCATCTATTTTGCACTATATTTCTCTTGGATACAAACGTAATGCCAATCCTAAACCTAAAATGAACCTTCAACAAACACCCAAGGCCGTTTTCTGTAAATGTGTCACTAATACAAACAACAAGGCAATACATTTGTACTGTAGACCTTTTTCCTAATAGGAATGAATGGAGTAAATATATAAAGCTACAGTCCATATTACATAATTACCTTTGTGAAGGCAAAATTATGGAAGCGAATTGTTAAACCCTTACATTATTTGTCTGTTTGTGTTTCATCAGGAGTGTAGAAAGAAGTTTTTTTTATTTTAAAAGAAGAAAACCTGGTTCATGAGTAACCTTTGTTATGAGGAAATGTAAAAAGTAATTGATTTTGCATTGTTTTGCACTTTGTGAAGTGAAAACTAGGTCAAAATTGTTATGCTCCATTTTATACACTGGTTCAAACTTTGATTTGGTCTGCTGAACCAGTGTAAATCAGGGCCACAGATCTGCTTTTTAGTTGATAACTTGAAAATATACAGCTCAAGTGACAAACATGTTAAGTTAAGCTCCAATGTGTATCAACCTCTCCAAAAACATAAAAATGAAGTTTGATACTGGGAAATATAAAAAAGTAATAATTACAGAGGGAGTAGAACATCCATCACTAGAATACTTTTACTATAAAAGAAATGGAGTAAGATGGGGTCACAAATATATTGCAACAGGCTATGGGTTAAAAGTAGATCCTCAGTAAATCCTGGGAATGCAGCGAGCGGGGAAGGGGTGGTGAGGAAAAATATATCAGCAGTGGGGATAAAGATCTCAGTGGTGGAGAAAAAGATGTCAGTGGTGGAGAAAAAGATGTCAGCGGTGGGGATAAAGATGTCAGCAGTGGGATAAAGATATAAGTGGTGGGGATAAAGATGTCAGCGGTGGGATAAGGATATCAGTGGTGGGGATAAAGATGTCAGCGGTGGGATAAAGATATAAGTGGTGGGGATAAAGATGTGAGCGGTGGGATAAAGGTGTCATCTGGGGATAAAGATGTCAGTGTTGGGGATAAAGATGTGAGCGGTGGGATAAAGATGTCAGCGGTGGGGATAAAGATGTCAGCGGTGGGGATAAGGATGTCAGTGGTGGGGATAAGGATGTCAGCGGTGGGGATAAAGATGTCAGCGGTGGGATAAAGATATCAGTGGTGGGGATAAAGATGTCAGCGGTGGGATAAGGATATCAGTGGTGGGGATAAAGATGTGAGCGGTGGGATAAAGGTGTGAGCTGGGGATAAAGATGTCAGTCGTGGGGATAAAGATGTGAGCGGTGGGATAAAGGTGTCAGCGGGGGATTAAGATGTCAGTGGTGGGGATAAGGATGTCAGTGGTAGAGATAAAGGTGTCAGCGGTGGGGATAAAGATGCCAGCGGTGGGGATAAGGATGTCCGTTGTGGGGATAAGGATGTCAGCGGATGGGGATAAGGATGTCAGCGGTGGGGATAAGGATGTCAGTGGTGGAGATGAGGATGTCAGCGGTGGGGATAAATATGTCAGCGGTGGGGCTGAGGATGTCAGTGGTGGGGATAAGGATGTCAACGGTGGAGATAAAGATGTCAGCGATGGGGATAAGGATGTCAGTGGTGGGGATAAGGATGTCAGTGGTGGGGATAAAGATGTCAGCAGTGGGGATAAGGATGTCAGCGGTCGGGATAAAGATGTCAGCGATGGGAATAAGGATAATCAGTAATGACGTATCTCATAGGACAACAAAGAATGATGCTGCAAATATTTCATACAATTAGGTATGTATTATCAGGCACTGGGTGTTTCATCAGCACCATTTTCTTTTCAATGAGATTGTAACATCAATCCCTTTTAAAAATTCACTGAAAATGTTAAAGTTAATTCTGAATAACAGATGCAACTGTTAGCAAGACGTCTAACATGAGATTAAAATGAGTATGAAGATCTTGTGTATTCATTCATGTGAATAATGCAGGATAACATCCAATCTTTTCTTCATATTTATCCTGCGATTCAGGGCCATGAATCTCCGGATGTATTGCAGTATCGTGATCACTAATTCTTTATACAACCATCACTCAATCCCTTTGTTATCTAGGCAGTGTATATTATGCCCACTGAAACATTCGTCTTTAACAGCGCAGTGAAAAGAGATATTGGGGCAATTTAGGGCCACCTCGTATCCTGGCTGAGCGAGTGGCTGAAAGGAGAGAAAGAAGCAATAGGGGTACTCACTGTTGCAAATTTATGAAAGTTAATATAGTGATACCAAGGTAGAATGCTTTCCGGGAGGTAATGTTGTGACTGCACAGAAATGTCCCTGTTTCCTTGTAGGACTAATAGTCTTGTGAGTTAACAGTCTAGTTTCCACTGGTTAATAGTAGCAATTAAAATAATTTAGCCAGGGAGAGAAAACAAATCCTACAGACTGCATTAAGGATGTTGCAGTCACAAAAAAGTCAATATACAGAGTCCAGGTGAAGAAAAATACAGAGGCTCCCATAAGCTAATTCCAATTCTTAGTTAAATCTGAATATTCCTAATTGCTGTTCAGTGATGCTCCAGGATCTGTAATAATGTCTCCATACAGAAAAAAATGAATTTTCAGATGCCAAATAACGAAATCAAGAGTCCAACAAAACAGCCGCTGTATTCAGATTGGCCAGTGCTGATTTAAGGTTAGCATTCTTCTAGTTTGAGACTGTACTACGGTTCTAGTGTCATGATGTCATCTTGTGCATGTATGTCCAAAATATCCCTCTAGAAGTGCAGGTTTTTTCTACCTGCCTGTTCCCTGTTGTTGGTGCAGTCATTGACCCAGTGTATCCTTTGTCTCTCTCCCCACTTTCTTGTTTTGTCATCCTGTCCTTATGTGCATTAGCATCATCTGGGGAAGGAGCAGAGGCACCTGCAACGGAGGGAGCTGCATGCCACAGGACTCTCAAGAGTCCACCGTTGCTGGGGAGCACCACGGTGGAGACTGGGGGGGACAACACAGGCTCTGATACCTCCTCCGATGGGAGCTCCCTGGTGGTTGCAGACAACTCTGTGACCACCCCAGCTGCAGGTACAGCGGCCAACCCCCTTACCAGCGCCGCCCTCCCAGTAGCCCCTCAGCGGGTTGCCAATGCCCGCTCACCCAGGAGGGTGGGCATCTCCTTCACCCCAGGCACCTCAGGCCCTGCCCCAGTGAGCCCTGCTGCCCTGAGTGAGGAGGCTATTGACCTCCTGAGATCCATCCATTGTGAATGCCATCCAGGGGCTGGCATCCCTGATGCAGCAATGCAATGCATTCCTGGAGGGCATTCACGGTGGTTTGGCAGCCCAACAGAGATTGATTCAGGCTCTGGCCTCCTCTCTGATGGCAGCCATTGTCCTTGTTTCCACCCTCCCCCTCCAACTTCCACATCCCAGTCCAATTCTCCTCAACCCCAACCCATCTCAAGTATACAGGCAGACGAGCATGCACACAAGACAACACACAAGAGTGGCACAGGCAAACACAAGCACCACACTTCATCCCATAGGTACTCACACAAACACCATTCAGTTGCAGACACGACAACATCCACTGTCTCCACTATCTCCACTGTCTCCCCCTCCTCCACCTTCCACACAGTTACATCCACACTCACACCTTCATGCACTACATCAATATCCACTACCAGCATCATCACCACATGAAGCAGAACACACACCTCACTGGCAGATACTTCCACAACATCCATGCATGTGTCCCCTGTGTCCTCTCCCACCGTGTCTGTCCACCCCCCTCCTACATTACACAAACGTAAGCACCCAGACACCCAACAGCCATCCACCTCACAACAGCATACAGCCCATGCACCTGCACCCAAATCCAGCAGACATACACCTCCGACGACCACTCCCTCATCCTCCACTCCCATAACTCCTCCCGCCCCAAAGTCCCTAAAAAGTTTTTCATTTCCCAGATTGACCTCTTCCCTACCCCATCCTCCGTCCTGCACTTATGGGCAGGGTAGCAAGGACACAGCCCAGCACCTCAGCCAAACAGTCCACAGGGACCTATTTGTGGTGGTAGGGATACCAGACCATCAACACTGAAGGGGATGAAAGGGAAGAGTCCGGCACCAGCTGTGAGAAAGGGGAAGGAGCCTGCACCAGCTGTGAAGAAGGGGAAGGAGCCTGCACGAGCTGTGAGGAAGGGGAAGGAGCCTGCACGAGCTGTGAGGAAGGGGAAGGAGTCTGCACCACTAGGCAGAGAGAGGAAGAGCCCATCCACCCCTGCCAGGAAGGGAAAGGGATTCCCAGCCCATGACCAGGAGGACAAGAGGCACTCTAGGACAGCAGAAGCTGTCAGGCAAACACCGCCACCATCACCAGCTGTCACAGGGCCCCCACCACAAGCTGTGGATGTCCTGCCATCACAGAGAGCAGGGGCTGCCCAGGAGCCTCCCACAACCACCACCAGCATGCAGCCATCACAGAGTGCAGGGGCTGCCCAGGAGCCTCCCCCAACCACCACCAGCATGCTGCCATCAGTCAGTGCAGGGGCTGCCCAGGAGCCTCTCCCAACCACCACCAGCATGCAGCCATCACCACTGGCATACGCCATGTAGTCCACCCTCCACGGGCTACTGTGCGGACTGCCCCCTCCGGAACCAGTGGGCAAGACACCCACTTGAGAGACTGTGGCCTTGCACTTCCCAGGACAAAGCAATGGGCATGTTGCCCCCTCCAGAACCAGTGGGCTTGTTCCCGCATCCGGCTGAGGTGCTCCCCTCCCCCACTGAGGTGCCTGCCTATTTGCAATCTGATGCCCCTGCAGTGCTCTATCCGGATGTGCTCCAGGATTCGAGTTGGGCCTTGGACTGTGCCCTGTGTCCATGTGGGCCCTTAGAACTTTGGAGTGGGCTGTGTCCCTTTTTTATACAAGTGTACATATCTGTTTCATGGCCAAATCAGATTATTAATTTTGATGTTGAACTGATTACAATCACTTTCGTCAATTCCTGCGGTCCTTGCATTATTCTGCAGATTTTTTGAGTCAAATAGTTTTTGTAGTGCAGCTGGTTATGTGTGTGGTGTGTGTGTGAATGGTGTGTGTTGTGCGTGTGTGTGTCACTCTCTTTTTCCTCCCACCCTCCCTTGTGTGCTAGGCGGCTGTACTCACCGTCATCGTCTTCATCGGCGTTGGTGTTCCAGGGGGGTATAACGTAAAAGATCATCAGGAAAACTTGCAGTTCGGGTTTCATGGCAGCGTGGTTCTTCCCTGTGTCTCCAATAGTGAGTCCTTTGACTTTTGTGCTCTGGTTCTGCCAGGCTTTTGTTAGCATTGGTACCGCCCCGGAAAAGGAGGTGGTTTGCAGGGTCTTAATATGGTGGGCGGAACTTTGACTTCCACCTGGCTGTAGGCGGCTACCGACGTGGTGGCTGTTTCTGCAGTTGCGGTTGGTGTGGCACATTGGCTGTCTATCAGAGATATCACCACCATGGTCATAATTTGGCTGTACTTACCGCCAGCCTGTTGGCAGTATTACCGCCAATTTATCACCCACCACAAGGGTTGTAAAGAGGGCCTTAGTGGTCACTTGAAGGGAAAATGTGCTTTCTGTAAATGACAATTTGTTACTGTATGATGCTTTAATAATAGATTAGTGACTGTTTTTTTAGTTTAATATGTTAAGTTGTCACTGAAATTTCTACCTAACTATGTCACGTTAACCTTTGTTTTTCTTCAGTGAATTTCTAAAGTAATGTTTAATGTAATTACAACTCATTACTATGCATGGCATGGGGTTAGCCGCAGGGCTGGTCTGCTGCCAGGCCCTGCCTCCAACTCCCAGAGGGCAGCTAACCCCAGTCACGTGCGGTCATCACGGTCCCTACGTTAAAGGTTTTGCAGCCAGGCCCTTGCACACAAGCAACCTCACACCACACATAGTCATGAGGTTGGCCACAGGGCTCATCTGTGGACAGGCCCTGCACCCAACCCCGTGTGAGCAGCCAACTCCATGCCACACACGGCCTTCTGGCACGCGCAGGGTGCAGTTGGATTTGCACGTCCTGGCCACAGGGAGGAAGAGTAATGAATTGGTTAAAGAGTCACAACCCCAAAATATAACAAGTGGGCCTATTGACTTCAATATACATAGTAGAGTGGATACAGGATGCTATTCATTTGGGGCTCCCGCCCCCCACTCAGAGCGGTTTCAGAGACCAGAGGCCCCGGATGGCCTGGGACCTGGCTCCAGCCACAGACAACTAGGACGCCTCCATGGGTTACCTTAGATTGTCTGGGAAGCATAGACAGAGGGGTCCAACTGGGTTCAGAGTGGTGTAGAACTGTAATGTGCCCCTGCAGTTGTGGGCCAAGGTCAATGTTCTATCGCCTCAAGCAAGGAAGTCCATCAAGGTATTGATTGGTCCCCCCTGGCTTTAGGCTGGTAGGGGGTCATGTTGGACCTGGCCCTTTTTACAGCGTCAGCCCCAAACTTTTTGCCTCCTTCCTCCTATTTTTTCTGTCCTCTTATTGTTGGCTCTAGGACTCCGGTCACTTTATTCCTGCAGATCAGTGCTAAAGTGCATGTGCTCTCCCTTGTATACTTAGTATGATTGGCTTATACCTGATTAGCACATTTAATTTACCTGTAAGTTCCTTGTATAGTGGTATACCTATACCTATGGCCTGTAACTTAAATGGTACTAGTGGGCCTACAGCACTGCTTGCTCCACCCACAGAAGTAGCCTTTCAAACTTGCCTGAGTCCTGCTAGCGAATGGCCTGCGTGTTAAGTTTACTGCCACAGGGACCTGGCATCTAAATTTAGTTGCCATGCCTGGAACTCCCCTTTTACTACATGTAAGTCACCACTAAGGTAGACCGTAACTAGCCCTATGGGCAGGCGGCTATGTATGTAGAAGGCAGGACAGTGCCTGGTTGTGTATCCTGTCCTGGTAGTGACAAACAGCCTATTTGGTTTCTCACTTCTGTGAGAGCTGCCTTCTCATAGGAGTGTATTGGAAACGCCTGCAGTTGTAAAGGCTGTGCCCTGGCCTCACACAAAGGGCTTGTTTACCACCAACTGATGTCTGGAGCCTGTGCTGGAGGAGAGCGGGGACACTCCTAGAACCAGTTGTAACTGGTTGGAACATCTTCTCCCTTTCTTTGTGAACGCCTTGCAAAGCTGAGTATAAGTACAGGGGATTTTCTCCATGTAAGGAGACACTTTTAACATACTTGTAACTAGACACAGAATGCTGATGGAGGGACTCACCAGTAACCGCCTTAGACTACTGCTGCTGTGCTGACCTGTGATCTGCTGGGTCACTAGGAGAAACTGCCACTGACTGCATCCCCCTTGTACTGGCCTCTTGCTGGACCCTGCCGCCCTGTGCTCCACTTTGTGTCCACAGTGGCTGGGTGCTGCGGGCCCTGCCCCCTACAATTGCCTGCTTGTAGCGCATGAGGAGCAATCCACCTGAGAGAGTCTTGTGTGCGCTTTGTTTTACTGCCATAGCACCTTGGAGAGTGCTTGTCCGAGGGGGATCACCAATGCGACCCGGGCATTCCTTGTTTCAAATTGTGTCAGAATCTCGCTGTGCTGGTGCTCCCGGGGCATGAAGAAATGAAGCCTGGAGCGAGCGCGATCCTAGCGGTGCCCCCGGTGCGAAGCTCACTACGGAGAGAGCCCCCAGGGCACCATCCGGTCCTGACTGTTGTCAGGTCTCACTGCCGTGTCCTGAGAGCAGGAGTCACACTCAAACACCAGATCAGGTGCAGGGGAGTGGATGATAGCAGCCCCAGGAGGGAGGGAGACCTCACTAGAGGTCCATCCAGACCCCAGGGCTGCTGTGAGAGCAGATCCGGGGGAGGAGAGGGCAAGTCCCCTCTACCCCCAGTTGCTTTCAGAGAAGCGTGCCGCTCCGATTGAAGTTACATTGTTCTTTTGGGTCCCCTGTTTCCCCAGTGATGCCCCGTAGCCACCCAAGGGGTTCACAGGGACAGTGGGCACCTCAGTTCAGGCGCGGGCCCCAGGAGGGGTCCCTACATAGGAATGGAGGGGATGCGACTGCCCCCTCCCCTTCCCTATTCACCAGGTGGTCCCTGTTTTGGCACCGATGAGCACTGGGGGCCCCTTCATCCTAGACCGAATTAGAGAATGATCCTGCCATGGGTATTTATGCTGATATGGTTTTCATGACTGGCCATATGTTTTCTGATCTTCTTCTTGGGGCACACATGTTGGTTTTATGAGGGTGTGTTTACCGGGTGATATGTTTCTGTTTCTATGATTTGCCGTACATTTCCTGGTGTTCCTGGTGTGGGGCACACATGTTGGTTTTACGAGGGTGTGTTTACCGGGTGATGTGTTTCTGTTTCTATGGTTTGCCGTACATTTCCTGGTGTTCCTGGTATGGGGCACACATGTTGGTTTTCTGAGGGTGTGTTTACCGGGTGATATGTTTCTGTTTCTATGATTTGTCGTTCATTTCCCGATGTTCCTGGTATGGGGCACACATGTTGGTTTTACGAGGGTGTGTTTACCGGGGTGATGTGTTTCTGTTTCTATGATTTGCCGTACATTTCCTGATGTTCCTGGTGTGGGGCACACATGTTGGTTTTACGAGGGTGTGTTTACCGGGTGATGTGTTTCTGTTTCTATGATTTGCCGTACATTTCCTGATGTTCCTGGTGTGGGGCACACATGTTGGTTTTACGAGGGTGTGTTTACCGGGTGATGTGTTTCTGTTTCTATGATTTGACATACATTTCCTGATGCTCCTGGTATGGGCATTTATGAGGATCCTATGAGGTGCATTATTGTAGTAATGTTTTTCCTGACTACTGCTTATGTTGCAGAATAATAAGTCCCCTGCATGTTATATGTCACTACTGCTGGTTTTTGCAGAGTAACAGTACTGTGTAACGTTCTGACAGCTGCTTGGGTAGCAGGGCATTACTGACATGTTGTGTTTGGTCTAAAAATGTTGTGTACAGTTTTATTTTTACATAACCTGGTGTTGTGTTTCCTTTGTGGTGGGGATAGTGCATCACATGTGTTATGTGTTTTGCGCACACGCTTTACACATTGCCTCTGGGATGGGCCTGGATACTCGTGCCAAGCTACCATGGGGGCAGGGGTTATCATGGGTGTGTAACTCCCCCGCCCTGACTAGAGTGGGTGGGTTCTGCCTGGCTTAGGGGCATACCTTAGCCAACCAAAACCCCCATTTCTAACATACATCATAAAGCATGTACAGCATAATATATATAAGAATCATCTTTCTCGAAACGTCACTGTTTTAATTCAAATGTATATTTCAGTAATCCACACAATGCAATGTTTAATAATAGTAATTATTCAAAAAATATTTAATACATTTTTATTTCAAAATAATCATCATGTGAGTGAGTCTTTCATTTAACATAGTTTTGCTATCAAAGCAGTTTGTGGTCTGCAAAATGTTAAAAGAAAGACACAGACATATGTTTTAAATAAAATCAAAATTGAAGATTTTTGAGCATCAATACTATCAATTACAGCAGATATTGGGGGCATGGACTTTGGCAAAAATGTCATTCTAGGGATTTTGATAGAGGGCACATGCCTACTCCATTTCTATAGGGGAAGGAAATTCTATCAGTTACTACTGGCTCCCAAGCAAACAGCTTGCAGTCAATGGGAAAGAGCCATGGCCCACACTGTGGGACTTTGGCTTCAGAGACTGTGACAGATGATAGCCAATTGAAAAGCTGCATATGACTTGAAAAGTAAATCACTCAAATTTACTAAAATGTGGGACTTACTTCTATCGATCCTGAACAGAGACAATGGAGGTCGAACATGCCCAAAAAGGTTACAGCGTAGGACTCCTGGACATGGAAAGATACCATTGAGAGAAGGGCAAAGTATACCCGGAAAAGGGACGCAAAACTTCAACAGAGTAAAGAGTCATCAACATAGACTGTGCTTTGATGCAGGAGGTGACTCGGGGCGGAGAAGGAGGTTTGTTTCTCCTTTGCTATTTAGGTGGCATGACCACCTGACGTATTACATGTTAATAAAGACTCCGCACCACATGTGATTTCTCTGAAGAGTGAACCACAGGTTCAAGTTCAATATCATTCAAAGCCAGAGACACAGAGCAAAGCGTGATTTAAACACAATCACAAATAATTTACAGTATCAGGTTGTGATGGTGCCATGTCACTCACCTGTGAAGAGTTCCCTTTCCCCAGTGTTCAACCTGGTTACGTACCTAGAATCATTTTAGAATAGAGAAGTTTGGATGCGCTCACGTGTGCAGAAATGCTCACAATACTGGACTGAACATAGGTAAAACTATAAAATGATGTTAAATATTTCAAATGGATTCTTTAGTTAAGTTTAGCACTTGCATTTGTTAATTTACCTTAAAATAGTGCATGAATCACCCCGGGAGAGGTATCTAGGCGCTGCAGACAGACACAGGCAAAGTTTTAACTAAGTTATTTTTTTTAAATATATTTTTATTATTATTAATTATCTTTCACTGCATTACATCTGCAACATTCTTGATGGCATCAACAGATTTCCATTTAGTACATATAATTGAACATTAATTATACAGCATACTCTTTCATTTTCTAATGCTCCCACCTCATTTATTCTTATCCTAGACTTGCATAGGTTCCTTGGGAGTGCAATGAGCATAGATTGCTTCGGTGTCTTAGGGGTACATCACTATCCTGTGGTCGTATTTAATCTGGAGTGCCCACTTGTTCGTATCGCATACTTCACTAAAACGTCTTATTATTTTAACTTGATGGCGCTATTTCAAACAGACTACATTCACAGCCATGGTGGGTGTTACTCATTGTTTCCTTGTTCTTCTTTTTTTTTTTTTTTTCCCTCCCTTCTTTCAATCAATTGAGACCAGGCCGTTACCTTCTTATGCTTATTGTCTCTGTTTCCTCACACTGAGACTGATGTGCTTGGGGGCTGGGAGCATCCATGTTCTGTCTCTTGGGGTTCAGTCATCCTATCCCCCTAACTGCCTGTTCCGGTTGGTCCTGGTCACCCTCTTTCCACCCCTTTTCTCTTGGTTCCCCCATCATGCCCCATTGTCTGTGCACTACCCTATTAGTCGCTCTGGGCTTCCACTGCCACCCCTCCTTCCTTAGTCTGACTGTCCCATCTCAGGAGTATTTCTTCCCACGCCAGGGCAATGGGGGTTTGACGCATACCCCTTGCTTCCTCACTTTTCAGCACTTGCAATTCTGCTCGGGCCCATCTTGACACATCCCGCCTCCATTCGCTCGCCGATGGGCAGCTGGGAGATTTCCAACCTATCATGATTCGTCTCCTATAGAGGACAAGTGCAAGGTCCAGGAAGCGTCCCCTCACTTTCCCTACAGGCGCATGCGCTCTCAAACCTAGTAAGCATGCCGCCGGGGATAGCCCAATCTCCACCCCCAGCACCCGCTCCAAGTCCGCCAGCGCCGCAGCCCAGCCCCTCTGGAGCTCTGGGCAATTCCATACCATATGGTCAAAGTCTGCAGTTACATTTCCACATCTAGGGCATGTCTTGGGGGTTCCCCCATAGATTCTTGTCAGTCTGTGTGGGGTGAGGTATGTTCTGTGCATGTAGTTGTACTATATGTATCTCAACCGGGTGTTTCTGGATACCGTCCGAGGATAGGCTAGTGCCCTGCTCCACTCCACATCTGTTAATTCCCTGCTCACTGTCTTTTCCCACTGTTCTCTTCGGGGCTGTAGTGCGTCCAGTGATTCCTCATTTTGGGACCTGTAGATCCTGGCTATTAGGTGAGATTCCCCACCAGACGTTAGTAGTAAGTGAAGTACTCTGTGGGTTGAGGGCTCTGCATTTACTGTTCCCCAGTGCTCTTTGAGGATGAGTGTTAGTTTCCTATACTGGAGGAACTGTCCCCTTGGGACGCCCATTTCTATTAGGTCCGAGAAGGACCTCAGCACCCCCTCTTGAAACAGTGCTCCGACTGTCTCTACTCCCACTCTCCTCCAGGGTCCGAGGCCAAAGCCCACCAGATTCCCATCATCTGTTCCTTCCCCCAGTACTGAGAGTGGGAGCTCAGGGGAATAAGGCTGTCCCACCCCTACTCTTCTCACACTTTTCTTCCAACATGCTGCCGCTACACTCGTCATCATACTGTCCGCGCGCTTGGTCACTCTCATGTTCACCATCCGCGCAATGATTCTTTCCATTCCAATTTCTCCTTGAACAGTGTATCTATCCAATTGTCCCTTTCCTCCCATCCACACCGCAATCCACTGCAGTTGTGATGCTAAATAATAAAACTCGAAGTCAGGGACTCCCAGGCCCCCCATGTGTGTCGGCCTGCAGACAATCGAAAGAGCCGTACGTCTACGGCCTTCGTCCCATATAAGCTCCCTGATCAGCGTTTTAAGCTCGCGGAACCACGCCGAATTGATCTGCAGCGGCAGGTTCGTGAAATAGTAAAGTATCCGGGGCAGGATTATAATTTTGGACAGTGCAACTGGCCATTATGGATAGCCTTAGAGAGCGCCAGAACTTTACTGAGGACCGCAGGGAGCGGAGCGCCCTCCCAAGATTGCCATCCCGGAGGTCCCCCACCTCGTGGAACACCTGTATTCCCAGGTACTTAAGTGTCCTCGGTGCCCAGCCTACATCTTCGGGGCACGATGCGGGCCGGTCACATCCCGCCAGTATGGGAAAAACATATGTTTTGCCCCTATTGAGACGCAATCCCGATAGGAACCCAAAGTGCTCCAGGGCATCCAGAGCCAGGGGAGTCCCGTCTCTCCGTCCCCGAGGTAGATGAGTAACGATGTGCTCCGGTTGTCCCCATTGTATCCCTCTGCCCCTGCCATCCCTTCGTAGCTGGGCTGCCAGCGGCTCGATAGCCAGTGCGAATAATAGCGGCGATAGAGGGCAACCCTGCCTAGTGCCCCTGTGGATTGGGTAGGTGTTGGATACCATCTTGGCTGTCCTCACTCTAGCCAGGGGGGATTCATATAGCAGGTCCACACACTTTTCCCAACCCCATCTTCCTCATCACTGTCCTCAGGTAGTCCCATCTAACAGAATCAAAGGCTTTTTCGAAGTCCACAGCGAGTAATACCCCAGTCAAAGGTTTCGCTTCCCTGGGCATATGTAGAATGGCAAATAGTCGTCTCAGGTTAAGGGATGTGCTCCGGTGCAGGACAAACCCGTTCTGATCCTCGTGTATCAGTTTGGGCATGTGGCCGAGCAGCCGATTGGCCAGAACTTTGCTTAGTATTTTAAAATCATTGTTCAGCATTGACAAGGGGCGAAAATTAGCGACAGATGTCTCTCTAGCTTTAGACTTGGGCAGTGGGACCACCAATGCTTCCCTCAGCGTGGCCGGCAACACACCCCGGCTCAATGCCTCAGAGTACACCACCGCCAGCCTAGGGGCCAGTAAGGTTTCGTACTTCTTATAGAAATCCATAGGTAAGCTGTCTGTTCCCGGTGTCTTCCCGGGCGCTAATTGCGATATGGCATTCTTTATCTCATCTGCTGTCACAACTGCCCCAAGCCCCTCCTGTTCCTCAATTGTCAGCGTTGGCAATGGGAGATGCTGCAGATACGCCTCAAGAGCCGGTTCGTCAAGCTCCCCGGGTTTCCTATATAAATGAGCATAGTATTCCATGAAAGCGTCATTTATAGTGTTTGGACTGTGTCTTCCCTCTCCCTCCATCCCTCCAGGTCTTACCAGCCACGCCAGCATTCGGAGTGTAATGAGGCCATATAGTTTTGCACACTATGGCATCTAAGTTGTTCCTCAACCTGGGAGTGGTCTCTCCGTGCCTGGGCATACTTTTCCCCTTCCTGCTCCTCTGTTCCCTGTCTCCGTTCCCCCTCATGTATTTCTTTCTCTAGTCTGGTCAGTTCACGTTCCAGCGTTCGTCTCACCCCCGTCGTCTGTCCCATACAGTATCCTCTGGTTGTCACTTTAAGGGTCTCCCACTCAACGGATCTGGAGTCAGTGGATCCCTCGTTAATTTTAATATGGTCAGCGAGGAAGAGACGAAGGTCATCCCTGTACACCTGGTCCTCCAAGGCTCCAGGGGCCAATCGCCACATCGGGATGGGGGGCCTAACCTCCCTCACTCTCCAGGTCAGCAGAAGAGGATTATGGTCAGAGAGCGTACGTCCCAGGTATTCAGAGTGGACCATCCGCTGCATTAGTGTTGCTGTACAAACCACCTTGTCAATTCTTGTGTGTACCCTGCGGAGTCCTGAGTAGTATGAATAATCTTTTTCAGTAGGATGTTGCTCACGCCATATGTCCAATAATTCCCATGCATCTAGCCATTCTCTAAGTTTTTGGGCTACTCTGCTTCTCGTTGCCCCCGACAGTGGTGGGGTGGAGCGGTCTAGTTCTATATCTAACACGCTGTTAAAGTCTCCCCCTATCAAGAGGCCTCCTCCCGCTGGCTCGTGAGTTGACCTGATAGCCGTGTCATAAAGGGGATCTGGTCCTGGGTAGGAGCATAAATGCAACTCAAGGTAATTGGTACACCGTGCAACCTTCCCTCTAACACCACGTATCTGCCTTCCTGGTCAATATTGGTGGATTCTACTGCAAAGGGAACCCCAGCACGTATCAATATCAGCGCCCCCCTAGCATATGCAGAGTATTCCGTGGCATACACCTGACCCCTCCATCTTCGCCTTATCTTTTCCGCTTCCCCCTTCGCTAAGTGGGTCTCTTGTAGTAACGCCACTTGGGTGGCCTCCTCTTTAGGTAGGACAGAGTTTTGTGTCGTTTGTTTGGTGTTCCCAACCCCCGCACATTCCATGTTAGCATATCATACTCTGCCATATTGGAGAGACATTCACTATACTTCCTTCTTGGCCCGTCCCATTGGCCTGAAACCTTCTGTGTCTGACTGTATGTCTAATCCTAACAACCCACCTACTGCAGAGCGCCATCAGAACTAACAATCTTGAATCCCAACTCCCCTTCCCCAGGGCGCCCCCTAAACAGAAGGCTGCCCAAAATATTGTGCAACTGTGCAACTCAGACAAACTGTCAATTCTAGTTCTCGCCATACTGGACGAGATTCTAGTGGGGGGGACCGCGCCCGGAGGGGCCATCAGAACACTGTCCACCTCCATCTCAGGGCTGCGCTGCTTTTTCGATTACCCAAGCTCATCCGCCGTCTGGGGGTTCACCTTTGGTACCTGCACCGAGCAGCCCGACCCGTCCACCGAGGACATCACCGTGCCGTCCAATTCTCCGTCTGAGTCCCTGGGGGGCGATTCCTCTCTACTCATGGAGGCAGCAGCATCTGATGCTGCTTTTTTCCCCATTTCCTTTTGCGACTGGGTTGGTGCCAAGCGGGGTTGGATCCTGTTTCGTTGTTTTCCCGAGCCCCGGCGTACTCCCCCATTTGTGTGTCGCACCACTTGGGTCCCTCGGGCCTCCAGCCAGTCCCACGCCTCCTCGGGAGTCTGGAAAAAAGTGGTCTTACCATCCATAGTCACCTTTAGTTTTGCCGGGAAAAGGAGCGAGTATTGGATTCCTTCCTCTCTCAAGGCCCTTTTGACTTCCAGGTATAATGCTCGCTTGGTTTGGACATCCAGTGTGAAGTCGGGGAAAAGTGTCACCTCCCCGTTTGCAACTTTAAAAGGGCTCGCCTCTCTGGCTCTTTGTAGAAGAATATCTCTGTCTCTATAGTGGAGGAGTCTGGCGATCATCACACGCGGAGGACGGCCCGGCGCCAAGTGCCTCGAAGGCACCCGGTGCGCCCGCTCCAGGGTGTAGAATGGGGTCAGGCACTCAGGGGCCACGATCGTCCGCAGCCATTCCTCTAGAAACTTCAGCATGTTCGCTCCTTCGGCCCCTTCCGGCAGCCCCACCACACGCACATTGTTTCTGCGGCTTCTGCCTTCTGCGTCCTCTGCTCTTTGTTCTAGGCGCGCAACCCTATCCACAAGGCACATCACCTCAGCTTTTAGGTCTTTTTGTTGCAGGGCAATTTCAGCCAGGACATTCTCCGTGTCTTTTACTCTATCCACTAACTTGTGGTGGTCCGCCCTCAGCAAGCCAACTTCAACTGCGACCTGGTTAATGTCACGTTGTAGTGTAGTGTTAGTGTCCTTAATTGCACCGAATATCTTATCTAAGGTGTCCTGCATTTTAAGCTGGGGAGGGTACAGGGGATCTCCCTCTTTACGTTCAATGGGTGTCATATTTCCGATTATTTTGCCTTTGTGGCGATTTTTAGGGGACATCTGGCACCGGGGTAGGGCCACCCACTCAGGCTGGACCGAGTTCTGGGATCTCGCAGGTTTCCTTTTGACCTCTCACTTCGTTCTCCGCCTTCCGCACCCCGCGGTCTGCAGGGTCACTCAGATGGTCAGTGTCTTTTCACTCGTCACCGTCAGAGGCCGGAGTTCTCTATGGTTCAGGTTCCGTTACCGCCCGCCGGGGTCACTCTCTCTCTGTTTATTATATTTTTATTTATTGGTGCCCTTCAAGGTGCTGATCTTTGGGAGCACAGGTGTGTTTCAGCAGGGCTCCGCCAGGGAATCAATTGCAACACTCACCCTCCTCTTGGGCACCGATTTCGGGTCTCCACCATCTCCTTTCTGTTCCTCGGTGCGTCCCTTGAATTTCTTATGTGTCCAAAGGGTCAGATCCCGTGTTCTCTCTGCCCCTACTCCGGGCGCGATTGTCCTGTGGTCAGGGCCCACTGACTCCGCCCGCCTCCTTGTTGCCGTGTTTCTTTGGGGTTCGCTCCTCTGGTCTCCGCAGCACGCCTTCGGCCCTCCTTCGGCCTAGTGAGCGTCCCACGGCCCCAGCGCCGTCGCCCGCCAAGCCGCTCCGCTCCTGGTCTCTCTTGTTCGAACCAGGTTCTGCCACCTCACGCCGGGGCTTCTCTCCCTCCGTTTATTATATATTTATTTATTTACTTATTTAAGGGTCCACTTCAGGGTGCTGATCTTTAGGGGCGCAGGCGTGTTCCAGCTGTGCTCCGCCGGAGCACCAGGAGAATCTCTTGCAACACTCACCCTACTCCGGGGCGCCGATTTCGGGCCTCCGCCATCTCCTTTCTGTTCCTTGGTACATCTCAGTGACTTCCTGTGTGTCCAAAGGGTTAGGTCCCGTATTCTCTTTGCCCCGACTACGGGCGTAGGTGTCGGTTGTCCGACGATCGGGGCCCACTGGCTCAGCTCGCCTCCTTGCTGCTGTGTTTCTTTTGGGGCCCGCACCTCGGGTCTCTGCTGCACGCCCTTGGCACTCCCTCGGACCAGCGAGCACCCCCCGGCCCAGCGCCGTCACCCGTCAGACCGCTCCACTCTCGGCCTCTCCTGTTCGGACCAGGTTCTGCCGCCGTACGCCGGGATTTCTCTCTCTCTGTTTATTATATATTTATTTAAGGGCCCCCTTCAGGGTGTTGATCTGATCTTTGGGGGCGCAGGTATGTTCCAGTGGGGCTCTGCCGGAGTGCCAGGGGGATCACATGCAACACTCACCCTGCTCCGGGGCGCCGATTTCGGGCCTCCGCCTTCTCCCTTCTGTTCCTCAGTGCAGCCCCGTGTATTTCTTATGTGTCCAGAGGGTCAGATCCGGGGCTCCCACTGCCCCGACTCTGGGTGTAGGTGCGGTGAACAGGGCCGACTCCCTGCTACTGTGTTTCTTCAGGGCACGCTCCTCGGGTCTCTGCAGCACGCTCTCGGCATTCCCTCGGTCCAGCGAGTACCCCCTGGCCCCAGCGCCGTCACTCGCTAAGTCGCTCCGCTCCCGGTCCCTCCTGTTCCACGCGCGTAGCCGGTCGTCTCCAAGCTGGCCGCGTGTTCATACTCGGGTCCCCGGCTAGGCTGGGCCCACCAAGAAGAAAGCTCTGCGGTTCCCCAATCTGCATCGGAGCCTCTCAGCCTCGCTCCTTTCGGGCTCCACTGTTTTGCAGTGTCCTCCGCAGCTCTCCCACACTGCGATTGCGGTTTGCCCCAAGGGCTGGGTGTGGATTTAACAGGATTATTTGTAGGCCCCTCCGGAGCTCGTAACTTATGCGTGCGCCATCTTCGATCGCGCGGCCGCGTCCCCCCAAGTTTTAACTAAGTTAAAGCAAAACTGCCTTGAGCATTTTTCTAAATTTGATATGGTCAGTGCACGTATGGATGTAATATGGTAAGTTATTCCAGTAAGAAGGGGCCAAGTAGGATAAAGATCTGCCTCTGCATCGTGACAGTCACATTTGAGGGGCTGTGAGTAAAGCTTTGCCCATAGATCTTGAGGTCCTGGCCAGGCAATAATGTCTGATCTTCTGATGTAAATATCTTGGACCTTTGCCCATTAAGGAACTGTGTGTAAGACAACAAATGTTAGAAATGATTCTTTGCCTAACTGTCAACCAGTGCAAGGTTCTCAGAAGAGGTGTGGAAGCAGGGCCAGAACGGAGATTGCAGAAGAGCCGTGCTACGTATTGTATCCTGGGCAGGGTTTCATTTGCAGAAGCAAGTAATGCATTTCCATAATCTAGTCTGCTGGTTATTAGCGCCTGCACTAAAGCTTTTGTGGCTGAGAGAGGAAGGAAAGAACATGCTTTCCTCAGCAGGTGCCTCATATTAATTCATGTCCGATGGCAGATAGAACCTGTTCTTTCATGGATAATGACTGCTCTGTGTTCACTCTGAGATTCATGACTGCCTCAGAGTGGAAGTGGCACCCAATCCTGAGACAGCTTTCATCCCTTTGGAGAAGCATTCATCCCAGTACCAGAAGCGCAGAGAGCCTGTAACTGGCATTGAGCAAAACTATTCTGTGGCTTGCACTGTAGTGCAGGGAGTATCTGAGGATGGGGATTTCAAAGTGCTACATACTGACACTTAGGGGCCCCTAGTACCACTGGAGTGTCACTTTATGTGATGCTCCGGTTGCGCTATGCCCAGCACCGTATTTACAAGCTGGCATCAAACCACTTTTGTGACTTAACGCCACCTTGTAAATACGGCCCCTTCTTACACAGCACTTTGCATGGAAGGGGCGTGCAATGGGTGTTGCTTTGTGCGTGCCACAGCAACGCCTGCTGCATTTTGACGCTGCCCCAGATTTACGAGTTTTCGTAAACCTGTGGTAGCGCCAAAATCTAACACCACCCCTGGGGTGGCGTTAGCAGGGTGCAATGAGAAGAAATACTTTTATTTCTCCTTGTTTTTCGCTCTATCTATGTGTGCTGCATTCTGCAGCATGCATAGAAAAAACATATTACCTTAAAGATTATTTTTGTATAGGGAGGTGTTCCTTCCTGCACAAAAACAATCTCCCCCTCAACGCAGCCATCCTTGCACCATGGCGTAAGGGTGGCTGCGTTGGCGCTCGGCGGCACATTTAGCCCCGCCGCAGGGGGCAACACAGGTGTGCGCCGCATTCAATTAAATACGGTGCATCCCTGCGTTGTGAAAATGACAGAGCGTGATGCTGCCAAATTTGGCACAGCGTCGCGCTCCGTCATTTTCCCTTAGATATGGGGCTAAATATTTGAGGGTTCTACAAATAGCTGAGAATAATGTCCTCTTACTTGCCTTTCAGAAAGCTGATCTGGCAGTTCCCACACTGATTGTGTTGGAGACATCATTCTGGGTACAAGGATACAATGTAGATTTACTGCACTGGCCCCTTAACGGATTCAGGGGCTCAAAAGGAAAATTTATAAAAGATAAACAGTCCTGGGGAAAGGTGGGTGTGTCTTTTGTTCCATGCACAGCTCACCAAGGCCTATAAAAGTGAAGGAATTCACACTATAGAGATCAGTGCCACTGACTTAACTATGAAGATCGTGGTGTGAACATTTAGGGTTGCCGCTCAATCGCAGACACAGATTGATGAAGCCAACACAATGGCAATGGAGGCAACACTGAAAGGGGAAAACCCCCAGATGGTTTCCCTTCTAGGTGTGCATAGGCTGTCATCAAAGATAATGTGCCCACAGTTTCTATACCATGTGTGGGGGATATGCATATGCCCCATGAAAAGGATAGTTTGATTTATTTAGAGCAGCTGATGAAGGGTTAGGTTCTGCACATGATGACATTATCAGTGCTACGGTGTGAATGCCACAGCAACAATACTGGTGGCCATGTTTACTTATGAATGACAAAGAATATATGTGCAACAATGAAACACTTGTCAAGAAGTGAAGAACGCCACTGCTGTAAGACCTGCACCTATTTCCCTCACAATATTAGGAAATGCTTCAGTGTTGGTTCCTCAACCAGGTCGGCAGCCAATCACAATAACTATAAATCGGTTGATTCTTGCTCCAGATTCCTGTGGGTGTGGCCATAAGAGACTTTGTTAATTCACCGTCTGTTCATCACAACAGGTTCTTTATTCAATGCCTTACTCACCAGGCTGTTTACCATCACACCTACTTAGCTTTTTACTGTTTGTGTCCGTAATTAAGGCATCTCTGGTAGACACATCATGCTGCCCGTTGCTACATAAACAGGTACTCGATAACCGTGCACTATCTTTGCAGTAAGACACACTTTGTTCGGATAAAGAGTACAGTATTTGTTAAACATGCCGCAGCTACTATAATAGTACCACAGAAACACACAGAATTCAATAACACAAGTAAGTGACCGCGTAATTTCACTTCCGTAAACACCCTTTATAGTGTAGTCAGTAGCAGAGAATGGGCAGATTTCTCACTGTGCGAGTAAAAAGTAGTACAGTGTGCATGCTCTACCCCTGCAATGTAGTAAAAAATAATGCAGTGAGCAGACTTCCTATGTGCAGCCTGTCAACATCCAAAATAGAATAGGACAAAGTTATGCAGTGTATACATTCCATGGGGTGCAATGGAAAGCAATGCAGTATGCTGGTCCCTATTGACAAGGCCCATATAGATTGAAAGTATGCAGGGATTGCTAGTGCTGTGATTCAGAGAGGATTAGGCCTGGCAGTTCAAGTGTGTTTGCCCTTTTTGATGTACCAGACTGAGGATGTTTACAGCTCGATCTTGGAAGTACACCTTGGGATCTGGCCAGTCTCTAGCGTGTTCTTTCCTGGTATAGCCAGCATTTGGACAACAATTCACTCGATGGGAGTGGGGTTTCTCGAACTTTCCTCTCAAGTTTGTTTAAAGTATATAAGGGTGGAAGTTCGACAACTAGGACAAGAAGGAACTCGTCTTAGAAGGGACGCCTTGCTCAGAAGATAATCCCATCAGGGGTAGTCTCCCTCTGGTTTCGGTTGTCAGGACACCACGACCTGAAGTTGCCAGACAAAGGGGTGGTGTCGTTGTCAAGCCCCATGGTGATGCATTTTTAATTCTTATTTTTAGCTGTGCCATGTGCGTGCCTGAATATGTACTCACTGCATACGTATATCATATTCATTTTTGAAATATTGTATTGTCTTTGTACTTTGATCATTATTATTCAACTGCTGTGATTATTTTTAGAATTACAAGTGTGTTGCTGTATTTGAAATGAAAGTTCATGTTATTCTTCCCGTGTATGAAACTTGGGAAATGCCTTAATAAATTAATTACTCAGACTAAGAACGCTGCATTCTTTGCATTCCTTTCACGTTGGTTTCCTCTCAGTCTGAAGTAGAGCAGAACACAGGGGCAGGAGCATTTTTAAATCTTTGCACAAACTCCGGCTTGTAAGGAGAGAAAGCTTGGAGGCTCTACTGTGGGACAAAATTCAATCATGTGATGCCAGACAATCCCACTACTTGCACCTCAAAGACTGCTGTAGTCTCCTGACTGCTAGAGAGCTTTGGGCTTCACAAGCGAGTCAAAATGCCCTCAAGCAAAGTATTAAGAAGTAAGGGCCAGATGTAGGAAAATCCAATTTTGCGACTTGCAAATTGCGAGTCTGACTGACTCGCAATTTGCAAGTCGCAAAATCGGATGCAGGATGGTGTCCCTGACACCATCTGCGAATCGCAAGGGGGTCGCAAAGACCCACCTCATTAATATTAATGAGGTGGGTCGCAATTTGCGACCCCCTTGCGATTCGCAGCACTCACAGGGATGGTGGCCTGCTGGAGACAGCAGACCACCATGTCTGTGACTGCTTTTTTAATAAAGCAGTTTTTTTTGTATTGCAGTCCGTTTTCCTTAAAGGAAAACGAGTTGTAATACACTCGAAAAAATGAAACGTCTTTGTTTAATGTTTCCAGAGCAGGCAGTGGTCTGTAGGACCACTGCCTGCTCTGAAAAAATGTTTTCAGAGCCATTCACAAAGGGAAGGAGTCCCATGGGGACCACTTCCCTTTTGCGAATGGGTTAGCACCCATTGATGTGAATCGCAAATAGGAAGGGGAACACCCCTTCCTATTTGCGAGTCGCATTCCCATTTTGCGAGTCGGTAACCAGGTTACCGACTCGCAAAATGGGAATGAGCATTGCGATGTGCGTTTTGCATGGCGCAAACAGCGAAATTCGCTGTTTGAACCATGCAAAACGCTTTCTACATCTGGCCCTAAGTGTGCTGCCTCTCACGTTAGGCTGACATGGATTCCCTAGCGAAGCACAGGCATGCACGGGCTGTTATCAATTCCTGTTAACTGTGGCACCCACAACCTTGTCTGGCATGTACATATTCAAAATACAAACAAATTTAAGTTTATCGCCCTCAGGCTCAGAGAGTGGCCATTCTTGAAATACCTAGCAAGGTGGTGCCAGCCCTCGAAATCCACAATGTCCAGGGGCTCCAGTACCTACCACAAATTTCTACAACATATCATCTGTAGCTGTCCAGCCTTGTTACAGGAACAGAAAGCACACCTAAGGGAGGCGTGGAACTGTAGGAAAGTACCATCTTCCTTGGAATGTTACCCCCATTTTTCACATGTATGTCAGTATGTTTTTGCTTGTTTCACTGGGATCCTGCTGGTCAGGACCCCAGTACTTATAAATTATGGCCTAATGTGTATGCCTGTGTAGTGCCTAACTGTGTCACTCAGGCTCTGTTAACCAGAACCTCAGGGCTTATGCTCTCTCTGCTTTTAAATATGTCACTGTAGGCCAGTGACTTCATTTACCAATTTCAGTTGGCATACTGGGCCCCCCCTTATGAGTCTCTACTATATGGTACCTAGGTACCCAGGGCATTGGAGTTCCAGGAGATCCATATGGGCTGCAGCATTTCTTTTGCCACCCATAGGGAGCCCAGACAAACCCTTACACAGGACTGCCATTGCAGCCTGCGTGAAATAGTGCACACACTATTTCACAGCCATTTTCACTGCACTTAAGTAACTTATAAGTCACCTATATGTCTAACCTTCACTTGCTGAAGGTTAGGTGCAAACTTACTAAGTGTGAGGGCACCCTTGCACTAGCAAAGGTGCCCTCACATAGTTCAGGGCCATTTCCACAGACTTTGTCAGTGCAGGGACGCTATTACACGTGTGCACTACATATAGGTCACTACCTATATGTAGCTTCACAATGGTAACTCTGAATATGGCCATGTGTAGGAAGCTGGACTGGCTTGTAGTGAGTACCAAGGGGTACTTGCACCTTGCACCAGGCCCAGTTATCCCTTATTAGTGTATAGGGTGTCTAGCAGCTTAGGCTGATAGATAATGGTAGCTTAGCAGAGCAGCTTAGGCTGAACTAGGAGACGTGTGAAGCTACTACAGTACCACAAGTGTCACTTGCACAATATCATAAGAAAACACAATACACAGTTATACTAAAAATAAAGGTACTTTATTTTTATGACAATATGCCAAAGTATCTTAGAGTGTACCCTCAGCAAGAGGATAGCAAATATACACAAGTTATATGTACACAATACCAAAAATATGCAGTATAGTCTTAGAAAACAGTGCAAACAATGTATAGTTACAATAGGATGCAATGGGGACACATAGGGATAGGGGCAACACAAACCATATACTCCAAAAGTGGAATGTGAACCACGAATGGACCCCAAACCTATGTGACCTTGTAGAGGGTCGCTGGGACTATTAGAAAATAGTGAGGGTTAGAAAAATAGCCCTCCCCAAGACCCTGAAAAGTGAGTGCAAAGTGCACTAAAGTTCCCCAAAAGACAAAGAAGTCGTGATAGAGGAATAATGCAGGAAAGACACAAACCAACAATGCAACAACTGTGGCTTTCCAATCTGGGGTACCTGTGGAACAAGGGGACCAAGTCCAAAAGTCACAAGCAAGTTGGAGATGGGCAAATGCCCAGGAAATGCCAGCTGTGGGTGCAAAGAAGCTTCTACTGGACAGAAGAAGCTGAGGTTTCTGCAGGAACGAAAAGGGCTAGAGACTTCCCCTTTTGTGGAAGGATCCCTCTCGCCGTGGAGAGTCGTGCAGAAGTGTTTTCCCGCTGAAAGAATGCCAACAAGCCTTGCTAGCTGCAAATCGTGTGGTTAGCGTTTTTGGAAGCTGCTGCGGCCCAGGAGGGACCAGGAGGTCGCAAATTGGACCAGGAGAGAGAAGGGACGTCGAGCAAGACACGGAGCCCTCTCAGCAGCAGGTAGCACCCGGAGAAGTGCCAGAAACAGGCACTACAAGGATGCGTGAAACGGTGCTCGCCGAAGTTGCACAAAGGAGTCCCACGTCGCCGGAGACCAACTTAGAAAGTCGTGCAATGCAGGTTAGAGTGCCGTGGACCCAGGCTTGGCTGTGCACAAAGGATTTCCGCCGGAAGTGCACAGGGGCCGGAGAAGTTGCAAAAGTCGCGGTTACCAACAATGCAGTCTGGCGTGGGGAGGCAAGGACTTACCTCCACCAAACTTGGACTGAAGAGTCACTGGACTGTGGGAGTCACTTGGACAGAGTTGCTGGATTCAAGGGACCTCGCTCGTTGTGCTGAGAGGAGACCCAAGGGACCGGTAATGCAGCTTTTTGGTGCCTGCAGTAGCAGGGGGAAGATTCCGTCGACCCACAGGAGATTTCTTCGGAGCTTCTGGTGCAGAGAGGAGGCAGACTACCCCCACAGCATGCACAAACAGGAAAACAGTCGAGAAGGCGTCAGGATCAGCGTTACAGAGTTGCAGTAGTCGTCTTTGCTACTATGTTGCAGTTTTGCAGGCTTCCAGCGCGGTCAGCAGTCGATTCCTTGGCAGAAGGTGAAGAGAGAGATGCAGAGGAACTCTGATGAGCTCTTGCATTCGTTATCTAAAGTTTCCCAAGAGACAGAGACCCTAAATAGCCAGAAAAGAGGGTTTGGCTACTTAGGAGAGAGGATAGGCTACTAACACCTGAAGGAGCCTATCAGAAGGAGTCTCTGACGTCACCTGGTGGCACTGGCCACTCAGAGCAGTCCAGTGTGCCAGCAGCACCTCTGTTTCCAAGATGGCAGAGGTCTGGAGCACACTGGAGGAGCTCTGGACACCTCCCAGGGGAGGTGCAGGTCAGGGGAGTGGTCACTCCCCTTTCCTTTGTCCAGTTTCGCGCCAGAGCAGGGCTAAGGGGTCCCTGAACCGGTGTAGACTGGCTTATGCAGAATTGGGCACATCTGTGCCCAAGAAAGCATTTCCAGAGGCTGGGGGAGGCTACCCCTCCCCTGCCTTCACACCATTTTCCAAAGGGAGAGGGTGTAACACCCTCTCTCAGAGGAAGTCCTTTGTTCTGCCATCCTGGGACAAGCCTGGCTTGACCCCAGGGGGGCAGAAACCTGTCTGAGGGGTTGGCAGCAGCAGCAGCTGCAGTGAAACCCCAGGAAAGGCAGTTTGGCAGTACCAGGGTCTGTGCTACAGACCACTGGGATCATGGAATTGTGCCAACAATGCCAGGATGGCATAGAGGGGGCAATTCCATGATCTTAGACATGTTACATGGCCATATTCGGAGTTACCATTGTGAAGCCACATATAGGTAGTGACCTATATGTAGTGCACGCGTGTAATGGTGTCCCCGCACTCACAAAGTTCAGGGAATTGGCCCTGAACAATGTGGGGGCACCTTGGCTAGTGCCAGGGTGCCCTCACACTAAGTAACTTTGCACCTAACCTTTACCAGGTAAAGGTTAGACATATAGGTGACTTATAAGTTACTTAAGTGCAGTGAAAAATGGCTGTGAAATAATGTGGATGTTATTTCACTCAGGCTGCAGTGGCAGGCCTGTGTAAGAATTGTCAGAGCTCCCTATGGGTGGCAAAAGAAATGCTGCAGCCCATGGGGATCTCCTGGAACCCCAATACCCTGGGTACCTCAGTACCATATACTAGGGAATTATAAGGGTGTTCCAGTAAGCCAATGTAAATTGGTAAAATTGGTCACTAGCCTGTTAGTGACAATTTGTAAGAAATGAGAGAGCATAACCACTGAGGTTCTGATTAGCAGAGCCTCAGTGAGACAGTTAGGCACTACACAGGGAACACATACATATAGGCCACAAACTTATGAGCACTGGGGTCCTAACTAGCAGGGTCCCAGTGACACATAACAAACATACTGAAAACATAGGGTTTTCACTATGAGCACTGGGCCCTGGCTAGCAGGATCCCAGTGAGACAGTGAAAACACCCTGACATACACTCACAAACAGGCCAAATGTGGGGGTAACAAGGCTAGAAAGAGGCTACTTTCTCACACCATGTAACATGTCCAAGCTCATGGAATTGTCCCCCCATTCCAAATCTGGTATGGGGAGCCAATTCCATGCATCCTGGGGGCTCCACCATGGACCCCCAGTACAGCCAAACCAGCACCCTGAGCTTTGTACTGCAGCTACAGCTGCTGCCACCTCACAGACATTGTTCTGCCCTCCTCAGGTCTGGGCAGCCCAGTCCCAGGAAGGCAGAACAAAGCATTTCCTCTGAGAGCAGGGTGTTACACCCTCTCCCTTTGGAAATAGGTGTTAGAGGCTGGGAAGGGGTAGCCTCCCCCAGCCTCTGGAAATGCTATGAAGGGCACAGATGGTACCCTACTTGCATAAACCAGTCTACACCGGTTCAGGGACCCCTTCTCCCCTGCTCTGGCGGGAAACTGGAAAAAGGAAAGGGGAGTGACTACTCCCCTGTCCATCACCACCCCAGGGGTGGTGCCCAGAGCTCCCCCAGTGTGTTCCAGACTTCAGCCAACTTGCTTTGCAAGGTGTGGGGGCACTCTGGAGGTCTCCGAGCGGCCAGTGGCAGCAGTTGACGTCAGAGACCCCTCCTGATAGGCCCATACCTGATAATGTAGCCAATCCCCCTCTGAGGGTTATTTAGAGTCTCTCCTGTGGGTTCTCTGCTGATTCTGCTTGCAGGTTTCTTTCAGGAATCCTCTGCAACAACTTCAGACTGTTCTGACCTCAGATCAACCGCAGCCTGCTCCAAGAAATGCTGTAACTGCAACAAAGTGTCTACAAGAGACACTTTTCTTCAGCACCTCAGCTCCAAGTCAGCAACTGCAACAGTTTCCACGGTGTGCACACTCTGGGGCCTCCCTGTCTTCATCCTGCACCAGAAGAACCGAAGAAATCTCCTGTGGAGTGACGGAGTCACTCCCCTGCTCCAAGCAGGCACCTTCCAAGAGCACGACTGATACCCTGGGACTCCTCTCATAACAACAAGCATGCTCCTAAGGACACAGAGGGTGGACATCATCAACAAAGACTGTCCTGAGGACCTGCTGTTGCAATTTGGAGGGGGTAAGACCTTGCCTTCCCCGAGAACTAGGGTACCCCTGTGTACTGTGTCTTCTTCACCTCCTGCGGCCTCTGTGCACTCTTTGCAAAATTCCTTCATGCACAGCCTGGCCTAGGTCCCCAGCACTCCCACCTGCAACGCTTAACTCCCTGACTTGTTCTCCGGCGGCGTGGGACCTTCTTTTGTTGTGCTGCATCAACCACGTTTTACACCTCGTTTGAACCCGGATCCTGTGGCTTCTGGGGGTGCTGGCTGGCATCCTGAGGGCTCTCTAAAGTGCTGAGAGCCCCATCTTTCTCCTCACACAGAGTTGAGGCACCCAGGTCCCTCCTCAGTCCATCCAGCGCCATTTTGACGAAAAATGCACTTTTGTCATAGCCAAGGCTTGTTGGCGCCTTCCTACACAAAATCTCCTCTGCAACGATCTTCACGCCGAGTGACATCTTCTGCATCACGCAGGAACCCGCTGGCATCTTCCTTTGGGTGCATTTCTGCAGTCTTCGACTAACCGGGAACTCTTCTTTTGCACCCACTTCTGGGTTGGCAGGGGCTCCTGTCCTTCCTGGAACCTCCATCGACTTCTGTATTTGGTCCCCTTCCTTTGCAGGTCTTCAGGTCCAATAATCCAGCAGTTGTTCTTTGCAGACTTGGTTGGCTGCTGCAAAATCCCCAAAACGAGGTGTAGTGTGTCCTAAGGAAACTTGCAGCACTTTACTCCTGCTTTTCTGGGTTCTGGGGTGGGGTAATTTCTTACATTTACTGTATTCTTACTCTCCAAGTGATTCTGCACACACTACACTTGCCTAGGGGGGAATTCGTGATTCACATTCCACTTTTTTAGTATATGGTTTGTGTTGCCCCTAGACCTATCTTCTCCCATTTCCTTCTATAGGATTTACAACTGTTTAAATTGTTCTATGACTATTTACTTGTCTAATTTTGGTGTCTAGTTTATATATTGTGTATAATACGTACCTCCAGAAGGAGTATTGCCTCTAAGATATTTTTGGTACTGTGTCACCCCAAATAAATACCTTTATTTTTGGTAACAGTGAGTATTGTCTTTACTTGTGTATAAGTACTGTGTAACTATAAGTGGTAATGCATGAGCTTTGCATGTCTCCTAGTTCAGCATAAGCTGCTCTGCTATAGATACATCTATCAGCCTAAGCTGCTAGAACACTACTACTTCACTAATAAGGGCTAAGTGGACCTGGTATATGGTGTAAATACCCAACGTACCCACTACAAACCAGGCCAGCCTCCTACAGGAACAAATTAGGCAAACACTTGTTTGTGGATGTCTGAGGAGTCAGCCTGCATCACACAGTGACTGGCACACCTGCACCACTTGGGTGTCTGTGGATTCAGCCTGCAACACACAGTGACTGCCACAACTGCACCTCTTGGGTGTCTGGATTCAGCCTGCAACACACAGTGACTGCCACAACTGCACCTCTTGGGTGTCTGTGGATTCAGGCTGTCCCACATAGAGACTGGCACACCTGCTCCACTAGGATGTCACAGATTCAGCCTGTACCACATAGTGTCGGGCACTCCTGTTCCACTTGGGTGTCTGTGGATTCAGCTTGCACCACACGGTGATGGGCACACCTGCCACTTGGGTGTCTGATCTGCTCAGGAACAGCTGTAAGACAGTGCCACAATATAGTCCACATGAGCACAAGAAACTGTGCTCTGGTCCTAGGAGCACTGAATTAGCTCTCCACGTAGATGGACCCTCAACTCTGAGGTCCACTGCTTCTGCTCACTCTGGACGATCGCAGGTCCTGCATGTCTGTGCACTCTCCCTCTTTCAGCAGCTGCATGACAACAAGACAACTCTTGCTTCCAGGGCTGACTCCAGGTGACATGCTCTGACCCGTGTAAAGCTGACTGACACGCAGACAACAGCTCTGGTTCATAGCACACCCCTAAGTACTCTGTAGATCACTCCCTACCTCGGTCACAGACACAATGGAACTAAAACAGCAAGTGGGTCAACAGCTCTCATGCAGTCAAAGCCGACAAGAATGTGGGCTCTCTGTCTACACCCCCAGAACCAGTTTGAGTTTGTTCTTTTTTTGATGTGTCCTCTCGAGGCTGTCTTCCAGACACAGCCTTTGTGTACAGTGATGCTCTTCACAGCAGGGTTGTTTCCAGTTTGCACCACCCATAACTGAGGAACAAAGAGCTGTGAGCTTTCTGCACCTGGTTATCAACAGCCACACACCACAGTGATCACAAAACACACAAAAGACTGGCCTCAGCTAAAGGAACCTTCACACCCTGAACAGAGACTGCTACCCCACCCTTCACCCACACCATCTTCCAAATGACAGTACTCATGAAGACAAGTCACCTACACTCACAGCAAAAGGAGCATATTGAATGTCTAAAGGGAGCCCTGTCTCCTCTTTCCCACTTCATTGAGCAGGCCTCCTCCCTCCAGCTTCAGGAACGTCATGAAAACACTCCCACTTTCTGGGAAAAAATGCAACCCCATCTTGTACACTCAGCCAGGTCAGGCACTTGCAAAATGAAACCCATAGGTCTCCAATTCACTGGTTCACTCGTACCCACAATGAATGTCCCATACAGGTAACACACGGACGCTCGCACATAACATGCACAAGAAATTAGCAGTATGACATGGGTTAGCGCATAAAAGCAGAACTTTACATGAGTGGGCCAGTAGTCCTCTATTCAGGTGACACAGATAAAAAGGTCTGTTCAAAACTTCTGATTCACAACACTCTGTAAGCTGCCACCACCCCTCTACATGATAAAACCATGACCAGGATTTTAGTCCGCTGTGCAACAAATGTGGGCATGCTTGGGTTGCCCCTCCAGGTGTAGGTCAAGGGACAAGCAAGCCTAAGCCTTCACACACACAAACCAGATCAGTGTGACACTGGGGGAAAATGAAAAACCAGGACAGCAGATTGTCCTAGTTAGCCACCCAGGGCAAGGGAACACAAGTGGACACCATGCATAGGACCTTCCCAACCCAACACTAATGGTAACCCTATGAAGCACCCTAGAAATGTAGGGGTACTCATACACAGAAGAACCCAAATCCCAGTCATGAAATGCTGCACATATTTACAATGAAGAGCCAGCAACCAGTATATTGTATGGAGATTTATTTTCTAGGACCTATAAACCTTTCTTGGGTCACATCTTGACTACACAGCTTGCTAGAAGCTTATTTATGTGGTAGTCCTGATTCTACCTGCTCTACCGATACATAATAATTTATTCTTTTAACAGCTCTACCAGGATATGAAGTACGCTGTCTAAAAGTATCCCATCATATTCAAGGAGACCAGATGGTTTCACGGCCCCTGGACACCACTTTTCATGTCTTCACCTTGCTTTTACATATCATTATCAGGAGAGTTGGTCCAATTAGTCAAATTAAAATGAATCAAAAATAAAACTCCCAGAATGCACTGATATGAATGAATGAGTAAATCTTTATTGTATAGTTAACAAAAACCATTACAATCATTAAAATCATAGTATCACCACATAACATACATACATATTGGAACTTCCTGAAATAAAATAACATTTAAAAGGTAGACTTGAAACATAACCTCCATATTCCACATAAATGCACTGATAGGTTAAACTAAAACACAGAAAGGATCACTCCCAGTGACACAGAGTCATCTGGTTACCCTTGTAATAACTTACATTGAACTCCACACCTATTGCCAGATATTTCTGCAAGATCTCTTCCATACTGGTGCATGAGAGCAGATCCAGCTAATGGAGGATCTTCTAATGATCTACCAGAAGATCCAGTGGAAACCAAGCTGCTTGAAGTTTGAATGTTTTCCCAGTCAGCTGTAAGTATAGCTGCCCAAAGAAATTTCCTCTTCCACCTTAAAGAGTCTGACAACAGCCGGTCTACTAGTAATCTGCAGAGTATCAATTATTTACCGGGTCACTCCCACTCATACACTGTCAGCAGCCATGCCCTCCCAGAACAAGGTCTCTCTGTCCCTGTGAACACTCAGTATTTCTGGATAGGAACCAGTGAAGTTTTCATCCACATGTAGGACTAAACTAGCCCTGGTTGATTTACAGAACCAGTCACTCAGGGCCAGTGGTCCGGTCGGTCAACAGTCCCAGTTGTTTCATATTTGCCTGAAGTGTTCACACAGGAGTCTTCTACATTCTACAAGAGGTGCAAGGGAAAGCATATAATAGGTTGGGTTTGACATAGAAAGCTTCTGGTGTTCACCCACAAGTCTCCTATAGGTGCTGCTGGAGTGAGTGTAGAATAGTTTTGGTTTGAAAGAGAGATTCTTGTGTTCACCCACAAGCCGTCTAGATGTGCTGCGTGACAAAGTGAAGAATAGGTTGCGTTTGATGGAGACAGAGAGATACTCATGAAGGGGCACCCTTAGCATATAAATTATCGCACTCCTGTATGCAGTACTTGACTAGGGAAAGTCACACAGGAGTTGGTGTTGCCCCAACCCTCCTTCTCAATGCTTACATGATTGTCGTGCCTTTAATCTTTACATTGTGAAATCTTGATTTTGAAATGCATGATGAACTTAGCTAGCTAATGGTCCATCTGAACAAGGGAGGAGGAGACCTGATACTGTACACCTACAGCAATCAATGAGGATGAGTAAGAGGCCATCAACAGGTTTGAGACTGGAATCCTCTGGCTATCAGTCGGTGCCTCCACTCTAAGCTGTGACTGAGCAACAATGTTAAATCAGGCTTTTTGATCCTTAATGTGGAAGACGCAAGACCAGTGGTTTTTAAACCTTTTACTTCCATGGACCCCTGTGTCATTATTGGAGACCTATACTGAGTCATTAGTGGAAGCCGGGGACCCCTGGCCTGAGCATTTTTGATCTTTAGAACCAGAAAACTATGTTAAAAAAAACCACAAGCATTTAGCAAACAAATACAGAAAAAAGGAAATATTTTATTTAATGTGCAAAAAAGATGAAAAATCAACATTTAAGTTTTAATAGGAAGCTTGGAGCTTTTCAGATTCAATTGAGGCCACTCATAATCCATACTATATTCTGTTTGATGCACTTGCACTGCTCCCACAAATCAATCTGGGGATAGCAACTTAGTTTTCATACTCTAATTTCAAATTCCTTCACACTTAAAGAATGTTTAAAAAAAAGTTCACTTGTACATTCTGTGTCTTTTTTTACGTACACTTTATTAATCTCTTAACACTTGAATTTTCTAAGCAGTTATGGACCCCCTGAGAAGGCTTGACAGACCCCTCCCCTGGTTTCCCTGGACAACAGTATTAGGAATCACCTTCCCAGGCGTATATTTCAGTATTCTCTCTTTATCAATAAGAAAATCACTGTAGAGTCGAGAGAATGTGAGTGAATTAATTAATCAAGATTTATGTGAGAAATAATGTACATTAATGAAACAATACATTAATGGTACAGAAGAATACACAAATTACAAAAACACATATTAACATTAACATTCATAAACAGTACTCGAGAAACAGGGAACTGCTGCACCAGAAGTATAAAATACATCTATTGTTTAAATACTAACTTAAAAGAATCCATAGTTTAAAACACCAGTGGCGGAAATAAACTTGCAGAAGTATGCACCAACAGCTTCCTCCAACATATGGATGACATGAATTGTTCGGCTATTGATGTCAATTTATGAGCTAAAACTCACACACTTAGATAATTCCTCTCTAGTTTCAGTATGTTTCATACCTTTGGCCAGTTATTGCAGAACACCTGGGTCATGTGATATTAGGAGGAAATTTATAACATATTTACAGCTTCTTACATTACCTTTTTTTAAATAGATTTTTTTTAAAGATTGTTATCTTCATTTTAAGGCCAACAATAAATTGACAAAAGCAGCTTGCAAAATTCAATTCTGTTTTCTTGTTATCTGGCGCCTTCAATTCACACAATTGGGTGTCAGAGCAACTATATGCAACTCCTTGTTCTGCACGTCCCCACTGAAAGTTAGGGACAGATTTCTTATCAATCAACCATTTAATTAATCAGTCATCCCTAGTGGCCTCAGCCCAGGTGAAGAAGACGATTCTCAGTGAACTCCACCATGTCACGCAGACAGGAAGCTATGAAGGTAGGAAGAAAAAAGTTTCCTACCTGTGGTAAGGACCTTTTTTGGTGAATACTCTTATCTGCCTGGAGATTCATCACCTGTAGAATAATCCCAGGTGCCAGTTTGGATCTGGAAACTTCAAAGCTCTTATTAACTATCCCTATAACACTTCAATCAAATGGGGAGGTGGGTGGGTCAGTGAGTAATCTGCAGGTAGATGGAGTATATCCCAGAAATATTGTTACAGCAGGTAAGTAACCTCTTGTTCTGATGGACTTGCTTGAGGGTCGCCATACTAACAAGACAATGTCTACCACCTTCGGTGGCAGCTGCATGGAGCTCAGATTTCCCTGCTCAATCTCTAGGCATAAAGGAGAAGGCCTTGGTAACTAGGCTACAGCACCATTCCACTGGGAGAGAAGGTGTAGTCTGCAAGACAGCTTCAGAAGGGGATGTATAGAGAAGCGCTGAGGGTCTTCATACCACACTCTCCTTGGTCACTCTGGGGCAATGAGAATGACATGTGACTGGTCTTGGTGTAACTTCCACAGAACCCAAGAAATCAAAGGAAAAGTGTGGCGTAGTTCAAAGTTCCACCTCGACTGAAACATGTCTCCCAAGGCTCCCATGAATGGGTACTGGAGTTCACAGAACTGCTGGAATTGAGCAATTACAGTAAAAGCGAACAAATCCTTTGGAGGAGTACCCCACTTGGTGAAAATGTCTTGGGTTAATATCCATAGCAGACACCACTCATGATCTGCAAGATAATGCCAGCTAAGGCTGTTGGCTTTGAAATTCAGGGACACTTTGCTAGGTGGCCGGGTGTCATCCAAATCCCTTGTAGGTGTGCCCAACAATAGTCTCAATGCTTACAGGCAAATGAGATGAGACCCTATTCCTCCTGGCGTATTGACATAGCACATTGCTGCGGAGTTGTCCGCCAGGATCTGGACAAACCAACCATAGATGGAGGTGAAGAAGGCCCCAAGTGCCCACCACAATGCCCACAGTTCTAACAGAACCTGTTGTTCCAGAAAGCAAAGGCCTCTGATCACCAGATCCTCTACGCAAGCTCCACACCCTGAAGTGGAAGCATTAGTAGTACTGTAGCCATGGCTGAAGGGGGAGCAAAGGCCATCTTGCAACTCATGTTCACCTCATTCCCCCTCTACACTACTTTTGTTGCAGCACTGGGGGAGATTATGATGGAGACAGACAGATCTCCCCCGTACTATAGCCACTGCCCGCACAGCCACCACTGCAGGGTCCACATGTGCCAATCCAGCCAGGATTTCATTGAATGAATCTCTGCAAATAAGAAACTCATACAATATATTTACATAAAATTAATCTAACAATGAATCATTTACATAGACCGTGGTGAGCCATCCAATTCCCCAAGGATACAGCGGTGGAACACCACTGAGGAAGTGACACTATGGTGGGTGTATTTACGGATGCATGTGATCTTGGAAATAAGTAGCACTTCTCCTGCAACAAGTCTTGGGAGGTAAGTGCGTGCGCAAGCATTAACCCTGAGAGTTACAGCTCACGTTTCCTACTTCAAGTCTCCTGCTTTTGAACTTTGTTCTCTGGTCACAGTCACAGAATCATCAATGTTGCATAAAGCACCCAAACACCACAATCAGCTATGACTATTCTCCAGTTTCTGTTTGTTAAATCAGTTCAAGAGTGTTGGGTTTATAGGTTTTAGGACTAATACCTAAAGTTAGCTGAAAATACACTTGTTAGTCCAAGAATTGTTCATAGTGTTGCTTTTACAGGTAGCGTGATCAGGTGTGCTTGGATGTTTTTCTTTATAGCTCTACTTCATCGGAGGAAAATACACTGTTTCCTTTCTTTTAGTCTGCACTCTGCTGATGTCTTAATGTGTTGCTTGCAACTTCGTTTCTTTTTCTTATATATATAGAAATTAAATAATCAATCACTGACAACAGACTCTTTTTTATAATTCTACAAATATGTGGGTGTTTCTTCTTTTCTGACTAGTCGGGCTTCTATCATCAACCTTTTTGGCATCTGGCATTTGAATGTCCCACAAAATTGAAATGTTATCATCTTCTGTAATTTGCTGATGGCTATGTAGGCTTGGTATTGACTAAAGCTGTTCTCTTATTCACCGAATTTGAATAGATGTTCCCCTGTGTGTGTTCGCCAATGGTTTTGGAGGTGAGATAACAAACTACAGCTCTTCACACATTCAGTGCACTTGTATGTTTTTTCCCTTGTGTGTGTTTGATAATGTCTTTGGAGGTGTGCTAAGCGACTGTAACACTTCAGACATTTGCTGCACTTGATTGTTTTTACCCAATGTGTGTTTGCTGATGGCTTTGGAAAGATGATAGTCGACTAAAACTCTTACAAATTTAGTGCGCACGAATGGCATTTTCCCGTGTTTATTCACTGATATTTCCTTAATGTTGAAGATTCATTAAAATGACTTCCACATTCACTGCAATGGTTTGTTTTTTACCCTGTGTATGTACGCTGATGGCTTTGAAGAGCTGACTACAGCTCTTTACACATTCACTGCACTTGAATGGTCATTCCCCAGTGTGTGTTCGTTGATGCTGTTTTAGGACTGATAACTGACTAAAGCTCTTTAAACACTCAGTGCACTTGAATGGTTTTTCTCCTCTGTGTTTGCTGATGTATCCTGGGATTTGGAGATTCATTAAAACTATTTCCACATTCATTGTAATGGTATAGTTTTTCCCCTGTGTGTGTGTGAGATCGCGGACGTTTTTGGAGATCTGAAAAATAACTGCAGCTCTTCACACATTCATTGCAATAGTATGGTTTTTACACCTGTGTGTGATTGCTGATGTATTTAGAAGTATGATAAACAACTGAAGCTCTTCACACATTCTTTTCAATGGTAGAGTTTTTCGCCTATGTGTGTTTGCTGATGTGTTTGAAGACCCAGTAATCAATTGAAACTCTTCACACATTCATTGCAATGGTATGGTTTCTCCTTATATGTGTTCGGTGATGTCTTTGGAGGTTTGATAACAGACTAAAGCTCTTTCCACACTCACTGCAATGGTATGGTTTTTCCCCGTTGTGTGTTCGCTGATGTATTTGTAGGGTTAATAAGTGACTAAAGCTCTTCTCACATTCAGCGCAATGGTATGGTTTCTCTCCTGTGTGTGTTCGCTGATGTATTTGTAGTTGTGATAACTGATTGAAGCTCTTCACACATTCACTGCAATGGTATGGTTTCTCTCCTGTGTGTGTTCGCTGATGTATTTGTAGGTGTGATAACCGTCTAAAGCTCTTCACACATTCACTGCAATGGTATGGTGTCTCCCTTGTGTGTTTTCTCTGATGTATTTGTAGGTGTGATAACCGATTGAAGCTCTTCACACATTCACTGCAATGGTATGGCTTGGCCCCTGTGTGTGTTTGCTGATGTCTTTGCAGGTTTGCTAATCGACTAAAAGTTTTCACACATTCACAGCATCTGAATGGCTTTTCTTTTGTGTGTGTTTGCTGATGTTGCTTTACTAGTGATGACAAACTACAGCTCTCACTGCATGTGTATGATTCTTCTTTCTTAGTTAATGCCTCTGGGTCGGGTCTATATTTTTCTACAGCGCATGACTGTGTATCCTGACGGGCCATGGTTGTAAAGCACTTGCAATATTCTCACATTTCCTGTATTGGTTGGTATTTACGACATTTGATTTCCCATTTAAAAGTAAAGTACCATGGTCACTAAATACTTGCCATACTCACAATATGAGCAAGGCTTCTCTATGAGAGATTATGGGGGTTATCACAACTTTGGAGGAGGTGTTAATCCATATCAAAAGAGACGGTAAAGTGACGGATATACCACCAGCCGTATTACGAGTCCATTATATCCTATGGAACTCGTAATACGGCTGGTGGTATATTTGTCACTTTACCGTCACTTTTGGGACGGATTAACACCTCCTCCAAAGTTGTAATAACCCCCTATGTCTTTAGATTGGATAACAGTTTTCAACGCTTTGTGGGTAAGGATTAATCCTTCTCCTCTTGCTCGGTGCAAATTAGGACAGTCCGTTGTATTGTAGACAGCAGAACGACCTCTTTCCTTTGCCCTTCAGTTGTTTTCTCTAGTTGGTGTGGTGTAACCAGGGTGAGTTTACAATACACCTAGAGCCCTGAATTATGGTCAGATATAATTTTAGGAATCAGAGCACAGTGGAAGTCAAATCATACAGATCCCACGATCAAAGCTGGTGTTAGTCGCCTGTTTATTCAGGAGGTGGTTTGTCAGTGTTGTTGCCTTAATTTTCTAGAGGTCATTTCTCAGTCTTGAGGTGTGAAGGTACACAACGGAGACTCTTACATTCACTGAATTGTCCTTCAGACCTTCTTCCAGCATCTATCAGTCTATGTTCAGGGACCTCAGTCTCAACCATTGTTGTTATTCATAAACATTTCATGCATTCAAGGCTTGTTTTCTGTTGGATGTAAAGAGATTTAAAATTAGGACATGTAAGTGTGACAGAATGTGAATACACAATATAACTGGCTATAAACCTCTTCATTTAAACATAAACAGGTTTGGGAAACAGAAGGAGCAGGATGTACTGCTGTTTCTTCAGTTTCAGGAAGTGTATAAAAAAGTTAACTACTCTGGAAATATGTAACAAAGGGGACTGCACTGTACTGCAGTGTATAACAAAGTTAACTCCTCTAGAAGTATATCACAAAGGTTGCTGCATTCAAATACTTCAATGCTTTCCTGTTCACAATGGATCAGCTCAGGTGCCAACTCCAGTCTTTACCTTGTGTATACCGGCCACAAGGGATGAGAAAACTACTCAGGAAACTAAACTGGACTTTATAGTGATTGACATGGGGCTCCTACGAGCAGATTAAGCCATCCTTAGGGACAGAATAGATGTGAACAAATAGGTGCTGGCAGGAATGCACTCTTTGCTGACGGAGGTGCAGTCCCACATCAAGGCTCTCCAGATGGGGGTATCACAACCATGCGCCAGGGCAGAGCATGCCGAAGGCCAATCTCGCCTGAACAATATAAGAGTGATGGGCATTCCGAAAGGCAGAGGAGGCCCCAATAAGAAACTTTTACTCGAGGACTGGCTATTTCATACAGTCCTTGGTGTTAAACGTACCATATCTTCTCACTGGAACAAGTTCACAGGGACTTGTTACACCCCAGCGAGGGGTGATGTGTCTCTTTAACTACTGGGACCACAGCCACATAATGCAAGTTGTTGGGTCCATGGATCCCTGACGAATCTTCAAAGCCTCAATGAACCTGTATCCAGACTACAGTACTTATTCTTGCTGGTCAAACAGAAGCCCAAGCAACTCGGCCAAATATTCTCTTATGTACAAAGCTAAATTGCGTTGGAGGACTCTCAAGCCACACTATTTTTCACAACATTAACAGATGCCTGAGGTGGGCTGGAGACAAAGGGGGTGTCGCCATTGCCCCACGATGTGCAATGGAATACAGACTGGAAACCTTCCAGATCACAACGGCACATGAAAAGGTTACCCAGGAACAAGCCCTCCAGCAAGCAGGTGGAGCAAGAAAGTGTCATGGTTGTAGCAGAGGTTGAATTGTGCCACAGTCAAACAATGGCCTTCCGTAGGTCCCCTTCACCCAACCCGACCCAGAGATGATCTATAATTTGGACCTAATTTCAGCTGAATTGCATACAGGGCTGGTAATTAATACCAATTATGTCTGACTGATTACATGACACCACAAACTGTGTCCTGTTTTGGAGTGGCGGGGGCTCAAGAGTGCATTTTGAGAAGGCCATATTCCTCCTGGTCTCGGCTGGGGCGTAGGGAGATGAAGAATGGGCACCACCATTAAATTACAGATTGAGCATCTCTTCCCTTGACAACCCAAAAGACTGTAATCCCCTGGATCCAGATGGAACATAGTTCTCTTGTCTGATTTCCTTTTTAGTTTTCCATTGGCCACGTTTGAGAGACAACCAGAGACTGGGAGTAAGGATAATTGTTTTATGTTTTTGTTTGTGGACATGTTCCATTACTCTATACACGCAGGCCGGGGAATGGCTGAGTTCACAGCCTGTAGAATTATGAGCCTAGAGGAAGACAGAAGATCAACCTGAGCACTGACATGCTGATGCATCACACTACATTTATGCCCACATAATACATAGGTGGTCATTACAACCCTGGTGGACGATGTTAAAGCTGCGGTAATACCACAAACAGGCCGGCGGACAAAAAAAGGGAATTACGACCCTGGCGGAAACCGCCAACTAAGACAGCCACTTTAACACACCGCCCGCCACGGCGGTACAGACAAACAGCGCGGTGGACACCGCCAACAGACAGGCGGGAGATAATGTACCGCCCACACTATCACAACACACCAATCCGCCACCTTTTCCGGGGCGGATTCACCGTGGATAAAAACACGGCGGAAACAGCTTCTGCTATGGGAAAACGCTCACCTCAACACATCCCACGAGGAACGAGGACACCATGGAGCCGGAACTACAAATAATCCCTGCCCTTGCATTCCTGCTCATCTACGACCAACAGCGACGTAGGCGCGGAACATACCGGTGAGTACAGCACCTACGACACGAGGAAGGGGGGAGGCAAAAGTTACGGGGACACCCACCAAACACCCCCACCCTCGCATATTACAACATACACACCAATGCATTCACAAAAATCACAGTAACAACCCACAATCCCCCCGGAAGAATGCAAAGAAAAAGTGAATAGCGGTCAAACTTTGTATTGTGCCAATATACTACTCATTAAAAAATATACGGACAAATATATCACGAAATCTGTCAAAAATAAATGTACAATACAAGAAGTAGTGCAGATATGTACACAACAATGTCCGTGCACCAACAGTCCAAAAATGCATGGGCGACGCCCACAATAGATACCTCACCAAAATCCGAGATAACACTGCCGGGGCATCAGATAGAAACAATACAGGCACCTCAGGGGGAAGGGAAGTGGGGGCACCTCAGCCAGATGAATGCAAAGCCAGATCCACGACGGGGCTCCATGCCCATTGATGTATCCTGGGGAGTGCAAAGCCACAGTCTTTCAAGTCTCTACAGTGGGTGGCTTGCCCACTGTTACATCCTGGGGAGTGCAAAGCCACAGTCTCTCAACTCTCTACAGTGGGTGGGTTGCCCACTGTGCCATCCTGGGGAGTGCAAAGACACATCTTCGCAAGTAGATGCGGTTCTCTACTGGTACTGGGTGGGACTGGTGCCCAGACTGGATGAGTCTCCCCGTGAAAGTACATGTCCTGTCACAGTCCCAGCTGCACATGGGAGAACGATGCCTGATGTGCCGGACTATTCATACCCACACGGTCTTTGCCCTGTTCAGCGGTGCTTTGCCCTGGCAGTCTTTGCCCTGTTCAGCGGTCTTCACCATGGCGGTCTTGGCCTTGTTCAGCGGTGCTTTGCCATGGCTGGCTATGGACTGTTCAGCGGTGCTTTGCCATGGCAGTCTTTGCCCTGTTCAGCGGTCTTCACCATGGCGTTCTTTGCCCTGTTCAGCGGTCTTCACCATGGCGGTCTTTGCCCTGTTCAGCGGTCTTCACCATGGCGGTCTTGGCCTTGTTCAGCGGTGCTTTGCCATGGCTGGCTATGGACTGTTCAGCAGTCTTCACCATGGCGGTCTTTGCCCTGTTCAGCGGTCTTCACCATGGCGGTCTTGGCCTTTTTCAGCGGTGCTTTGCCATGGCTGGCTATGGACTGTTCAGCGGTGCTTTGCCATGGCAGTCTTTGCCCTGTTCAGCGGTCTTCACCATGGCAGTCTTGGCCTTGTTCAGCGGTGCTTTGCCATGGCGGTCTTTGCCCTGTTCAGCGGTCTTCACCATGGCGGTCTTGGCCTTGTTCAGCGGTCTTCACCATGGCGGTCTTGGCCTTGTTCAGCGGTGCTTTGCCATGGCGGTTCTGGTACGGATATTGGTGTGTGGCATTACGATCTCCACAATGGACATTGGTGTGTGGCATTAGGATCTCCACAATGGACATTGGTGTGTGGCATGACGATCTCCACACTGGACATTGGTGTGTGGCATGACGAACTCCACACTGGACGTTGGTGTGTGGCATGACGTTCCATCATTGCCCAGCGGGGCTGTGGGAATCTGGACCCTCATGGGCTGTGACTCCGGCGGTGGCCTCCTGACCAGTAGCAATACTTGGGCCCTCCTGGGCTATGACTCTGGCGATGGTCTCCTGACCAGTTACGATATTTGAGCCCTCCTGGGCTGTGACTCTGGCGGTGGTTTCCTGACCAGTTACGATACTTGAGCCCTCCTGGGCTGTGACTCCGGCGGTGGCGGTGGTCTCCTGACCAGTAACGATACTTGGGCCCTCCTGGGCTATGACTCTGGGGGTGGTCTCTGGACCAGTGATGATACTTGAGCCCTCCTGGGCTATGACTCTGGCGGTGGTCTCTGGACCAGTGACGATACTTGGGCCCTCCTGGGCTATGACTCTGGCGGTGGTGGTGGTCTCTGGACCAGTGACAATACTTGGGCCCTCCTGAGCTATGACTCTGGCGGTGGTCTCTGGACCAGTAACGATACTTGGGCCCTGCTGGGCTATGACTCTGGCGGTGGTCTCCTGACCAGTGACGATACTTGGGCCCTCCCGGGCTGTGACTCTGGCGGTGGTCTCCTGACCAGTAACGACGGTGCTGGCGGTTGTGTCTGGACCGCCGGAAATTATGGCGCACTTTTCCGCCGTGACACTCACAACAGGTTGGGGAGACTTCCTCGGGACCTTCCCCACCTTCTTTTGAGTTACAGATGACTCACCAATCGCCTTGGATCCCATTTCACTGTTTGTCCCACCAGGAGTCTTGACACAGTCCCGTCGTCCACTCTCCAATTTCGGAGCCTTTACAGGGGGTGGGCTGACAGTGCCTTGGCTCCGGGTCCTACTGCCTGCCCTGGTGGACGGGGCACTCCAAAAACCTGGTACACGCACCACTGGTATTGAAGGCTTTTTGGCTGAGGCGCTACAACGGGACTGATGAATTAGAGGGGGGGGGTGGGGGCAAAAAGGTCAATTTGACATAGGGACAGTTTCTGACGTACACTGGGATGGGTAGCTGGAGGGGCTCTGGGAGTGGAGGAAGAGGAGGTGGTTGTAGGAGGTGTCACTTTAGCTGTTTTGGCTGCAGGTGCAGGTACTGGAGGCTGTCGTGAGGTGGATGGATGTTGGGTGAGTGATTGCCGGCGTTTGTGTACTTTGGGAGGGGGCGTCACAGACACACTGGGAGAGGACACAGGGGACGTGTATATGGCAGTGGAGGTGGTGAGTGCAGGTGAGCGGCTTGTGGTGCTGGGTGTCCTGCTGCGACTCCTAGTGCCTGTAGATGTGGTGCATGCAGGTGTGTGTGTAGACGACACTGGGAGGGAGGAGGGAGAAGAGGAGGAGGGGGAGACAGTGGAGACAGTGGATGTTGCTGTGTCTGTATGGGTCTGATGCTTGTGTGAGTGCCTGTGGTGTGTGTGGTGCCTATGTCTGCTTGAGCTACTTGTGTGTGTTGACTTGTGTCAGGCAGGACACAGGGACAATGGCTGCCATCAGTGCTGAGGCCAGAGATTGCAGGGTTCGCTGAAGGACAGCCTGACCAGAATGAATGCCTTCCAGGAATGCATTACCGTGTTTCAACTCTCGTTCTACACCCTGGATGGCATTCACAATGGTAGACTGCCCAACAGTGAGTGACCTGAGGAGGTCAATGGCCTCCTCACTGAGGGCCGCAGGAGTGACTGGGGCAGGGCCTGAGGTGCCTGGGGCGAAGGTGATGCCCACCCTCCTGGGTGAGCGGGCACGGGGCGAATGCTGAGGGGCTGCTGGGAGGGCGCTGCTGGTAGGGGAGGTGGCGTCTGTACCTGTAGAAGTGGGGCGCACAGATGGTGCCGCCACCACAGGTGAGCTCCCGTCGGCGGACGAGTCCGTGTCGCTGTTTGGTGATCCTGTGGCCGGAGTAAAGCTCCCCTCGCCCTCCGTCCCACTGGTGAATTCAGAGTCTGTGGTGTGGCCCTCCATGGCCATTTGGGATGCAGCTCCCTCGTGCTCCGGTGCCACTGTACCTCCGCCTGTTGATGCTGATGTACAGAAGGACAGGGAGAGCAGAAAAAGGGTGGAGACAGAAGAAAGAGAGTTTTAGTGCATGGCATACCGCTACAGTTGGCGGACAAGACAAACGCAGCAGCCCCCTGCATCACGCCGTGCTCCTGCCCTCTGCACATGCAATTTCTGGGATATGGCTTACATGGCAATGGTAGAAATCTGCCCACATGGATGGCAAAGGGGCAACTATACATCAATTTGCCTTTTTTTTAAGCTGGGGTAGAGTGCCACATGGCCTGCATAACTGAGGGGCCTTGCCTACCTAACTCGCCCTGGCCTAGGGACACCCACAACCCACCACCCCCACCCAGACAGCTCCACTGCACGCAAAGTCCATAGGATGAGGTTGTACTCACCCCCTGGTGTCTGCTGTGATGGCCTTAAGCGCCCATCCAACTCCGGGTAGGCCACCGCCAGGATCCGGAACATCAGGGGGGTCATGGTGCGACGGGCACCCCTCCCACGTTGGGAGGCCATCCCCAGCTGAGCCTCCGCCGTCTTCTTGCTGCAGCGGCGAATGTCCTCCCATCTCTTCCGGCAGTGGGTGCCCCGTCTCTGGTGGGCCCCCAGGGTCCGGACTTCCTTGGCGATGGCACGCCAAATGTCCCTCTTCTGGTGGGCACTGACCTACATGACATGCACAAGGAAAGAGGAACAGTCATTACCTACAGCACCGTCGTGGTAATTGGCTCCCTCCCAACTCTATCCCTGTGGCCCATTCATCCCCATGCATGACTGTTCTATGTACTCTGCCCCCTTCCCTCATCTACCCAGCCCTCTCCACCCAGGCCTAGCCCATACAACGTGCTCCCTGTGTACTAACCTGTTGGTCTGGAGGACCGTAGAGTAGCGTATACTGGGGGAGGACCCCATCCACAAGTTTCTCCAACTCCTGTGCAGTGAAGGCAGGGGCCCTTTCCCCAGACGCAGCAGCCATTGTCGCTTCCAGACCGAGGTCACAGCAGCACTAGCAGTGTAGGTCCTCTCCTACAAGGTCAGGTACCTAGTGATTGAACAGATAGAAAATGGTGGTGACGTCCGCGGCGGTGACATCCGCGGCGGTGCGCATCATCACCGCCAGCGCACCTGTTCATTGGCTCCTGGGACCCATAGGGTCCAATGTTAACCAATGCAGCATTGCGCCGCGCTCTACGACCGCCTACCGCGACGGTGTCCAACGCCAGCGCAGTTTCCCCACAATTCCATTGTCCCAGTTTAGAGGTCAGACAGCCGCCATTTCAGAGGCCCACATGGCTTCAATTACTACTGCGTCACACATCCCGCAGCCTACACTCAAATCCTTTCCCGGATGGGTTAATTGTCTGGTGTAGTCTTGTGTGTGACTGTGGGTACATACCTGGAGGAATGCTGACAGTTTTTTCACTGTTGCCCTTCTTAGGCACCGTCAGTTGGGACATATTGGAAGATGGCGGAATCCGCCGGTTTACCGACCGCTGGTGGACCTGTTGACAATGGAAGAGCGACATGTCATCGTGACCTACCGGTTTGACCGTGCCACAATCCGGGAACTATGTACCCAGTTGGAGCCAGACCTGATGTCACCAATCCGCCAGCCGACTGGAATCCCCCCTGACGTGCAGGTGCTGTCAGTGCTCCATTTCTTTGCAAGTGGGTCTTTTCAGACAACAGTGGCCATGGCATCAGGGATGTCCCAGCCTATGTTTTCCAACGTCTTGTCCAGAGTGTTGTCTGCCCTGCTCAAACACGTAAGGAGATACATAATTTTCCCTTAGGTGGCGGATTTGCCTACAGTGAAAGGTGACTTCTATGCCCTTGGACATATCCCCAACGTCATGGGTGCCATTGATGGGACCCATGTAGCTCTGGTCCCCCCCGCAGGAATGAACAGGTGTACAGGAACAGGAAGAGTTATCATTCTATGAATGTCCAGATGGTCTGTTTAGCAGACCAGTACATCTCGCAGGTAAATGCAATGTTCCCTGGCTCAGTGCATGACGCCTACATCCTGCGGAATAGCAGCATCCCTGATATGATGGGTGAACTCCAGAGGCACCGTGTATGGCTATTGGGGGACTCTGGTTACCCCAACCTGTCCTGGCTACTGACCCCAGTGAGGAATCCCAGGACCAGGGCAGAGGAACGGTACAATGAGGCCCATGGGCGGACTAGGAGGGTGATCGAGTGGACCTTCGGCCTCCTGAAGGCCAGGTTCAGGTGCCTCCATATGACAGGTGGGTCCCTATTCTACTCACCGAAGAAGGTGTGCGACATCATCATCGCCTGCTCCATGCTCCATAACTTGGCATTGCGACGCCAGGTGCCTTTTCTGCAGGAGGATGATCCAGATGACGGTGTTGTTGCAGCGGGTGAGCCTGTGGAGCCTGTGGACAGTGATGAGGAGGAACATGATGAAGATGAAAACGACAACATGGAGTCAGTCATACAGCAATATTTTCAATGAGACACAGGTGAGTACAATTTCATGTTTCACATAATATTAAATTTCACACGTCTACCTCTATCCTGTGCCTACATTTCACTCCCTATTTGGTAACCCAGGAGGGACCAGGATGTCGCCACTTGCGTGAGGAGACAGAGGGGCGCCCGGCAAGACAGGGAGCCCTCACAGAAGCAGACAGCACCCGCAGAAGTGCCGGAACAGGCACTACAAAAAGGAGCTCACCGGAGCTCACCGGAAGACACAAAAGGGAGCCCCACGACGCCGGAGGACAACTCAGGAGGTTGTGCACTGCAGGTTAGAGTGTCGGGGACCCAGGCTTGGCTGTGCACAAAGTAAATCCTGGAAGAGTGACAGGAGCCAGAGCAGCTGCTAATCACGCGGTACCCAGCAATGCAGTCTAGCGTGGGGAGCCAAGGACTTACCTCCACCAAACTTGGACTGAAGAGTCACTGGACTGTGGGAGTCACTTGGAAAGAGTTGCTGAGTTTCAGGGACCACGCTCGTCGTGCTGAGAGGGGACCCAGAGGACCGGTGATGCAGTCTTTTGGTGCCTGCAGTTGCAGGGGGAAGATTCCGTCGACCCACGGGAGATTTCTTCAGAGCTCCTAGTGCAGAGAGGAGGCAGGCTACCCCCACAGCATGCACCACCAGGAAAACAGTCGAGAAGGCGGCAGGATCAGCGATACAAGGTTGCAGTAGTTGTCTTTGCTACTTTGTTGCAGTTTTGCAGGCCTCCTGAGCAGTCAGCGGTCGATCCTTTGGCAGAAGGTGAAAAGAGAGATGCAGAGGAACTCGGATGAGCACTTGCATTCGTTATCTAAAGAATTCCCCAAAGCAGAGACCCTAAATAGCCAGAAAAGGAGATTTGGCTACTTAGGAAGGAGGATAGGCTAGCAACACAGGTAAGAGCCTATCAGAAGGAGTCTCTGACGTCACCTGCTGGCCCTGGCCACTCAGAGCAGTCCAGTGTGCCAAGAGCACCTCTGTTTCCAAGATGGCAGAGGTATGGAGCACACTGGAGGAGCTATGGGCACCTCCCCTGGGAGGTGCAGGTCAGGGGAGTGGTCACTCCCTTTTCCTTTGTCCAGTTTCGCGCCAGAGCAGGGCTGGGGGATCCCTCAACCGGTGTAGACTTGCTTATGCAGAGATGGGCACCACCTGTGCCCATCAAAGCATTTCCAGAGGCGGGGGGAGGCTACCCCTCGCCAGCCCTGACACCTTTTTCCAAAAGGAGAGGGTGTAACACCCTCTCTTTGAGGAAGTCCTTTGTTCTGCCTTCCTGGGCCAAGCCTGGCTGGACCCCAGGAGGGCAGAAACCTGTCTGAGGGGTTGGCAGCAGCAGCAGCTGCAGTGAAACCCCGGGAAAGGTAGTTTGGCAGTACCCGGGTCTCTGCTAGAGACTCGGGGGATCATGGAATTGTCTCCCCAATGCCATTCCATGATCTTAGACATGTTACATGGCCATGTTCGGAGTTACCATTTGTGACGCTATACATAGGTAGTGACCTATGTATAGTGCACGCGTGTAATGGTGTCCCCGCACTCACAAAGTCCGGGAAAGTTGCCCTGAACGATGTGGGGGCACCTTGGCTAGTGCCAGGGTGCCCACACACTAAGTAACTTAGCACCCAACCTTTACCAGGTAAAGGTTAGACATATAGGTGACTTATAAGTTACTTAAGTGCATTTGTAAATGGCTGTGAAATAACGTGGACGTTATTTCACTCAGGCTGCAGTGGCAGGCCTGTGTAAGAATTGTCAGAGCTCCCTATGGGTGGCAAAAGAAATGCTGCAGCCCATAGGGATCTCCTGCAACCCCAATACCCTGGGTACCTCAGTACCATATACTAGGGAATTATAAGGGTGTTCCAGTATGCCAATGTGAATTGGTGAAATTGGTCACTAGCCTGTTAGTGACAATTTGGAAAGGAAAGAGAGAGCATAACCACTGAGGTTCGGGTTAGCAGAGCCTCAGTGAGACAGTTAGTCATCACACAGGGAACACATACAGGGCACACTTATGAGCACTGGGGCCCTGGCTGGCAGGGTCCCAGTGACACATACACTAAAACAACATATATACAGTGAAATATGGGGGTAACATGCCAGGCAAGATGGTACTTTCCTACATCTGGGGCACGCTGGAGGAGCTCTGGGCACTCCCCTTTCCTTTGTCCAGTTCCACGCCAGAGCAGGGCTGGGGGATCCCTGAACCGGTGTAGACTGGCTTATGCAGAGATGGGCACCATCTGTGCCCATCAGAGCATTTCCAGAGGCTGGGGGAGGCTACTCCTCCCCAGCCCTGACACCTATTTCCAAGGGGAGAGGGTGTAACACCCTCTCTCTGAGGAATTCCTTTGTTCTGCCTTCCTGGGCCAGGCCTGGCTGGACCCCAGGAGGGCAGAAACC